>NC_079193.1:133482870-134092928 GCF_029499605.1 Hyla sarda | reverse complement strand
ATAACCTATACAAAATAGATGTTAATTTAGTGAATTTTCAAGGGGTTAATATAGTGTTTCCTAACCAGTGTACCTCCAGCTGTTGAAAAACTATAACTCCAAGCATGCCTGGACAGCCATAGGACAACTGGACCTGCTGGGAGTTGTAGTTTTGCAACAGCTTGAGGCACACTAGTCCAGAGAAACCTGTCCAGAGGAAAAATTGCTGAGTTGCCCATAGCAACCAATCAGCTTGCTTCTTCTTTTTTTTTTTTTTTTTTTTTTTTTTTAAAGGCCTCTGAAAAATGAAAGAAGTGATCTGATTGGTTGCTATGGGCAACTCAGCAACTTTTCCTCTGGACAGGTTTTGATAAGTCTCCCCCTGGGTGTGACTGTTACACCACTGAGTTCTCTGTCAGAGATGAGGGTCTCTTGGTGACAATTCAGTGTGGGCACTGAGGATGGCACTTCTGCTGTGGACCTATAAGTATGGATGAAGTGTTCTAGCACTACTACCGATACCTCTCAACTTATGCTAAGAGCGAAGAGGGACAAGCCCCGCCTCTAACCACACCCATGGTCACACCCCCTAACCACACCCCCAGTCACACCCTAACCACACCTGCACCTGCAGAATGGGAATACCTCTTATCAACAATAATGTTCAGTCTGTCACCTAATTTTAGGAGGACGTTCTATACTGACTGACAACCCCCATCATTACCACTACAGACCATATAAGATATTACATAACAGTTATATCAGGTGACTGACAAAAACCCCCATCATTACCACTACAGACCATATAAGAGATTACATAACAGTTATATCATGTGACTGACAACAACCCCCATCATTACCACTACAGACCATATAAGATATTACATACAGTTATATCAGGTGACTGACAACAACCCCCATCATTACCACTATAGACCATATAAGATATTACATACAGTTATATCAGGTGACTGACAACCCCCATCATTACCACTACAGACCATATAAGATATTACATACAGTTATATAAGGTGACTGACAACAACCCCCATCATTACCACTACAGACCATATAAGATATTACATACAGTTATATCAGGTGACTGACAACAACCCCCATCATTACCACTACAGACCATATAAGATATTACATACAGTTATATCAGGTGACTGACAACAACCCCCATCATTACCACTACAGACCATATAAGATATTACATAACAGTTATATCAGGTGACTGACAACAACCCCCATCATTACCACTACAGACCATATAAGATATTACATACAGTTATATCAGGTGACTGACAACCCCCATCATTACCACTACAGACCATATAAGATATTACATAACAGTTATATCAGGTGACTGACAACAACCCCCATCATTACCACTACAGATCATATAACATATATCATAACAGTTATATCAGGTGACTGACAACAACCCCCATCATTACCACTACAGACCATATAAGATATTACATACAGTTATATCAGGTGACTGACAACAACCCCCATCATTACCACTACAGACCATATAAGATATTACATAACAGTTATATCAGGTGACTGACAACAACCCCCATCATTACCACTACAGACCATATAAGATATTACATACAGTTATATCAGGTGACTGACAACAACCCCCATCATTACCACTACAGACCATATAAGATATTACATACAGTTATATCAGGTGACTGACAACCCCCATCATTACCACTACAGACCATATAAGATATTACATAACAGTTATATCAGGTGACTGACAACAACCCCCATCATTACCACTACAGACCATATAAGATATTACATACAGTTATATCAGGTGACTGACAACAACCCCCATCATTACCACTACAGACAATATAAGATATTACATACAGTTATATCAGGTGACTGACAACAACCCCCATCATTACCACTACAGACCATATAAGATATTACATACAGTTATATCAGGTGACTGACAACAACCCCCATCATTACCACTACAGACCATATAAGATATTACATAACAGTTATATCAGGTGACTGACAACAACCCCCATCATTACCACTACAGACCATATAAGATATTACATACAGTTATATCAGGTGACTGACAACAACCCCCATCGTTACCACTACAGACCATATAAGATATTACATACAGTTATATCAGGTGACTGACAACAACCCCCATCATTACCACTACAGACCATATAAGATATTACATACAGTTATATCAGGTGACTGACAACAACCCCCATCATTACCACTACAGACCATATAAGAGATTACATACAATTATATCAGGTTACTGACAACAACCCCCATCATTACCACTACAGACCATATAAGATATTACATACAGTTATATCAGGTGACTGACAACAACCCCCATCATTACCACTACAGACCATATAAGATATTACATACAGTTATATCAGGTGACTGACAACAACCCCCATCATTACCACTACAGACCATATAAGATATTACATACCGTTATATCAAGTGACTGACAACAACCCCCATCATTACCACTACAGACCATATAAGATATTACATAAGAGTTATATCAGGTGACTGACAACAACCCCCATCATTACCACTACAGACCATATAAGATATTACATAACAGTTATATCAGGTGACTGACAACAACCCCCATCATTACCACTTCAGACCATATAAGATATTACATACAGTTATATCAGGTGACTGACAACAACCCCCATCGTTACCACTACAGACCATATAAGATATTACATACAGTTATATCAGGTGACTGACAACAACCCCCATCATTACCACTACAGACCATATAAGATATTACATACAGTTATATCAGGTGACTGACAACAACCCCCATCATTACCACTACAGACCATATAAGAGATTACATACAATTATATCAGGTTACTGACAACAACCCCCATTATTACCACTATAGACCATATAAGATATTACATACAGTTATATCAGGTGACTGACAACAACCCCCATCATTACCACTACAGACCATATAAGATATTACATACAGTTATATCAGGTGACTGATAACAACCCCCATCATTACCACTACAGACCATATAAGATATTACATACCGTTATATCAAGTGACTGACAACAACCCCCATCATTACCACTACAGACCATATAAGATATTACATACAGTTATATCAAGTGACTGACAACAACCCCCATCGTTACCACTACAGACCATATAAGATATTACATACAGTTATATCAAGTGACTGACAACATCCCCCATCATTACCACTACAGACCATATAAGATATTACATACAGTTATATCAGGTGACTGACCACAACCCCCATCGTTACCACTACAGACCATATAAGATATTACATACAGTTACATCAAGTGACTGCAACAACCCCCATCGTTACCACTACAGACCATATAAGATATTACATACAGTTATATCAGGTGACTGACAACAACCCCCATCATTACCACTACAGATCATCTAAGAGATTACATACAGTTATATCAGGTGACTGACAACAACCCCCATCGTTACCACTACAGACCATATAAGATATTACATACAGTTATGTCAGGTGACTGACAACAACCCCCATCATTACCACTACAGATCATCTAAGAGATTACATACAGTTATATCAGGTGACTGACAACAACCCCCATCATTACCACTACAGATCATATAAGAGATTACATACAATTATATCAGGTGACTGACAACAACCCCAATCATTACCACTACAGATCATATGAGTGATCACATACAGTTACAGTGGGGCAAATAGTATTTAGTCAGCCACCAATTGTGCAAGTTCTCCCAATTAAAAAGATGAGAGAGGCCTGTAATTTTCATCATAGGTATACCTCAACTATGAGAGACATAATGAGAAAAAAATCCATAAAATCACATTGAGTTTTAAAGAATTTATTTGCAAATTATGGTGGAAAAATTAGTATTTGGTCAATAACAAAAGTTCATCTCAATACTTTGTTATATACCCTTTGTTGAAGTCAAATGTTTTCTGTAAGTCTTTACAAGGTTTTCACACTGTTGCTGGTATTTTGGCCCATTCCTCCATTCAGATTTCCTCTGGAGCAGTGATGTTTTGGGGCTGTCGCTGGGCAACACGGACTTTCAACTCCCTCAAAAGGTTTTCTATGGGGTTGAAATCTGGAGACTGGCTAGGCCACTCCAGGACCTTGAAATGCTTCTTACAAAACCACTAATTAGTTGCCCAGGCGGTGTGTTTGGGATCATTGCCATGCTGAAAGACCCAGCTGTTTCATCTTCAATGAAGCAGGTTTTCACTCAAAGTCTCATGATACATGGCCCCATTCATTCTTTCCTTTACACGGATGAGCCGTCCTGATCCCTTGGCAGAAAAACAGCCCTAAAGCATGATGTTTCCACCCCCATGCAACTCAGTATTCTTTCTCCTCCAAACACGATGAGTTGAGTTTTTACCAAAAAGTTCTACTTTGGTTTCATCTGACCATATGACAGTCTCCCAATCCTCTTCTGGATCATCCAAATACTCTCTTGCAAACTTCAGACAGGCCCGGTCAAGTACTGGCTTATGTAGGGGGACACTTCTGGCACTGCATGATTTGAGTCCCTGGCAGCGTAGTGTGTTACTGATGGTATCCTTTGTTACTTTGGTCCCAGCTCTATGCAGGTCATTCACTAGGTCCCCCCATGTGGTGCTGGGATTTTTGCTCATCGTTCTTCTGATCATTTTGACACCACGTGGTGAGATCTTGCGTGGAGCCCCAGATCATGGGAGATTATCAGTGGTCTTGTATGTCTTCCATTTCCTAATACTTGCTCCCACAGTTGATTTCTTCACACCAAGCTGCTTGCCTATTGTAGATTCAGTCTTTCCAGCCTGGTGCAGGTCTACAATTTTGTTTCTGGTGTCCTTCGACAGCTCTTTGGTCTTGGCCATAGTGGAGTTTGGAGTGTGACTGTTTGAGGTTGTGGACAGGTGTCTTTTATACTGAAAACAAGTTCAACCAGGTGCCATTAATACAGGTAACGAGTGGAGGACAGAGGAGACTCTTAAAGAAGAAGTTACTGGTCTGTGAGAGCCAGAAATCTTGCTTGTTTGTAGGTAGGTGACCAAATACTTATTTTCTACCATAATCTGCAAATAAATTCTCTAAATATCAGACAATGTGATTTTATGGATTTTTTTCTCATTCTTTCTCTCTTAGTTGAGGTATACCTATGATGAAAATTACAGGCCTCTCTCATCTTTTTAAGTGGGAGAACTTGCACAATACGTGGCTGACTAAATACTTTTTGTACATCAGGTGATGTCTTCACTGATCTCATTCTTCTTCTTTTTTCTTTACCATCTCAGATCGCCATGATGATTTCCTCTGGCTACAACTTCTGGAGAACATGTGGGAAAAACATTTTAGGCTCCGCACTTTTCTAATAACTATAATGCCCCAAATGTTTCCCACATTAGGTAGGCAGCAAAAGACTCCCACATCAGTTTGGCAGCAGAATCCCCCCAAAGTAGGCAGCAGATCCCCCCATAGTAGGCTGCAGGCAGCAGTACCCCCATAGTAGGCAGCAAATTCCCCCCCCCCCCATAGTAGGCGTCAGGTTCCCCAATATTAGGCGGCAGATTACCCTAATATTAGGTGGCAGATTTCACAATAGTAGGCAGAAGATTCCCCCCAAAGTAGGCGGTAAATTTCCCAATAGTAGGCGGCAGATTCCCCCCATAGTAGACAGCAGATTCCCCCCATAGTAGGCAGCGGCAATTCCCCCATAGTAGGCATCAGCAATTCCCCTACAGTAGGCATCAGTGTTCCCCCATATCTGGCAGCAGCCGGAGTCCCCCCATATCAGGCAGCAGCAGGAGTCCCCCCATATCAGGCAGCAGCAGGAGACCCACCATATGAGGCAGCAGAAGGAGTCCCCACACATCAGGCAGTAGCAGGAGTCCCCTCCCCACATCAGGCAGCAGCAGGAGTCCTTCTCCTCATATCAGGCAGCAGCAGGAGTCCACCCATATCAGGCAGCAGCAGGAGTCCACCCATATCAGGCAGCAGCAGGAGTCCCCCCATATCAGGCAGCAGTGTTCCCCCATATTAGGCAGCAGCAAGAGTCCCCCCCATATTAGGCAGCAGCAAGAGTCCCCCTCATATAAGGCAGCAGTGTTCCCCCATATTAGGCAGCAGTGTTCCCCCATATTAGGCAGCAGTTTTCCCCCAAATTAGACAGCAGGAGTCCCCCCCATATTAGGTGGCAGCAGGAGTCCCCCCATATCAGGCAGAATCAGGAGTCCCCCCCCCATATAAGGCAGCAGCAGGAGTCCCCCCCATAAGGCAGCAGGAGTCTTCCCTTGCAACCCTCCTCCCCTCTCCCACTAATGCTTGATAGCTCCACTCCAATCTCTGTATCTGCTGCCGTGCTTGGAACGGGGGGGGGGGGGGGGGGGGGGGGTTGGCGTTCCCCTCCACACTGGAAATAGCAATAGAAGAAAGGTTCCAGAAACGGAGAACAGATAAATTCTTTGCTTTATTGAGGCATCTGCATGACGTACATACACTAGAGCGTAGTCCCCTACACATTTCAGGCCCTGGGGCCCTTAATCATGGCAAAAAACATAGTAACAACACTGAACTTATATATACTAAAAAGAAGTCACATCACAAGTGATACAAAGCTAAAAAATGCGGCATGGACTTCAACTGGAGTGAACTAACACATTCTCAAAAAATACAAGCCTACCACTAGATATGTGAGAAATGTGTAAGTAAATACACTATGGTGGAACCAGCCGACATGTACATAAACTTTTTTTATATAAATATGCTTTTCATGATAAACCCTTATCTATATCATGAATATTATATATTCTATTAATATGTCAGAATAAGGTCTTGCCGCAGATTGAGGCCCTTGGGTTCCCTAGTTTCTAGTAAAAACATCCAGAAGGATTCTCTGTTAAGGAGAAGTCTCCTCATATCCCCCCACGTATGGGTTTTCTGATTTGTTCTATGCCCTTTACACGTAGGGTACTCATATCCCTCATATCATATCCATGAATATCCCTGAAATGCTTAGACAGTGCAGAAATATTAGAGTTAAAGTTATGTGTATTTTTTGCAACTGATATATGTCTGCATATTCTGGTCTTAAGGGTATTGGAGGTGAAACCTACATATTGACACATTTCACATGAAGCTAGGTAAACAATGTTTTTTGAATTACAATTTATATAGTTCCTTATTGTAAAATGTCTACCATTAGTGTGGGACTGGAATTCTTTAGTATTTTGCATGTAGTTGCATGTTATGCAGATCCTATGTCAGCATTTCCAGTTACCTATATGTTGTAACCAGGTGTGATCATGTATAGCCTTTTTTTTCTGGAACTGCTATTGTACATACTGGGAGACAAAATGGAGCCTAAGGACGGCCCCCTTTTGGAAACCATTTTAAAATTGTCCAAAATAAAATTTCCCAAAATGGCATCCTGTTGTAGCATTGGTAAATATTTTTTCATTATGTTACCTATCTTTTGATATTGTTTACTGTACTGTGTGATGAAATGTGGTGGATATGTATTCTCTGTTGACTTAGTTAGTGTGTGTTTTGTACTATTTTGGATAATGAGGTCCCGTCTGTTTAAGTTTTCTTCTTTATTTCTGGCATCATTAAGTAGCTCCGGTGCATAACCTCTATTGCTAAGTCTATCAAACAATAATTCTGATTCCCTGGAGAATGTCATCTGTGCAGTTACGCCTCAATCTGCGCCATTCTCCATACGGAATATTTTTCAAGACATGTTGGGGGTGGCAAGAGGATGCTTGCAGTATGGAATTACCAGCATTTTCCTTTCTGAATGGAGTCACTGTAATTATGTTATCATTATTGGTTGAAAAACTCACATCCAGGAAGGAGATCTGGGTTCTAGAGAAAAAGTAAGATTTGAAGCATTATTATTAATGTATGATACAAAGTTGGAAAAATCCTTCTCCGAGCCCCTCCAGATGAAGATCAAGTCATCTATAAATCTTCCCATCCATTTTATACAATACATTTTATCCTCCCCTCTCCCCTCCTATCCCTCTCCCATACTTACCATCTGCAGCTTTTCTCTCGTCTTCCTGAGGGCTCTGGCGGGTCCCTCTTCACAGCCTCTTTTCTTCTTTCCTCTTCCTCTGCACTCTGGTGTCTGATGACGTCACTTGATGGTCACCACGCCCCCTCCCATAGACTTGAGGGGCAGAATGTGAGCTCACAAGGGGCGGAGCCATGACATCACGATGCTCCGGGCCCTGTTTTGCCTGTTCCGTCCTAGGTGATGTAATATTTGTTGATCGGTAGAGAAGGATCTGGGTGTACTTGTAGATCATAGATGACAGCACAGTATGCAATGCCAAGCTGCTGTTTCTAAGGTTAGCAGGAAATTATTGTCATGTATTAATACAGGCATGGACTCACAAGACAGGGATATAACATTACTGCTTTAGAATGCATTGGTACGACTTCACCCGGAATATGCTGTTCAGTTTTGGGCATAGAATAGATTTTCTGGAGCTTAACCCGTACAGGACCTAGGGCGTATGCATACGCCTTCTGTACCTGGGTCTTAAGGACCCAGGGCGTACAGGTACGCCCGTGGGAATTCCGGTCCCTGCTGCGTGCCGGGCAGGGATCGGACAAGGGTGACTGCTGAAATCAATCAGCAGGCACCCCGCGCAAATGCCGAGGGGGGTCATCAGACCCCCCCATGTCGGCGATCTGCGCAAATCGCAAGTGAATTCGCACTTGCGATTTGCGCAATTCCGGGTCTTACGGGTCACGATGACCCGGAGATACAAGGTGATCGGGGGTCTAGAATACACCCCCTATCAATTACTGTATCTATGGGGAGGTGGCGATTTAGCCCCCCCCCCCCCCCCCCAGGAGAGCTGCTATTGGCTGGACTGGTGGGGCGGCAGCGTTTTATTTATTTTTTGCTCACATAACGGTGTGTGATTACTAATCTCACACCGTTATACATAGTTACACCAAGCACTCAATGCACACTCCCTTCTTCCGCTAGTATATTCCCTTGAAGCGGGCGTGGTATGGCGTGAAGCTCTATAAACTTTGTGAGAATACCTCCGGGTACACTCTCAAGTTTAGAGTGTATGAGGGCCGAGATTCCCGTATTGAACCCCCAGATTGTTCCCCCACTCTGGGTGTTAGCGGGAAAATCGTTTGGGACCTTATGTACCCATTGCTGGATAAGGGTTACCACGTGTACGTGGATAACTTTTATACCAGCATCCCTCTCTTCACATCCCTTGCCGCCAGATCCACATCCGCTTGTGGGACCGTGCGGAGAAACCAGAAAGGCCTCCCTCTAAATTTGATCCAGACACCTATTCCCAAGGGTGAGTCCCGTGACCTTACATATGAAAACCTGTTGCTGGTCAAGTATAAGGATAAGAGGGATGTCGTTATGCTGACCACTATTCATGGTAACGGCAGCTCACCTGTCCCTGTGGGAGGTACCACAACAACAGTCCTCAAACTTGATTGTATTCTGGACTACAATCAGTATATGGGGGAAGTTGATCTCTCAGATCAAGTCCTCAAGCGATACATGGCCATGCGGAAAACACGTGCATGGTACAAAAAAGTTGCGGTCTTCATGGTACAGGTTGCCATGTACAACTCTTTTGTACTGTACCGGAACGCTGGCAACACAGGGACATACCTCCTGTTCCAAGAGGAAGTCCTAAAGGTCCTGATCTTTGCTGACCGGGAAAGAGCAGGCCGGACTTCCCAAGAAACTGGAGTTATAGGAGCCAGGATCATCCCAGGCCAACACTTTCCAGGTGAGGTCCCCCACACTGGAAAGAAGGGACGATCCCAGAAAAAATGCAGAGTGTGTAACAGGGACATACCTCCTGTTCCAAGAGGAAGTCCTAAAGGTCCTGATCTTTGCTGACCGGGAAAGAGCAGGCCGGACTTCCCAAGAAACTGGAGTTATAGGAGCCAGGATCATCCCAGGCCAACACTTTCCAGGTGAGGTCCCCCACACTGGAAAGAAGGGACGATCCCAGAAAAAATGCAGAGTGTGTAACAGGAGGGGGATACGGAGTGTGACACTTGCCCCAATCATCCGGGCCTCTGCATTAAGGATTGCTTCAGGGAGTATCACACTTCCATGGACTACTAAATTTTCCCTCTTCATTAAAATTTTCCATAATTTGACCCCAATGTACCAAGTCCAGAGTACATTCCAAATTGTAACCCCATAAAACCACTAAATTGCCCAAAAAAACTATTTCATAAAAAAAAAAAAAAATAAATAACTGATAAGACCTCTGGGGGTATTTTTTCCAAAAATGGGTCATGGGTCACTGAGTCACTATAATCGGGGACTTTTTATGTTGCCTCAAATGCGCAGCGCTCTCTCTCCACCTGAGCGGGTGCGCATTTGAGGCAACAGGTTAGGGACGGCCACACACGTCACATTCCCAGAATGATGATTCAGAGCATAGCGTTTGGGGTGGGCATATTTTTTTTAGTTTTGGCCATGCTCTGGGTCATCATTCTGGGAACATAACCTGTTTTATAATTTTATGTCCCACTGTACCCCTTGTTAGTTATTAGTGTACCCCATATAATGCCCCTTGAGGGGGGGTCCCACTGTTCTGGCTCCATAGGCAGCTGTCTAGAAGTTCCAGGTCCCTGACTGCCCTCCTGTTCCTCCATGACCAGTGAGCAGACCTGATCTATGCCCAGACATGAGGTATGTCCTTACTCCAAAGAAATGTATTTACAAATTTTTATTTTTATTTTTTTGCTGTTCTGGCACTAAATGTGACATGCCCCCCCATTTCAGCAAAATGTGACTCCTTCTCTTCTGAGCATTGTAGTGCGCCAGCAGAGCCCTTGACATCCACACATGGGGTACTTCCATACTCAGAAGAGATGGGGTTACACATTTTGGGGGACATTTTCTCCTATTACACCTTGTAAAAATGTAAAATTTTAGGAAAAACAGCATTTTAGTAAAAAAAAAAAAAATCATTTACACATCCAAAGTCGTCAAACACCTGTGGGGTGTTAAGGTTCACCGTATCCCCTTGTTACGTTCCCTGAGGGGTGTAGTTTCCAAAGTAGTATGCCATGTGTTTTTTTTTTTTGCTGTCCTAGCACCATAGGGGCTTCCTAGATGGGACATGCCCCCCCAAAACCATTTCAGCAAAATTAGATTTGCAAAAGCCAAATATGACTACTTCTCTTCTGAGCATTGTAGTGCGCCAACAGAGAACTTGACATCCACATATGTGGTGTTTCCATACTTAGAAGAGATGGGGTTACAAATTTTGGGGGGCATTTTCTCCTATTACCCCTTGTAAAAGTGTAAAATTTGGGGGAAAACTAGCATTTTAGTGAAAAAAAATAATAATAATAATTTAAACATCCAACTTTAATGAAAAGTTGTGAAACACCTGTGGGGTGTTTTGGCTCACTGTACCCCTTGTTACGTTCCTTGAGGGGTGTCGTTTCCAAAGTAGTATGCCATGTGTTTTTTTTTTTGCTGTCCTAGCACCATAGGGGCTTCCTAGATGGGACATGCCCCCCCAAAACCATTTCAGCAAAATTTGATTTGAAAAAGCCAAATATGAATCCTTCTCTTCTGAGCATTGTAGTGCGCCCGCAGTGCACTTGACCTCCACATATGTGGTGTTTCCATACTCAGAAGAGATGGGGTTACAAATTTTGGGGGGCATTTTCTCCTATTACCCCTTGTAAAAATTTAAAATTTGGGGGAAAACTCGAATTTTTGTGGAAAAAAAAAGAAAATCATTTACACGTCCAACTTTAACGAAAAGTCGTGAAACCCCTGTGGGGTGTTAAGGCTCACTGGACCCCTTGTTACGTTCCTTGAGGGGTGTAGTTTCCAAAATAGTATGCCATGTGAGTTTTTTTTTTGCTGTCCTGACACCATAGGGGCTTCCTAAATGCAACATGCCCCCAAAAACCATTTCAGAAAAACTCACTCTCCAAAATCCCTCTGTCGCTCCTTCCCTTCTGAGCCCTCTAGTGCCCCCGCCGAACACTTGACATACACATGAGGTATTTCCTTACTCGAGAGAAATTGGGTTACACATTTTATGAAGATTTCTCTCCTTTTACCCCTTGTAAAAATTCAAAAAATGGGTCTACAAGAACATGCGAGTGTAAAAAATGAAGATTTTGAATTTTCTCCTTCAATTTGCTGCTATTCCTGTGAAACACCTAAAGGGTTAACAAACCTTTTGAATGTCATTTTGAATACTTTGAGGGGTGCAGTTTTTATAATGGGGTCATTTGTGGGGCATTTCTAATATAAAGGCCCTTCAAATCCACTTCAAAACAGAACTGGTCCCTGAAAAATTTCGATTTTGAAAATTTTGTGAAAAATTGGAAAATTGCTGCTATACTTTGAAGCCCTCTGATGTCTTCCAAAAGTAAAAACATGTCAACTTTATGATGCAATCATAAAGTAGACATGTTGTATATGTGAATCAATATATAATTTCTTTGGAATATTAATTTTCCTTATAAGCAGAGAGCTTCAAAGTAAAAAAAAAAATGCCAAATTTTCAATTTTTTCATAAAATTTTGGAATTTTTCACCAAGAAACGATGCAAGTATCGACAAAATTTTACCACTAACATAAAGTAGAATATGTCCCGAAAATCTCGGAATCAGAATGAAAGGTGAAAGCATCCCAGAGTTATTAATGCTTAAAGTGAAAGTGGTCAGATGTTCAAAAAATGGCCGGGTCCTACAGTGAAAATTGGCTGGGTCCTTAAGGGTTAAAAATGTACACATCCCACAGGGTCACATCCCACAAAAATGTTATGCCTCTATCACCTTTATTTATTATAAAAATACCTCTTTTCATTAGCTCACGGTGTTAGAAACCCTCTCAAGGGAAGAGGGCATGTCCCTCCATTGTGGTTCTGGGAGATGATTGGTGTGTCTGCTCCAGGAGTCATCTCTTGTCCATGACTCATGGACAAGCTAATGCTGCTGCAGGACTAGTTAGTGCCCCAGTAGGTACGGGGACCCCTTGAGATGGCATTTTTAGGAGCCGTTTTCTTTATTAAATATAAAAAATTTAACGACCATATTACAAAAGGTCTTTAACCCCTTAAGGACGCAGGATGTACTCAAACGGCCCCTTTTCCGAGTCCTTAAGGACTCAGGACGTTTGAGTACGTCCTGTAAAATCCCGGCCCCCCGCCGCTAGCTGGAGGGGAGCCGGTGCCCGATGCCTGCTGAAATCATTCAGCAGGCATCGGGGCATATCGCCCAGGGGGGTCATTATGCCCCCCCATGTCGGCGATGGCCACAGATCGCTGGACAATTCAGTCCAGCGATCTGCCGCAGATTCCGGGTCAATCGGGTCTCCAGTGACCCGGTGACCCGGAATTACAGTCTCCGACGGCCCCGAACAGCCACAGCCAGCAGGGGTGAGGTGGCACTGGTGCCACTTCACGATCGCCCTGATTCGTCGGCCGGCCGACCAAACAGGGCGCCTGCTGCGGGTGTCACTCCCGCAACCTGCTCCGCCCCTCTTCGGGAGGACATGAGCGGGTGCGGGACGTGCACCCCGGGAGCTGGGGACCCCGATCCCTGGCGTCAATGTTGGGATCGGGGCCTCAGGAGCAGCGGCGGTGGCGGCGACGACGAGGGACTGACCTGCGTGGCTTGGATCGTTGGAGGTGACTGACAGCCTCCTGCTGTTGCTTAGCAACAGCTCCCTGCATGCAAAACGGGCATGCTGGGAGCTGTAGTTATGCAACAGCAGGAGGCAGACCACCACAACTCCCAGCATGCCCTTATGGGCATGCTGGGACTTATAGATTTGCAACAGCTGGAGGCACATTTTTCTATGGAAACGTGTACCTTCAGCTGTTGTGTAACTGCAACTCCCAGCTTGCACAAACAGCTAAAGTGCATGCTGGGAGTTGTAGTGGTGCATCTGCTGGTTGCATAACTACAACTCCCAGCATGCCCGTTGGCTGTCGGTGACACTGAGTTATGTAGCAAACCAGTGTGTCTCCAGCTGTTGCATAACTACAATCCCCAGTATCCCGAGCCAAAGTAGTATGCCTCCAGCTGTTGCATAACTACAAGACCCAGCATGCCCTACCGCTGTCCGTACATGCTAGGGGTTGTAGCTTTTGCAATAGCTGAAGGCACACTGGTTGCAAAGCACTGAGTTTGTTACCAAACTCGGTGTTTCACAACCAGTGTGCCTCCAGCTGTTGCAAAACTACAACTCCCAGCATGCACTGATAGACCGTACATGCTGGGAGTTGTAGTTTTGCAACAGCTGGATGTCCCCCCCCCCCCAATGTGAACCTACAGGGTACACTCACATGGGCGGAGATTTACAGTAAGTATCCGGCTGCAAGTTTGAGCTGCGGCAAATTTTCTGCCGCAGCTCAAACTGCCAGCGAGAAACTACTGTGAACCCCCGTCCGTGCGACTGTACCCTAAAAACACTACACTATACTAACACAAAATAAAATAAAAAGTAAAAAACACTACATATACACATACCCCTACACAGCCCCCCTCCCCTCCCCAATAAAAATGAAAAACGTCTGGTACGCCGAGGTTTCCAAAACGGAGCCTCCAGCTGTTGCAAAACAACTACTCCCAGTATTACCAGATAGCCACTGACTGTCCAGGCATGCTGGGAGTTTTGCAACAGCTGGAGGCCCCCTGTTTGGGAATCACTGGCGTAGAATACCCCCATGTCCACCCCTATGCAAGTCCCTTATTCAGGCCTCAAATGCGCATGGCGCTCTCACTTTGGAGCCCTGTCGTATTTCAAGGCAACAGTTTTAGGGCCACATATGGGGTATCGCCGTACTCGGGAGAAATTGTGTTACAAATTTTGGGGGGTATTTTCTGCTTTTACCCTTTTTAAAAATGTAAAATTTTTGGGAAAAGAGGCATTTTAGGTAAAAAAAAAATGTTTGGTTCATTTTACCCCTTGTTACGTTCCCCAAGGGGTCTAGTTTCCAAGATGGTATGCCATGTGTTTTTTTTGCTGTCCTGGCACCATAGGGGCTTCCTAAATGCGGCATGCCCCCAGAGCAAAATTTCCTTCAAAAAAGCCAAATGTGACTCCTTCTCTTCTGAGACCTGTAGTGCGCCAGCAGAGCACTTTTCACCCCCATATGGGGTGTTTTCTGAATCGGGAGAAATTGGGCTTCAAATTTTGGGGGGTATTATCTGCTATTACCCTTTTAAAAAATGTTAAACTTTTGGGAAACCAAGCATTTTAGGGAAATTTTTTTTTTTTTTTTACATATGCAAAAGTCGTGAATTACCTGTGGGGTATTAAGGTTTACTTTACCCCTTGTTATGTTCCCCGAGGGGTCTAGTTTCCAAAATGGTATGCCATGTGTTTTTTTTTGCTGTTCTGGCATCATAGGGGCTTCCTAAAGGTGACATGCCCCCCAAAAACCATTTGTCGCTCCTTCCCTTCTGAGCCCTCTACTGCGCCCGCCGAACAATTAACATAGACATATGAGGTATGTGCTTACTCGAGAAAAATTGGGTTTCAAATACAAGTAAAAATTTTCTCCTTTTTACCCCTTGCAAAAATTCAAAAATTGGGTCTACAAAAACATGTGTAAAAAATGAAGATTGTGAATTTTCTCCTTCACTTTGCTGCTATTCTTGTGAAACACCTAAAGGGTTAAAACGCTGACTGAATGTCATTTTGAATACTTTGGGGGGTGAAGCTTTTATAATGGGGTCTTTTATGGGCTATTTCTAATATGAAGACCCTTCAAATCCACTTCAAACCTGAACTGGTCCCTGAAAAAAAGCGAGTTTGAAAATTTTGTGAAAAATTGGAAAATTGCTGCTGAACTTTAAAGCCCTCTAATGTCTTCCAAAAGTAAAAACAAGTAAATTTTATGATGCAAACATAAAGTAGACATATTGTATATGTGAATAAAAAAAAATTATTTGGAATATCCATTTTCCTTACAAGCAGAGAGCTTCAAAGTTAGAAAAATGCTAAATTTTCAAATTTTTCATAAAATTTTGGGATTTTTCACCAAGAAAGGATGCAAGTTACCACAAACTTTTACCACTATGTTAAAGTAGAATATGTCACGAAAAAACAATCTCGGAATCAGAATGATAACTAAAAGCATTCCAGAGTTATTAATGTTTAAAGTGACAGTGGTCAGAATTGCAAAAAATGGCCGAGTCCTTAAGGTGAAAAAGGGCTCAGTCCTTAAGGGGTTAAAGGGGTATTCCAGGCAAAACCTTTTTTTATATATATATATATATATATCAACTGGCTCCGGAAAGTTAAACAGATTTGTAAATGACTTCTATTAAAAAATCTTAATCCTTCCAATAGTTATTAGCTTCTGAAGTTTTCTGTCTAACTGCTCAATGATGATGTCACGTCCCGGGAGCTGTGCATGATGGGAGAATATCCCCATAGGAACTGCACGTGAGTCATCAGAAAGCAGTTAGACAGAAAACAACAACTCAACTTCAGAAGCTAATAACTATTGGAAGGATTAAGATTTTTTAATAGAAGTAATTTACAAATCTGTTTAACTTTTCGGAGCCAGTTGATATATAAAAAAAAGTTTTGGCCTGGAATACCCCTTTAATTTTCATCAGTAACAGTGCCCATCTAAAATGAAACAAAGGCGAATGACCAGGGAGTCAGGAGTTTGTCTGGCGCAGAGAGGAACCATCAGACAGCCAAGTAAAATCAATGGATTTATTAGATGCAACGCGTTTCGCTGTGCATGCGCAGCTTCATCAGGCATCAAAATGAAAAGAAAAGAAAAAATTTATTTAGTCTTGAGAAGAGATGTTTAAGTGGGGATATGATCAACTTAACTATATATATATATAAAACTCAACGTGTGTGTGTGTGTGTATGTATGTATGTATGTATGTGTGTATGTTCCAGCATCACGTCCAAACGGCTAAAGATATTAACATGAAACTTGGCACACATGTTACTTATATGTCAACAACAAACATAGGATAGGTGATTTAACCCTTACTCACCTCCCATTTGCCAGGGGCGGGGTTTATGTTTAACGTCCCATACAAGTCAATGGGAAATATATGTTACTGCATAACTTCCAAACGGCTTGAGATATTTCGATAATACTTGGTCACATGTTACTTATATATCCACTTAAAATATAGGATAGTTAATTTAACCCTTAACTACCCCCATTTGTGAGGGTCGGGTTTTTTGTTTAAAGTCCCATGCAAATCAATGGGAAATGTATGTTCCCACATAACTTCCGTATGGCTGGAGATATTTCAATAACTGGTACACATTTTACGGGTCAGGATAGGAGGTCAACATAGAAGGTCGACATAGAAGGTCGACATAGGAGGACCGGGATAGGAGGACCAGGATAGGAGGACCGGGATAGGAGGACCGGGATAAGAGGACCGGGATAAGAGGACCGGGATAAGAGGACGGGGATAGGAGGACAGGATAGGAGGTCGGGATAGGAGGACCGGATAGGAGGACGGGATAGGAGGACGAGATAGCAGGACGGGATAGGAGGTCAGGATAGGAGGTCGGGATAGGAGGTCAGGATATGATGACGGGATAGGAAGTCGGGATATGACAACAATATATGAGGACGGGCTATGAAGTCAAAAGCTTCCTCCTTTGTTTATTTTCCTCCCCAACAAGGATTAGGAAGGAAAAACGGGGCAATGCCGGGTACTCAGCTAGTTTAAGTATATAAATGAACCACACAAGAAATATGGAGAAAAACTGTTCCAGGTGAAAACCAATTAAAAGAAAAAAGTTTTAGCCTCCAGGGCTGACAAGCCTTCTTTAGCATAAGGAACAAAACGACATTAATACGGACAAGGAGAAATCCAGGTCTTGACAGGTGGAGTAAAATCACAAACTTTATAATCTTCTTTAAAAGTGCAGTTACAGGCATGAACAAATGAGGCAGGGCTCAAGCATGACGCGTTTTGTGGTGTCTCACTTTGTCAAAAGCATACTGGCAGCGTTATACACTGTGTTAAAATAAGGTACATCTAACTAGCTTATAGTAATCAGCTGAGAGTACACAATTAAAACAATGAATGACACGGGTGCAACAACTGTACTTTTAAAGAAGATAATAAAGTTTGTGATTTTACACCACCTGTCAAGCGCTGGATTTCTCCTTGTCCGTATCCTGTTTCCACTGCACCGTGGTTTCTGTGCGCTTAGACGACTTCAAGGTTAGGGGGTGATCTGGACTCTTCTAAAAACCTGCTTTATAAAATAACATTAATGTTATAGACTTACATACCCTCTGCTTATCCACCCATGCCTATTCCCTTGATCCATCTCCTCCCCTCCTTGGTTCAACTTCATGGATATGTCTTTTTTTAACAATTCTATGTAACTGTTGGTGATGTCAGAAGCTGGCAGCAGATTGGGGCAGCTGAGATTGGGAAAAAGATACCTTGCCAAATTGGTAAGGTATAAAAGGAGCAGTGAACAAGATGGATAATGTGACTTACCATGCAGGTGAAAGATGCTACTTTTCCTAGTTCTACACAACCACAAATCATAGCAGTGCATCCGGGCTCCATAACTGTTTTGGGGCAGTGTTATCAGACATTGCAGAAACAGTCTTTTGAGAGCAACTGCCATGACCACCACATACCCCCCTCCCCTTCCTCACCTCAGTAGGGACTTAATAGGGATATAGGTTTATTAGGGATATAGGTTGAACTAGATGGACTCTGGTCTTTTTTCAACCTTATGAACTATGTTACTATGTTACCTCTGCTAACTAGCAGTGTGGCCTGCCGCATTGTAAATGTGATCACAGGCTCCTTCTTTAACAAGCTGTCATTTAAAATTATGAGTGGTTGGGTGACTATGGGCCAACTAAGAGCCTTGGACACTGGATTATACCAAAGCCACCCATGTTTTAATTCACCATTGCACTCAGGCCATGAGTGAGAGACCTGCTTGGGTTTAAATAGCAGACCTTGATGAACAACAAAAGAAAACAGCATGTTTCATTGGATCAGAGCCTAGAACTAGAGAGAGTAAGCACAGCAGACATGAGAACTGAGTCATGAAATGCTGGCAACAATCTGGAGGACCTTGCCTGTTTAAATAGCTCACCAGAATCAAATTGCTGTGATGCCTAGACATCCTGCCCAGCAGTGTCATCAGCATGCACCGAAAGTCAACAAGATGAAGGATAATGGCACTAGACAGGGAAGAGTTGACAAGGTTTATTCTACAATGCCATAAAAACACTGAACTGCAGAATATGGCCCTTCATTAGCCCCCATATAAAGAATATTGCCACTTGTTAAGGGGTTAAAAATTATTTGTAATTATGATTGAAAAGAAAAAAAAAGGATTGCAAATGTAAAACTTTATTAGATTGAAATGATAGTTGGATAAAAAAAACCTGTACATAATGCATTTAACTTATTAAAAATGCATTAATACTGAAAATAACATACTAGACAATTTATAGCTAAGTTGCTTTTTTGCGTCTTTCAAATTCCCAACTTGGTTTGACACAAGGTAAACACATTTTCAAGAAGCCATTTAGTTCAACATGATGGATTCTGTAGCATAGAAACTGGAAAGGAAAAAAAACAGAAGAAATAGAGGGAAAGGTCTGGCATAATTGCTGCCCCCTGTTATTCAGCGCAGCAATTGTCGTGTGTTTATGGCAAGTTAATTCTGTGCCACTGAGCTAACAAATAACAGCCTCAGAGCGCAATCCAACCTATGTTAACAGAATGGTATGTGATGATTTTACGTGGAACAATTATGTTGGACTTTGTTAAGACTATTGAGAACATCTTTTCCATTTAGTTGGGGGAGGATGGGATCAGGTTAGATGCTACTGCATAAGGTTGACTAATGAAAGAATGTGCCCATGAAAACTGAATAACTGGAACTTCAGAAAGCTGCACTGAATCCCTAATTGCTTGTGTAACTCTTATAGTATATATCAATTTTCAAGAAAAAAAAAATGATTTCCAACAAAAGACATGTCACTTTCCATTTTGTTATCTCTTTAGCACTTTTTTTCCCCTATAATGATGTAGACGTGCAGTGTTCTCCCTCACTAGCTTTGTAGGAAAAAAACATTCCATTAAATGTAACCTGTCATACATGCACTCATTCACAAAGTGTCTGAAAACATTTATTACAAGACAAAGTAATAGGGGCATTAAAAAGCTTTTGATAAGATCTGATAAATAATTTAGTTACACAAAAGCAATATGTAGAAGTTAGAGATGAGCAAAGCTTTTACTTTTTGCTTTTTCAGTATTTCAGCAAATCCAGTCATTTGTTCTCGTCCCATTGATTGATCTAGTGTCATACTAAGACCACCAGATTCTAGATGTTTTTTAAAATCAACTCTTGTGTTACAGTGGGGCAAAAAAGTATTTAGTCAGCCACCATATGTGCAAGTTCTCCCACTTAAAAAGATGATAGAGGCCTGTAATTTTCATCATAGGTATATACCTCATCCATGAGAGACAGAATGAGAAAAAAACAATCCTTAAAATCATATTGTCTGTAACCCCAGCATTTTAGTGTAAAAAATCTAATTTTTAATGAACATTTATCAAATACCTTTGGGGTCTTAAGGCTCACTCTACTGCTTTTTACATTCCTTGAGGGGTGTAGTTTCCAAAATAGTATGCCATGTGGGTTTTCTTTTTTTGATGTCCTGGCACCATAGGGGCTTCCTAAATGTGACATGCCCCCCAAAAACAATTTCAGCAAAATTTGCTTTCCAAAAGCCAAATGTGACTCCTTCTCTTCTGAGCATTGTAGTTTGCATGAAGAGCATTTTACGTCCTAACTTGGGGTATTTCCATACTCAGAAGAGATGGGGTTACAAATTTTGGGGGGAATTTTCTCCCATTACCCTTTGTAAAAATGGTACATTTTGGAAAAAACTGCACTTTAGTGAAAAAAATTTACACATTTACACAACCAAGTTTAACGAAAGTCGTTAAACACCTGTGGGGTGTTAAGGCTCACTGGACCCCTTGCTACGTGCCTTGAGGGGTGTAGTTTCCAAAATAGTATGCCATGCATTTTTTTAAAATTTTTATTTTTAATTTTTTTTGCTGTTCTGGCACCATAGGGACATACCCCCCAAAAACCATTTCAGAAAAACTCACTCTCCTAAATCCCATTGTCGCTCCTTCCCTTCTGAGCCCTCTACAGCGCCCGCCAAACACTTTACATACACATATGAGGTATTTACTTACTCAATAGAAATTGGGTTGCAAATTTCTTTTTTTTTTTGGGGGGGGGGGGGGCTTTTTCTCCTTTTACCTCTTGTAAAATTTAAAAAATTGGGTCTACAAAAACATGCGAGTGTAAAAAATGAAGATTTTTTATTTTCTCCTTCACTTTGCTGCTATTCCTGTGAAACACCTAAAGGGTTTACAGACTTTCTGAATGTCATTGTGGATACTTTGGTGGGTGTAGTTTTTATAATGGGGTCATTTATGGGGTATTTCTAATATGAAGGCCCCTCAAATCCACTTCAAAACTGAACTGGTCCCTGAAAAATTCTGATTTTGAAATATTGTTAAAAATTGGAAAATTGCTGCTAAACTTTGAAGCCCTCTGATGTCTTCCAAATGTAAAAACATGTCAACTTTATGATGCAAATATAAAACAGACATATTGTATATGCAAATCAATATATAATTTAATTTATTTGTTATGTCTATTTTCCTTATAAGCAGAAAGTTTCAAAGTAAAAAAACAATGCAAAATTTTCAGAAGTAGAATATGTCATGAAAAAACAATCTCGGAATCCAAATGAAAAGTAAAAGCATCCCAGAGTTACTAATGCTTAACCCCTTAAGGACTGAGGGTTTTTCGGTTTTTGCACTTTCGTTTTTTCCTCCTCACCTTTTAAAAATCATAACCCTTTAAATTTTGCACCAAAAAATTCATATGATGACTTATTGTTTGCGCCACCAATTCTACTTTGCAGTGACATCAGTCATTTTACCCAAAAATCTACAGCGAAACGGAAAAAAAAATCATTGTGCGACGAAATTGAAGAAAAAACGCCATTTTGTAAATTTTGGAGGCTTCCGTTTCTATGCAGTACATTTTTCAGTAAAAATGACACCTGATCTTTATTCTGTAGGTCCATACGATTAAAACGATACCCTACTTATATCGGTTTGATTTTGTCATACTTCTGGAAAAAATCATAACTACATGCACAGAAATTTATATGTTTAAAATTGTCATCTTCTGACCCCTATAACTTTTTTATTTTTCTGTGTATGGGGCAGTATGAGAGCTCTTTTTTTTGCACCGTGATCTTACGTTTTTAGCGGTACCATTGTTGTATTGATCGGACTTTTTGATTGCTTTTTATTCATTTTTTTAATGATATAAAAAGCAACCAAAAATACGTTATTTTGGACTTTGGAATTTTTTTGCGCATACGCCATTGACCGTGCGGTTTAATTAATGATATATTTTTATAGTTCGGACATTTATGCACGTGGCGATACCACATATGTTTATATTTATTTTTATTTACATGGTGTTTTTTTTTTTTATGGGAAAAGGGGGTGATCTGAACTTTTATTAAGGAAATGGTTAAATCACATTTATTAACTTTTTTTTTTACACTTTTTTTTGCAGTGTTATAGCTCCCATAGGGACCTATAGCACTGCACACACTGATTGCCAGCACTGTTCACTGCAAAGCCATAGCTTTGCAGTGATCAGCGTTATCGGCGGTCGATTGCTCAATCCTGCATCTCAGGCTCGGAGTAATCAATTGCCGAAGGGACACGCCGGAGGCAGGTAAGAGGACCTCCGCACGTGTCCCAGCTGATCGGGACACCGCATTTTCACTGCGGTGGTCCCGATCAGCCCCACTGAGCAGCTGGCAGCTTTCACTTTCGTTTTAGACGTGGCGTTCAACTTTAGGGTTAATAAAGCTGCCGCGCGCTATTAGCCCCGGGTCCCGGCTTCAGATACATGCCGGGACCGACCCAATATCGCGGGAGTCGGCCAAGGACGTAAATATACGTCCTTGGTCGTTAAGGGGTTAAAGTGACCGTGGTCAGATTTGCAAAAAATGCTCTGATACTTAAGGTGAAAATGGGCTGTGTCCTTAAAGGGTACCTCTCATCAAAAAAACTTTTGATATATTATAGATTAATGTATGCAGAATAACTTTTCAATTGCATGTTATTAAAAAATATGCTTCTTTCTATTTAATTTTCCACTTTGAAGAAATGACCACTAGGGGTCTCCCTACCAGTCCTGGCAGCAAGCATTTCAGACTCATGCTGGAGTCCTAAACACTACGAGCTGCCAGTCTGCTTTGTTCACAAAGGAGAACACTCAGAGCGGCCAGCCTGCTTTGTTCACAGCCTGTTTGGCTGTGAACAAAGCAGGCTGGCAGCTCTGAGTGTTTAGGACTCCAGCATGAGTCAGAAATGCTTGCTGACAGGACTGATCGGGAAAAATACAATAGAAAGAAACATATTTTTTATTAACATGCTATTGGAAAGCTATTCAACATTCATTAATCTAAAATATATCAAAAGTTTATTTGATGAGAGGTACCCTTTAAGGGGTTAGCCCCTGAAGGACGCAGGGTTTTTCCGTTTTTGCATTTTCATTTTTTCCTCATCACCTTCTAAAAATCATAACGCTTTCAATGTTGCCCATAAAATTCCATATGATGGCTAATTTTTGCACCACCTATTCTACTTTGCAGTGAGATTAGTCATTTTACCAAAAAATCCACGGCGAAATGGAAAAAAAAAATCATTGTGCGACAAAATTGAAGAAAAATTGCCATTTTGTAACTTTTGGGGTCTTCCGTTTCTATGCAGTAAATTTTTCGGTAAAAATGACACCTTATTTTTATTCTGTAGGTCCATATGATTAAAATGATACCCTACTTATATTGGTTTGTCGTACTTCTGAAAAAAATCATACTACGTGCAGGAAAATGTATACCTTAAAATTTCTAATTTTCTGACCCCTATAACTTTTTTTATTTTTCTGTGTACGGGCCGGTATGAGAGCTCATTTTTTTTGTACCGTAATCTGAAGTTTTTATCGGTACCATTTTTGTATTGATCGGACTTTTTGATCGCTTTTTATTCATTTTTTCATGATATAAAAAGTGACCAAAAATACGCTATTTTGGACTTCGGAATGTTTTTGCGCGTACACCATTGACCACGCAGTTTCATTAATGATATATTTTTATAATTCGGACATTTCCGCACGCAGCGATACCACATATGTTTATGATTTTTTTATTTACACTTTTTTTGGGGGGAAAGGGGGGTGATTCAAACTTTTATTAGGGAAAGGGTTAAATGACCTTTATTAACCTTTTTTTTTTTTGCAACGTTATAGGAACCTATAGGAACCTATAATAGAGACCTATAACACTGCACATAGGGACCTATAACACTGCACACTCCAATCTTTTTCACTGATCCCTGCAAAGCCATAGCTTTGCATGGATCAGTGTTATAAGCGGTCGATTGGTCAAGCCTGTATCTCAGGCTTGGATCAATCAAACGCCGATCGGACATGACGGAGCAAGGTAAGGGGACCTCCGCTCGCATCCTAGCTGATCGGGACATTGTGATTTTATCGCGATAGTCCCGATCAGCCTGACTGTGCTTCAGGGAAGCTTTCACTTTCATTTTAAATGTGGCGATCATCTTTGATCGCCTTGTCTAAAGGGTTAATAGCGCGCGGCACAATGATCGGTGCCGCGTGCTATTAGCCCAGGGTCCCAGCTATCATTTTCCGCCAGGACCGACCCGGTATGATGCGGGGTCATGGCGTGAGGTATGCCCTATGTCCTTAAGAGGTTAAGCAACTACAGAACAAATACCAATTAGCCCAAATCAATTTTAAAGGCAAGTCCAATTCACTTTCTCACATACAGTGCTTAAGTAATTGTGTGAGATACAATTCTCAATGAAAGCAGAAAAGCTTAGTGGTTACATTCATATGCAACACCAAAAAAGAAAACAATAGTGCACATGCAATGAAATTAAAGGAAAAAAAATCATGCTTTATTGGAAACTAGCTGAGTACCCAGCGTTGCCCGGTTTTTCCTTCCTTATCCTTTTTGGGGAGGAAAATAAACAAAGGAGGAAGCTTTTGTCTTCATATGCAGTCCTCATATATTGTTGTCATATCCCGACCCCACATCCCGACCTCCTATCCCGACCTCCTATTTCGACCTCATGTCCCGACCTCCTATACCGTCCTCCTATCCCGTCCTGCTATCCCATCCTCGACCTCCTATCCCGTCCTCCTATCTCGACCTCCTATCCCGTCCTCCAATCTCAAGCTCCTATCCCGACCTCCTATCCCGACCTCCTATCTCGACCTCCTATCTCAACCGCCTATCCCGACCTCCTATCCCGACCTCCTATCCCAACTTCCTATCCAGACCTCCTATCCAGTCCTCATATCCCGTCCTCCTATCTTGTCCTCCTATCCCGACCTCCTATCCTGACTTCCTATCTCAACCTCCTATTTTGACCTCCTATCCCATCCTCCTATCCCGACCTCCTACCCCGACCACCTTTCCCGTCCTCATATCTCGACCTCCTATCTTGACCTCCTATCTCGACCTCCTATCCTGACCTCCTATCCAGACCTCCTTTTCCATCCTCATATCTCGACCTCCTATTTCGACCTCCTATCTTGACCTCCTATCCCGTCCTCCTATCTCAACCTCCTATCCCAACCTCCTATCCAAACCTCCTATCCCGTCCTCCTATCTTGTCCTCCTATCCCGACCTCCCATCCCGTCCTCATATCCTGACTCGTAATATGTGTATCAGGTAATGAAATAGCTCCAGCCTAACGGAAATTAGATGGGAACGTACATTTCCCATTGATTTGCATGGGACTTTAAAAAAAAAAAAACCCTGACCCTCACAAATGGGGGTAGTTAAGGGTTAAATTAACTATCCTATATTTTAAGTGGACATATAAGTAACATGTGACCAAGTATTATATCTCCAGCCGTTTGGAAGTTATGCAGTAACATATATTTCCCATTGACTTGCATGGGACTTTAAACATAAGCCTCGCCCCTGGCAAATGGGGGTGAGTAAGGGTTAAATTACCTATCCTATGTTTGTTGTTGACATAAGTAACATGTGTGCCAAGTTTCATGTTAATATCTTTAGCCGTTTGAAAGTTTTTGTGGAACATACACACATACATACACACATACATACACACACACACACACACACACACACGTTGAGTTTTATATATATATATATATATATATATAGATTAAATAGTAGCTAAAATACATGAAACAGATAGAATGATACAGGCCACATACAAGGACACAAACAAACGGAAAGCAGGTAAGGGGCTGTATACACAATACAATGTAACAGAGTACAGCTGGATAATATCTATGAGAGGAAAATGTTACCACACATGTATACAATAAAGTGCATAGCAAATCATATAAGCAGCTGCCTGCACCAGCAGGAATACAGATATATTACAGGGTGCCAGACCTTACCTACTCAAACCCCATAATTAAATATATGGTGTCATTTTTACAAAAAAGTGCACTGTGTAGAATCGGAAGCCCCCAAAAGTTACAAAATGGCTTTTTTTTCCCAATTTTGCCCCACAAATAATTTTTTTTTCTGGGTTCGTCGTAAATTTTGTGGTGAAATGATTGATGTCATTACAAAGTACAATTGGTGGCGCAAAAAAAAACCCCTCATATGAGTCTGTAGGTGCAAAATGGAAAGTATTATGGTTTTTAGAAGGTGATAAGGAAAAAACGAAAGTGCAAAAATGGAAAAACCTGTGGTCCTTAGGGGGTTAAGCAACTACAGAACAAATACCAATTAGCCCAAATCAATTTTAACCTGTTGGGGACGAAGGGCGTATGCATACGCCCTTGCGTCCTGGTACTTAACCCCTTAAGGACGCAGGACGTAAATGTGCGTCCTGGTGCGGTGGTACTTAACGCACCAGGACGTACATTTACGTCCTGTGCATAACCGCGGGCATCGGAGCGATGCCCGTGTCATGCGCGGCTGATCCCGGCTGCTGATCGCAGCCAGGGACCCGCCGGCAATGGCCGACGCCCGCGATCTCGCGGGCGTCCGCCATTAACCCCACAGGTGCCGGGATCTGCGACAGTGCGCGATTTGAATGAATGATCGGATCGCCCGCAGCGCTGCTGCGGGGATCCGATCATTCAGAACGCCGCACGGAGGTCCCCTCACCTTCCTCCGTCCGGCTCCCGGCGTCTTCTGCTCTGGTCTGAGATCGAGCAGACCAGAGCAGAAGATCGCCGATAACACTGATCTGTTCTATGTCCTATACATAGAACAGATCAGTATTAGCAATCATGGTATTGCTATGAATAGTCCCCTATGGGGACTATTCAAGTGTAAAAAAAAAAGTAAAAAAAAATGTAAAAGTAAAAGTAAAAAAAAAGTGAAAAATCCCCTCCCCCAATAAAAAAGTAAAACGTCCGCTTTTTCCTATTTTACCCCCAAGAAGCATAAAAAATTTATTTAATAGACATATTTGGTATCGCCGCGTGCGTAAATGTCCGAACTATTGAAATAAAATGTTAATGATCCCGTACGGTGAACGGCGTGAACGAAAAAAAAAAAAAAGTCCAAAATTGCTACTTTTTAAATACATTTTATTAAAAAAAAATTCTAAAAAATTTATTAAAAGTTTTTTATATGCAAATGTGGTATCAAAAAAAAGTACAGATCATGGCGCAAAAAATGAGCCCCCATACCGCCGCTTATACGGAAAAATAAAAAAGTTAGAGGTCATCAAAATAAAGGGATTATAAACGTACTAATTTGGTTAAAAAGTTTGTGATTTTTTTTAAGCACAACAATAATAGAAAAGTATGTAATAATGGGTATCATTTTAATCGTATTGACCCTCAGAATAAAGAACACACGTCATTTTTACCATAAATTGTACGGCGTGAAAACGAAACCTTCCAAAATTAGCAAAATTGCGTTTTTCTTTTTAATTTCCCCACAAAAATTGTGTTTTTTGGTTGCGCCATACATTTTATGATATAATGAGTGATGTCATTACAAAGGACAACTGGTCACGCAAAAAACAAGCCCTCATACTAGTCTGTGGATGAAAATATAAAAGAGTTATGATTTTTAGAAGGCGAGGAGGAAAAAATGAAAACGTAAAAATTAAATTGTCTGAGCCCTTAAGGCCAAAATGGGCTGAGTCCTTAAGGGGTTAAAGGGGTACTCCGCCCCTAGACATCTTATCCCCTATCCAAAGGATAGGGGATAAGATGTCAGATCGCCGCGGTCCCGTTGCTGGGGACCCCAGGGATCGCCGCTGCAGCACCCCGCTATCATTACTGCGCAGAGCGAGATCGCTCTGCAAGTAATAATGGGCGATACAAGGGCCGGAGCATCGTTACGTCACGGCTCCACCCCTCGTGACGTCACGGCCCACACCCGTCAATACAAGTCTATGGGAGGGGGCGTGGTGGTCGTCACGCCCCCTGCCATAGACTTGCATTAAGGGGACAGGCCGTGATGTCATGAGGGGCGGAGCCATGACGTCACGCTGCTCCGGCCCCTGTATCGCCCGTCATTACGCACAGAGAGAACTCGCTCTGTGCAGTAATGATGAGGGCGTGCCATACGCCCGTGGGAATTTCGGTCCCAGCCACGTGCTAGGCGAGGACCGGACCGGGGTGACTGCTGATATCAATTAGCAGGCACCCCGTGCAAATGCCCCATGCAAACCCCCATGTCGGCAATCGGCACAAATCGCAAGTGAATTCACACTTGCGATTTGCGCCGATTTTGGGTCATTACGGGTCTATGGTGACCCGGTGACCCGGAATATAAGGGGGATCGCGGTTGTCTAAGACACCTACGATTCCCTTGAAGGGTTAGGAGTGAGGTGGCAGGGTTGCCACCCCTCCTATCCCTGCTATTGGTGGTCTAGACGCGACCACCAATAGCAGATCGGGGGGGGTTAGCTTTCAGTTTCCCCATCCTGCCCACCCAAAATAGGCGGGGCAGGGCGGGGACTGGTGCCAAACCTACCTTGGTAAGCGCCCATGCACACCTAGTGGTTTTGAACCAGTTTAGCGGGAACTCACTATGGAGCGCTCTTTTTTGCCTTTTTAGTTGCCTCTAATAGTCTGAATATTACCTACAGACCCAAACGGACTATAGGCAATTTCTTAAAAAACCAAGTGACACACATTACATAGTTAGTATGGTTGAACAAAGACATACGTCCATCAAGTCCAACCAGGGGACTGAAGGGAAGGATGTAAGGGGATAAGGGAAAGGGATGTAGTTTTATAATTCTGCATAAGCATTAATGTTATTTTGTTCCAGGAATGTATCTAACCCTGCTTTAAAGCTGTTAATTGTTCCTGCTGTGACCAGTTCCTGAGGTAGACCGTTCCATAAATTCACAAAATTCATAAAAAAGAAAGTAACTGGTTAACTTATATGGTATCAACAGGCAATTGCAGATGTGGAAATTGCTCAATTTGTAACCACAATCTATCCCAAAGGTGGTTTAAATTAGCAGCGCAAGAGATAACAGTTAAACGGTAAAAGCCTATGGAATTTCTGAGCTGAATTCCTTTTTTCAAATTTTGCTCAGAAATTCTGGTGCAGCAGAGCCCCTTGCAATTTTATTCTGCTGCACAGTGCACACTGCAGAGTTTTCAAGGCGGTCTTTCTACCAATGAAATCCCTTCGAAAAACTCTGCCAGAACATTGAATTTATTCAATGTTCTGGCGGATCTCTGCTCTGCAGACATTGCTGTTTATGGGGACAGCAATGACTGCGCGGTCCTAGCGCCGACTGATTCAGTCACGCTGCCAGCACACAGAGTTTACGGCTGGAGATTCCTTAGTGTGAAGCCCGCCTTAATCACATGTCAAAGCAACTTTGACATTAAAGGAGAACTACGGGATTGAAAAATGTATCCCCTATCCTAAGGATAGGGGATAAGTTTCAGATCGCGGGGGGTCCGACCGCTGGGGCCGCCCACGATCTCCTGTACGGGGCCACGGCTCTCTGCATAGAGAGCGCATGTCGACCACCGCACGAAGCAGCGGCCGACACGCCCCCTTCATACACTGCTATGGGAGAGCCGGAAATTGCCGAAGGCAGTGCTTCGGCTCTCCCATAGCAGTAAATGGAGGGCGCGTGTCAGCCGCTGCTTCGTGCGTACGGGAGATCATGGGGGTCCCAGCGGTCGGACCCCCCCCCCCGCGATCTGAAACTTATCCCCTAACCTTAGGATAGGGGATAAAATTTTCAATCCCATAGTTCTCCTTTAATCTGCCCCTGTGGCTTTTACATTATAGGGAAAACCAAAAGGATATTAGCCACATATAAGAGCATTTTAGGTCCTTGAGAATAAAAAATGGAGCTACATGTTTTATTGCACATGTAGATAACTGCCTTGCTAGCGATGAATTGCAGGCTATGAGAAGCTAATCTCAGTCTCAGCTTTCATGTAACCAGCTAAACTCTATGAGCTGCCTGTCATGTAATGGTGCTGCACACGCCTGGTTCCAGCCATAGCAGTACATGGAGAGAAAACTTTCTCTATTCTTTCTATAACAAAAGAAAAAATCCCGCACTGCAAGCTGCAATGTGATCCAGTATGGGAAGTTTTTACATAGAGATCCGGAAATAGCACAGGTGGATCAGAGGCTTTTTTTTGTTTGTCAATTTATTTTTATCGTGCACCATCGTTTATTTGAATGCATATTATTTCTATTCTTTCTCTGCTCCTTAGTTAAATAACAAAGCACTGCTGCTGCACCCTCTTGCAGAAATGCCTGAGGCAAGTGAGGTGTCCCAGCACCAAAGGCTGTCCTGTGGGCTAAAGATCCCTGCTGTCTATATGTTGGGCCCACTGCTCTATTGTTTAACCTGTGAAAATGTGATTCATTGCTATGCTGTGATATGTGCTAATTTATGTACTGTACCCTTAAGGGCTTGTGGCAGAGTGACCAGGTGACCCTCCCTGTTACCCAGGAGAGTGCAGTTCTAGTCTGGACTTATCAAAGTGCAGTCCAGTGTGTCTAGCTGCAGTTGCAGTTTAGTGAGGAGAGGAGAGTGTGTTCCAGCTTGTAAGCTGAGGTACTGTGAGGAGAAGCCTAGGGAGAAGAGAAGTCTACTAAATTCCACAGCCACACCAAAACTCAGGAAGCCCCAGCGCACAGGTGAATTGTCAAAGCCTGGCTGCAGGGGCGTCACTAGGCTAAAATATCCGAGGCACGGGCCCCGAAGGTAATGCCCGGTGCCCCGGATCCTAGCTCCCCCTGCCACTAAAAAACATGATGCGCAACAGGTCCCAGGCTCTTGGACGCGGCCCGACGCCTGGCCCCACCCCCGCTGTCTACACTTTTGTTTTCTAATTACCTTCATAGGCACGGGCCCTTTAAAAAACTTTGCAGGGTCAAACTGACAGGCCAGGGGCTGATGGGAGTGTACGTGCACCGCGTAGGCACGCACGTCTCCTCCAAGCACCTGACCTGTTACAGCCTCTGACTCTGTGAGTAACACAAGGACTGCTGCAGCCTCCCGCGCTTCACACCGCCGATTTCAGGAAAGGTGAGGAGGACAAGGATCAGGGGATATCAGTTAGAAGGAGGGAGGTGAGGGGTGTGTGCAATGCAATGCTGAGTAGACCGGGGTGGGGTGGGGGTGAGATAAGGAGGATGAGGTCCGGGGGGAGGGGACACCATCCTCTGCAGGCCCCAAGAAGATTTTTAATAGGGGCAGGCATCTTTAAAAATCATAATCATGGCAGGGTTGGAGAGGTCAGGGGCTGCTAGGAGCAGACGTGCACCACGCAGGCACGCACGTAGCTCCAAGCCTCTCATGTGTCCCGGCCTCCGACAACTCTGGACCCCAGTGCACAGTAGCAGCTTCAGCCTCTGCCACCTCACGGCAAACACTCACCCCCTGCAAACTCTCGGCACATGCTGATCTCCTGGGAATGCCCGGCCATAAGATGGAGACTTCCCCACCAGCTCGCTGCTGGTGCTGCCCTTTACAGGTGACAGCCTTTGGCTGTCCAGGCATGTTGGGATTTGTAGTTTTGCTCCAGCTGAAGGCACCCTGGTTGGGAAACACTGATCTATGTACTATCTATCTGTTTTCCAGCCAGGGTTCCTCCAATTGTTGCAAAACTACAACAATTGGAGGATAAAGGCTGTCCAGGCATGCTGGGATTTGTAGTTTTGAAACAGCTGGAGACACCCTGGTTAGGAAACAGTGATCTATGTTCTATCTATTTATTTATCTCGTGTTTCCCAACCAGGATGCATCCAGCTGTGGCCTTCAGCTGTCCGGGCATGCTGGGAGTTGTAGTTTTGTAACATTTGGAGGCCCCTTGTTGGGAAACAGTGATCTATGTCCTATTTATTTATCTATGTCAGTGTTTCCCAAGTGGGATGCCTCTAGCTGCAGCAAAATTACAACTCCCAGCATGTTTGTAGCGGCAGATTGCTGCTACGAGAAGACAACGCAGAACACATGGGCACAGCAGGAGGCTCACTCTAGGGATGGCCATCAGCGCACCTGTAGCGTCAGATATGCTGCAAATGCGCTACTTGTGACCCTACCCATATAAGACATGCTGAGAGATGTAGTTTCGCAACAGCTGGAGGCACCCTGGTTTGGTAACACTGCTATACTGCTGGTGAGGTCACTGTGTACATACATTACATTACTTATCCTGTACTGATCCTGAGTTATATCCTGTATTATACACCAGAGCTGCACTCACTATTCTGCTGGTGAGGTCACTGTGTACATACATTACATTACTTCTCCTGTACTGATCCTGAGTTATATCCTGTATTATATTCCAGAGCTGTACTCACTATTCTGCTGGTGAGGTCACTGTGTACATACATTACATTACTTCTCCTGTACTGATCCTGAGTTATATCCTGTATTATACTCCAGAGCTGTACTCACTATTCTGCTGGTGAGGTCACTGTGTACATACATTACATTACTTATCCTGTACTGATCATGAGTTATATCCTGTATTATACCCCAGAGCTGCACTCACTATTCTGCTGGTGAGGTTACTGTGTACATACATTACATTACTTATCCTGTACTGATCCTGAGTTATATCCTATATTATACTCCAAAGCTGTACTCACTATTCTGCTGGTGAGATCACTGTATACATACATTACATTACGTATCCTGTACTGATCCTGAGTTATATCCTGTATTATACTCCAGAGCTGTACTCACTATTCTGCAGGTGGGGTCACTGTGTGTATATACATTACATTACTTATCCTGTACTGATCCTGAGTTATATCCTGTAAATCTTTTATTAGAAAAATATAAATCATAACAAAACATAAACCAGCACAACTTTGCCATAACGGAAAACAACAACATGAAATAACATAAACCCAAACTTTACATTTAAATAAAAGAACAAAAATCCTGCCTAACCGGCCAGCCCAGCTTTCCTACTAGAACTAGAAATATTACAACTACACCTTTCATAGCCAAACAACACACTCACTATTTCGTTTTAACTCAAAAACACCCAAATTCGGGAAAAATCATACATTACAAATAGAAAACACAACAAGCACTCACACTGCACACCATGTTTTTTTTATTTTTTTTATTTTTTATAATCACATTAATAATAATAATAATAATAACACTATAACACACACATGCACACATATATATCAATATATTAACTACATTTAACCAAGAAACCAACAGAAAAAAAATAATAATAATAATTTTACTCAAAATACCCAAACTCGGGAAAATATCACAGAAAACACAATACACACATGCTTACACACATCTTTACTACATACTACATATATAAACCAAAGAAAATAAATCCACAACGGGATACTAAAGAAACATTACTACAAAAACAAAACTGGTTCGACTGCCATGTCTATCTCTACTATAAATACTATATACTTAAAAAAAAAAAATACAAAAATAAAAATAAAAAATAAATAAATGTATAATAATAATATAACATACATTATACATAACTAACTATATACACTACTATATACCATACTATACACAAACTATATATACACCTATAAATAAACAGAAAACACACCTACAAATATAAAAGAACATTCTACACTAAACTGACCCTTCACCCACACCACCTGCCCTCCTGTACATGGGTCAGAGTTTTTTCCATACAGTTCATAGTCCTCAATGTCCAGTCCACAACAGACCCATGCCAGGTCCACCAAAAGAAAAGACCACCACCACCCACAAATATACCCTCCCAACCTAGAACTCCTCCCAACCAACTTAACCATTACCAGCTTTAACATACATAAGCAAACAATACAACCCACTTTAGGCCCAAGTTCGGTGCCTGTAAGCCCTTCATAACCTTAACATCTGAAAACAAAACAAAAAGCTACGGTGCACATGCATTAGCCCACCACCAGGAAGAAGGATGGCAATCCTGATACATACAAAATTTACATTCTTTCCCTAACTGCACCCTACCTCTCACCCTACCATTATCCCTAAAGATAAACTGACCCTACTATCACCCTAACCCTGTCCCTGCATCACTGTCCCTAACCAAAACAAGGGTACTCTACCCAAAAGGCCTAGTACCTAGGGCACATCAAAAGAAAACCCTCTCCATAGGAGAGAAGCCCTACTGGTACCAAGACTGCCATACTCCAAAGACCTGATCTTCCCGAGGTCACCGGTGATGTTCCTACAGACCTCCACCTCGGAGAGGACTTTGCGCTGTGTAGACACTAAACACCGTGCATTCCACGTGTAGTACCTAACCACTAAGCTGACTAAAAACAAAGTGCCCCGGTCTCGGCCACCCAGGTTCCTGAATGCCCCATAAGCCCACTCTGGATAGGTAAGGCCGGCAAGTTGACTCCAGCCGATGGAAGCGCCCACCCGGTTGTAGACCCCTATATTAAGGGGACAATGAAGCAGGAAATGGTCCATGCTTTCCAGTGTGTCCACACACTCTTCTTGGGGACATCCCCGGTCATCAGATCTCCTACACTTCAAATTGTCCCTCACATATAGCTTCCCCTGAAAGCAGCGCCAGGCCAAGTCCCAAAACTTCTGGGGGATCCGTTTCACATTTAAAAGATACAACCCCACCCTCAGATCCCGACCTGGGCAGTCCCTGAGCGCCAGAGGCTTCTGGAAGTGGGTCAACAGAACCCGTTTGTCAAGGAACTGCCTTGACTGGGTCCTGATCTCCCACACTCCCAGACCCCACCGACGTATCGCCTTCAGAGTCGGGGTAGCGTAAGCCGGAAGATGCCCATGGGGCGTACGGAGGTCCTTCACTTGCCCTCCTGTCTCCCATTCCTGGAAGAAAGGCCGAAACCATTCCCTGCAGGAGAGTACCCACGGAGGAGCCCTCTCTGACCAGAGGTTTGAGATGTTGGCTTTCAAGAAGGTGTTTGTTAAGAACAGGCTGTAGATCCTAGTGTAGTAAGCCTCTGGCAAGATACATACGCTGCCCAGATAGATAAACAAGGGGAGCAGGTACGATTTGATCAGGTGTACCCTTTCCCTGAGGGTCATAGACCAACCCTTCCACTGGTCCACCTTATGAGTGGCATCCTGGAGCTTACCATCCCAGTTTTTGGTGGTATAATCATCCTGGCCGAATGTGATGCCCAGAATTTTTGCTGAGTCTTGGGGCCCTGGGAGGGTGTCCGGGAGATCAAATGTGGGATCTCCCCCTCCCAGCCAGAGACTTTCACACTTATCCCGGATGCCTCCAAGTAGCGTTCCACCTCCGACATCACCACATCGACCTCCTCTCTCTCGAGGACACGAAAATGGTGACATCATCAGCGTACGCCACCACTCTCTGGGCGACATCCAGCTCCACCAGACTCATCCTGACTCCCGCCAACGGCCCACAATCTACCCTCCGGACGAAGGGATCAATTGCGAACACGTATAAAAGCGGGCTCAAAGGACAACCCTGACGGACTCCGGACCCCACCTCAAAAGAGCGGCCAGACCACCTGTTCACCAGCGGGAAAATCTCTGCCCCTGCATATAAGGTCTTAAGCCAATTAATAAAAGCACACGGTAAGCCATATCTCAGAAGGACGGACCAGAGGTACTCGTGGTTCACCCGATCAAATGCTTTGGCCTGATCCAGGGACAGCAAGCACCCCTTCCAGAGACCTGCACTACTCCACTCCACTGCCTCCCGGACACCGAGAACAGCACTTAAGGTGCTGCGGCCTGGAACCGAGCAATGCTGGGCCACCGAAAGGAGCCGGGGTGCAAACTTCACCAGCCGATTAAACAGTATCTTGGCGAGAAGCTTCCTGTCCGTATTGAGAAGAGCTATGGGCCTCCAATTCTCAATACGGCTAGGATCTTTACCCTTTGAGAGAAGAATCAGGGCTGACCTCCTCATTGACTTCGGCAGAGTGCCCGAGGAGAGACACTCATTGAATACCTCAGTCAAGAGGGGAGCTAAAGACTCCTTAAAGGTCCTGTACCACTCGGATGTTAAGCCATCCGGACCTGGTGACTTCTTGGGGGCAAGCCCCTCGATCGCCAGTCTCACTTCCTCTTCCCTGATTTCTTCTGCCAAAACATCAAGAGGGGGGTCCACCCCTGGCTCAGGAATGGTTTCAGCCAGGAAAGCCGACATCCTGTCTCGATCTAGATCCTTCCTTCCCAAGAGGTGTGAGTAGAAGGATCTGACGACCTCCAAGATCCCTGATCTGGACCGATTCAGAGATCCCGTACTATCAATCAGTCCTGAAATGACTTTACTACTCACTGACATCTTACAGTTCCTGTAAGAGTCGGGCGAGCGGTACTTCCCGAAATCCCTCTCAAAAACCAAAGATGCTTGCCTATCGTACTGACACCTCATCAGCAAGGACTTCACTCTGGAGATATTCTCTCGGCTACCTCCAGTCGAGACGAGAAGCTCGAGTTTCCTCCTCAGACCCTGATATAAGCGGTACCTGTTCAGGGACCTGAGGCTCGAGAGCTGGCGGAAGAACCCGCAACCCGCTTCTTGAACATCTCCCACCACTCTGACTTACTACTACATAGGCCCAGTAAAGGTACCTGGCTCTGAAGAAAATCCTCAAAGGACTGTCTTACCTCTGCTTCCTCCAGGAGGGACGAATTCAGCTTCCAGTAACCTTTACCCATCCCGGGGGTCTCTGAAACATTCAGGGAAAACAAAATCATACAGTGATCGGAGAACTCCACCTCAACCACGGACACTGCGGAAGAGACGGCTTCCTCCTTCAAATAAAACCTGTCTATTCTAGACCTGCAGCTACCTCGATGATAGGTGAAACCCGCGTGGCCTGAGGGGCTCCGGATGTGGGCATCCTCTAGGCGAGCTTCCCTAACTATATTATTGAGAGCTAAGCTATCATAAGCCAACCGATCATTGGAACCTCTCCTATCTTGGGATCTCGTGACAGTATTGAAATCCACTCCAAAGATCACCTGTCGGCTTGTAAAAAGAAAGGGCTTAATCCTCATAAAGAGATCTTTTCGTCCCCACTTGGTTTGTGGGGCATAGATGTTAATAAGCCGAAGCTCTTGACTCTTCATGAGGACATCTAAGATCAGGCATCTCCCCATTTCTAACTCAATAACCCGTCTGCATTCAACAGGAGCGGTAAAAAGGACCGCCACCCCACTATACGGCTCAGCCGCAAGAGACCAGTGGGAGGGGCCACGCCTCCACTCTCTCTTGGCTTTTACCAGGGAGGCTAGATCTGACAACCTGGTCTCCTGTAAAAAGTAAATGTCGGCTTCAACACGGCCAAGAAAATCAAAGGCTGCGAATCTAGCCGTATCAGACTTTATGCTGGCACAGTTAATAGATGCAAGCGTCAATGGGGTGAGTGCCGCCATCATGGGTGATTGAGTTAGATGGCCCTAACCCCCTCATTTCAGTTTTTTCTTTACCCCCTCATCCCCAGAAGAGGAGGCTTCTTTCTCTTTAAACCTTTTTTTGGACTCAGACTGGTCCATTTTTAAATTGCCATCTCCGCCTGGCTCTGGTTTGGCCCCATCCCCTGAGGAAATTGCCCCATGTGGACAGGGCCCAGTTCCCCCTGGAGGCTCCCCCACTTCAGGCACCCCATCCTTGACCCCCCCCCCCTCCATGGAGGGGGAGGAGATGTCTTCAAGGACAGAGTACCGGTTAGACAGATCAATCAGAGGGGGGGCAGGTAAGCTTCCGCTTGGGACCTGGTCCGTAGCACGGGAACTAGAGGGCTTTCTCCCTTTACTGCCCTTCTTTTTTGGCCTCTCTTCACCCTCCTCATCCACACTTTCACAGTGGGAGGAATCGGAAAGATCAGCCTTGCTGCCCTCTTCTGTACAGATTCTCCCCATTTCCTCATCCAGCACATTCTCCTCCAGGGCCTCAGCAGTTTCAGGACTAACCTCTGGAGCAGGGCCAGAAGCTACCCCTGCCACATGGGAACTCTCCAGTTCCCTGCTCCTTCTCCGATTAGCCTCCCGCCTCAGCTTGGCTGGACTTTTCCTCTTCACTGACCCTGTTGCACCTTCACCCGCACTAGTGCCCTCCCCAACTGAGGCAACATTACTGCTCTCCCCAGCCAAGGTGACCGTCGCACGGGCAAAGGCGCTAGGACAACGGCTGAAAGGGTGTCCTAAGACACCACACAGATGACACCGGATCTGCCTACAGGATGCGGCAAGATGACCTACCACACCACACAGAGCACAGACCTGCACAGTACAGGCTGCGCTAAAGTGAGTGGGGCTGCCGCACCTGTGACAGACCTTGGGCTGCCCCTGGTAGAAAATTTGGATTCTGTCTCTCCCAAGAAAAGCAGCTGATGGGATGTGGGCGACAGTGCTCCCCGAACGCTTCAGTTTGACGGAAAACGTCCAGGCCTCAGACCAGATCCCATGTTCGTCATAGTTCTTTTTTGGCATGTCCGTCACATCACCATATCGGCTGAGCCAGGTCATTATATCATAGCAAGATAGTGACTCGTTACGTGTCAAAACGGTCACTTTCTTGGTCAAATTCTGACGGGATATCGCCTTTACGGCGAAATCCCGCCAGCCGGGCTCGTTTTTCACCACCTAATAGTTCGACCAGAAGAGTTCAAGACCCTCCGGCCGAACAAAGCTGATGTCAAACTCGGAAGTACCGTAGGGGTGGATCAGGGCAAAGATGTCACTTGCCCTGAATTCCATTTGGAGGAGGAGCTCAACCACCTTACCCCGTGGCGGACACGCATCTTTGCCCCTCCACACTAAACGGACCACATTCCTACGGCCACTTTCCTGCCCGGATGTCGGGAGGGACCAGACCACCTCCCCATTATGTTCTCGGTATGCGCCTAAGCCATGTCTTTCTATCCAAAAAGACAGGTCAACCTCACCCCTCCCCTCTACATGGATTGACCTGTCTCCCCTACGTAGAGCCTCCAGGAGGCGCTGTTGCAAGTGACCCCCAGAGCCAGACGGAGATGGGGATCCCCCTGATCCCCAGGCAGTGACGCTGGCATAGCTTCTGGGAGAAGCAGCCACTACCGGGGGGGCAGTCGAACCAGAACCTGATCCAGACCCCAAACCAGCACCCTTATTCTTAACAGAGGTGTCTGCCACCAAACCTCTCTCTGGCATTCCACTACCACCCCTCTCTTGCGCTCCACTACCACCCCTCTCTTGCGCTCCACTACCACCCCTCTCTTGCACTCCACTTGCACCCCTCTCTTACACTCCACTTGCACCCCTCTCTTGCACTCCACTTGCACCCCTCTCTTGCACTCCACTTGCACCCCTCTCTTGCACTCCACTTGCACCCCTCTCTTGCACTCCACTTGCACCCCTCTCTTGCACTCCACTTGCACCCCTCTCTTGCACCCCACAAGTTCCCCCCTCATCCACACTGCTACCACAACTCCTCCCATGCACACTATAACTCACATTCTGCACATTACCATTTTTAGTCACATTTTTTCCCTCACTTTCACTCTTGCCTACACTCTCCCTTGATGTATTAGAGGCCGGGCTGGCTTGGTCTATTGCTCCGTGTACAAGGGTTGCTTGCTTAAGGATCAGCGCTGCACAGCTCCTCCGTTCAGTCTTCTGGGGCACGGACACAGGCTCCGCCCCCTCGCACAGCGCCATAGATTTTGGCGGGAGCTGTCCCACCGGATGCACTCCTGCCCCGCTTACTGCATCTGATGGGCGCAGAACCTCCCCCTTCACAGGGGAGAGTCCCGACGCGCCAGAACTGGTACCAACTGTGTTACCTAGGGGACCGCCCCCTGAACCAACAAGGTCCGGTACCCGGACACTCCCCCCCCTCACAGGGGAGTGCCCCGCAGTGCCAGGACCTATACTGCCAGCTTCAATCGGGGGACCGCCCCCCAAATGGGTAAATCTGCTGCTATTTTCTGGTGCCTGGACACCCTCCCCCCTCACAGGAGTGTGCCCTTTTTTTTCTATAGCACCCGCAGCCATTTTGGGTGCACTACTGTATCCCCCATGCTGGCCCCGCTTCACTACAGAAACGGGGTCTGGCAGATTGGGGGACCCAGCACCCTGAACCGACTTTTCAGCCGACCCAGGCTGCTGGAAGGGAGCAAAGACAAACTTCACTGCCTGTGTCTTCTTCCTCTTCTTGCCCTTCGCTTTTTTCTTCTCCTCTGGGCCCAAATCATCCCCGAAAGAAAATTTTTCTAGACAAGTAGGGGACTCCTGCATAACAATCGCCTGCAGGAGACCCCCATCTGCCAAGCCGCTGCAATCACTACAGTCACTGCCATCCTCATCATCCTCACTGGAGGGAGGTAAGGCCACCTGAGCTGGATATATATAGTCCGCACTCAGGGTAAGTGGGGGGTCTGGGGTAACAGTGGTGGTGGTACAAACAGAACCCGTGTCTATATCCCCCTCACTCACATCCCCCTCCTCACCTTCCTCCATCTCCTCCTCCTCCTCACTCTCATCTTGGTGACAATATTTTTCTGAACCTCTGGAGACCCCCTTTTTGGGGAACCTCTCCTCATTAAGTATCTTCTCGCTGAAGAAGCCGGCTCCAGCCACAATGTCTGCTCTCATCTGAACAATCTCCTCCACCTCTTTCTTTAGTGATCTCACCTTTGCAGTGAATGCTGCTCTCTTGCCCTTGGCTGCTGTATCCGCCTGGTAAGTTGCAAACGTAATGTCTTCTCTTAGACCTCGTAGCTGTTTCCCAAGTTGCTCATATTGGGCCATCTTTGCCTGGATTCTTGAACCAAAAGTCGCCAGGGATTCCCTTGGCCCCTTGACCCCCCATTGCTGGGGTTCTGAGGAGCCCGAGGTAGAAGCCTTCACTCCACTCCTCTGCCTGGATGGGCTTCTTTTCCTTGAGAAGCTTTTGCTGGAAGCCTTGCAGCTCCCAGCAGGGGACGGGGGAGGGGGCCCCACATGGCTATGGGCCCTGGTGGATCGTCTCACCCCATCCTGGCTGCTGGCCGTCACATTTTCCTTTGCACCCCCCGCCGGCCGGGTACGGGGAGTGCAAGATGAAGCCTCCTGGGGCTCCATAGCAGGAAAAACCTCTACCCAGGTGTCTGCACACACCTGGGGAGGGGCGGAAGAAAAGTCTGCTTCACTGGAAGAGTCTGGAAGTAACAGGAGCTCAGACACACCCAACCTCTCTCCAGAGCTGTACTCACTATTCTGCTGGTGAGGTCACTGTGTGCATACATTACATTACTTATCCTGTACTGATCCTGAGTTATATCCTATATTATACTCCAAAGCTGTACTCGCTACTCTCCTGGTGAAGTCACTATGTACATACATTTAAAAAATCTTGTAGGGTTATGCAACATTGAGTGGCCACGCCCCTTGCCCCCTCCTTTTTGTGGCTCCACCCTCAGCCACGCCCCCTGGTCCGTGCCCCGGATCTATTGAAGACCTAGCAATGCCCCTGCCTGGCTGTAAGCAAAGTACTTGGGGAAATCTCTACTTGAGTCAATCAAGTTCAGTATCTCAATTCTGTGTGTGCTGCTTTTAATCTTTAAGCTGCGTTCATCAGCCACTTCAACTCCCAGTAAGGCTACAAGCTCCCCGGGTTCCCCTTTGCCCATCCCTTTGTACAGAAGTTTGTATTGTTTAAGTTCTGCAACCTCCTGCGAAGTAAAGTAACAGTTACCCGTAACCTGGCATCCGTGTATTTATTATCCCGGGACTGGCCCAGGAGAAGCTGTCATATCCAGGGACCGTGTAGGTTAATGGTGCCCTGATGTCACAAATATATCCAAACACCCTGCACACAGTACCTCTAATTGGGCACCACACAAGTGCTTCATTCACCTCATACGAGCTACAGCCCTGCTGGTGGAATCTTGGGAAGCTGAAGGGTTGAGCCCTAGGAATCCATTTGCATGTGTTGCAGTGCAAGTTTGTGCAGTATTTTGCTACATATTTGCTGCTGCATATTTTTCTAGCCTTTGAATTCAATGGAAAATATGCAGCAAAATACAGCACGCGTGACGCTACCCTAAGGGTGTATTCACATGTACAGTATCCTGCGCATATTTCATGTACAGGATTTGAAACTGCAGATTTTATGACAGTGTAAATTAAATGACTGAACACATAATTAAATCTGATGCAGACATGCACAGGAGACTGTACTTGTGAATAGACCCTCTATGGGATAATGCACAATGCAATGTTCCAAAGAGGAAGAGCAAACAAACTGAAAAATGCTTTTATGTTACAGGAGAGCTGCATTTTGGTACAAAGCTGCATTTTGGTACATAGGTACACATGGCCCCTGTGTTTCTGTAGTATAGAGATGTTGGGGGTTATGTAGCAAATGCCAAATGTGGTGTGTACTCCCTTTTAAAAAATATGTCTTAGACATAAATTAATGTATCAAGTTTCAGATAGATGTTTATTGGCCCAGACCACTTTCAGTCCCATCTGTGCTAATGCATGCAGTACAGGTCCCAGTATCTTTTAGGGTACAGTAAAAACTTAAAGGGGTACTCCGGTGAAAACCTTTTTTTTTTTTTTAAATCAACTGGCTCCGGAAAGTTTAACAGATTTGTAAATTACTTCCATTAAAAAATCTTAATCCTTCCTGTACTTATTAGCTGCTGAATACTACAGAGGAAATTCTTTTCTTTTTGGAATGCTCTCTGATGACATCACGAGCACAGTTCTCTCTGCTGACGTTATAATAATAATAATAATAAGTCTTTATTTATAGTTGTCCTTAATGGGATTTGAACCCAAGGCACCTGCACTGCAAGGCAGCAGTGCTAATCACTAAGCCACCACGCTGCCCTTAGCATACATCTGCTATGCACGGTTGCTAAAATGGACAGAGATGTCAGCAGAGAGCACTGTGCTCATGATGTCATCAGTGTTCCAAAAAGAAAGGAATTTCCTCTGTAGCATTCAGCAGATAATAAGTACTGGAAGGATTAAGATTTTTTTAATAGAAGTAATTTACTAATATGTTTAACTTTCTGGCACCAGTTGATTTAAAAGAAAAAAGGTTTTCACCGGAGTACCCCTTTAACCCAGTATGTTCTAAATCATCCATAAACAAAATAGCATAACTGAAATATGCAAAGTGGCTTTGTATATTACTATTTTAAAAATTTGCCACTAGCTATTGTCATAGATTTGATATATTTTTTGTCAGATAGCCTCTATCCCATAAAAAGAATGATCAAAATCTTTAGACTCTTTATAACAGTTTAATACCATATTCATACATTGAAGGAGTGATCACTATTTAGCATGGGCATTTGTCGACCAATACCAGGATTGGTTTATGAAAAAATGGGAAATATAATGGAATGGTTTATTGTTAATTTCTTTGCATCCACTCCTGATTTTAGTTTTAAAAGCCTAATGCAAAATACTGTTCGAATCTGCAATGTTTGTATAAGGTCTAACTTTCCCTGAATAATAATTATTTTACTTACATGGTATAGTAACTAGCTAATGTATAAAACATTCTTTGTTTTGTATGTTTTAAGGACATAAAATCATCATTACTGAATAGGGTACATAGGTAAAGTTTTCTACAAGTTTAAATTATGAAGTAGGAAAGGGTTAATTCTTGTATAATGAACTCCAAAGATTCAGCTATTAAGAAGCCTGAAAAAACGTAAGATTTGAAATAAGGAATACAAATGTAAAATGATTTTTTTCTCCTTTTTAATTTAAGTCCATGCCAGTGAATCAGGAAGGTATTCATTTGATTTTGCGTATCGAGACAGTGATGTTAATGTTATGCTAATGTAGCAGGCAATTCCTAATCTATCCTGAAATGCATGTGTCAGAACTCTTGTGTAGTACAGGTTACTGATGGTAAAAAAAAAAAAAAAAACAAGCCATGTTTTCTTCATAATAAAGGAGAGGAGGCTGATGACTCGCTGTGAGTTTTTTCTTTTTAATATATTTTACATCATAAATTTTAAATAGGAAAAACCAGAGCAATAAGGCATTGATGAGCTTTACCATAAATCGGGATGTTTTACACTTGATAGACAAGCATTGTACAAAGCCCAATTCCCTTTTAAAATTTTAGGAACAAATGGGTAGAAAGCATATTTTACATTATGATAGATTATATAGAGAAAATAGTTTAAATACAACAATATATCAATAAATAGAAAAATATACTATTGTTTTATTAAAATGCAGGCTATGTATTTCCTTCATTATAAAAAAAAACAAAAAAAAAACTACATTTTTATACAATTCAGAAAAATATATTTTTCCCCAGCATTTGCAAGCAGCACAAATAATGGGTTAAGAATCCCCCCTCTGTGTAAATTTACCAACCCACTTAACCTCACTGAGTTTTTTTTGTGTCCAGTGAGCAGGACAAGTGTATTTACCTTCCTCCTGAGTGTTTAGTAGCCATCCAGACTCCCCTTATAGATGAGGATTCTTCCATCTGTATGCAGTGACATGGGGGAGTGGGATCAGACTGATGTTCCCTCATGAGGTGTATGGTATCTCCCTGCTAGGAGCACATGCCGGAACTTCGGTGTATTATCGGCGAGTTGCGCAAGAGCAGTTGACGTAAGAGTGGGCATGTGGAGAGCCCGGGCGGCGGCAGCATTTCCGCTTTTGTTATTGTACTTTATTCAGCCGGCTGCCTTCTGTTGGTAAGGCAGCGGTAGCAGGCTGGATTTAGATATTAGACTTATAAAATTATTAGTTTTATTAGTACAAAATGGTACTGAGGAGGGGGCGAAGTTGGGGCGTGGTTACCCCGTTTGGCACCAGATGGAATATTTAAACTAGGCAGTGACACTCAACAGGTCTTTGAGCCTGCTTCAATCAGTTGGTTGCTGCAAACCTAGTTAACTGTTGCTGCTTCTGCAATTAGTACCAGGGAAACTACTTACTTAAAGAGGTATGTGTATTCCTCCTCCGATTTTGTCAACTTCCTATAGGTGTTATAGTGTATACATTTGTAATATTTCTAGAGGTCATCAAGGGATTCAAGCAGAAATTCTGCAGGAAAATCCATACACAAGAGGAAGCATGTTATCATAGATGCCGGCGTATAAGACGACTTGGCGTATAAGACAACCCCCAACTTTTACAGTTAAAATATAGAGTTTGGGATACACTTGCCATATAAGACTACCCCTCCTACCGCGATGTATGGTACCTTGTCGTTCCCCCCACATTAGGTAGGCATCATGTTCCCCCACATTAGGTAGGCAGTATAGTTCCCCCCACATTAGGTAGGCAGTATAGTTCCCCCCACATTAAGTTGCCAGTTCCCCCACATTAGGTTGCCAGTTCCCCCACATTAGATTGCCAGCTCCCCCACATTAGGTCGGCAGTTCCCCCACAATAGGTCGGGAGTTCCCCCACATTAGGTCAGCAGTTATCCCACATTAGTAGGCAGCTCCCCCACATTAGTAGCAGTTCCCCCACAATAGTAGGCAGCTCCACCACATTAGTAGCAGTTCCCCCACAATAGTATGCAGCTCCCCCACATTTGTAGGCAGCTCCCCCCACATTTGTAGGCAGCTCCCCCCACATTATGTCAGCAGTTCCCCCCACAATAGTAGGCAGCTGCCCCCACATTTTTAGGCAGCTCCCCCAACATTAGGTCAGCAGTTCCCCCACAATAGTAGGCAGCTCCCCCCACATTAGATTGGCAGCTCCCCCCAACAGACATACAGCTTCCAGCCATATACAGTGTATGGCTGCAGGCTGTATGTCTGTTCTGGTCTGCCCCCCACAGTGTTCCGATCACCGCTCCTCCGGCCCGGGTCACCATCTACTGCTATGGCCTATGGACCATAGCAGTAGGTGCCGGGAATGGGGAGCGGTGACCGGATCACTTAAGATAGCACGGCTGGTCAGTCACCAGGCCCCGGTCGGCGCGCGTCCTCCTGTGGTCCTCCTGGTCCTGCGCTCCTCTGCCTCTATGGTTGTAGGCACTGGACGTCACTGACGTCCCGTGCGTACAACCATAGAGACGGAGGACCGGACCGCAGGAGGACCAAAGGAGGATCGCAGGAGGACATGCGCCGCCGGGGAATGGCAAATGACCGGCGGACATCCTTATGTCCCAAAAAGATTTTTCGGGATACAGGGATGTCCGGCATAGGAATACCTATGATTATCTGCCCGGGCCGGCCAGAGCAAGTAAAAACTAATACTTTATACTAAAAACCAGGGGGCCTCCAGCTGTTGTAAAACTACAACACCCAGCATGCCCGGACAGCCTTTGCCGTGCTTAGAGTTGTAGTTTCACAACCGCTGGAGGCATCCTGATTTTTAGTATACAGTATTAGTTTTTACTTGCTCTGGCCGGCCCCCGCCTGCAGCCACACACGGGAGCCGGCCCGGGCAGATAATCAGAAGTTTTCCTATCCTGGACCTCAATACCCGGCGTATAAGAAAATTCGGGGTTAAAAAGTCGTCTTATACGCCGGGATATACGGTACTTATAGAGAGTGTCAGATTGCTCTTCCAGATGGATATGATTACACAACATGCCAATCATGCCGTCCTCGTCTTCCGGAAAATCAAGAACCCACTATTCTGGATGTAGTAGTATGGGTCAAAGACTTTGTTGAAGGTTCTATTAAAGAACTGGAGAATACTTTTTCTAAAAGTAAAAGATTGAGAAAGATCTGTGTTGCTTCTTCGAAGAAGATAACTTTGATAAAGGGAAATTATTTTTTCCCGTGGAGAAAGCACAACATTTTTTAAAATTAGTGCAGGCCGAGGGTCAACCAGGAGACCAAGGAGAAGCTCCCTCGCATAGTAGAGGGCCAAGGGCTTTTAAAATAGATGTCTTAAATTCCGCCCTTATGCAGGTATAGTGGCAAAGGCCAGAAAAGGCTCCTGTTATGTCTAAAAGATTAAAAATGATGTACCCTTATGAAGAATCCCAGTCAAAGGATTGTGTTTCTCCACTTAAGGTGGATACATCTATAGCCAAGATCTCCAAAAGAACTTTAGTTCCTGTGTAGGACAGCTTGAGCCTTAAAGATTCTATGGACAGAAGGGATGAGGAAGCCCGTAAAAGGTCTTATTTTGCAGCCGCAAGTCAGTCCGCTGTATCTATTGCTTCTTCTCAAGTGTCGCGTACTTCGAGGAAGTGGTTAAATAAAGTACAAGAAGATATATACAGAGTAGTTCAAAAAGATGACAGGAACATAAATTTAGCAGTTAACTATCTATGCAATTAAACAGTTATGTTTTGCTTCTAAAGCTATGGCCCTATCTACCACCTGGAGGAGGGCTTTGTGGTTGTGCCCCTGGTCGGGTGACAACCCATCAAAATATCACCTATATAATTTGCTTTTCTCCCTCGGTAGACTACAGTGGGGTAAAAAAGTATTAAGTCAGCCACCAATTGTGCAAGTTCTCCCCCTTAAAAAAGATGAGAGGGGCCTGTAATTTTCATCATAGATATACCTCAACTATGAGAGACATAATGAGAAAAAGAAATCCATAAAATCACATTGTCTGATTTTTAAGGAATGTATTAGCAAATTATGGTGGAAAATGAGTATTTGGTCAATAACAAAAGTTCATCTCAATACTTTGTTATATACCCTTCGTTGGCGATGACAGATGTCAAACATTTTCTTTACGTCTTCACACACTGTTGTTGGTATTTTGCCCAATTCCTCCATGCAGATCTCCTCTAGAGCAGTGATGTTTAGGGGCTGTCCAAAGGTTTTCTATGGGGTTGAGATCTGCACAATTGGTGGCTGACTAAATACTTTTTTTCCCCACTGCATTTTGTCCAGAATTGGACAATCTGATGCTAGAATTGTCAGATAAGAAAGGTAAATCTTTACCGCAAGCTCCTAGACCACCCCGGAGATACTCCAACAGAGACAGATCCCCACCCAAGGCAAGGCATTCTTGTACATCTAATAGAGGTAGGGTAGGTGGTCCCTCTAGAAGAGGTGGTGCTTCCAGGGGAGACGGTATGTCCTTACTAGAACCAACGTGGCAGGTGCTCACGACAGACGCATCTGGATCAGGTTGGGGCGCACATCTTGAAGAACATACAGTAGCTGGAACCTGGGGCCCAACAGAGAAACAGCTGTAGTGAAATATCAGGGAAATAAGGGCCATATTTTATGCCCTAAAACATTTTGAATCATTCCTTGTTGGCAAAGCAGTTTGAGTGAAGATAGACAATATGTCGGCAGTATTATATATAAACAAACAGGGTGGGACAAGATCACGATGCTACTTGAGGGAGTGGGCAAGGCTTTGTCATGGGCTTAGACCAGGATAACCAGGTTATCTGCTGTTAACATCTGAGGCACCCTGAACATACTAGCAGATCGCTTAAGCCGCCAGATGACTATTCCTAGGGAATGGTCCCTGTCTCCAGCGGTGTTCCTGAAAATTGTGGATCTCTGGGAAATGCCAGACATGGACCTTATGGTGACCAGGCTGAATGCCAAACTTATAAGATATTGTTCCCTTAATTCAGAAGACCACCCATTCGCAATAGATGCTATGTCGATTCCCTGGGTTTTAAGTCTGGGATACATATATCCTCACACAGTGATGATACCAAGAGAGCTGACCAAGTTCAGACAAGAAAAGGCAACAGTCATAGCATTAATACCGTTCTGGTCGAAGAGAACCTGGTTTTCGCTCCTAATGACCGTGAGCTGAGGAATATATTGGGAAATTCCCCTTCAGAGCAACCTAGTATCTCACGGGTCTCAGCTGTGTCACAATCTGTGATTCTTCCATCTAACAGCCTGGTAGTTAGTAGGCCCTTATTAAAGGCTAGAGGGTTTTCAGATCGAGTCTTGAATACTTTGGCACACTCTAGGAGAGTATCGACTAACAAGACATATGAGAATAAAAACAGTTTTTTGTTCTTGGTGTACGGTGAAGGGGTTTGATCATCTTCTCCGACTAGACCTCAAATACTTGAAGACAGATTCGAGAAGATCTACCAGCACAATATGCATTCAGGTGGCCTTGCTTTCAGCTTTTCTCCAGAAGAGATAGTCTTCTTTGAAATTTCTCTCTCTTAAGACTGCCTTTTTGTTAGCTGTTACTTCAGAAAAAAGGATTGGAGAACTACAGGCCCTGGCAGCTGAAGAACCTTATCTATCTTTATAGATATAGATAAAGTATTACTGAGATTCATTTCTCCTTTTCATTTTTGTTAAAATAGCGGACATTGGCTATCTGTTATGATCCGTTGTAATCAGTTATTTGATCCGTTAATTCATGTTCATTATTGCTGAATAAGGGGTGTCAAAAAGCAGGAACATGACAGGAGTGTGAAAGTAGCCTGAGCCAGAACGACAGCCACTTCTTGGGCAGAGTAGAATGCAGTTCCTTTGTAGCAAATTTGTGCCAGCGCATTGGGGTCCATTCGGATGACCGTTTGTAGACATTACAAGTTAGACTCTTTATTTGCAGACTCTGTAAAGACTGCTCAACCAGGGATACTACTAGCTACTGTAAGTCCCATTATTGTGTTGCTGGCAAACGCTAGGGAAGGTAAGATTTAAGTAGTTAATCTGTTTTCCCTTAGTCTGTCAGCAGCACAAACATATCACCATAAAACAAAGGTTGCTTTTTTCTTTTTTAAATTGGGATTACTTCATAAATAACTTAACCGAGATTAAGGGGGTAGGTCCATTTATACAGCAAGGTAAATTTATTCATAAAAAATTCCATAGGTCCTGTCAGCTTACAGGGGAGATTGTTGACCCATTATTGTGCTGCTGACATACAGATGAGAAAACAAATTAACTACTTAAATCTTTTTACTTGTGTGTATAAGCTTCAGCAAAAATAGAAAGAATGGATGGAGCAAGTATAAAATATCCGTATAAAAACTTTAATTTATATTGAAAACAATAAAACAGTATAATGGGGAGACAAGGTGCAAGCGTATAGAGTGAATAGCGACAACCATTTCTCACCAAACAGGTGCTTCTTCCGGCCTCCAATTACTCCACTGATTGAAGGCCAGAAGAAGGAATTGTTTGGTGAGAAGCAGTCCTCGCCTATTCCCAACAAATCTGGCACCACCAGCTATGGCAGAGCAGAACAACACCAATTGTAACTCAGATGTGATCAAACCCATAAACAGATAATTCTTTTAATGGTATAAATCTATCTGTTTATCAATCTATATATCTACCCACACAAATATTTGCAGTGCATTTGAAAAGGTTACAGACCCTTGTCACGATGCCGGCTGGCAGGAGGTGGATCCTCTGTGCCAGAGAGGGATTGGCGTGGACCGTGCTAGTGGACCGGTTCTAAGTCACTACTGGTGTTCACCAGAGCCCGCCGCAAAGCGGGATGGTCTTGCTGCGGCGGTGGTGACCAGGTCGTATCCACTAGCAACGGCTCAACCTCTCTGACTGCTGAAGATAGGCGCGGTACAAGGGAGTAGACAGAAGCAAGGTCGGACGTAGCAGAAGGTCGGGGCAGGCAGCAAGGATCGTAGTCAGGGGCAACGGCAGGAGGTCTGGAACACAGGCTAGGAACACACAAGGAACGCTTTCACTGGCACGATGGCAACAAGATCCGGCGAGGGAGTGCAGGGGAAGTGAGGTATACATAGGGAGTGCACAGGTGAACACACTAATTAGAACCACTGCGCCAATCAGCGGCGCAGTGGCCCTTTAAATCGCAGAGACCCGGCGCGCGCGCGCCCTAGGGAGCGGGGCCGCGCGCGCCGGGACAGGACCGACGGAGAGCGAGTCAGGTACGGGAGCCGGGGTGCGCATCGCGAGCGGGCGCCACCCGCATCGCGAATCGCATCCCGGCTGGAGGCGGTATCGCAGCGCACCGGGTCAGTGGATCTGACCGGGGCGCTGCAGTAGCGAGAGTGTAGCGAGCGCTCCGGGGAGGAGCGGGGACCCGGAGCGCTCGGCGTAACAACCCTTTAACTCTTTTTACCTTTTTTCATGTTGCGGTCAGGTTTTGCATTGACATAGATATTCATACCCTTTACCTAGTACTTTAACTCTGTAATGTCTTGACTGTGTGCTTAGTGTCATTTCTTGTATAATGGTGACTACTTTGTTCCATTCCCTTAAAGAGGTACTCCGGGGACAAAAAATTTGTTTAGGCTTCTTACTGCGAGAGGTACGACCGCTGGGGCCCCCAGTGATCTCCTGAACGGGTGCCAGCTACTCATCCATCCCTGGTGGACTCCAGCCCTCAGAGATAGACCTTAGTGACGACCCGCTCAGCAAATAGTCGGCTGAGCCGAGACCCCAGTATGGTGGAGTGCTACAGTGGTGACTGATCTTTTGGAAGAGTTTCCCATCTGCACATAGAATCTTTGTAGCTCAGCTAGAGTGACAATTGGGTTCATGTCTTTTACCAAAGCCCTGCTCCCAGATAACTTAGTTTGGTGGGGCGGCAAGCTCTGAGAATAGTTCTGATAGTTCTTTTATTTAGGAATGATGGAGGCCACTGTGCTCTTGGGGAATTAATGTGCAGTAGAAATATCTTGTAACTTCTACAGATCTGTGTCCCCACACAATTATGTCTCTGAGCTTCGGACCGCCATCATAAATTTTGTGGGCCTGTACTGCCGAATTTCGGGGGACCCTAGACAAACCAGGGACAGGGAGCCAACAGCAAGGGGTCTTTTTTAACCCCTTAAGGACCAAGCCCATTTTGGCATAAAGGACCAGAGCGTTTTTTGCACATCAGACCACTGTCAATTTAAACATTAATAACTCATGAATGCTTGTAGTTATCATTCTGATTCCGAGATTGTTTTTTCGTGATATATTGTACTTTAACATAGTGGTAAATTATTGTGGTAACTTGCATCCTTTCTTGGTGAAAAATCCCAAAATTTGAAAATGTGAAAATTTTGCATTTTTCTAACTTTGAAGCTTTCTGCTTGTAAGGAAAATGTATATTACAAATAAAAAAAAATTTGATTCACATATACAATATGTCTACTTTATGTTTGCATCATAAAATTGACATGCTTTTACTTTTGGAAGATACCAGAGGGCTTCAAAGTTCAGCAGCAATTTTCCAATTTTTCACAAAATTTTCAAACTCACTATTTTTCAGGGACCAGTTCAGGTTTGAAGTGGATTTGAAGGGTCTTCATATTAGAAATACCCCACAAATGACCCCATTATAAAAACGGCACCCCCCCCCAAAGTATTCAAAATGACATTCAGTCAGGATTTTAACCCTTTAGGTGTTTCACAGAAATAGCAGCAAAGTGAAGGAGAAAATTCACAATCTTCACAATGTTCACAATGTTCATGTAGACCCAATTTTTGAATTTTTACAAGAGGTAAAAGGAAAAAATGTATACTTATATTTGTACCCCAATTTCTCTTGAGCAAGCACATGCCTCATATGTAAAGTGTTCAGCGGGCGCAGTAGAGTGTTCAGAAGCGAAGGAGCGACAAGAGTACGTTTTTCTGAAATGGTTTTTGGGGGGCATGTTGCATTTAGGAAGCCCCTATGGTGCCAGAACAGCAAAAAAAAAAAAAAAAAAACACATGGCATACTATTTTGGAAACTAGACCCCTTGAGTAACGTAACAAGAGATAAAGTGAGCCTTAATACCCCACAGGTGTTTCATGACTTTTGCATATGTAAAAAAAAATATTAAAAAAATTCCCTAAAATGTGTGTTTCCCCCCAAATTTCACATTTTTGCAAGGGTTAATAGCAGAAAATACCCCCCAAAATTTGTAACCCCATCTCTTCTGAGTATGCAGGTAGCCCATAAGTTGACCTGAAGTGCACTATGGGCGAACTACAGTGCTCAGAAGAGAAGGAGTCATATTTGGCTTTTTGAGAGCAAATTTTGCTGGGGGGGGGGGGGGGGTATGTCGCATTTAGGAAGCCCCTATGGTGCCAGGACAGCAAAAAAAAAACACATGGCATACCATTTTGGAAACTAGACCCCTTGAGGAAAGTAAAAAGGAATTAAGTCAGCCTTAATACCCACATGGCATACCATTTTGGAAACTAGACCCCTTGAGGAAAGTAAAAAGGAATTAAGTGAGCCTTAATACCCCACAGGTGTTTCACGACTTTTGCATATGTAAAAAAAAAGTTCATAAGTTGACCTGAAGTGCACTCTGGGCGAACTACAGTGCTCAGAAGAGAAGGAGTCATATTTGGCTTTTTGAGAGCAAATTTTGCTCGCGGGGCATGTCGCATTTAGGAAGCCCCTATGGTGTCATGACAGCAAGAAAAAAACAAAACACATGGCATACTATTTTGGAAACTAGACCCCTTGAGGAACGTAACAAGGGGTACAGTGAGCATTTACCCCCCACTGGTGTCTGACAGATCTTTGGAACAGTGGGCTGTACAAAAGTTTTCATTTTCACAGACCACTGTTCCAAAGATCTGTCAGACACCTGTGGGGGGTAAATTCTCACTGCACCCCTCATTACATTCTGTGAGGGGTGTAGTTTCCGAAATGGGGTCACATGTGTTTTTTTTTTTTTTTTTTTGCGTATGTCAAAACCGCTGTAACAATCAGCCACCCCTGTGCAAATCACCTCAAATGTACATGGTGCACTCTCCCTTCTGGGCCTTGTTGTGCACCCCCAGAGCACTTTGTGCCCACATTTGGGGTATCTCCGTACTCAGGAGAAATTGCGTTACAGATTTTGGGGGGCTTTTTTCCCCTTTTACCTCTTGTGAAAATGTAAAGTATGGGGCAACACCAGCATGTTAGTGTAAAAAAATGTTTTTTACACTAACATTCTGGTGTAGACCCCAACATTTCCTTTTCATGAAGGGTTAAAGGAGAAATAGCCCCCCAAACCTTGTAACGCAATTTCTCCCGAGTACGGCGATACCCCATATGTGGCCCTAAATTAGGGACTTGCATAGGGGTGGACATAGGGGTATTCTACGCCAGTGATTCCCAAACAGGGTGCCACCAGCTGTTTCAAAACTCCCAGCATGCTTGGACAGTCAATGGCTGTCCGGCAATACTGGGAGTTGCTGTTTTGCAACAGCTGGAGGCTCTGCTTTGGAAACAGCGGCGTACGGGACGTTCTTATTTGGGGGGGGGGTACTGTGTAGGGGCATGTGTATATGTAGAGTTTTCAACTTTTTATTTTATTTTGTGGTAGTGTAGTGTTTTTTAGGGTACAGTCACACGGGATTACAGCGAGTTTCCCAGCACAAAATTTGGTGCGAGAAACCCACTCTAAAACCCTCGCCCGTGTGAATGTACCCTGTACATTCACAGGGGGGGTGCACCAGCTGTTGCAAAACCACAACTCCCAGCATGCATGGTCTGTTAGTGCATGCTGGGAGTTATAGTTTTGCAACAGCTGGAGGCGCACAGGTTAGGAAACACTGAGTTAGTAACAGACAATGTTTCCCAACCAGTGTGTCTCCAGTTGTTGCACAACTACAACTCTCAACATGCACTGACTGTCCAGGCATGCTGGGAGCTGAACTAAAACTCCCAGCATGCCTGGACAGTCAGTGCATGCTGGGAGTTGTAGTTTTGCAACAGCTGGAAGAGCACAGATTGGAGACCATTATACAATGGTCTCGAAACTGGGGCCCTCCAGAAGTTGCAAAACTTCAACTCCCAGCATGCCCAGACAGCCAAAGGCTGTCTGGGCATGCTGGGAGTTGAAGTTTTCAGACTCCTAGAAGCAGATCCTAGATCTTCACTGCTGCCTCTGAGGAACATGTACTTACCTGCTGGTCCCGCCGCTGGTCCTCCACTAGGCCGGTCCCGCCGCTGCTCCTCGGTCCCGCCGCTGCTCCAGGTAAGGCCGCCGGTCCCCGCGTGTTCCACCCCCTATGCCGCAGGTCCCTCGAGCCCCAGCAGCCATCTTCCCCCGTTCTGCTCGACTTCCAGGGGCGGGCAGTGCGGGGGATCTGAACTTTCAACCCAGGTCACTGTGATTGGTCCACAGGGACCAATCACAGTGATCGCTGACCAGGACCATCAATGGATGGTCCTGGGGGGTGAAGCAGAAGTTGTCTCCTGCTGGAAACAGCGGGACTTCTACTGGTTAACCCGTGCGATGCTGCGCATCGCCGGGTTAACTGAATGTCATTTATAAACGTCGGGATGCGCGAACACACTGCACAACCCAGTGTTTATATATGACATTCTGCGGGAAGGGGTTAATGTTTAATTTGCCCAGGGCCCCTGATGGCGGCCTTGTCTGAGCTGTATAGGAAGGTGTTTTTGCTCTCATATGCATTGTCAGCTGTGAGACCTTATATAGACAAGGCTGTGTCTTTCCAAATCATGTCCAGTCACCTGAATTTACCACAGGGGACTCCGATCAAGATATAGAAACATCTCAGAGATGATTCAGAACTACTTTTTAAGTGTCATAGCAAAGTGTCTGAATACTTATGTCCAGGCCAAATTTTTTTTTTTTCATTTTTAATGATAAAGATATCAATGTAGTTGTTCTTGGCTACAGCCCACAGCGTTCCTCAGAAGGCTGGATCACACATGCTTAGGGTGGGTTCACACTACGTTTTGTCCCATACGGGAGCGCATACGGCAGGAGGGAGCTAAAACCTCGCGCTCCCGTATGTAACCGTATGCGCTCCCGTATGCCATTCACTTCAATGAGCCGACCGGAGTGAAACGTTCGGTCCGGTCGGCTCATTTTTGCGCCGTATGCGCTTTTACAACCGGACCTAAAACCGTGGTTGACCACGGTTTTAGGTCCGGTTGTAAAAGCGCATACGGCGCAAAAATGAGCCGACCGGAGCGAACGTTTCACTCCGGTCGGCTCATTGAAATGAATGACATACGGGAGCGCATACGGTTACATACGGGAGCGCGAGCTTTTAGCTCCCTCCTGCCGTATGCGCTCCCGTATGGGACAAAACGTAGTGTGAACCCACCCTCAGTTGGTTTTCTATTTCCTGTCCCTGTGCAGCACCTCTCTTCTGCACATGTCAGAGATTTGGCTTCCACCTTTAGTCTCTGCACAAGCCTTGAAAAGCAACCTGCTTCCCTGCTCTCCCATGCGGTCACTTTGCTCTCCTTCTCTGCCAGTTTGACTGACCCTCCGTTTGACAGTCTGGCCACCTAATATTGTATAGTGTGCTACATCATGGCAGTAAAAGAGTGGAGGGGGAGGGTGGGGCAGCATTCCATAGTAAAATGCTAAATTAGCTTATGGCTTTTATTATACATGCTTGGTAGTCTCCTGTAAAATTGCTGTTGGGCATAGAGGAAACCTTCCATTAACCCCTTAACGACCCAGGACGTAAATGTACGTCCTGGTAGGGTGGTACTTAATGCACCAGGACGTAGATTTACGTCCTTTGCATAACCGCGAGCATCAGAGTGGTGCTCGGATCATGCGCGGCAGGTCCCGGCTGCTGATCGCAGCCAGGGACCTTCCCGTAATGGCGGACATCCGCGATCCCGCGAATGTCCGCCATTAACCCCTCAGATGCCGTGATTAATACAGATAACGGCATCTGCAGCCTCGCGGTCACTAAAATTGATGATCGGATCGCCGGCAGCGCTGCCGCGGCGATCCGGTCATCCAGCACAGCAGACGGAGGTCCCCTCACCTGGCTCCGCTGCCTTCCCGGCATCTTCTGCTCTGATCTGCCTTCCCACAGACCAGAGCAGAAGATGACCGATAATGCTGATCAGTGCTATGTCCTATACATAGCACTGAACAGTATTAGCAATCGAGTGATTGCTATAAATAGTCCTCTATGGGGACTATTAAATTGTAAAAATAAAAAAAGTAAAACAATAAAATAAAAAAAAAAATGGAAAAACCCCCTCCCCCAATAAAAACGTAAATTGTCCCATTTTCCCTATTTTACCCCCAAAAAGTCTAAATAAAACATTTTATATACATATTTGGTATCGCCGCGTACGTAAATATCTGAACTATTAAAATAAAATGTTATTGATACCGTACGGTGAACGGCGTGAACGTAAAAATTAAAAAAATCCAAAATAGATGCTTTTTTATAACATTTTATTCCCCCAAAAATTTATAAAAAATGGATTTAAAGTTCTATATAAGCAAATATGGTATAAAAAAAAAGTACAAATCACGGCGCATAAAATGAGCCCTCATACCGCCGCTTATACGGAAAAATTAAAAAGTTATAGGTCTTAAATAGGGGGATTTTAAACGTATTAATTCGGTTAAAAAGTTTGCGATTTTTTTTTAAGCACAACAGTAATAGAAAAGTGTATAATCATGGGTATCATTTTAATCGTATTGACCCAAAGAATAAAGAACACATGTCATTTTACCGTAAATTGTACGGCTTGAAAACAAAACCTTCCAAAATTTGCAAAATTGTGTTTTTTTTTTTTTATATTTCACCACACAAATAGTATTTTTTGGGTTGCGCCATACATTTTATGGTAAAGGGATGGCATTACAACAGACAACTGGTTGCGCAAAAAACAAGCCCTCATACTAGTCTGGGGATGAAAATATAAAAGAGTTATGATTTTTTGAAGGCGAGGAGGAAAGACGAAAACGTAAAAATTTTATTGTCTGCATCCTTAAGGCCCAAATGGGCTGCGTCCTTAAGGGGCTAAATAGGCTAATTGACAATACAGCAATATGGCAATATTCTCCAGTCTGTTTGTCCCTCCTAATTTTACCTTTTTCTTTTAGATTTATTCTCAGCCAGCTGACTATGTTCAGGCGATTAAAGCGAATGGACTTATTCCTGCTTGATGGGATGTGGATATGTGGGATGCAACATTAACCCCTTCATGACCCAACCCATTTTCACCTTCAGGACCTGGGCATTTTTTGAAAATCTGACCACTGTTATTTTAAACATTAATAACTCTGGGATGCTTTTACTTATCATTCTGATTCCAAGATTGTTTTTTCGTAAAATATTCTACTTTATGTTATTGGTAAAATTTCACTGATATTTGCATCCTTTCTTGGTAAAAAATCTAAAAATTTCATGAAAATTTTGAAAATTTTGCATTTTTCTTACTTTGAAAGTCTCTGCTTGTAAGGAAAATGGATATTCCAAATAAATTACATATTGATTCACATATACAATATGTCTACTTTATGTTTGCATCAAAAAATTGACAAGTTTTTACTTTTGGAAGACACCAGAGGGCTTCAAAGTTCCGCAGCAATTTTCCAATTTTTCTCAAGATTTTCAAAATCGTACTTTTTCAGGGACCAGTTCAGGTTGGAAGTGGATTTTAAGGGTCTTCATATTAGAAATACCCCACAAATGATCCCATTATAAAAACTGCACTCCCCAAAGTATTCAAAATGATATTCAGTAAGTGTTTTAACCCTTTAGGTGTTTCACAGGAATAGCAGCAAAGTGAAGGAGAAAATTCTAAATCTTCATTTTTTACACTCACATGTTCTTGTAGAATCAATTTTTGAATTTTTACAAGGGGTAAATGGAAGGAAATCACCCTAAAACTTGTAACCCAATTTCTCTTGAGTAAGGAAATACCTCATATGTGTATGTCAAGTGTTCGGCGGGCGCAGTAGAGGGCACAGAAGGGAAGGAGCGACAATGGTATTTTGGAGAGTGAGTTTTTCTGAAAGGGTTTTTGGGGGGCATGTCCCATTTAGGAAGCCCCTATGGTGCCAGAATAGTGGACCCCCCACATGTGACCCCATTTTGGAAACTACACCCCTCATGGAATTTAATAAGGGGTGCGGTGAGCATTTACACCCCACTGGCGTTTGACAGATATTTGTATTTTTCATTTTCACAGACCACTGTTCCAAAAATCCATCATACACCAGTGGGGTGTAAATGCTCACTGCACCCCTTATTAAATTCCATGAGGGGTGTAGTTTCCAAAATGGGGTCACATATGGATATTTATTGTTTTGCGTTTATGTCAGAACTGCTGTAACAATCAGCCACCCCTGTGAAAATCACCTCAAATGTACATGGCGCACTCTCCCTTCTGTGCACCCCCAGAGCACTTTGCGCCCACATATGGGGTATCTCCGTAGTCGGGAGAAATTGCATTACAAATTTTGAGGGTCTTTTTTCCCTTTTACCTCTTGTGAAAATTAAAAGTATAGGGCAACACCAGCATGTCAGTGTAAAAAATAAAATTTTTATACACTAACATGCTGGTGTAGACCCCAAATTCACCTTTTCATAAGGGGTTAAAGAAGAAAAAGCCCCCCAAAATTTGTAAGGCAATTTCTCCCGAGTACGGAGATACCCCATATGTGTCCCAAAACTGTTGCCCTGAAATACCACAGGGCTCCAAAGTGAGAGAGCGCCATACGCATTTGAGGCCTAAATTAGGGATTTGCATAGGGGTATTCTATGCCAATGATTCCCAAACAGGGTGCCTCCAGCTGTTGCAAAACTCCCAGCATGCCTGGACAGTCAATGGCTGTCCGGCAATACTGGGAGTTGTTGTTTTGCAACAGCTGGAGGCTCCGTTTTGGAAACAGTAGCATACCAGACGTTTTTCATTTTTTTGGGGGGAGGGGACTGTGTAGGGGTATGTGTATATTGTAGTGTTTTTTACTTTTTATTTTAGGTTAGTGTAAGTGTAGTGTAGTGTTTTTAGGGTACAGTCACATGGGCAGAGGTTCACAGCAAGTTTGCCGCTGGGAGTTTGAGCTGCAGCGCAAAATTTGCGCCATCTCAAACTTGCAGCACTCACTGTAAACCTCCGCCCATGTGAGTGTACCCTGTACATTCACATTGGGGGGAGGGGGCAAACATCCAGCTGTTGCAAACTCCGAGCATGCCCTTTGGCTGTCCGTGCATGCTGGGAGTTGTAGTTTTGCAACAGCTGGAGGCACACTGGTTTGGAAACACTAAGTTAAGTAATAAACTTTCAAGTGTTTTGCAACCAAACTTGGTGTTTCCAAACCATTGTGCCTCCAGCTGTTGCAAAACTACAACTCCCAGCATGCATTGTCTGTCAGTGCATGCTGGGAGTTATAGTTTTGCAACAATTGCTACAGCTGGAGACACTGAGGTAGGAAACGGACAATGTTTCCCAACTAGTGTGCCTCCAGTTGTTGCAAAACTACAACTCCCAGCATGCCCAGACTGCCCAGGCATGCTGGAAGTTGTAGTTCGGCAATATCTGTAGGATCAGTCTGGTATGCTGGGAGTTGTAGTTTTGCAACATCTGGAGGTCCACAGTTTGGAGACCACAGTATAATGGTCTCCAATATGTTACAGAACTACAACTCCCAGCATGCCTGGACAGACTGAGCATGCTGAGATTTGTAGTTTTTCAACATCTGGAAGAGCACAGATTGGAGACCATTATACAGTGGTCTCCAAAACTGTTGACCTCCAGATGTTGCAAAACTGCAACTCCCAACATGCACAGAAAGCCAAAGGCTGTCTGGGCATGCTGGGAGTTGCAGTTTTGAAACTCCCAGAGGCAGCGGTGAGATCGCTTTATGGCGATCTCACTGCTGCCAATGAAGATGCCGCCCTGCTGCTGCAAACTCACCGCCGAAACACACCACCGCGACCTCCTGGAGGACGCCGCTCGCGACAGGACCGCTCGGGACACCGCATGGCCACCATCTTACCGGGCGCTGCGGGATGCCGCGAGTAGCGGCAAAAATGTTCATGACGTACCTGTATGTCATGGGTCGGGAACACCTTGCCACTCATGACGTACAGGTATGTCATAGGTCGGGAAGGGGTTAAAGGGGTATTCCAGGAAAAAACTTTTTTTTATATATCAACTGGCTCCAGAAAGTTAAACAGATTTGTAAATGACTTCTATTAAAAAATCTTAATCCTTTCAGTACTTATGAGCTTCTGAAGTTAAGGTTGTTCTTTTCTGTCTAAGTGCTCTCTGATTACACGTGTCTCGGGAAACGCCCAGTTTAGAAGCAAATCCCCATAGCAAACCTCTTCTAAACTGGGCGTTTCCCGAGACACGTGTCATCAGAGAGCACTTAGACAGAAAAGAACAACCTTAACTTCAGAAGCTCTTAAGTACTGAAAGGATTAAGATTTTTTAATAGAAGTCATTTACAAATCTGTTTAACTTTCTGGAGCCAGTTGATATATATATAAAAAAAGTTTTTTCCTGGATAACCACTTTAAAGCATTACACCCATTTAAAACAACTTTTGACTTTTGCCCAAAAATTCCAAAGGTTGAGATCGCGCTTTGTCTCACTCCTGAGACCCCCTCTGAGCGCAAATGGAGAAGTGTGCAGCAACACACTCCACACCATGGCCATCCGGCAGACCTGACCTTGATTGGGATTCATTGACAGCCAGGGAGTGAGGCAAGTGCTGTTGTGCAATTCACCTGACTGTAAGGACAGGGCTAAGTTTCCACTTGGTTTTTTTCCTGGCAGTTTTTGGAATACTGCCACTGCAGTTTTTGAGCCAAAGCCAGAAGTGTATTCATAAGGAATAGGACATATATAGGCAGGGCCGGAATAAGAGCATCATGGGCCTGGTGCTGAAAATTGTGATGGGCCTTTTTATCAAAGTATATAAAATGAAAACGCAACACAATGCAATTTTGTCACGTTTTATGCACATTAAATTACCAGGATAGGTAGCATGTTCCCCACATTAGGTAGGTAGCATGTTCCCCACATTAGGTAGGTAGCATGTTCCCCACATTAGGTAAGTAGCAGGCTCCCCACATTAGGTAAGTAGCAGGCTCCCCACATTAGGCAGTAGAAGGCTCCCCACATTAGGCAGTAGTAGGCTCCCCACATTAGGCAGTAGCAGGCTCCCCACATTAGGCAGCAGCAGGCTCCCCACATTAGGCAGCAGCAGGCTCCCCACATTAGGCAGCAGCAGGCTCCCCACATTAGGCAGCAGCAGGCTCCCCACATTAGGCAGCAGCAGGCTCCCCACATTAGGCAGTAGCAGGCTCCCCACATTAGGCAGTAGCAGGCTCCCCACATTAGGCAGTAGCAGGCTCCCCACATTAGGCAGTAGCAGGTTCCTCACATTAGGCAGTAGCAGGCTCCCCACATTAGGCAGTAGCAGGTTCCTCACATTAGGCAGTAGCAGGCTCCCCACATTAGGTAGTAGCAGCTTACCTTACCACATTAGGTAGTAGCAGGTTCCCCACATTAGATAGTAGCAGGTTCCCCACATTAGGTAAGTAGCAGGCTCCCCACATTAAGTAGTAGCAGGCTCCCCACATTAGGTAGCATTGTCATCGTCCCCACATATATATATACACACACACACACACACACAGATAGCCACACACAGACAGACACACACACACGAGGCGGCTCTAGACTTTGAGAGGCCTTAGGCGAAACTTGAGCTTGAGGCTCCCACGAACACAAGATATGCACACAATAATAAAATGAATTATATACAAAACACAATTGGTATAGTATCCTTAGCACTGTGATGTCACTGTGCACATTACCCCTGTACTATGATATCACTGTGCACATTACCCTTGTACTATGACATTACTGTGTATTTTTCCTGTACTGTGACATCCCTGTGTGTATTATCCATGTACTGTGACATCACTGTGTGTATTATCCCCGTACTGTGACATCCCAGTGTGTATTATCCCCGTACTGTGACATCCCAGTTTGTATTATCCATGTACTGTGACATCACTGTGTGTATTATCCATGTACTGTGACATCATTGTGTGTATTATCCCTGTACTGTGACATCACAGTGTATTATCCCTGTACTGTGACATCACTGTGTATATTATCGCTGTACTGTGACATCACTGTGTGTATTATCCCTGTACTGTGACATGACTGTATATTATCGCTGTACTGTGACATGACTGTGTATTATCCCTGTACTGTGACATCAATGAGTATTATCCCTGTACTGTGACATCACTGTGTGTATTATCTCTGTACTGTGACATCACTGTGTGTATTATCTCTGTACTGTGACTTCACTGTGTATTATCCCTGTACTGTGACATCACTGCGTGTATTATCCCTGTACTGTGACATTACTGTGTGTATTATCCCTGTACTGTGACATTACTGTGTGTATTATCCCTGTACTGTGACATCACTGTGTGTATTATCCCTGTACTGTGACATCACTGTGTGTATTATCCCTGTACTGTGACATCACTGTGTGTATTATCTCTATAGTGTGACATCACTGTGTGTATTTTCCTGTACTGTGACATCACTGCGTATTATCCCTGTACTGTGATATCACTGCGTATTATCCCTGTACTGTGATATCACTGCGTATTATCCCTGTACTGTGATATCACTGTGTGTATTATCGCTGTTCTGTGACATCACTGTGAATATTATCCCTATACTGTGACATCACTGTGTGTATTATCCCTGTACTGTGACATCACTGTGTATATTATCCCTGTAGTGTGACATCACTGTGTATATTATCCCTGTACTGTGACATCACTGTGTATTATCCCTGTACTGTGACATCATTGTGCATATCAACCCTGTACTCACTCAAAGAACAGGGTTATTATTCAATGTGACATCACAGTACAGGGTTAATATGCATATGAACAGTGATGTCACACTAGAGGGTTAATGTGCACACAGTGCCGTCAGGGTACAGTGATAATACACACAGTGATGTCACAGTACAGGGATAATACACAGTGACGTCACAGTACAGGGATAATACACAGTGACGTCACAACACAGGGATAATACACAGTCATGTCACATAACAGAGATAACGACCACAGTGATGTCACAGTACAGGGATAATACACAGTGATGTCACAGTACAGGGATAATACACAGTGATGTCACAGTACGGGGATAATACACAGTGATGTCACAGTATGGGGATAATACACACAGTGATGTCACAGTACGGGGATAATACACAGTGATGTCACAGTACAGGGATAATACACACAGTGATGTCACAGTACAGGGATAATACACACAGTGATGTCACAGTACGGGGATAATACACACAGTGATGTCACAGTACGGGGATAATACACACAGTGATGTCACAGTACGGGGATAATATACAGTGATGTCACAGTACGGGGATAATATACAGTGATGTCACAGTACGGGGATAATACACAGTGATGTCACAGTACGGGGATAATACATACAGTGATGTCACAGTACAGGGATAATACACACAGTGATGTCACAGTACAGGGATAATACACAGTGAAGTCACAGTACAGGGATAATACACAGTGAAGTCACAGTACAGGGATAATGCACACAGTGATGTCACAGTACAGGGTGTACTAGTACTGTGATGCCGCTGTGTATATGGGGGATAATAGGGTATAGCATTCACAAGCTTTTGTATTTTAGTTAAATCCAAATCCGAGGTGGCTTAAACATGAGGCCCTTGCTGATGAACTGTTACGACGTTGCATGAGTGGGCAGCACCCAGTACACCCCCACCCCCAAGGTGAATGTAAGACAACAGTGATACGCACAGTGGGGGAGATTTATCAAAACCTGTGTAGCGGAAAAGTTGCCCAGTTGCCCATAGCAACAAATCAGATCGCTTCTTTCAATTTGCAGAGGCCTTGTTAAAAATGAAAGAAGTAAGCTGATTGGTTGCTATGGGCAACTGGGCAAATTTTCCTCTGGACAGGTTTTGATAAATGTCCCTCAGTGTATGTATCGCCACTCACAAGGGAGGATGCAGAGGGATTTTCTCAAGGATTGGGGTTTACTAGCAAATTAACACCTCCATATCAGGATGACATATTACTACATCAGTAAAAAAATAACAATGACCACTGTACACAGATTAGGATCACCAATATCACCACTATTACAAATATTTGAGCCACACTATGACCACTACAATTACCACTATATAGTGACAGGATAATACTACAGACCAATATCCCACATGTAGATCCCATATTAGTGTTTCCCAAGCAGGGTGCCTACAGCTGTTGCAAAACTACAACTCCCAGCAATTTGTAGTTTTGCACCAGCTTGAGGCACCCTGGTTGGAAAACACTGGTCCATATAATGGTGACCCCCAGGTCTACACAGGCTCTGCAGGCTTCTGGCAAGGTGCCTGGAATATTACTAGACAAAATAGCCCTCTATGCAGTGATGGAGGCCTCAATGCAAGTGTAAACCCAGCCTGGCAATTACAGTACCATGGATGCCTAAAAAGACAAATACATACACACCGCCATCCATATGTATATAGATACACACACCTATACACAAGTGTACATACACTAACTATAAATGCACATACACTAACTAACTATAAATGCACACACCCCAGCTATAAATGCACACACCCCAGCTATAAATGCACACATCCCAACTATAAATGCACACACCCCAGCTATAAATGCACACACCCCAGCTATAAATGCACACACCCCAGCTATAAATGCACACACCCCAACTATAAATGCACACACCCCAACTATAAATGCACACACCCCAACTATAAATGCACACACCCCAACTATAAATGCACACACCCCGGCTATAAATGCACACACCCCGGCTATAAATGCACACACCCCGGCTATAAATGCACACACCCCGGCTATAAATGCACACACCCCGGCTATAAATGCACACACCCCGGCTATAAATGCACACACCCCAGCTATAAATGCACACACCCCAGCTATAAATGCACACACCCCAGCTATAAATGCACACACCCCAACTATAAATGCACACACCCCGGCTATAAATGCACACACCCCGGCTATAAATGCACACACCCTAACTATAAATGCACTCACCCTAACTATAAATGCACACACCCCAACTATAAATGCACACACCCCAACTATAAATGCACACACCCCAACTATAAATGCACACACCCCAACTATAAATGCACACACCCCAACTATAAATGCACACACCCCAACTATAAATGCACACACCCCAGCTATAAATGCACATACCCCAACTATAAATGCACATACCCCAACTATAAATGCACATACCCCAACTATAAATGCACATACCCCAACTATAAATGCACATATCCTAACTATAAGTGCACATACCATAACTTTCTGAGATGCTGACAGGATCCTCATATATGGCTTCCAGTGCTGGGGGTCAGGAGTCAAGAACCCTGACCTCAGGATTACGTCATGTGGAGGAGGGGCACAGACAGTTCTCCTCCTACTTTGCTCTCATGTTTCATGCTAGCAGGCTGCTGTGCTCTGAGGTTCCTTCCCCTGCTTTAGGACCCGACAACAGAACGGCGCTTGTAGAGCATGTGCAGCATAACAAGATAAGTACTGCTGTGATTCCTACAATCTATGTGCCAGGCTGGGCAGCCAAAAAGCACTGACAATGTAGGCAGTGCCACTACATGCCCCCCATTCACTCTCCTAGTTACCTCACACAGAGGCCATCTACTCCCCCAGTTCTTCTTCCTCCTTACTCCTGGACGATCACCATCAGTGAAAGGGTGGGGGCCAGAGCGAGGCCCCCACCAGTGCGAGGCCTTAGGCGGTGGCGGCTGCTGCGCTTCTCCTCTATGGCGGCGGCCTGACGAGTGACATCACTGATGTCCTGCGCGGGTCTGCGGAGGGACGTCACATGCGCAACGTCCCTCATCAGACTCAGGCCGGCCAACCGGAGACGAGGAGGAGGGCGGGGTAAGTGAAGTCTTCCAGCATTTAGCGCTACTCGCCTGAATCGCTAAATGCCTGCATGTCTGGAAGTCGGGCAATGCAAGTTATACGCCGGTAGGTCTGTGTGAGCCGTTTGTGCAGGTCGCCGGGCCTATTTTTACGCAGGGGCCTGGAGCTGCCGCTCCATCCGCCCCTACGTTAATCCGGCCCTGTATATAGGAAGGACTTACACTTCTCCTCCCTTATGGATCCACTTCTGACTTTGGCTCAAATACTGCAGTGGCAGCTATCCAAAAATTGCCAGAAAAAAAAAACCAAGTGGAAACTTAGCCTCACACAGCAGAATTTCTGCACTGAATTCTGTGCTGAATTCTGCATGAAAATTCTGCATTAATTTATAGCTAATACACTTCAATGGGATTCCGCTGTCCCATTCGCACAGCAGAATTTCCGCAGCAGGAATTCCATTGAAGTCAATGGGCTGAAAATTCATGCAGAATTCAGCGCAGAAATTCTGCCATGTGAATCCACCCTAAGAGTCTATTCACACCGCAGGAAATTTCCACATGCGGAATTCAGCTCAGATTCTGCATGCAGATTCCTTGTCAAATCAAAGCCCAATAGACTTCTATGGGATTCCGCACTCCCATTCACACTTCTGAATTTCCTCATGCGGATTCCGCACAAAATCCGCACAAGCCAGAAATCAACCACCCAAATGAATGCGGAAGCGAAATTGGTGTGGATGTGTGGATGCAGTGGGTTTCAGGAATAAGACATGGTATGATTCCAACTTTTGCCATGTCTGGACATGTAAAAAGTTTTTTTTTAAATGACAGTAATGCTTAATTCCTGTGTAAACCCAGCATTAGTGTATATTTACATGTGACAGATTTGCTGCACCTATTTCTATAGCTGTCCCATTTATCATAATAGGACTTTCAGAAAACCATTGACATGTTGCAGAAACAGCAAACCTACCACGTGTGCATGTATGTGTGCATATACAATAAAGCACAAGAAATAGACAACAGCAAAAATGAAATGGTAGTAAAGGTTTAAAGGAAAGTCTGTTAAGCAGACTACAGATGTAAGTATTGTTTTTACTCACATCCTGTTTAAACAAAAGTACACGTAGGTTTTAAGCTATATATAAATATATGCAAACTAAAATGGATTGTTATCTAACATTGTCAGAAATGTCACTTTTTTTTTTAGAACATTACACAGTTACCACTGATACAGGTGCCTATTTATATTGGGACCCATATTACAGAATTTAAAGTGGTTCTCCGGCCCTAAAACATCTTATCCCCTTTCCAAAGGATATGGGATAAGATGTCTGGTCGTGGGTAGTATGGCAGTAAATGGCATAAATGTCATGGCTAGAGATGAGCGAACTTACAGTAAATGCGATTCGTCACGAACTTCTCGGCTCGGCAGTTGATGACTTATCCTGCATAAATGAGTTCAGCTTTCAGGTGCTCCCGTGGGCTGGAAAAGGTGGATACAGTCCCAGGAGACTCTTTCCTAGGACTGTATCCACCTTTTCCAGCCCACCGGAGCACCTGAAAGCTGAACTAATTTATGCAGGATAAGTCCTCAACTGCCGAGCCGAGAAGTTTACTGTAAGTTCGCTCATCTCTAGTCATGGCAGTAAATGTTGGCACCCCTGAATTTTTTCAAGAAAATGAAGTATTTCTCACAGAAAAGGATTGCAGTAACTCGTGTTTTGCTATACACATATTCATTCCCTTTGTGTGTATTGAAAATAAACCAAAAAAGGGAGGAGAAAAAGCAAATTGGACATAATGTCACACCAAACTCCAAAAATGGGCTGGATAAAATTATTGTCACCCTTAAAGGGGTACTTCGGTGGTCAACGTGTTTTTCCATTTTTGACTTACCCTATTTGTTTTGTTTCATTTCTATTTTGTTGTTTAGCCTACTCTATTTCCGTTCTTTGTTGTCTTTTTATCCCCCACTTTGTTTTCCTATCTTTGCTTCCATTTCCTGTTTCTTGCTGTGCTGAAAACTACAAATCCCAGCATGCCACATGCCTTGCTGGTTTGGGCCAGCTCCTTTTTTTTTTTGGTTTGTTCCGCCCTTTACCCACCCTACTATTTTCCTGTCGGCCCCCTTATACACAGCACACTAATATAATCAGCCCTGGTTGGGATACTCTGTCATTAACACACAAAAGGGACTACAACTCCCAGCATGTGTCATTCAGGAGTCTTCAGTCTGTGGTATAACACCAGCATGCTGCCTCTGTAGTCTCCTGGGGGTTGTAGTTCACCACACCTCTATAGGGCATACACCAGTGTTTCCCAACCAGGGTGCCTCCAGGTGTTGCAATACTACTACTACCAGCATGCCCGGACAGCCAAAAGCTGTCTGGGCATGCTGGGAGTTGTAGTTTTGATACAGCTGAAGACACCCTGGTTGGAAAACAATGCACTTTGTTTGTAATATACTGAATAGGCTAGGCCAGTGTTTACCAATCAGTGTGCTTCCAGCTGTTTTAAAACTACAACTCCCAGCATGCTCAAAGGCTGTCAGGGAATGCTGGGAGTTGTAGTTTTACAACAGCTGGAGGCACACTGGTTTGGAAACACTGGTGTAACATGATGTGTATGCTGAATAGGCTAGGACAGTGTTTCCAAACCAGTGTGCCTCCAGCTGTTGCAAAACTACAACTCCCAGCATGCCCAAAGTCTGTCCAGGCATGCTGGGAGTTGTAGTTTTGATACAGCTGGAGGCAGACTGGTTTGTAAACACTAGCATACACACACATAACAGGGACTACAACTCCCAGCATGTGTCATTCAGGAGTCCCCCCCCCCCTTCACATATAGAAATCATCCCCAGTCCGAGATTTATTCCCCTGCATCCCCAGCCCGTGCACCTTGTTATGCCTTAACATAACATTTCCTCCCCTTCACATACATCTTCTCTGTCTTCTTTCAGTGCAGACCTGCGTCCTCAGAAGACAAAGCAGGGGGGAGGGGAGATGAGGAGCTGTGTAGGAGCTTCTTGCTCTCATGCACACCTGTGACCACCTGAAGGGGAAGATGAGGGGACGTGGCCTATCTCTGTCATGCAGTTTTGAAAGAACAGAGAAAAAAAAACCATGACATCTTGTCCACAGCCTAATCCTAACCTGTGGACAACAGTCAGAGATCCAACACAGAACTACAGAACTTCCTGGCCCACAAACAGGTAAGAAAAAAAGACACATGCTACACAAATATATAATACATGTCAATTGCAAAAAACATGAACATTAAAAGAAGATGCAATATGGCCAAAAATCTTAACCACCGGACTACCCCTTTAACTTAATATTTGGTTGCACACCCTTTGGAAAAAATAACTCAAATCAGTCGCTTCCTATAACCATCAATAAGCTTCTTACACCTCACAGCCGGAATGTTGGACCACTCTTCCTTTGCAAACTGCTCAAGGTCTCTCTTATTGGAAGGGAGCCTTTTCCCAGCATCAATTTTAAGATCTCTCTACAGGTGTTCAATGGGATTTAGATCTGGACTCATTGCTGGCCACTTCAGAACTCTCTAGTGCTTTGTTGCCATTCATTTCTGGGTGCTTTTTGATGTATGTTTGGGGTCATTGTCCTGCTGGAAGACCTAAGATCTCGGATGCAAACCAAGCTTTTTGACACTGCGCTGTACAGTGCGACAAAAAATTATTTGGTAATCCTCAGATTTCATGATGTCTTGACCACATTCAAGGCACCCAGTGCCAGAGGCAGTGAACCAACCCCAAAACATAATTGAACCTCCACCATATTTCACTGTAGGTACTGTGTTCTTTACCTTGTAGGCCTCATTCCATTTTCGGTAAACGGTAGAATGATGTGCTTTACCAAAAAGCTCTATCTTGGTCTCATCTGTCCACAAGACATTTTCCCAGAAGGATTTTGGCTCACTCAAGCTCATTTTGGCAAAATGTAGTCTTGCTTTTTTAATGTCTTTGTGTCAGCAGTGGGGTCCTCCTGGGTCTCCTGCCATAGGGTTTCATTTAATTTAAATGTCGACGGATAGTTTGCAGTGACACTGATGCTCTCTGAGCCTGCAGGACAGCTTGAATATCTTTGGAACTTGTTTGGGGCTGCTTATCCACCATCCGGACTATCCTGCGTTGACACCATTCATCAATTTTTCTCTTCCATCCATGCCTAGGGAGATTAGCTACAGTGCCTTGGGTTGCAAACTTCTAGATAATGTTGCACACTGTGGACAAAGGTAAATCTAGATCTCTGGAGATTAACTTGTAACCTCGAGATTGTTGATATTTTTCCACAATTTTGGTTCTCAAGTCCTCAGACAGCTCTCTTCTCTTTCTGTTGTCAGCATAGAGTGACATTCTTTTAAAACTTATGCACAGCTTAAATTTTTCCCCATATAAAAGTGATTACCTAAATTCCTTATACCAAGGGCAGATCCAGACAATGATGAAGGTGGTGTGTTTGTTTGGGGGTAAGGTGGGGTTCAGAAATTAGCTTACAAAAACTCAAAGTTCTAGTCAAAAAGTAATAGCCACACTGCTGAAGTGAATCTACACAGTCACCTGTGTAGCCTCTTAACATAAGCTCACAGGGGGAATTCATCATTGTCGGTGTAGGTGAACCATTTTTGTTCACCTTTATTTCATGTGTTGCTATTGTGTTGGTGCACCAAATTTATTAAATAGTCATAGGGTATTTGTAAAAATTTGTGCAGGTACAGATTTCCTAAAATTTTACTTATGTACACTATTTTTTTTATGGTTTCCATTGCCCATGAATTTGCGACTTTTCTACACACATAAAAAATATTAGTGGCAGTATAGCTGCATTTTTTTAATAGCATCCAAATAAAAATAAAATAAAAAACTAAGTGAAATTTAATCCATGAGAAGTGTCTTTACAAAAAACAATGTTCGAACAGCTCAGCCTGGTCTGTCTCAAGCTTAAATGGGCACTGTCAGATAAAAAATATCGTTTTATATGTTTTACATCTAAAAGGTTTACCTTTCAAATAAATGTAATAAGAACATTTTATTTTATTTCCTTTTTAAAGAAATCATGGCCATGGCTTTGTCCAAGCTGAAGCACAGGCATGGACAAAGTCCAGTAAGTGAGGGTGGGCTAGCACTCTTCTATGCTCTCTCCTATCTGAGAGGACAGGAGAGAGCACAGAGGACTACTATCAGATAAGAGAGAGCATAGAGGAGTGCTAGCGCACCCTCACTTATTGGAATTTGTCCATGCGTGTGCTTCAGCTTGGACAAAGTCATGATTTTATAAGCCATGATTTCTTTAAAAAGGTAATAAAATTTTCTTATGAAGTTTATGAGAAAGGTTAATTTTTGGCCAAAATGACATTAGCAAACTTTCTGAATCTGACAGTGTCCAGTTAAGAAAGACCAGGCTGAGCTGGTCGAAACGTGACTCTTTGTAAAGACATTGTCTCCAGGGAAGGAGTGCATACTATTCTTCCCCACTCCCCTATCCCTGCCTATTTATGTACCCGCCCTAGGTGACGGGTCCGTAACCACAGTGACAGTCCCTCCCTAGACAAGTGAGGGGCATAACTGTTAAAATAATAAAATACAATAATACAGACACAGGTCAAGGTACAGTAGGGAGTATACAGACTAACAGAAGCAAAACTTACACACTCACACAAAAGGTCAATGTCCACTATACGCATCAAAAACCAGGAGTTGTCTAAGTACAAAATCGCTAATACCAGAGAGAAGTCAAAAAGATAAGCCAAAAGTCACAGATGCCAGGAAAACAAGAATAAACAGGATAAATTGCTAGCTATTGGAGTTGGACTCTTTCACAGGCATTGAATGAGAGCAAACTGCCAGGTTAAATAGGCAACCCCACAGGTGATCTCATCAAAAGGTCAGCTGATCAGCCAGACAGCTAAGCATAACCCGGCAACAAAAAAAAACAAAAAACCTGTCAGAACCCTATAACCCTATAGGTTCTGACAGTACCCCCATTTTAACCCCTTAACGACGCAGGACGTATATTTACGTCCTGCGCCGGCTCCCGCGATATGAAGCGGGATCGCGCCGCGATCCCGCATCATATCGCGTCGGTCCCGGCGCTCATCAACGGCCGGGACCCGCGGCTAATACCACACATCGCCGATCGCGGCGATGTGCGGTATTAACCCTTTAGAAGTGAAAGTGACCCAGCTGCTCAGTCGGGCTGTTCGGGACCACCGCGGTGAAATTGCAGCATCCCGAACAGCTGACAGGACACCGGGAGGGCCCTTACCTGCCTCCTCGGTGTCCGATCGGCGAATGACTGCTCCGTGCCTGAGATCCAGGCAGGAGCAGTCAAGCGCCGATAACACTGATCACAGGTGTGTTAATACATGCCTGTGATCTGTGTAAAAGATCAGTGTGTGCAGTGTTATAGGTCCCTATGGGACCTATAACACTGCAAAAAAAATAAAAATAAAAAAGTGTTAATAAAGGTCATTTAACCCTTTCCCTAATAAAAGTTTGAATCACCCCCCTTTTCCTATAAACAAAATAAAACAGTGTAAATAAAAAAAAATAAACATATGTGGTAACGCCGCGTGCGTAAATGTCCGAACTATAAAAATATATAATTAATTAAACCGCACGGTCAATGGCGTACGCGCAAACAATTCCAAAGTCAAAAAAAGCGCATTTTTTGTCACTTTTTATACCATTAAAAAATGAATAAAAAGTGATGAAAAAGTCCGATCAAAACAAAAATCATACCGATAAAAACTTCAGATCACGGCGCAAAAAATTAGTCCTCATACTGCCCTGTACGTGGAAAAATAAAAAAGTTATAGGGGTCAAAATATGACATTTTTAAACGTATAAATTTTCCTGCATGTAGTTATGATTTTTTCCAGAAGTGCGACAAAATCAAACCTATATAAGTAGGGTATCATTTTAACCGTATGGACCTACAGAATAATGATAAGGTGTAATTTTTACCGCAATATGCACTGCGTAGAAACGGAAGCCCCCAAAAGTTACAAAATGGCGTTTTTTCTTCGATTTTGTCGCACAATGATTTTTTTTCCGTTTCGCCGTGAATTTTTGGGTAATATGTCTAATGTCACTGCAAAGTAGAATTGGCAATGCAAAAAATAAGCCATAATATGGATTTTTAGGTGGAAAATTGAAAGGGTTATGATTTTTAAAAGGTAAGGAGGAAAAAACGAAAGTGCAAAAACGGAAAAACCCTGAGTCCTTAAGGGGTTAAGAGGGGCCTCTGGACTCTTAAATTTGGGTTTAGGTTTCTCCGAATGAGATTTGTGGAAATTTTTTACCAAAGTGGAAGCATGAATAGAAGAGGCTGGAACCCATTACCTCTTCTCCGGACCTTTCCAGTGAACCAAATACTGGACAGAATTTTGTACCCTTCGAATGTCCAGTATTTTGGAAACCTCATACTCCAGTTCTCCGTCGATCTCAACTGGAGGAGGTGGCACCGAGACTGGAGACTGAGTAGGAACATACAGTTTTAACAAAGAGCAGTGGAACGTATTATAAACGTTAAATGAAGAAGGTAATTTTATGGCAAATATGTTTTTATTGAAGTCAAAGAAAACATCAAACAAAATAAACAGTACATAAAATAATGGTACGGTATACGGTCAGACTTGCACAAAGGAAAGCGTCCAAACACAATAATAATGGGTCTTCCACCAATCACCAAACAGAGCTCCTCTCGCACGGAGAGATCAGAGCTGTACATACCCATTGCAGTAATTACCCCATTTCGCAATAGACACTTGAGCAGACAGGGTATAATACCAAATTTAAGGTGAATGCGTCCAGTAGAGGACACCCCAAATATCTGACATCTCGCAACCTACTACAATGTAAGGACATCATATATCGAGAATGAGACCCAGAGGTAAGAGAAAAAAAGAAAACAAAAGGAGAGAAGAAGAAAGTAAGAAATGAAAAAAGAGTGAGACACGGAAGGGGACAGAAGGGGGAGAGGGGAGGGGAGGAGAAGGGACAGGAGGGAGGGAAAAAAGGGAGGGGACGGGATAGTAAGCCATCACGCATAAATAGAGCAGTTTACCTTAGCCACTCAAGGAACTCAGCTGAGTCCCTATAGCTGTCCCATGACGCCCAAACCTTAGAGAAACCATCAAGTTTATCCCTGTCTGAAGCAGTCATCTCCTCCATCCTACGAATCTTATACAAGGTTTCAATCAGTTCGACTTTCGAGGGTGTCACTGTAGTCTTCCAGTGACGGGGAATAATAGATCTGGCAGCCCCAAGAAAATGCCTCAGGAGACCCTTTTTAGCATGAGCCAGAGACCCAGGAACTAAAGAGAGAAGGGCTATGGCGGGATCAAGAGGGACAGTCCCCGAGGAGACCCTGTTATAAAGGTCAAAGACCTCCTCCCAAAAGCTGTTAATCTGGGGGCAGCTCCACCAAGTATGAAGATGACTTCCTGGTTCCCGCCCATATCTCCAACACGTCTCCGAAACTGAAGGGAATATCCTATGTAAGCGATCAGGGCACCTATACCATCTGGTCAGTATTTTAAAATTGCGCTCTTGTATCCTAGTGGAGAGGGAAGCCCTATGGGTAAAAGTGAAGATCTTTAGAAGTTCAGATTCCTAAAAAACCCTATCAAGGTCGGACTCCCACTGGACGACATATGGAGGCTTTAATGGTTCCTCTATAACCCCTCGCAGCATCGCGTAGACCACTGAGATCGAGTGTGGGGGGGGGGGGGACGTCTGAATACATACATTTTCAAAACCAGTAAGAGCCCTGTGTATGTGAGTTTTAGGGTGCAGGGAAAAGTAGTAGGACCTGAGATGTTCTTATGTGAACCAAACCCCTGGGGAGTAAGCATTGAGGGACTCTAGAGTGGCCAGAGTAGTGGAGGTCAGCACCGAGAGCAGTCTTGGATGTAGGACAGGGGGGTCAGGGAGTAACGCATGGATAGCAGTGTCCCGGCCCAATGTGGGATTACTAAAGAGGGGGGTAAGTGGACCAGGTCGTGTTGAGATGTTCGGAGAAAGTAAGATGGAGTCCCATACAGGTAACAAAAGGCGAGACAGATACGGGAGGTCAACTCCCGACGGCTCCTGGGGGTAACCAGGGTAGAACCGCTGGGTGGACAGGAGATAAAGCCACTTCAAGGGAAACCCACTGTTTCGAGATGGCATGATGGCAAAAATCCAATATACGTGAGCATATAACTGCCTTATAATAAAGGTGAAAATCAGGGAGTCCTGCCCCCCCTCTCCCTTCCCCGAACCAGGAGCTGATGACGTATGCAGGAGCTGACCAAATGAATCTAGTTACCAAGGTCCGGAGCCGGGAGAAGAAGGAAACCGGAATCCTAAAGGGCAATGTTTGCATGAGATACAGTATGCGTGGTAACACATCCATCTTAACAGCTGCCATCCTGCCAAACCACGAAAGCGTGAGATTCCCCCAGGAGGATAAGTCCCATTCTAGAGAGCGTAACAGAGGAAGATAATTGTGGTCGAAGAGGGTGGTGAAATCAGGACCCAGGCGTATCCCCAAGTAGGAAATAGAATGTCGTTGCACTTTGAAGGGGAAATGTGAGGAAATAGCAGTGAAGGTGTCAGGAGGAATGGTTATATTGAGGAGTTCCGATTTGTGAGAATTAACCTTGAAATGACTCAAAGCACCATACTCCTCGAATTCGGACAAGATAACCGGGATAGAGACATGAGGGAAGGACACGTATAACAGTAGGTCATCAGCGAAAAGGGACATCTTATATGTGGACAAGCTTAAGGCCAGTCCCCTGATAGAGTCATTCTGTCTCAGTACCACTGCCAAATACTCCATTGCTATGACATAAAGAAGTGGAGATAAAGGGCAACCCTGTCTGGTACCGTTCTTGATGTCAAAGGGCGCCGACAGGGTACCATTTACTTTGACTTGGGCACTAGCACCCCCGTACAGAGCCATTATATGTCGATGGAATCTCGGGCCCATACCCAAATGTGACAATGCAAGATCTAAAAATTCCCACCCCACTCTATCAAAGGCCTTCTCGGCATCTATAGATAGGAGACACACGGGGAGGCCCTTTGATTTGGCGGCAGCAATGAGAGAGAACGACTTCAGGGTGTTATCCCTAGCTTCCCGAGTTATGACGAAGCCCACTTGGTCCGTATGGATAATAGAGGGCAACAATGGGTCTAATCTCGTAGCCAGGATCTTAGAATACAACTTCAAATCCAAATTAAGGAGGGATGTAGGTCTATAGTTACCACAGCTAGAGGGGTCCTTATTGGGTTTTGGTAACACCATGATATGAGCAGCCAGAGCCTGGGGAGGGAAGCGGGTACCATCTACAATAGAATTAAATGAGCAGAGTAAGTGCGGAGCCACCAACGATGCAAATAATTTGTAAAATCGAGCCGTAAACCCATCGGGTCCAGGACTCTTACCATTTTTAAGGGCCTTGGCATCTGTCACCTCTCCAAGCTCTAGCGGCCGTTCAAGGTGCTCCCATGAGGAGGGGGACAACCTAGGCAAACAAAGGCGATTCAGGTTAGACTGGATCTTTTCACGAAAGGAAGAAGCAGGGAGATCAGAGTATCTACCTTTGATACTGTACAAGGATTGATAGTAAGATCGGAACTCCTCAATAATCTGTTGTGTGGAATGCAGTTTACCTGAAGGTGGAGATGTCAATGACAGGATGTAGGGAGTATGAACAAGGTAATTTTAATCTGTAACAAACTGGATTAACAACTTCAATTACCTCATAAGATTCAATGAACCTAGAAGCCAACTTTTTAGATGGAAACTTGAGATGAAGATTTTTTGTAGATAACCACTCTTTATCACCAACTTAAAATTTTATGCCACAAGTACTTCTCTTGGTGGCAGATTTTCTTTGTAGTTCTTGGGCATTTCTCAGGTTCTTCTGAACCTGGGCCCAAACTGTGTACAGTTTACTTATGGTAGTCTCAATCACTATTGGTACGGGAAGAAAACCGCAGATTAAATCCATAAGCACAAGAGAACTGTGACATACCAGTAGAAGAATTTTCAGCCATCGGCTGTCCGGGCTTACTGGGAGTTGTAGTTTTGAAACCTCTGGAGGTCCGCAGGTTGAAGACCACTGCGGCCTTCGACATCATCCAGCCCCCTCTCACCCCCTTTTAGTTCTGTACAGTACTCGCCTCCGGTCGGCACTGGTCCGGTGCTGCAGGACTGTCCGGTGGGGAGGTCGTCCGGTGGGCGCCTCTTCTCCGTGCTTCGGGCCCGAAATAGAGGCGTTGCCTTGACGATGACGCAGAAGGACGTTGGTAATGAACGTACCTCTGCGTCGTCGTCAAGGCAACGTGACTATTCTGGGGCCGGGCCCGAAGCGCGGAGAAGAGGCCTCCCCTGTGAAGATAGGAGCCCGGAACCACTATCCCACCGGACAACCTCCCCACCGGACAATCCTGCAGCACCGGACCAGCGCCGTGCGCAGCCGATGGCTGCCCGGGCTTGCTGGGAGTTGTAGTTTTGAAACCTCTGGAGGTCCGCAGGTTGAAGACCACTCAGGGAGGAGAGTTCACTCGAGTATAAGCCGAGAGGGGTGTTTTCAGCACGAAAAATCGTGCTGAAAAACTCGGCTTATACTCGAGTATATACGGTAGATTGAGGATGAAAAGCAGATAAAAAAGAAAACTCAACACCCAACTGTTTACAAAAAGCTTCCCAAAATTTTGAAATAAATTGTATCCCTGGATCAGAAACAATAATCTCCTGAACCTGATGGTACCTGACAACGTGTCTTAAAAATAAATCAGCAAGAACTTTGGCCGAAAGAAGATTTTTCTAAAGAATGAGATGACACTGTTTACTGAATCTGTCCACCACCACCCATAGAACAGTTTTTCCCTCAGATGGAGGTAGATCTTTCATAAAATCCATAGAAATATGAGTCCAGGGCCTTTCAGGAATGGACAATGGAGACAACTCTCCTGCAGGACGTGTCCGAGGAATTTTTGCTCAAGCACAAATTTCACTAGAAGCAACAAAAGCCTCCACATCCCTGTTGAGAGTTGGCCACCAGAACTTCCTTTGAAGCAATCTCCTTGTACTCTGCATGCCAGGATGATCTGGTAATGGGAAACAATGAGACTCATCAATAAAGATGAGCAAACTTTTGAAAAATTAGATTTGGCTTATTCGCCGATTTTTTCAAAAAAATTTGTTTCGATCCGAATCTATTTGCGGCAAATCTATATTAAAAACGGCTATTTCTGGCCTACAGATGGCCTCAATATGGGTGTAGAACACTTTGCTGTGTTTTAATATGCATATGGAGTGTGCTGGGGTAGTGAAATAATACTGTCATTCAGAATGCAGATTACCGTCATCGCTTTTAGAATCACTGTCGCAGAGTGGTACAATGACAGAGCTTGGAGGTGGTATTAGTATGAGCAGACCATACAATGCAGGGATGTGGGAATCCTATCGCCCGACGCCCGGGACAAGTAGTTTTGGGCGCCGGGCAGGTGAATATTTCATAGATTTAGCCCTGTATCAGGCTAGCAGGGCCGGACCAACTTCGGAAATCTCACCTCACACCCACGCTCAGGGTGTATGGAGGGGGCGGCGGCCCCCAGCTGATTTCAGTAGCCGGGGGCCGCTGCTCAGAGAACCCATCCCGTGCCCCAGTCTGTCCTCCTTCACACAGAAATCCTCCCCGTGCAGTGCAGTCTGTCCTCCTTACACACAGAAATCCTCCCCGTGCAGTGCAGTTTGTCCTTCTCACACACAGAAATCCTCCCCGTGCAGTGCAATCTGTCCTCCTCACACACAGAAATCCTCCCCGTGCAGTGCAGTCTGTTCTCCTCACACACAGAAATCCTCCCCGTGCAGTGCAGTCTGTCCTCCTCACACACAGAAATTCTCCCCGTGCAGTGCAGTCTGTCCTCCTCACACACAGAAATCCTCCCCGTGCAGTGCAGTCTGTCCTCCTCACACACAGAAATCCTCCCCGTGCAGTGCAATCTGTCCTCCTCACACACAGAAATCCTCCCGTGCAGTGCAGTCTGTCCTCCTCACACACAGAAATCCTCCCCGTGCAGTGCAGTCTGTTCTCCACACACACAGAAATCCTCCCCGTGCAGTGCAGTCTGTCCTCCTCACACACAGAAATCCTCCCGTGCAGTGCAGTCTGTTCTCCTCACACACAGAAATCCTCCCCGTGCAGTGCAGTCTGTCCTCCTCACACACAGAAATTCTCCCCGTGCAGTGCAGTCTGTACTCCTCACACACAGAAATCCTCCCCGTGCAGTGCAGTCTGTCCTCCTCACACACAGAAATCCTCCCCAGCCCTGTGCAGTGCAGTCTGTCCTCCTCACACACAGCAGTCATTATGGAGGTCAGGAGCTGTGCACAGATGTCCTCTCTCCCCTCCCCCTCCCTGCTCTGTGTTTTCCCCGTGCAAATTTGCAGCCTCTCCGTGGTAGATTAGGTCCTGTGGAGACAGAGCAGGGGGAGGGGGATGGAGCTGTGTGGGGGGGGAGGAGAGGAGCTGTGTACCGAGCTGTGTTCGTCCTCACTCTCCCTCTGCTTCTTGTGTAATGTAGACGCAAGTGAGTGTGAAGCAGTGTGAAGCTCTCCGAGCATGCAGGCGGCAGGATGGGTGGATGGATATGTATGTAATGTATAATTAGGGGGGGGGGGGTGTATCAGCAGCGGGTGTATGTATGATGTGTGCATATTTATGGTGTATGTGTATGGTTTGAGTGTATGTGTGATGTGTGTATGATGTCTGTGTATGTGTGTATGTGTATGATGTCTGTGTGTGATGTGTGTATGTGTATGATGTCTGTGTATGTATGATGTGTGTATGATGTCTGTGCATGATGTCTGTGTATGTGTGTATGTATGATGGGGAAGCAGTGGCGGGTGTATGTATGATGTGTCTGTATGTATGATGTATGTACGTAATGTATGATATAGGGGGCAGTGGCCGGTGTATGTATATGTATGATGTGTCTATGTAGGATGTGTGTGTTATTTATAATATAGGGGCAGTGGCCGGTGTATGTATGTATGATGTGCCTATGTATGTATATACTGTATAATATAGGGGGCAGTGGCCGGTGTATGTATGTATGTATGATGTGTCTATGTATGATGTGTGTGTGTGTTATGTATAATAAAGGGGCAGTGGCCGGTGTATGTATGATGTGTCTATGTATGTATATACTGTATAATATAGGGGGCAATGGCCGGTGTATGTATGTATGATGTGTCTATGTATGATATATGTATATACTGTATAATATAGGGGGCATTGGCCAGTCTATGTATGTATGATGTGTCTATGTATGATGTATGTATATACTGTGTAATATAGGGGGCAGTGGCCAGTGTATGTATGATGTGTCTATGTATGATGTATGTATATACTGTATAATATAGGGGGCAGTGGCCGGTGTATGTATGGTGTGTCTATGTATGATGTATGTATATACTGTATAATATAGGGGGCAGTGGCCAGTGTATGTATGATGTGTATGTATGATGTATGTATATACTGTATAATATAGGGGGCAGTGGCCGGTGTATGTCTGTATGATGTGTCTATGTATGATGTATGTATATACTGTATAATATAGGGGGCAGTGGCCAGTGTATGTATGATGTGTCTATGTATGATGTATGTATATACTGTATAATATAGGGGGCAGTGGCCGGTGTATGTATGTATGATGTGTCTATGTATGATGTATGTATATACTGTATAATATAGGGGGCAGTGGCCAGTGTATGTATGATGTGTCTATGTATGATGTATGTATATACTGTATAATATAGGGGGCAGTGGCCGGTGTATGTATGTTTTGTACAGGGGCGGACTGACAAGTGCTGCTGCCAGTTGTGCTATCTAATTTTTATTTTTTATTTTTAGTGGCTTCTGGCCACCCGCACTAAATTGCACCCCCAGAATCCCGCCCCTTCATACTCGCCCACCGACCAAGAGCCCCACGGATGCACGCAAACACGCCCGGACCAAAACTACAACTCCCAGCATGTTGCCCCATAACCTAAACTGTAGAACTATAAAGTGTAACATGCTGGAAGTTGTAGTTTTGGTTCGGGTCAGCTGCGGAGCCATAGGCTGCATCAGGGCATGCTGGGAGTTGTAGTTACTAACTGTAATTCCCTGTATTCCTTAACACAGACTATGGCTCTACAGCTGACACAAACCAAAACTACAACTCCCAGCATGTTACACAATAACCTTAACTGTACTACTATACAGTGCAACATGCTGCAACACCCACACAACCATAGGCTGTATCAGGGCATGCTGGGTGCTGTAGTTATCTACTAACTAAATGCAACTTCCAGCATTTTCTGACACATAAATTAGAGTAAATAAAATGCACCACACAAACTGGAGAAGCAGAACCCCCCCCCTCCCCCAGTAACACAGCGCTGTTCACTGTTATCCAATCAAAAGACTCCGTGTATAAGTCCCTATGAAGACTGAAAAATTGTGATTAAAATATTTTAAAAAGTGCGTATATATGTGAATAAGCCCCTTTCCTAATAAAACTTCTGATAATAAATGGTTCTGATAAAAACTACAGATAACAGCACATAAGATTACCCTCATACATCCCTGTATATGCCTCGGGTGTAAAAGGAGCTAGCTACAGCTCTCCCGCCGCTAATAGCCTGGCATGCTGCGGTCACCAAGGCCGCCTATTAAACCATGAGATCACCGCTGTCTAAGTTGACAGCAGTGTCTAAAGGGATCTTATAACCATCCCTGGTGGTCTAGTGGGGGGGATCGTACTATTTTGGTTAAAATTATTTCATCTACCAGGACAAGTGGATTTTCTTGAGGGACAAATAGATTGTGTTCCGCTTTAGTCCCTTTGACAAGTAGTTTTTTTTTTTCAAATTTCCACACCCCTGTAGTGGCTGAATGACACAGCGTTGAGGTGTTGGCAGCATGAGGAGACCATATAGTGGCTGAATGACACAGCGGGGAGGTGTTGGCAGCATGAGGAGACCATATAGTGGCTGAATGATACAGCGTTGAGGTGTTGGCACCATGAGAAGATCATATAGTGGCTGAATGAAACAGCGTGGAGGTGTTGGCAGCATGAGGAGACCATATAGTGGCTGAATGACACAGCTTGGAGGAGGCTGAAGCATGAGGAGACCATATAGTGGCTGAATGACACAGTGTGGAGGTGTTGGCAGCATGAGGAGACCATATAGTGGCTGAATGGCACAGCCAGGAGTTGGCAGCAGCATGAGTAGACACTATGCCTTCACAATCCCTAAGATTATAAAATTAATTCTGAAATTTAAACTGAAGATTTTGGGTAGCTAGTGCTACCATAACACAATTTTTATTCCCAGACCCAGGCCCAGCAGCATCAGTAAGCCATATATTGCCTGAATGACACAACCTGGAGTTGGCTGAAGCATGAGGAGACCATATAGTGTCTGAATGGCACAACCAGGAGTTGGCAGCAGAATGAGTAGACACTAGGCCTTCACAATCCCTAAGATTATAACATGAATTCTGAAATTTAAACCGAAGATTTTGGGTAGCTAGTGCTACCATTAGTGTTGCTCACGAATATTCGCAATGCGAATTTTATTCGCGAATATCGCATATTCGCGAATTCGCGAATATTCGCGAATATAGCGCTTACGAATATTCGTTTTTTTTTTTTTTTATTTATTTATTTATTTTTTTCACAGTACACATCACAGTGATCATCCCTCTCTGCTTCCAGCTTATGTGGTGTAAAGAAGGCTCTAATACTACTGTGTGAGGCTGGGTCCACACTACGTTTTGTCCCATACGGGAGCACATACGGCAGGAGGGAGCTAAAACCTCGCGCTCCCGTATGTGACCGTATGCGCTCCCGTATGCCATTCACTTCAATGAGCCGACCGGAGTGAAACGTTCGGTCCGGTCGGCTCATATTTGCGCCGTATGCGCTTTTACAACCGGACCTAAAACTGTGGATCCTACGGAAGCCGAGAAGTTTCCTAGCAACATCTGGAGGGCTACAGTCTGAGACCACTATACAGTGGTCTCTAAACTGTAGCCCTCCAGATGTTGCAAAACTACAACTCCCAGCATGCCCAGACAGCTGTTTGGGCATTCTGGGATTTGTAGTCTTGCAACAGCTGGAGGGTCACAGTTTGGAGATCAATGTGCAGTGATCTCTAAACTGTGGCCCTCTAGATCTTACAAAACTACAACTCCTAGCATGCCAACACAGTAGTTTGCTGTCTGGGCATGCTGGGATTTGTAGTTTTGCAACATCTGGAGGGCCACAGTTTGGAGATCAATGTGCAGTGGTCTCTAAACTTTAGCCCTCCAGATGTTGCAAAACTTCAAATCCCAGCATGCCCAAACAGCTGTCTCGGCATGCTGGGAGTTGTAGTTGCGTACCTCCATCTATTGCATATAACTATATCTACCAGCATGCCCTTCGGCGATCAGTACCTGCTGGGATTTGTAGTGTTGCAACAGCTGGAGGCACACTGGTTGGAAAATACTGAGTTAGGTAATAGAACCTAGCTGAAGGTTTTCATACCAGTGTGCCTCCAGCTGTTACAAAAGCACAACCCCCAGCATGCACGGTCTGTCAGTACATGCTGGTAGTTGTAGTTTTGAAACAGCTGGAGTTTTGTACAGGGTACAGTAACACGGGCAGGTTTACAGTAAGTTTCCTGCTTCAAGTATGAGCTGCGGCAAATTTTTCGACACAGCGCAAACTCCTAGCGGGAAACTCACTGTAAACCTCCACCAGTGTGAACACTACACTACACTAACACATAATAAAGGGTAAAACACTACATATACACCCCCTTACAATAAAAATGAAAAACTTATTGTACGGCAGTGTTTCCAAAACGGAGCCTCCAGCTGTTGCAAAACAACAACTCCCAGCATTTCCGGACAGCCACTGACTGTCCAGGCATGCTGGGAGTTTAGCAATAGCTGGAGGCCCCCTGTTTGGGAATCACTGGCGTAGAATACCCCTATGTCCACCCCTATGCAATCCCTAATTAAGTCCTCAAATGCGCTTGGTGCTCTGTCACTTCGGAGCCCTGTCATAATTCAAGGAAACAGTTTAGGGTCACATATGGGGTATTTCTGTACTTGGGAGAAATTGCACTACAAATTCTTTGGGGCTTTTTCTCCTTTTACCCCTTATGAAAAGGAAAAGTTGGTGTCTACACTAGCCTGTTAGTGTAAAAAAATTAAATTTTTGACACTAACATGCTGGTGTTGCCCCATACTTTTTATTTTCACAAGAGGTAAAAGGAAAAAAAGACCCCCAAAATTTGTAACGCAATTTCTCCTGAAATACCCCATATGTGGGCGTAAAATGCTCTGCAGGTACACAACAAGGCTCAGGAGTGAGAGCGCACTATGTATATTTGAGGCCTAAATTGGTGATTTGCACAGGGGTGGCTGATTTTTCAGCAGTTCTGACATTAAAGGGGTACTCCGGTGTTTAGACATCTTATCCCCTATCCAAAGGATAGGGGATAAGATGCCTGATCGCGGGAGTCCCGCCGCTGGATCATGCATGCGGCACCCCGTTTGTAATCAGTCCCCGAAGCGTGTTTGCTCCGGGACTGATTACCGGCGACTACAGGGCAGGCGGTGTGTGATGTCACGCCCCCGTGTGATGTCACGCTCCGCCCCTCAATGCAAGATCTGTCAAACGCCAGTGGGGTGTAAATGCTCACTGCACCCCTTATTAAATTCTGTGAGGGGTGTAGTTTCCAAAATAGGGTCACATGTGGGGGATTCCACTGTTCTGGCACCACGGGGGGCTTTGTAAACCCACATGGCCCCTGACTTCCATTCCAAACAAATTCCCTTTCCAAAAGCTCAATGGCGCTCCTCCACTTCTGAGCATTGTAGTTCGCCCGCAGAGCACTTGATGTCCACACATAGGTTATTTCCATACTCAGAAGAAATGGGGTAACAAATTTTGGGCGTAATTTTCTCCTATTACCCCTTGAAAAAATGTAAAATTTGGGGAAAACTGCATTTTAGTGAAAAAATTTTTTTTTTTTCATTTACACATCCAAATTTAACAAAAAGTCATGAAATACCTGTGAGGTACTAAGGCTCACTGTACCCCTTGTTACATTCCTTGAGGGGTGTAGTTTCCAAAATAGTATGCCATGTGTTTTTTTTTTGCTGTTCTGGCACCATAGGGGCTTCCTAAATGTGAAATGTGACATGCCCCCCAAAAACCATTTCAGCAAAATTTGCTTTCCAAAAGCAAAATGTGACTCCTTCTCTTCTGAGCATTGTAGTTCGGCCCGCAGACCATATTACGTCCTAACATGGGGTATTTCCATACTCAGAAGAGATGGCGTTACAAATTTTGGGGGGAATTTTCTCCCATTACTCTTTATAAAAATGGTAAATTTGGGGAAAAAACTGCACTTTAGTGGAAAAATTAGTTTTTTCTTTTACACATCCGATTTTAACGAAAAGTCGTCAAACACCTGTGGGGTTTTAAGCCTCACTGGACCCCTTGTTACGTGCATTGAGGGGTGTAGTTTCCAAATTGGTATGCCATGTGTTTTTTTTTTACTGCTGTTCTGGCACCATAGGGGCTTCCTAAATGTTACATGCCCCCCAAAAACCATTTCAGAAAAACTCACTCTCCAAATTCCCAGTGCCCGCCGAACAGTTGACATACACATATGAGGTATTTCCTTACTCGAGAGAAATTGGGTTACAAATTTTGAGAGGATTTTTCTCCTTTTACCCCTGGTAAAAATGCAAAAACTGGGTCTACAAGAACATTCGAGGGTAAAAAAGGAAGATTTAGAATTTTCTCCTTCATTTTGCTGCTATTCCTGTGAAACACCTAAAGGGTTAACACACTTACTGAATGTCATTTTGAATACTTTGGGGGTGCAGTTTTTATAATGGAGTCATTTGTGAGGTATTTCTAAAAAGAAAGCCCTTCAAATCCACTTCAAACCTGAACTGGTCCATGAAAAATTCAGATTTTGAAAATTTTGTGAAAAATTGGAAAATTGCTGCTTAAGTTTGAAGCCCTCTGGTGTCTTCCAAAAGTAAAAACATGTCAACTTTATGAGGCAAGCATAAAGTAGACATATTTTATTTGTGACATAAAATATAATTTATTTGGAATGTATATTTTCCTTACAAGCAGAGTGCTTCAAAGTTAGAAAAATGCTAAATTTTAAATTTTTTCATCAAATTTCAGATTTTTTCACTAACAAATGATGCAAGGATCGACAACATTTTACCACTAACATAAAGTACAGGGTGGGCCATTTATATGGATACACCTTAATAAATTGGGAATGGTTGGGGATATTAACTTCCTGTGTGTGGCACATAAGTATATGTGAGGGGGGTAACTTTTCAAGATGGGTGGTGACCATGGTGGCCATTTTGAAGTTGGCCATTTTGAATCCAACTTTAGTTTTTTCAATAGGAAGAGGGTCATGTAACACATCAAACTTGTTGGGAATTTCACAAGAAAGACAACGATGTGCTTGGTTTTAACGTAACTTTATTCTTTCATGAGTAATTTACAAGTTTCTGACCACTAATAAAATGTGTTCAATGTGCTGCTCACTGTGTTGGATTGTCAATGCAACCCTCTTCTCCCACTCTTCACACACTGATAGCACAGGCTTCCAGTATCCATAGTTTCAGGAGCAGTTCACGCAGAAGATTTTGTTCAGTGATGAGGCAAACTTTTATGTGAATGGTGAAGTTGACAAACAAAACTACCGCTATTGGTCTGACACTAACCCACATTGGATAGATCCCTCCAAGACTGTTGGAACACAAAAATTGATGGTATGGTGTGATATATGGGGTACAAAGGTAGTGGGGCCATTCTTCATTAATGGAAACCTCAAGGCCACTGGATATGCGAAATTGCTACATGATGAGGTTTTTCCCTCTTTATGCACTGAAGCTGGCACATTCCCATAGTTTTTCCAGCAAGATGGTGCACCACCACATTATGGGTGTCAGGTCCGAGCATTCCTAGATGAACAGTTTCCTGGAAAGTGGATTGGTCTTCGTGGGCCAGTTGAATGGCCCCCAAGGTCTCCCGATCTGACCCCCTTAGACTTTTATCTTTGGGGTCATCTTAAGGCAATTGTCTATGCTTTGAAGATACGAGATGTGCAGCACCTGAAACTACGGATACTGGAAGCCTGTGCTAGCATTTCTCCTGCAGTGTTGCTATCAGTGTGTGAACAGTGGGAGAAGAGGGTTGCATTGACAATCCAACACAATGGACAGCACATTGAACACATTTTATAAGTGGTCAGAAACTTGTAAATAACTCATGAAAGAATAAAGTTATGTTAAAACCAAGCACATCATTGTTTTTCTTGTGAAATTCCCAATAAGTTTGATGTGTCACATAACCCTCTTCCTATTGAAAAAACTAAAGTTGGATTCAAAATGGCCAACTTCAAAATGGCCACCATGGTCACCACCCATCTTTAAAAGTTTCCGCCCTCACATATACTAATGTGCCACAGACAGGAAGTTAATATCACCAACCATTCCCATTTTATTAAGGTGTATCCATATAAATGGACCACCCTGTAGAATATGTCATGAAAAAACAATATCGGAATCAGAATGAAAGGTAAAAGCATCCCAGAGTTATTAATGCTTGAAGTGAAAGTGGTCAGATGTGCAAAAAACGCTCTGGTCCTACAGTGAAAATTGGCCTGGTCCTTAAGGGGTCAAACTGAACATTTAGGGCAGCTAGTGCTACCATAAAAATTTTTAGGCCCAGACCCAGGCCCAGAAGCATCAGTAAACCATATATTGGCTGAATGACACAGCCTGGACTTGGCAGAAGCAGGAGACCATTGAAATGTATGATTTTGAAATTTAAATTAAGGCTTTTGAAATGCGTATGGGCACAAAGGACCAAATCTATGTCACATGACAGCACAATGACAGAGCCCGGAGGTGGCATCAGTAGGAGGAGACCATATAGTGGTTGAATGGCACAGCCTGGAGTTGGCTAAAGCATGAGAAGAGACCATATAGTGGCTGAATGGCACAGCCTGGAGATGGCTGATGCATGAGGAGACCATATAGTTTCTGAATGGCACAGCCGGGAGTTGGCAGAAGCATGAGGAGACCATTAAAATTTAAGAAATTTAAATAGAAATTTAAGATTTTTAAATTGAAATTGAACTTTTAAACACCCAAGTTTTAGTTTCCTGGGCCCCGGCATGTGGGTACAAAGGACCAAATCTAACAAGGTGTCATATGGCAGCACAATGACAGAGCCTGGAGGTGGCATCGGTAGGAGGAGACCATATAGTGGCTGAATGGCACAACCTTGAGGTGGCTGACGCATGAGGAGACCATATAGTGTCTGAATGGCACAGCCTGGAGTTGGCAGCAGCATGAGTAGAAACCAGGGCTTCACAATCCCAAAGAAAAAACTGACGAAGTTTGAAATTTAAACTTAAGATTTAGGGTAGCTAGTGCAACCATCCAGGCCCAGCAGCATCAGTAAACCATATATTGGCTGAATGACACAGCCTGGAGTTGGCAGTAGCATGAGGAGACCATTGGAATGTATGATTTTAAAATTTAAGATTTTTACATTTAAATTAAATTTTACAATTTTCAAATTGAACTTTTAACTCCCAATTTTTGTGTCCTGGGCCCCGGCGTGTGGGTACAAAGGACCAAATCTAACAAGGAGTCACATGTCCCATGGCAGCACAATGACAGAGCCTGGAGGTGGCATCAGTTGGAGGAGACCATATAGTGGCTGAATGGCACAGTCTGGAGTTGGCTGAAGCATGAGGAGACCATATAGTGTCTGAATGGCACAGCCTGAAATTGGCGGCAGATGAGGAGACAATATGGCCTCACAATCTAAGAATAAAAGATTAATTTTGAAATTTCCATTGAAGATGTATGGTACCTAGTGCTACCATAAACATATATAGGTAATGTCCTAGGCCCAGCAGCTTCAATAAACCATGTAGTTGTTGAATGACACAGACAGGAGCAGGCAGCAGAATGAGTACACAAGAGGGGTTCACAACCCCTAACATTAAAAGGTGAATGTTGAAATCTCTATTGAAGATGCATGTTAGCTAGTGCTACCATCCAAACATTTAAGGCCCAAGCCCAGCAGCATCACTAAACCATGTAGCTGCTGAATGACACAGACAGGAGCAGTCAGCAGCAGGAGTACACAAGAGGGTTTCATAACCCCTTACATTGAAAAATTTATGTTGAAAATCTCAATTAAGCATGTATGTAAACTAGTGCTAGCATCCAGAAATGTAAGGCCCAAGCCCAGCAGCATCAGTAAGCCAAGTAGTTCATGAAGGACACAGTCAGGAGCAGGCAGCAGCAGTACTCAAGAGGGTTTCATAACCCCTAAGATTGAAAGATCAATGTTGAAATCTCTATTGGAGAGGTATGTTACCTCGTGCTATCATCAAAGAATTTAAGGCCCAAGCCCAGCAGCATCACTAAGCACAGTAGTTCCTGAAACACACAGCCTGGAGCAGGCATCAGCATGAGTTTACAAGAGGGCTTCACAACCCCTAACAATAAAATGTGAATATTGAAATCTGAATAGAAGATGTATGTTGGCTTACTCATGCTGCTGGGCCTGTGCGTAAATTTTTTTGATGTTAGCATTAGCTAAGTAGTTCCTGAAACACACAGCCTGGATCAGGCAGCAGGATGTTGAAAACTCTATAGAGCATGTATGTTTGCAAGGGCTACCATAAAAAAAATTGTAGGTAATATCCAAGACAGTGCCAGCAGCATCAGGAAACAATATATTGGCTGAATGATACAGCCTAGAGGTGGGGAAAGCATAAGGAGCCCATTTAGTGTCTGAATGATACAGCCTGGAGTTGGCAGAACCATAAGGAGACAAAATAGTGGCTGAATGAAACAGCCTGGAGGTGGCAGCAGCATCAGGAGTCCTGAAAGTGACCCGGTGACAGAGTGGTGCGGTGGGTGGCAATACTAGTACCCGGTGATGAAGGTGGCTGGAATGTTTGTAACTGGGGAGCAGTGCCTTAAATCTCTTTGGCACTATCCATATTTGTGAAGTGTTGGTGTAGCACCAGGGTCAATCTACTCTGATGTGTCTGGCATTGGTGTGTGGAAATCCTGGCTGATCCATACCTGATTCATGTTCACAAAGGTCAGTCTCTCCACATTTTTTGTGGACAGACGAATTCTCCTTAGAGTGACTATGGCCCCCACCGCGCTAAACACCCACTCTGATGACACATTACTGGCCGGGCAGGACAGCTTTTCCAGGGCAAACTCTGCTAGTTGCAGCCATAAATCAAGTTTGGCTGCCCAGAAGTCCAGCGGATCTTCAAGGTTTGTTGGCATGGCCATGTATGCCACCACCTGCTGGTTCAGGTCCTGCTTCATGTCTAACTGCTGATGATGAGTTGCTTCGCTATGCGGGTGAAGAAAGGTACTCATCAGCGACTGTAGACTCAGGCTGCTGCTGATGGAGCTGGTACTGCTCCTGCCACCCCTCCCCTCCCCAGCAACCATGGCAGTGGATGGTGAGCACAGTGTGCCCCCCCCCCCCGAATAAGACCTGCGAATTATTGTACGATGGTGCCAATAGGCATTGGCCAACTGACTACATAGGATATCTCTGTAGTAGGACATTTTGTCTTCCCTCTCAGTGGGTGTAAAAATGGCCCCCATTTTGTGCCGGTAGCGAGGGTCCAATTAGGTGGAGAGCCAGAAGTCATTCCACTGCCGAATGTTGACAATTCGGCGGTCACTACGCAAGCAACTGAGCATGCATCGTGCCATTTGTGCAAGTGACTCGGAGGGACTCCCTGCCTCCATTTCCACTGCATGCTGCCACGGTGTATCTGGGTCCTCTGTCTCACCTTCCTCATAACCCTCTAGCTCCTTTAGTTGATCATGCTCCTCCTCTCCTGTCAGATGACTAGAGGCACCGCCCATCTCATGAACCTAAAATGTGCTCCACTGTGCCCTTCATCCTCCTCCTCCAGTTCAGCCCCCACAGGGCTCATGTGGCCGGGAGATGTAGGCGCAACGTCTCCATTGCCCTGAACAGCCATCGTTTCCAACACTTGTAGGAAATGAAGCACCGGAATGACTTACTAATAATGTGGCTTCCTCAATGGGCCTGAGCAAAGGTGTCACGTATGAGCTGCTACTGGTTCACATTAAAGTTACACAGGAGAGTACACCTATCCGCTTGGATCATCAAGAAATCAGTGATGGCTTTTCTCTGTTCCTACAGTCGGTCCAACATATGGAGGGTGGAATTTCAACGTGTGGCAACATCACAAATCCGACTATGTTGGGGGATACCATTCTGAGGCTGCAGCTCAAGGAGCGTGTTATTTGCGGTGTACGAGTGGATGAAGTGCATGCAAAGTTTCCTTCCCATTCTTAGGATGTCTTGCATATGGCGGGAACACTTCAGGAACTGCTTGACAACCACATTTAACACGTGTGCATGCAGGGCGCATGGCTCACCCTTTCTTGTTGCTGTGTGGCCACAATGTTCTTACCGTTGTCGGTCACCATGGTTCCCATTTCCAGTTTTTGTGGAGTAAGCCATGCACCGATTTCTTTACGAATGACTTTTAGCAGTTCCTCCCCTGTGTGACTCTTTTCACGAAGGCAAGCCATGTGAAGAACAGAGTGACACCGCCGTGCCCTGCACAAATGGTATGCTTAAGGGCCACTGAGACTTGTCTGGGCAGTGGAGGCTGAAGACACGGTGGAGGATGAGAAGGCGGAGTCGCACACTGTCACAGGACCAACGGGCTGACAGCATGGAGGAGGAAGTGGCATGACCTGTCCAAGTTGGGATTGTGGCTGGGCAGGAACCATATTCAACCAGTGAGCCGTAAAGGACATGTATTGTCCCTGACAGTTACAGCTCCAGACGTCGGCGCTGCTGTGCACTTTGGTACATACCGACCGGCTCATGGACTGGACCATCTTCTCTTCCACAAAATTGTGCAGGGCTGGTACTGCCTTCTTCGCAAAGAAATGACGGCTTGGCACTCTCCACCTCGGCTCGGCACAAGCCATGAGTTCTCAGAAAGGTGCAGAGTCCACCACTTGAAAAGGGAGGGACTGCAGCACCAGCATCTTAGACAGGAGCACATTCAGCTTCTGCTCCGTTGGATGCCTGGGCGCATAATGTTGTCTCTTGGACATTAAGTGCTGCGGAATCTGTAGGCGCTATATAAATAAAATTATTATTATGGCTTTGCTAATGGATTGTTGGCGGAATGGCTGACTAAAAGTGGGAGGAGCAGGAGCATCTGGAGCGACAGAAGGAGGGTATGACACACAGCTCCCTTCGGGTGAGGTGGTGGAGCATTGGCATGCTGAAAGAGGGAGCAGTGTGCCACTGGGTGATGCAGCAGGCTGGACCACTACATCGGAGCCACGGTTCTCTCAGGCCCCTTTATGGTGGCGAATAGTGTTGAGTGGCATAGGCCATATTCGATTTCGCGAATATATGGAAGAATGTTCACAATATTCGCAGCCTTTTTTTACTATGCGTCATAAAATTTGCATGCACATGCGCAATATCACGTGATAAAAGAGGTAAAAGAAGGCGTATGCCAGTCTGACACAGTAACTAGTATTGGAGCCTTGTTTACACCACAAGCTGGAAGCAGGGAGGGATGATCACTTTGATGTGTACTGTGAAAAAAAATTTGAATATTCGTAATGGCGAATATTTAGCGCTATATTCGCAATATTCACAAATTCACGATAAATATTCGTATTGTGAATATTCGCGCTTAACACTAGTGGCGAAGCATATGTTGATGCCGGGCCATGGTGCCAACATTTGGACCCTGGCCACGCTTCACCTTCTGCCAACAAATCTTGCATGTGGCTATGTGAACCTCCTCCGGATGCTTGATGAAAAACTGCCACACCGCTGAGTAGTTGATTTTCCTTGCAACAGTCCGCACTGATTGACTGCTACTGCCGCCGTCTCCAGGAACCCCTGTTCCCCTACTTCTTGATGCAGCTTGTCGAAATGTATGAGGCAACACACAGCTATGTGCCCCTCTCTGTAATACTATGTCGAGTTAATGCCTGCAGCTGCAGTAAAAAGTTTTTTTCAGTGAAAAAAAACAATGCTCTCCGTTCACGAGAACACTGATATGACTAGGAGGACGTTAAACGCTGCTGGAATGCGCTTGTCTCTGCTGTAAAACACACACACACAGGCTGTCCGTCCTATCTCTCTGCAGTGTAATGAATGAAGTGGCTTGCCGTTATATGGCTGCCGATTATATAAGGCTGTGACTGGCTGCTTATAGCTGTCACGTCCCCTCCCATAGGCTTGTATTGAGGGGGCGGAGCGTGAAGTCACACAGGGGTGGGGCCGTGACGTCACAATGCCCATGATCGCCAGCAATCAGACCCGGAGCGAACATGCTCTGAGGACTGATTATAACAGGGTGCTGCGTGCATGATCACGGGGGTCCCCAGCAGCGGGACCCCTGCAATCAGGCATCTTATCCCCTTTGGATAGGGGATAAGATGTCTTAGCGCTGGAGTACCCCTTTAATAAAATTCAGATCAACAAAATTGGCGACAGAACCAGAATCAACAAACGCTTTACCAAATCCTTTTTTTTTTTTTTTTTAATATTTGAACTGGCAAAAAAAGTTTAGAAGACAACTTCAGAGATACCAGTGCGCCCAAATGACCTCCCCAATTATCACTTAGGTGCTGGCGTTTTCCCGGCTGCTGGCGCTTGGGGAAATTCTGGATCCGATGTCCCTTCTTTCTACAAAAGAAACATGAGTTGTTTTTTCCTCCAAATGGATCTTCTCTACTGGGAGGGCAATCACCCTATCTGCATGGGTTCCTCAGAAGAGGCATGAAAGGTAGGAAAATATGGAGGAAGGAGAGTGAGAGACAGAAGTAAAGGACCGTTCATGTCTTCTCTCTTTGAAAAGTCTGTCAAGTCATACTGCTAAAGTCCTCACCAGGACATCTTTAATAGCATCAGATAATCCTAGTCTGAACTGACATCTAAGAGCTGGATCATTCCAACCAGACGCAGTACACCATTTACAAAATCAGCACAGTACTCCTCAGCCGTTCTTCGCCCCTGCTTTAGATTAACCAGCTGAGACTCTGCAAAGGCTGCTCAGTCAGGTTCATCATAAAGAAGGCCCAAAGCAGAAAATAAAGCATCCACTGAACTTAATTCAATAGCTGAGCAAGGTAAAGCGAATGTCCACTCCTGGGGATCCCCTTGCAGCAGTGACATTACAAGTCCTACTCACTGAACCTCTGTGCTAGTAGACTGGGGTCTTAGGCGAAAATACAGCTTACAACCCTCCCTGAACACAACAAATCTCTTTCGGTCACCAGAAAAGCGGTCAGGAAGAAAACAGTTTTTGCTCACTCAAAACAGCTGGAGGACTGACCACTGGCTGAGCATAAGCTGTTTCCTGAGCCTGAACCCTTTCAGCAAGGAATTGTACTGAATGTGATAATCCCTGCATTTGCTCTAATAAAGCCGTCATTGCTTCCATCTTAGCAAATGCAAGTATGGTGTCTGTGAAAATGTCATGTATGGGCAGGGAAGGAGTGCACACTATGTTTGCCCAATGTCTCGTATGGGCAGGGAAGGAGTGCACACTATTCTCGCCCTCACTCCCCTATCCCTGCCTACTTACATACCCACCCTAGGTGACTGGTCCATAACCACGGTGACAGTCCCTCCCTAGACAAGTGAGGGGCTTAATTGTCAAAATAATAAAATATAATAATGCAGATGCAGGCCAAGGTACAGTAGGGAGCAGACAGACTAACAGAAGCAAAACTAACACACTCACACAATAAGTCAATGTCCACTATCCACGTCTAAAACCAGGAGTTGTCCAAGTACAAAATCGCTAATACCAGAGAGAAGTCAAAAAGATAAGCCAAAAGTCACAGATGCCAGGTAAACAAGAATAAACAGGAGAAATCGCTAGCTACTGGAGTTGGACTCTTTCACAGGCATTGAATGAGAGCAAACTGCCAGGTTAAATAGGCAGGTGTACTTATCAAAAGGTAAGCATAACCCGGCAACAAAAACAAACAAATAATCTGTCAGAACCTTTTAACCCTATAAGTTATGACAGACATTAGTAAATTTCATGTTTTTGTTTATTTGCGTGCAGTGAAAAGATTATTTTTTTTCTGTTGAAGCTAAAGTGCTTCTGACCCAGGCTCCAGTTTCTGCGAGCACCAGCCAAAGGACTTTGCTACCTATGGGCTGTTTTTCTTCCTTGTCTGCTACGTCTACGCAACTTTTACTTTTTCCCTGGGACACACAATTTTTTTTTAACTGGCCCAGCTCATATACATATACGTAGAGATGGACTACTGGTGAGTCCTTTTATTTGCTGTGTCCATGAGCCACCCCTTTTGTCTTGCACAGGGTACTGTACATACCTATTTCCTGCATATACTGTCCCTATTAAAGTGCTGCACCTGTTTCATCTAAGAGACACTGCTGCATAGGTAGGTATGATGGACAATCATGTAGGCACCTCAGCTTCAGCACAATTTCTTTAATGAATAAAGGATACGTTGACAAAGTGTATTTTTTTCATCTGAAAAATCCGCTTTGGCATCTACGTCAGAAATCTGAGGCATACCAACAGATTTTGGAGCAAATTTCAGTTTTTCAGTGGACTTATTGTAGTTCTGGATGTGGATTATCCCCATACAATATTCCTTTTAAAGTATAATTGGTACAATTGATGCAGAATTTGTGCAGAATCAACACCTATTTTTCTTCGAAATCTACCCAGCAATTTTTAGTTATGCCCCTGATGCCATTGGTACGCTGGCAAGGCAATGCGTGGCAAGTTCCTTTCTGGCAATTTTCATCTGTCTTTCCCAGATGGTGTCCTTCTCTAATGATCTTTCTCTTCTCATGATATGTCCACAATATAAAAGTCAAAGCTTGGTTATCTGAACCTCCAAGGACATCTTCAGTTCAGATCTCTTTCATCACTAACTAATTTGTTCTTTTAGCAGTCCAGGGTATCTACTGTGCAGTAATGTTCTCTAGAACCACAGTTTAAACACATATACTAAAAAAGTTGAAGCAGAACTCTATACTAAATAAATAAAAAATGTTGGTTCTTGGCTTTTTAATCAAAACGTGTTGCTCATCCACTGCATGGTGGGATAGGACTCTAACACACTCACTCTACTCACCTCTGCTGGGGATAGAGCCTCTGAATGGTGATATGTATGATACACTTTTTTTTTATAGCAAATATAGAGTGGTGCTGCAACTTTATTTTGTGTATGTTTTATTTGCCACCTTTATATTTGGTTGTTGTGCTGGCAATTCTTTTTGTGTTTTTTTTTTGCATTGGAAGTGACGGGGAAGTGGCATGCACTCCTTCCTTTCCACATGGAGGTGTTCAAACTGACAGTGGATCTTACATATCACCCAGTCAGAGGCTTTATGCCCAGCAAAGGTGGGTATAGTGAACGTGTTAGGATTCCAAACGAAGTGACGCCACCTGCACGTGATGGATGTGGGACACGTTTGATCAAAAAGTGCGCTATGAGCCTTAATTTTTTCGATCAAATATAGAGTACAGTATATATATACACTTTCCTTTTGAGTATGTTATATTTTCCACTGTGGCATTCACCTATTGTACTGGCAATTTTTTTTTTTGGGGGGGGGGGGGGGTGCCCGTTTTCAATGTGCCCTTTGCATTCACTTTTACAACCATATGTGGCCACCAGAAACACCATGACTTAAACAAATCTAATAGGTTAATGTAGTGGCCAATGGGTGTTAGTAAGAGTATCTGTTCACGTCGTAATGCCAGGGCACTATTTTTCCGATCAACGGTCCCAAGGTATGGAGACAGCTTCTCCTGGGCTAGACATGAGGAGAAAATAAACACACAGATGTCAGGTTAAAGATAACTGTCTTTACTGAGCTTGTGCAGATGGTAACACACAGACAGCTGGCCTTGGTGTGAGAGTGCAGCGTACCCTTTGCGAGCCCTGTTTCCTTGCTTAGACTTGTGGTGCTTTTACCGGACGGAATTTTAGACTGTAGATTCTGGTTGCCAGGGTCCTTCCAAGGAACTGCAGACTTTTCTGCAGGGGCATGTATCCCTCCTGCGAGTGAACCTTGTAGGATGACCAGTAGAAAGTTTAAAGCTGAAGGAGGCCTCTACTTAGAGCACATGACACACGGCATACCTGAACACACTAGGTCAGTGATGGCGAAACATTTTTTTACCTCAAAGTGCCAGCACAGCATTTAAATCAGAATACTGAGGTTTAAGTTTAGAAAAAACAACTTAGGTAGGCAGTATGTTCCCCCACATTAGGTTGTAGTTCCCCCACATTATGTAGGCAGTATGTCCCCCCACATTAGGTAGACAATATGTTCCCCCACAGTAGGTAGGCAGTATAGTTCCCCTACATTAGGTTGTAGTCCCCCACATTGGGTTGGCAGTATAGTTCCCCCACATTAGGTTGTAGTTCCCCCACCATTAGGTTTAAAGGAAAAAGGAGGAGAAAAAACAACGGGGCGCTCCCTAGTGTAGTATTTCTAGAATGGAAAGCAAATAGTGCAAATACCCACCAACAGCACCCAAGGTGACGCACTGACCTTGAGTCGATGTATAGAGAGGTCAGTGGGGCCTCTGATGTGTGGTTAAGGGTATGCAAAGATAGGATTGTCACAGTCTGCTGCTCTCACTCCTTTTTTCTGTGTTTCCAAAGGAGATGGACAACAAGGTGATGTGGAGGGTACAAAAAGAACGGGATTTTTTTGAGAGCGCTATTGTATCTCGATGGGAGTCAAATGAAACAGAGATCAAGCCAGCACTTACGCAGGACTAACTTTTATTGGTAAAAGAAGTCAAAAGTAAAACAGGACAACACGTTTTGGCGCACACTCGCGCCTTCCTCAGGTCCTCAAATATAATTTGAAGTTCCTGAACGGAAGGAAACAGCTGTCATCGGTAAACGCACTAGCGCTCGATATCCCGGTGCGGCGTGGAGCTGCTTTGCCTGCATGCCCCAGCAATAAAGACGAAGTTACATCAATGTGGTGAGTTTCCTGTACTTTCTTCTTTATCAAGTGGATTTGTATACATCTGAATATCTTTATAGTACATGAGCACCACCACATGAAGACACACTGCTAGCTAGATTGGACACATGGACTATTCAAGGGAGTCATGATTGAGGGATAGCAGTGCCAGCACACTACATTTCTATTGAAGCTCTGTGATAATTTTGTGTAGTCCTGGCCGGGAATCCTGCGGGCAGGCTGAGAACTGAAGCTGAAGTGAAGCTGGTAACTTACCATGCCGGCCAGCGCGCGTCCTCCTCCTTGATGCGCCGCTCCTCCGTTCCTATGAGCGCACGCACTGGACATCAGTGACGTCCCTGCATGCACTACCTCCCGGTGGCCCCTGCGTTTTTAAAGTTAACGTGGGGCCACAGATAGGTAACCGGGACATCCTTGTGTCCCGAAAAGATCTTTCGGGACACAGGGATGTCCCGGTTTGCCCCGCCTGGCGAACTATGGCCGCGTGCCAAAGGTTCGCCATCACTGCACTAGGTGAACTAGCATGAACTGGCTACTGGAGTGAACTAACTAACTCCTCTGCACCTCACTATACAGGGGAGAATTTTGGGGTCTCAATTGCTCACATGGGGTTAACTGATCACATTTTAAAGGCACAGTACACTTATTACAAGCTATATATATTACTTGATTTGATAAACATTATTACAGTGGAACTTGTGTGGGCCAAACACCCTGTGCTGACGAACTGCCTGACACAGTCCAAAGGCCCTGGACAGCCTCTGGTGCTGGGACACTACATTGAGATTAAATAATTTATCCAGGATTAGAAAACCAAAACTGATTTCTTCCTAAAACAGTACCACACCTGTCCTCGGGTTGTATGTTATTGCAACTTAATTCCATTTATGTGCATGGAGCCAATATAACTTGAGGACAGGTGTGATGCTGGTTTTAGAAGAAATTAGCTCTGTTCCTAGTTCTCAGATTACCCCTTTTCTTACAGTTTAATGTTAGGAAGACCAAGATTATGACAACTGGCAGGACCAACTCCATCAGCATGGACGGAAAGCACTTAGACATCATAAATAGCTACAGCCTCCTAGGATCAATGATCAACAACAAGAGCTGGAGCAGTCAAGAAATTCCCAGACAAATTGCTTTAGGTAAAGCAACTATGAAAGACTTGGACAAAATCCTCATTTGCCATGATGTGTACTTAAATACCAAGATTAGATTGGTCTAAGCCACTGTATGTATACATAAACATATTTAATAGTGCTAGCTGTAGTGCCTATTTAATATCAGCCATTGTACCCTCAGCCTATTTCAATATGCTGGATAGATATAATTATTCCTATTTTAATGTGCCACATTCATTATTAAACCTGTTTTTCCCATAATCACATCAAATTAAAACCTAGTTCCTGGGCAGTCATTGAAAATATGACAGATGTAAATAAATGATTCCTAATTAAAGATGTTTTTTTAACAGATTCAATTCATTAGACATACACCTATAAAGAAAATTAGACACGATAAGTAACTGCTATACAAGTAATTACATGGCTAATAAACTTCACAATTCTGGCATTAGGGAAACCCAGTGTCTAATGATGACACAGATTTCATCAATGTCATCATATGCAGGGAACAGCTATTAACCTGGCTGGCCTGCCATGCGGCTCCACATTGCAGCTGCAGTAAGTTCACCACCATTTGCTGTGGTAGTAAAATTCACATGTAATGCAACAATCTATCTAGTGGAGACGATAAATATGAAACGCTGTGTTCACTGCCGCATTAGAAATGTAAAATGCCATATACCATGTTAAGAAATGGCAATCAGAGATTTTAATTACAGAATTGAATAAACCAGTAATTGGGCTCTAAATGATCTAGATTTATCAAGTCTGAGTTATTTCTGCAGTGTTTTTCATATACGTGTTTCTGTTTAGTTTGTTATTTAATTATTGAAAACATTTGGCTGCACCCTTATAAGTTAGTTGGGTGTTAACCTACAAATGATTTTAAAATGAGGATATGTACAGCTATGTCCTATTACCGTATTTTTCGCCCTATAGGACGCACCGGCATATAAGACGCGCCAAATTTATAGGTGCAAAATCTAAAAAAAATTAAGATTTTGAACCCAATAGTGATCTTCAACCTGCGGACCTCCAGATGTTGCAAAACTACAACTCCCAGCATGCTGGGAGTTGTAGTTTTGCAACATCTGGAGGTCCGCAGATTGAAGACCACTGCATAGCAGGTAATACTCACGTGTCCCCGCCACTCCAGACCCATCACCGCTACCCTGGATGTTGCTCCATCACTGTCGCCGTGTCCCCGTCGCTCCGGAACGTCTCTGCTGCCGGCCGGGTATCCTCGCTCTCTGTCGCCGCCATCACGTCGTTACGCACGCCGACGCACGTACGCGACGACGTGATGACGAGGAAGGAGAGCGCCGGCCATACAGGGGATCCCTGAACGGAGAAGACACCGAGGAGGCAGGTAAGGTCCCTCCCGGTGTCCTGTAAGCACTAATCCGGCTATTCAGTCGGGCTGTTCGGGACCGATGCGGTGAAATCGCAGCGGTCCCGAACAGCCCGACTGAACAGCCGGGTTAGTGTCACTTTCCCTTCAGACTCGGCGGTCAGCTTTGATCGCCGCGTCTGAAGGGTTAATACAGGGCATCACCGCGGGTCCCGGCCGTTGATGGCCGCGGGTCCCGGCCGTTGATGGCCGCAGGGACCGCCGCGATAGGGGTGTATTCACCGTATAAGACTCACCGACTTTTGGGGAAGAAAAAGTGCGTCTTATACGGCGAAAAATACGGTAATCCTTTTTCTGAGAAATATATTCTAATATACTATATATTGTAAGATATATATTTTTGTTGTGATTGATTACAATTTTTATTATATGGTGCTTTGCTTTGGTGAGGTCACATGAACAATCAATCACATATGGCAAAATTATGTCAGCCAACAGCCACACAATTTTGCCTTAATAACATGTGAGCATTGGCTGTCGCATATGGCCAACTTCTCGTGTGGTCTCTTCCTAAAGGAAATAAAACTTCTGTATATGAAGTACCTGACGTTTTAAAGGAAATGTTTCATCATGAAATGACATATTGTTTAAGGGTGCGTTTACACGAGCATACTACCTTTCAAACTTGCATTGTGTTTTCCGCTGCGAGTTTGAAAGGGGACGGTCAGATTTTCAGCTGCAGGTTTACCCTTTTGAAAATCCACCGCAGACCCTATAGCAGAGATTTCACTGCTGAAAATTTGGGACACATTTTGAAAGAATTTTTGATGATGTTTTTTCTAATGTATTATTTTACTATCTATATTATAAAATAATCCTGAAATCATCTAGTTTTCTACAAATAAATGCACAAAAGGAAGAAAGAAATGTATGCACTCACCATTCAAGATGGAAAAGCAGCAGACTTTATTGAAGAGATGTCCATGTGTACAACATATTCGGACACATTCGATATATTGTCCAGATACAATACAACCGGAAGATGCGTCACTGACGTGAAACCGTGCTGTCGTTCTACTACACTCCGGCTGCCGGCTGGTAGCTGTCTTTCTCTTCCTGCACCTGGGTGAATTTGTATTGTATATGGACAATATATTGAATGTGTCCGAATATGTTGTACACATTGACATCTCTTCAATAAAGTCTGCTGCTTTTTCATCTTGAATGGTGAGTGCAGACATTTCTTTCTTCCTTTTGTGGATTTATTTGTGGAATTGCTGGTTCTAATTTGGTCTGGCCCCCCATTGATGATATCACTGTTCACCAGGTGCGCTACTGCTGTGCTGCATTACTAGCTGTTCCTATAGTATGCAGTGCCGATTCTCCACACTCTTTGTCTAGTTGTTCTAGTTTTCTATCTGGCCACTAGGAGTGATATCAAGTTGAGGCTTCCATTTTCTGTGATTAAAAGGAGGCGGCTGCTGGAAAGTGATTACAATAAATGGAGACACCAGGTTTTGAGCCAGTCAGAAGTGTATTCAAAAGGAATGTGAAATATAAATAAATTACTAATTTTTCTCCTTTCTCCTGGATCCACTTCTGACTTGCAGTGGCAGTTTTCCCAAAAATGCCAGAAAAAAAACCTGTGAGGGAACCTAGCCTAATACCAGTGAGACTGTGAAAATCTCTGCCACATGATGTTGTGATGTCAAGGGTGGTCTGGATGTTTTTCTGGAAAATATATTGCAAGTTATGGATACTAGATTTATGGGGATATAACATTGATCCGGGGATTTATTCTGATTGCCATATTGGATATGTAAAGACATTTTTCCTCTGTCATGGGGCAATTGGAATCCTCCTCATGATTTTTTTGCCTTCATCTGGATCAACACAGTAGGGTTTTAGGATGAACTTGATGGATGTTTTTTCACCTTACAATAACTAAAGTTTAGAACTCCTTCTCCCTGTGGGATGACCTCCGTAATTGGCACAGAGCATGAACAGAAAGCTTTCCCATTTATCTCAATGGGACAGTTTCTGTCTATTGTTGCCTATATCTATGAAGCTTGTAGTAAATCATATATCTAAATGCAGTTAAAGGGGTACTCCCCTGGAAAACCCTTTTTTTAATTTTTTTAATTATTTTTTTGTATCAAGTGGTGTCAGAAAGTTAAACAGATTTGTAAATTACTTCTATTTAAAAATCTTAATCCTTCCAGTACTTATCAGCTGCTGTATACTACAGAGGAAGTACTTTTATTTCTGAATTTCCTTTCTGTCTGACCACAGTGATCTCTGCTGACACCTCTGTTCATTTTATCTCTAATCCAAGAGTTTGTGTATCTCTTGGATTAGAGATAACAGATTTCTTTTAATGATCTGCATACTATATTTTTTCTCATATACTTTTTGAAAATGTAAAATGGCTATAGGATGGAAGAAAGTTTACTAATAAAATATAGCTATACCCTATAGATAAGTAGTACTGAAATAGTCGAACATTTAGATTATGCCTGTGACATAAATATATGCCATGTATGAATTCACTGCCAAGTTACCAATGTCCTCTTAATGGCTCCTATACAGAAGTGGGAAACTACGGGGCATAGGGGAGCAGCGTGCATAAAGAAGCAATTTTTCTCCCAAGGCTGATGATTATATACAGTAAGTATGAGAAAGAAGGAAAAGCAGAACTATAATTTAGTTGCTTTCTACTTTTACAATGGCAAAAATGTTGAATATGTGGTGAATTAAAAGATGCGCACTACCTATTCTGAACATGAAAAGTATAGAAGGAAAAGAGGTTGCACTCCGGTGCCACCCATTTGAGGTAGGCTTTTGGCACTTTCTGCCTATGTTGGGGTGATGGGGTGACCTTTCATTTAATAAAAAGATTACATCCTAAAGAGATGTTAAGGGGCATTTGGTTTGTGGTCTTTTGACTCCATATTGTTCTTGCTCAAACTTTAACAATATAAATGTTTTGAATTCCATAAAACTTATTAGGAAGTGTTGCACAGCTCAGTTAAAATTATTCAAGCAGCTCTTTTCCATTTTAACTTAAGCAGATTATTCTTAGTGATTACAAGGTAATTTAGCTTTTTTTCATCTAGGTCGATTTTTTGTGGTTTCCCTATCTTTGCTAACCTAGTGAAATAAACGGTTCCCTAGCTTCTTTGTGGGTTTCAGCTACTCCTCCATTTCACTTGCAGCCGGAAAGTGACTTAACTCCTTCATTTCAACTGAATTGTTGGATTAGCAAAGGAAAAAAGACTGTTACTGATGAAAACTATTTAGAGAAACTATTTTTACCCCACATTTAAAAAAAAAAAAAAATTCACATGAGACAAGTCAGGTACAAAAATAGATAGAGATATACTGTAGATTAGGAATTATGGGGGAGATTAATGAAAACAGGTGCAGAGGAAAAGTTGCGCACTCTCTCATAGCAACCAATCAGATTGCTTATTTCATTTTTAACAAGGCCTCTACAAAATGAAAGAAGCAATTTGATAGGTCGCTATGAGCAACTGGGAATAGTTTCCTCTGCATAGATTTTGATAAATCTCCTCTTATATTTCTATGGCTATGCTTATCATGTAAAATAGAAACCAGGGCTTAGTAGTTTTGTGTTTACTGTCCAGGGAAGTTTGATTCAGTGCAAGTACAATTAATAATTACAATGACTAGTAAAACAGCCACTTGTAATTTTAGAACTAAATGGTTATATTTAGCCCTGCCATTCTTATTATATAAGCTTGGACTAGCACAAGCCTGTTACTTTATAAGAACGATGGGAGCTGAAACACTTGCTAACCGTGCCGTTTTGCTAGGCCCGCCACTTTGAATCCCAAGCAAAACAGCAAGATATGTTCCCCTTCTGACCATTACCCGCCCTGAGAACTCACGCTGTTCTTCTCCTGACCCCATTATCCTCTATAATCTTCCAAGGAGGGTCTCTAACAGGAATGCTATTCACCACCTCCCCAAAAGTAAAATCCAGAATAGTAATAAATGGAGAGCAGAAACAGCTGTCTCTATTTGCTGAGCTGAACCATTTGACCAAGCTGACTAAAAAGAGAAGAAATTCCAATCACTGACTATAAAAAATGATTGCTTTTAAACCAGGGGACAAGTCCTGGGAAAAAAGTGTGGGAACTCATCCAAGATTTCCACTCAATGGCTGCTTCTGCATGACTCCTGCTAATGTAAACAGTGTTCCTGCTGTAGAAAAAGTGCAAGATCTCTGTTCCCTGCAGGACTTGAGCCCTGCTTTAAAGGGGTTCTCCGGTGCTTACACATCTTTTCCCCTATTTAAAGGATAGGGGATAAGATGCCTGATCACAGGAGCCCCGCCGCTGGGGACCCCCGGGATCATGCACGCGGCACCCCGTTTGTAATCAGTCCCCAGAGCGTGTTCGCTCCAGGTCTGATTACCGGCGACCACCGGTGACGTCACGCTCCACCCCTCAATGCAAGCCTACGGGAGGGGGTGTGATAGCTGTCACGCCCCCTCCCGTATGCTTGCATTGAGGGGCAGAGCGTGACGTCACATGGGGGCGGAGGCGTGATGTCACGCGCCGCCGGCCCGGTGGTCTCCTGTAATCAGTCCCGGAGCGAACACGCTCCAGGGACTGATTACAAACGGGGTGCCATGTACATGATCCCGGGGGTTCCCAGCGGCGGGACTCCCACGATCAGGCATCTTATCCCCTATCCTTTGGATAGGGGAAAAGATGTGTAAGCACCGGAGAACCTCTTTAAACTACTTCTTATGCACATGGGCTGTATATGGGAAAAATGGTAGCTCCATTCATTAAGCTTGCTTATAATATTAGATGTTTAGAATGCCTTTTCTGTGGTGCAGAGGCAGAAAAAAACATTGTATGGCCTCCTTCACACTTACTTTTGCAATGTACTGTACTGTATTTTGTCCCAAATAGCCTGTATCATAACATGTGTTTGTGGCTTTTCTTAAAAGGGTTATCCACCATAAGGTGATTTTAGTACATACTTGCCAGACAGTAATGGACATGCTTAGGAAGGATCTGCACTTGTCTTGGGGCTAAATGGCTATGTTTTGAGATTACCATAACCCTGGGGTTATCTTTTTGTGAACTGGCTATTTCCTGTTGGAGTTTGTACCTTTAAATTACAAGTCCTATGGATCCTTGTTTGTAAGTGTGAGGTCACTTTTCTCCCTCCCACATATCAGCCATCCCACCCACTGAAACACACCTGTGATCTCTTGAGTGTTTTCTGACCAGGGAGCCTCCAGCTGTTACAAAAACAGAATGATCTTCCTCCCACACATTTACACACTGGCCCAGATTTATCAACGGATGTCTACGGTAGAGCTATTTTCCCACGTTTATTTGAGTGGTGGGTTTGACTGGCGTGCATCTTATTTATCAAGAAGGTGCAGCAGGATGATGAATTTTGCGCAGCTCTGCTGTGGTGGGAAAAGCTCTACCACATACACTTTTTTTAGGCGCTTGTAAGGGAGGGAAGTAGACACTTTCCCGGGTCCTGAATTTGGCAGGTTAGGTATTTTTACTTAATTTCACAGAGCTGCCTGGACATTTTTACTTTCATTTTAGACGCTACAATCAAATTTGATTGCGGTTTCTAAGGGGTTAAAGCCAGGCATCACTGTTATCTGGCATTAGAGATGGGTCCTGGTGGCGGATAGCCACCAGGACAACCCAGCTATGACCCGCGCTCAGCTCCTATGTGTCATAGAAGGGGAGTGGGATGCTGTCATCCACAAGAGGTTAAAGGTTGATTTGCGGAAGGTAGAAATGATTCTCACGCCTACTGGTAGGTGGTGTATCTTTGCGCACAAAATAGCGACTTTTTACAAAAGTCGCAAATTATAAATACGTGACCACTGCATGGTCAAAAAGAAAAAGTTCTACGTGTAGGCAAAAAGAGTAAAACTGTCTATATGAAAAGGCGCATAAAAGTCTCAAAATATGCTGCTTGCAGCATATGTTTTCTATGGGGATTTTCTCCTGCTCTGGACAGTTCCCTACATGGACAGAGGTGTCAGTAGAGAGCGCTGTGGTCGTGACAGAAAAGAGAAAAACCAAAAAGAAAAGAATTTCCTCTGTAGTATACAGCCGCTAATAAGTACTGGAAGGATTAAGATTTTTTTATAGAAGTAATTTACAAATCTGTTAAATCTTTTGGCATCAGTTGATTAAAAAAAAAAAAAAAAGTTTTCCACCGGAATTCCCCTTTAAAAATATAGAGTTCTATGGGGAGAAAAATGGGTGGAAAGAAAACGCCATAGGTACAGCACACCGGAGGAAGTGTATCAAAACCTTTGTAGAGGTAGAGAGATGCAGTTGCCCGTAGCAACCAATCAGATTGCTTCTTTTGTTTTTTAGTGGCCTTTTAAAATGAAAGAAACGATCTTATGTTCTGAGCAACCTAAGGTTGCTTTGGGCAGCTGCACCACGCTTCCTCTACCCAGCGATAAGATAAATCTCTCTTACTTTGTTTTGAAAAAACTGCCACTGACCCAAAAATATTTCCCTGCTGACTTCAGCTAATAGAAGTAAACCAGATTTATCTATGGGGTTTTCATTGCCATTTTTCTAAGGTTCACTTATTGTTATGGGCAACTGCATCACTTTTCCTCTGCACAGGTTTTGATAAATTTCCCCATGGTCTATGTTAAACCTTTGTTAAGTTAATGGCTTCATATGTATGTGAACTGTCCTGAGTTGAATAAAGGCTTCCCACTATAAAGAAGAAAAATTGTGGCATCATTTCTTAGGATCTAAAAGGACTTTATGGTTGATTTTTGCCTAATAAAGTGAAGCCTGATCCCCTGCTATTCCAGTCTTAGACTTCCCTATTTAATTCTTCAGTATCTTCTCTCCATCTTTACTTCCTCATATATACATACAGGACTTCCTATCTTAAATCTAACCTGTCAGCTTGGCAATTTAGAAACACTAAAACTAATTGGAGACAGTGGTACTTAAAATAGCATTGATTATTTGAATGTCATCATCCCACCATACATTTTTGCATCTAGCACAGTAGAATAAAATAACGCTATCATATGTTTAGTTATCTGGTTAGTAATTGTATGTTGACCATAATTTTGTATCAAGGCAGTTATGATATGGTATTATTTCAGTGAGAATCTTTCAAATAGTGTTTCTCAACTGACATATTGCCAACAGATGATTTCCCATGGAAAGAAAAAAAAGGCCTAAAACAAAGAACTTATATACAAAACCCTGCCTAAGCTTCCCCACTTCCTGAAATGCAAGCATGAGAAATAATACATTAAATACCAGCACAGTGTGACAGTGAGGCCTCATTTACATGGTGGAATCAGGTAGAAACATTCTTCTCCGAAATTCAGTAGCAGCAGAGTTCCATTGTTTTCCAGTGAGCACATGGCAGATTTTCCATGGCAGAAATGCCTACCGCAGAAATTTCGATTTCAGCCTCTGCAGAAAGAATTTGCTTGTAATTTTTTTTTAAACATATTTTTATTGATTTTCACAAGTACAAAGGAATATTTACCAGGACAATCCCCTGGAAAAATAACAATAGCAGATATCTGATGCAAAACCTTACGCAACATTATAGCAAGGTCTGAAAAAGACTCTGAACAGACCCCCTCCCCTATCCCAAGAAAACCCCAAAACATCCCAATCCACCTAATGGTTATTATTTGGTCCAATATGTGAGACATCCAGTAAAGGAAATGAAGGCGCAAGCCTATGATGTAACAGTATCAGATATCAAAGAATAAGCGCAGCCTGGGTTCACCGGCACCTGACAGCCCTGGATCAGAAGAATAACCCTCCATCAAACAGTCTATATTTCTAACCTTCCCAAAGTCCCTGAAATAGAACGTCTGAGATACCACGACATATCTCTAAACTGTTCCATCACCCTCCTGATTTCGTCATCTGTACAGAAGAAAGTCAGAAAAGACTTCCATTTCTTAAAAAAGGCCTTCGCCGATTTTTCTTTTGTGCGTCGGAGATCAGTGACATAAAAAAATAGGTATTTCTTCATTTGTAGAAGAATCTCCCCAATAGAAGGCAATGTGGGTTTTAACCAATGCGCCAGAATACACTGTTTAGTTACTAAAATGAACATGTGTATCAGAAGGGTCAAGTCACTACCCTCCCGGGACACATGAAGAATCACCAGCGCCGGGTCTACAGGCACTGAGATTCGTAGTTTACCCCTCAGAATCTCAAAGAGCGACACCCACAGAGATTTAACAGCAGAACATCCCACCAGGCCATGCATTAAATCAGACCGATAGGTATGACACTTCGGGCAATTTTCAATACGGTCTGGACGATCGTGAGTCCTTGGGAATGTGAACCCATATGTGGCGTGGTGCATGAGCTTAAACTGTGTTTCCCTCCAAACTTCATTAATGGCAGCCTTGCAAACCTTCGTCCAACCCTCTACTATGGGAAGTGCTAGGTCCCTTCTGTCTAACTTCTCCTCCCAATAACGAAACATGGACTGAAACGTTGTATCCTCCCCCCTCCTGTGTAAATGTCTATAAAGTCCCGCCAGGGAGTGGAAGCCTGTGTCTGATGTGATAAAGGGGTAAAATGAGTTGGGGTGCTCTCTCTAGCAAGGTCCCTCAATCTAGGTTCCAGGAAGGCTTTTAATTGTAAGTATGGGAGAAAGTGTTTGGGGCCAAGAGAGTAGGCTGAGGATAATTCCTCAAAGAATAAGTACCCATTTTCCGTCGGGCTCAACAAGTGTTGGACCTTCATAATACCAGCCTCTCTCCACACTCCGAACATGCTGTTGTCCCTACCCATGGGGAATTCAGCCATGGTCCATAGCGGCATATGCTTACTAAGTGAGAATGGCAGTCGCATCAGCGAGCGACCCTTCTTCCAAGCTGTCACTGTGTCCCTCACTATGCAAGAGCCCTTTATACCCTTAGGGATAGCACCTAGTTTGGTATGTAATAAACCCGCCAACGACCATGGATGTACCAAATCCGATTCCAATGCAGTATTCGAGAACAATTCCCCACCCCTAAGCCAAGCAATACAGTGTCGATAGAGGCAAGCCAGATTGTAATGTTGTATATCAGGGAAGTTTAACCCTCCTTTGTGTTTTGGGAGCATCAATTTATGTAACGCTATACGTGGTCTTTTATTATTCCACAAGAACTTCGTGAAGGCCATTGTCAGGGTAGCAACGTCCGTCCTTTTCAAGAGCATGGGGATAGTCTGGAGAGGGTATAAGAGTTTTGAGAAACTGAGCATTTTCAATAAATGGCTACGCGCCAAGAGGGGTAGCGGTAGACCTGTCCAGCGCTTAAGTTCCTCTACTATTTTACGGATCAGCGGGGGGTAGTTAAGTGAGTAGTAAATCGAACCCGGATGTCTCCCTATCCATAAACCCAGATATTTAATAGAGGTCCTCATCACAACGATTGGCACTCGCAAGGAGGCCGAGTCTAAGCGGCCCACCCTCGGCGAGAGATCAAGCAGTTCACTCTTGGAGACGTTTACCCTGTATCCCGATTCCCTACCAAAATCCACTAAAAGATCGTACAACCTGGGTACATCCCGTTGCGGGTTAGCTAAAAACACCAGTAAATCATCTGCAAAGAGTGCATGGGTAATCGACCTCACAAGGCAAATCATGTGAAGAACAGCGTGACACTGCTGTGCCTTGCACACATGGTATGCTGAAGGGCCACTGAGACTTGTCCAGGCAGTGGAGGCTGAGAACACGGTGGAGGTTGAGGAGGCAGAGTCGCACACTGTCACAGGACCAACAGGCTGACAGAGTGGATCAGGAAGCAGCATGAGTACACAAGAGGGGTTCACAACCCCTAAAATTAAAAGGTGAATCTTGAAATCTCTATTGAAGATGCATGTTAGGTAGTGCTACCATCCAAAAATGTAAGGCCCAAGCCCAGAAGCACCAGAAAGCCAAGTAGTTCCTGAAAGGCAGTCAGGAAAAGGCATCAGTACACAAGAGGATTTCATTACCCCTAAGATTGAAAGATCAATTTTGAAATCTCAATTAAACATGTATGTAAGCTAGTGCAAAACATCCAAAAATGTAAGACCCAAGCCCAAAAGCATTAATAAGCCGAGTAGTTCTTGAAACACACAGTCAGGAGCAGGCATCAGCAGTACCCAAGACAGTTTCATAACCCTTACATTGAAAGATTAATGTTGACATTTCTATTAAGCATGTATTTAGCTCATGCTAAACATCCAAAAATGTAAGGCCCAAGCCCAGAAGCATCAATAAGCCAAGTAGTTCCTGAAACACACAGTCAGGAGTAGGCATCAGCAGTACAACAGAGGGTTTCATAACCCCTAACAATGAAAGATCAATGTGGAAATTTATATTAAGCATGTATTTAGCTTGTGCTAAATATCCAAAAATTTAAGGCCCAAGCCCAGAAGCATCAGTAAGCCAAGTAATTCCTGAAAGACACAGGAGCAGTCAGGAGCAGGCATCAGCTGTACACCAGAGGGTTTTATAACCCCTTACATTGAAAGATCAATCTTGAAATCTCAATTAAGCATTTATGTTAGCTAGTGCTACCAGAACATATTTGGAGTTAATATCCCAGTCCCAGTAGCATCAGAAAATGATATTTTGGCTGAATTACATAGCCTGGAGGTGGGGAAAGCATAAGGAGCCCATGTAGTGTCTGAATGGTACAGCCTGAAGATGGCTGAAGCATGAGGAGACCATTGAAATACAAGAATTTTAAATAGAAATCTAAGATATTGAAATTGAGGATTTTGAAATGGAACTTTTAACTCCCAAGTTTTAGTGGCCCGGGCCCCGGCGTGTGGGTACAAAGGACCTAATCTAACAAGGAGACCATATAGTGTCTGAATGGCACAGCCTGAAGTTGGCTGAAGTATGAGGAGACCCCAGTGTGTCACAAAAAATTGTCAGAATACCACCTGACATTCAAAATAATAAAATGATAGATACGTTCTCTGAAGAAAATGATCCTTTGTGTGTTCCAGTGACATTAACTCGGAGGAACAGGAAAATATGATACAACTTAATTCTGCAACTGAAGAACCACAACAAAGAATGAACGACTTAAAGCCAACTGGAACTGGGGACCTTCAAAATGGTAAATCTACCACCTGGGATAGTCAGTCGATTCCAACAGCCGGTGGTCAGTATCCACAGTTCCCTGTTTCTGCTAGCCCTTGGCAATATTCCTTATTACTGGTCTGGTATCAACATGGCAATAATGCTGGGAGAGTAACTCAAAGATAGCCACATGTTTCCTACAATACACAGTCAATAAATGGAGATCATATAGAGTCTGAATGGCACAGCCTGGAGGTGGCTGAAGCATAAAGATACAAAAAGGTACAAAAGTTACTTCGCCCCCAGTGCTCACTAATAAACGTCTGACAGTCCTGATCCAGCAGCCGGTGTAATTTCACCCTTCCACCGGCATATAGGAGCTGGTCTTCCTTCCTCTCACAAAGGGGTAGACCGGTGAGTGTTTGCCGGACACTTCTGACATTTCGGAGGACACACCCCCTTTCTCAAGTGACCCTATTGTGCACCCATCACCCATTACATAGCATTCATCTCTCACGAGAGCTCATTTCTGAAAGTGAGAGATTTCATATTAAAATATAGGCACATACATACTTCATAAATTAAAAACATTCCATCACAGCAATATTAGGTTAGATGTTAACAACAACTTACAGAAAAACTGAAAAATTGCATAACTCGTTGAGCCCATCTGGAGTTTAAAGTTTCTATCCAATACACTTCTCGTTGTAGTAATTTTCTTTAAATTTTCTCCTCCGAGTCACCTATCTCTTCAATAACCAACTAGCGTTCACTTACTTGATGACCATAATCATAAAATTTTTTGCTTCTCCTGTTTCACCAAACTTATTCCCTATTTCTCTCTGGCTTGAACCTCCTTTCATATTCCAGATTGCGCATCGATTTTCATTAATCCGGCATTTTACATTCCTCATCGTCTGCCCCACATAAACTCGTCCACAGGTACATTTTAACATGTAAACTACATGTTTAGAGTTGCAATTGTACCAGCCTTTTATAGGAATTTAAGTACCTTTTAATGGATGACAAATCACATCAGTTTTTATAATGCTGTTACAATTTTGGCAACTCAAACACGGGAACGTTCCTTTCTTTTTTGCACACAAAAATGACTTTCTTTCATGTCTGCACGTACCAAAGAATTTGCCAATGATATATCTTACCTTAAATAAATCTTGGCGGTTTTTCAAACAATTTTCCATATTTGGGGTCCGCACGTAAGAGTCCCCAATATTTATTTACAGTCCTCTTTATTAATTGTGCATGGCAACCATATGTAGACATGAAAGAAAAATTTCTCTCTTTTCCTTTTTTATTTTCACCTTTCTTTTGTCTCAATTTTTCCCTTGGTATTTTTTGAATTTCTTCTCCTACTCTCATTACTTCTTTCTCTTCATAACCTCGTTCAACAAATTTCTGTATTAACATTTCTTTATTTTTCACATAATTATCATCTTTACTGCATATTCGCCTCACTCTCATGAATTGTCCTTTCGGTATTCGATTGAATGTTTATGGTGCATGCTGACTCTGTCTCAAAAGTATATTATTTCTATCTGCTTCTTTTTTATATAATGTAGATTCTAATCTTGTTCCATTCTTGTATATTTCGACATCTAAATAGTGTATCTGCTGGTGATGTGCTTCCATAGTGAACCCGGTAAGCGGATGACAGCTATTTAGTAGTTGAACATATTCAATCAGCTGTAACGAGTCCACTTAAGAACATTTTTACTCAGTGCAAAAGAATACACAAACGCTTCTTCAAACTTATACATAAAAATATTTGTTACACCTGGTGCGACAGGGGACCCCATCGAAGTCCCCTGCGTTTGTAAATAAAAATCTTTCCCAAACCTAAAAAAAAATGTTTTTATTTATTGTCCTTGGCTGAATTGGCTGGTTTTTTGTTGAGTGATGTAAGAGAAGGCATAAAAGTGGATTATGCAAAGAAGTTGTTACAGCTTAAAAAGAAAGAGACCAGTCTAATATTACATTCTTCAACACTTACAGAGTACCTAAAAAGGTACAAAGGATACCGAGGGGTCTAAGAAGTACATTGACACCAGCCCTCCTTACTGATGACCAGGAGTATCAGAAAAAATGGAATGCGCTATGCAATCATCATTCATTGGATTTAATGTTACTAACGGTACAACATCTACAGTCAAACAGAGAAAATTCAAAGTGAAGTTATAAAAGTAGAGGAGGACTTTTAAAAGTATTCTACAATTGAAGTGATTGAAGAAACACATAAAAATCTACAAGAGAATATATTGAAGCTCAAAGCATCCATTTTACAAATGAAATTAAAGCAAATGTGAAAGAGACACTCATGATTACCAGCTGGATAGAGTTTATACCTGGGCGGAAGAAGGAGTGTTCTTCGAAAAGAGTGGAATACCAATAGGCTGTCTTCAAGTGATAGTCTCTCTTCAGGAAGTGAATTAATCTTAAACAGAAAAATGTGTAAAAAATCTGAAAAGTCAGAAAGATTTTTTAGGAGCAAGACCAAAAGAAAAATACCCTATTAAGAAAAATCAAGATGTGAACAAAGGGGAAATAAAAGTGTGCAGTGCGAAGAAAATGAAAGAAAACAAAGAGGTGAGCTCCTAACAAATATATCACCTATTGAATTGACTGATAGTTAAAAAAAAAAGTCATCAACAAAAGGGTTAGGATTTGTGCCAACGTTTGAGATGGACAAATTTGAGTTTATGGTTAACTTCTTGTTTTTCTATGATGTGAATAGATCCAAACAGAGCGTCAGTCAATGTGGCTTGATGGATATTCCCGATAAATTAAAAAAACCTAGTCTGTTTGACCCAAATGTTCATAACCCCCTTCTGGAAAGTTTCCAGAAGGCGGTTATAAACGATGTATGTGAACAATGGGAAAAATTTTATAAGAAAAAAGCTAAAAATATTACCTGAAGAAAGATGTGCATTAACAGAACGGATGAAAGATGATAGGGTGGTCGTTAAGAATGCTGATAAAAAGGGGGACTACGGTCATATGGGGAAAAAGCTTTATTGTCAGGAAGCAGAAAAACAATTAATGGATTAAAATGTATATAAAAAATTAAAAGGAGATCCCCAGGAGATGTTTAAGAAAGATATTCACATTTTATTAGAAGAAGCAGTGAATAACTGTATAATTGATGCTTTGACCCAGAAAGCTCTTATTAATGACCACCCTAGAATACCTATTCTATACTTGCTCCCAAAGGTGCACAAGGATGGAGAGAGACCCCGGAGACGTCCCCTAGACTCGGGGGTTGACTCCATCCTATACGCTTTGGCAGTATATGTTAATAATTATTTGCAAAAATTTGTTTAAAAAAAATAGAAAAATAGCTTGAGAGATACCAATGATTTTTTACATCATACACAGAATTTAGAAGTCACTGAAAAAACAATGTTATGCACGTTAGATATCAAAAGTCTGTATACTAATATTCCGACACAAGTAATTAATTGATGAATTGATGAAGAATTGATGAAAGACTCTACAATTTGCAATTCTAAAATTGCCTTTATAGTGGATCTGCTGGAAATTGTCTTACCTAATTTATTTTTTTTTTTTACATTAACGTTTTATTAAAAGTACAAAGTTCAAGTAAATTACAAAAACACCATCAATAAACAGGCATCGTAGGAAACGCGGTTGTCGATAGGGTACACACATATGATGCGTACCATCACCATATAAAGTCAGGTATTCAGTAACAAGACAGGATGTTGAATACATTAAAGTGAATAGTTAAAGACATGACAATTCAAACATCAACTAGTCAACTCAAGGTACATGGTCCAAGCTTCTATGTGATCAGGGTAGGTACAATCAACAACAATGTGGTTGGTGTAAGCAACATATGGGAAGAAGAGGAGATGAGGACAGAAAGAAGGAGGAAGAAGAGACAGGAAAGGGTTCCAAAGGGACAGAAGGGAATGGGAACGAGGAAGACTACTAGGTTCGTAAGAAAGAGGTTATTAGACTTACCCAGCGGGTCAGGAGGGCTTCAGAACAACATGGCAAAGCAATGAGGCATGGTGGCTATTTGTGAAAAATGGGCTGTTTAGGTAGAGGGAGCACCGGAAACCCGGCGTGCTGTAGGGCTTGGGGGACACATGTTTCCGAGTGAAAGATGCATGGACGTATAGTCCCTAGAGGATGTAAAATGTGTCCAAGGGTGCCAGACGGTGTTGTATTTGTCTATCTGATTTTTGGAGTCGGCTAGCAATTCTTCCATCCTGTGTAGATGGGAGGATTCTTGGAGCCAATGGATGGGGGAATGGATGGGGGAAGTTGTGATTTCCAAAGTCTTGGAATTACCGTTCTGGCTGCAAGCAACAGAAACGATATTAGTTTGGCCGTATGCTTGGGTATGTGAGCAGGAAGGATGGTGAGTAGGATGACTTCTGGCGTGGGGGGGAGCTGGGTCAATGTGATATGATGTATTATATCTATAACTTGAGTCCAGTATGTAGATAAGTGGGGGCAGGTCAGCCAAACATGAAGCATAGTGCCACCTACACCTCCACATCTCCAGCACGTATCTGGAAAATCGGGATAGAATTTGGCGAGTAAGGATGGCACTCTGTACCATCTCGTTAGAACTTTATAGTTGATTTCTTGTGCTTTACAAGAGATGGAGGTGTGGTGGCATTGATTCAGAGCCCTGGTCCAGTCTTCCTCCGTGAATTGATGTCCTATTTCTTTTTCCCAGCCTAACCGGAATGGGAGCGGATCAGTTGTAAATTCATGTATGAGGAGAGAGTAAAGGACACTGATTTTATGGTTGATTTTATGCACGGAAACACAGAGGTTTTCAAAGTTGGTGAGTGGACGATGAAGTGATAGCTTCCTTTTGTTAGACAGGTAAAAGTGACTGAGTTGTGCATATTGAAAGAGTAAGTGGGTAGTCACCTCGGTCTCCTGTAAGAGATCAGGTAGGCTCTTCAACGATGTCTGAGATATTAATTTGGAAAAACAAGTGCCATCTCCCCTTTGGAAGGTGAGAAAGGGGCTCGTGGATAAGGCCGGGGGAAAAGCCGGGTTGTCAAATAATGGGGTAAGGGGGCCGTCTGGGGAGAAGAGCGAAAGATGACTAAGATATGTATTGCGAGTGCGAATGATTGAGTTAAGGACAGCCGGGAGACTGGCCACATCTTTAGTGGAAGAGATGTATTGCGGGAGCCAAAGTAAGAATTTGGGGTTTTGATTCAATATAGTACCCTCAAATTGTACCCATTGTTTGTCTGTATAATGGTGAAAGCAATCTAGTACGCGGGAGAGGACTGCAGCCAGGTAATATGAGAGAGGGTCAGGCATCACCAAACCCCCCTCTCTTTTCCTTCTAATCAATATGGTGCGGGCCAGTCTTGACGGTTTGTGCATCCATACAAATCCAGAGCTGAGAGCAGAGAGTTCCCTGAAATAGGATCTGGGTATTAGGCAGGGAATACAGGAGAAAAGATATAAGAGACGAGGTAGCATATTCATTTTCAGGATATTTACCCTCCCCAGCCAAGAAAAGTCTCTCCGCTCCCATCTGGACAAGTCGGATTTGAGAGAGTGTAAGAGTGGTGGGAAGTTGATGCAAAAGGTTTCAGACGGGTCAGCGGGAACATGGACACCTAAGTATTTAATTGATTTAGCCTGCCATCGGAAGGGATAACATTCCTGCAACTGTTGTAAGGTGTGGGCAGGGAGTGTGATGTTTAAAGCTTCACATTTGGAAGTATTGAGTTTGTAATTGCTATAGTTAGAGAACTGGCGTATTGTGGACAATAGGGAAGGTAAGGTAGTTAAAGGGGAGGAAAGAAATAACAGCAGATCATCGGCGAAGGCCGAACATTTGTAATGGCCCGGGGGGACATTCAGACCCTTAATGTCCTCATTATTGCGAATGGCAACCAGAAGATGTTCCATACACAGGACATATAATAAAGGGGATAACGGGCATCCCTGTCGGGTGCCATTACAAATATTGAATGGGGTCGACAATTGGCCATTTATTCTTATCTGAGCCTGTGGGTGGAAATATAATGCCTGTATACGGGCCAGCATACGGGAACCTATACCAATTTGAGCCAGCGACGCATATAAGAAGTCCCAGTCCACCCGGTCAAAAGCCTTTTCTGCATCTAACGACAGCAGAAATAGAGGGACTTTATTTTGTCTAGCGTAAGAAACTACAGAAAAGGTCCGGAGTGTATTATCCCTCGCCTCTCTGCCGCTCACAAAGCCTACTTGATCCGGGTGTACTAGGGACGGCACATGCGTCGCCAATCTGTTAGCAATCAGTTTAGCAAACAGTTTTGCATCTGTGTTAATTAAAGATATAGGTCGGTAGCTTTGGCATAGTAGCGGGTCTTTACCCTCTTTTGGGATTACAGTTACAAAGGCTCGCAGAAAGGAACTGGGTGGGGGGGAGGAATCAGATATATTGTTGAATGCACTGAGTAATGGACCTGATAATTCCTCTCTAAGTGATCTGTAAAATTTTGCCGTATAGCCGTCCGGGCCAGGGCTTTTCCCCGCCGGCATGGAGGAGATGGCTAAGTCCAGCTCCTCAGATGAAAAGGGCTCTTCCAGTGTCTGTATCGTCTGTTTGGGTAGTTGGGGGAGAGCTGTGTCAGATATATATTGCATTAAAGAGGGGGTGTCAGGAGACGGAGATACTAGGTTTTGTGGTTTGGGCAGACAGTATAACGCTGAGTAGTATTGCCGACACGCCTCAAGTATTTCCGGGGTTAGGTAAGTTGGCAGGCCCGTGTGGGATTTAATAGATGCTATGTAAAGTGTGGATCTCTTTTCCCTGAGGGCAGTTGCCAAAAGCTTTCCCGACTTATTGCCCCATTCGTAGAAGAGGCGTCCTGTAATCTGTTTATAGTGTCTGTGCTTAATATTTATGTAAGATAGAAGTTCGGTACGTATCTTTATGAGATCTCGATAAGTGGAGTCTAGCTGAGATTTCTTATGGAGGGATTCAATGTGTTGAAGCTCCTGGTATAGAGAAGCCAACTTTGCGGACGCTTCTCTCTTCAGCCTTGCCCCATGACTCATAAGTGTTCCTCTCAAGACACATTTCAACGCCTCCCATTTAATCAGAGGCGATGATGAGTCTGAGACATGGTCAGAGTGAAAGTGAGTAATTTATTTCTTGAGGTCTTGTATACACAGGGTATCTAAGAGCAGAGATTCGTTTAGTCTCCATGAGGAGTGGGGTTTGGCCAAAGAGGGAAGCGTAAATGAGCATCTCACGGGGGCATGATCTGACAGGGTTTGGACATCTATACGAGTACGTGTGATAATAGGAAGGAGATGGTGTGGGAAGAAAATGTAATCTATACGACTATAGGCGTTTCTTGGGTGGGAATAAAAGGTGTAATCCCTATCCTGGGGATGTAAGGCTCTCCAGGCATTGACTAATTGCAAGGAGTGCAATTTCTTTCTGAGAGCGCTGAGTTTGCGGAATGACAGAGTAGAATGACCAGAAGATGTATCTACCTGAGGGAAAAGAGGTAGATTGAAGTCACCACATAACAGGATCGGTCCCGTTGCAAAGGCTCTCAAAGCTTCAAGCGTGCTCAGAAAGAAGGGAATCTGGTTGTGGTTGGGGGCACACACAGCAGCAATTGTAAGTGGCTGGTTAACTAGCGTGCAATTGGCGAATACATAACGTGCATTAGGGTCTAGTTGGGATGAATTAATCGTGATGGGGAGGGATTTGTGGAAAGCGATTGAAACTCCCTTAGTCCTCGCTTCAGTGTTAACGCTGTGCAACCAGGAAGTGTAATATCTGTTATTTAATTTGGGTAGGTGTCCTTCTTTGAAATGCGTCTCTTGAATCGCTAGGATATGAGTTTTCAGTTTATGTTGGGAATACAGTATTTGGGCCCTTTTTTCCGGTGTATTAAACCCTTGAACATTAAGAGTAGTGAGTGTTATGTCAGCTGCCATTGTGTGGTTGTGTAATATGGGTCCACTTACCAGCCATGCCATGAGTCCATAGAATGCTCCGTCCGCTGGGCAGGAGAAGGTGAGAAACACGAATCCTAGGAGGGAAGAAATAAAGAAGAACAGTAAAAAAAAAAAACAAGAGATGGAGAGGATTAGAAGGAGAAGTATCCATAAGTGAATGGGTACACGGGTACTATAAGAGGAGGCCATAAGGGCCAAAGACCAGAACGGGGCCAGCCCGAACGGCTAGCTAGTGTGGGCAACGTGGAAGGTGCGACAGAGACAGGGCACTGTTAAATATGTTAAGTAGTGTAGCAAGTAGAGAATAGCATGTAAGTAGCACTCTGGGCTATCATACTATCTAAAGTAACTCTCCCAAACACTAAGGGGGGAGAGGAAACATGGACTAGGGCTTACAAACAAAAGGTGACCAAAGGGCCACTTAACAACAAAATGGTGGGAGGCAAAAGTCAAACATGGCAGCTAAATGTGGTGGTGTAAGGGGTGAGGGGAATGGTAGTTTTTTAACTAAGGTTGAAGAATACTTAGTGCAAACTGGCAACTATAAGGTGGTTCAGGAACCGTCCCGACTAAGGCCACTGAGCCGATCGCTCACACGGGGGGCCTCAGCTGAGGAAAACCGGTTGACCTCAAAGCGAAGGAGGTGCAGGCATAGCAGAAGTCCTAGGTCTTGCGCTTGTGTTTCTGGGAAAAATGGGCAAGTCCACTGTTGTCATCTCTGATGTCCAGATGCTTATGGCGATCTGACACTGGGGGTGGCACCGGCTTCCATGGTGGGAATAAGCTGCACCAATCAGGAAGGGGGACATGTGGCAATTTGAATGTCTCTAGGAAGGCAGGGAGATCTTCCGGTCTGCGAAGAACAACAACGGTGGAGCCATGTCTTGCAGTTAGCGAAAATGGGAATCCCCAGCGGTAGATGATTTTGGCATTTTGAAGCTTATGAAGGAGGGGTTTCAAGGTTGCCCTCAATTTCAGCGTGCGAAGTGAAAGGTCCGGAAAGAGTCTGATGCCAGTCTTGCTTTGGTCATTATTTCATCTTTTAGAAGATAGTGGTGAATTATGCATATTACATCCCTCGGCTTCTTCGGATCTGGGCTCTTTGCTTTGAGGGCTCTATGTGCCCTGTCTAGCTCTATTGGTGTGTCGGGGGGGTCTTTGGAGAATGACCTAATTTTTTTTAGGTTTGGGAAAGATTTTCATTTACAAACACAGGGGACTTCGATGGGGTCCCCTGTCGCACCAAGTGTAGCAAATATTTTTATGTATAAGTTTGAAGAAGCGTTTGTGTATTCTTTTGCACTGAGTAAATATGTTCTTAAGTGGACTCGATACGTGGATGATGTATTCTTACTTTGGGCAGGTTATTTAGAACAGATGATTGAATATGTTCAATTACTAAATAGCTGTCATCCGCTTATCGAGTTCACTATGGAAGCACATCACCAGCAGATCCACTATTTAGATGTCGAAATATACAAGAATAGAACAAGATTAGAATCTACAATATATAAAAAAGAAGCAGATAGAAAAAATTTACTTTTGAGACAGAGTCAGCACGCACCACAAACATTCAATGGAATACCGAAAGGAAAATTCATAAGAGTGAAGTGAATATGTAGTAAAGATGATGATTATGGGAAACATAAAGAAATGTTAATACAGAAATTTGTTGAATGAGGTTATGAAGAGAAAGAAGTAAGGAAAGTAGGGGAAGAAATTCAAAAAATACCAAGGGAAAAATTGAGACAAAAGAAAGGTGAAAATAAAAAAGGAAAAAAGAGAGAAATTTTTCTTTCATGTCTACATACGATTGCCATGCACAATTAATAAGAGGACTGTAAATAAATATTGGGGACTGTTACGTGCGGACCCCAAATATGGAAAAATTTTGAAAAACCGTCAAGATTTATTTACAAAAAAGGTAAATCATTATTTGCTAATTCTTTGGTACATGCAGACATGAAAGAAAAAAGAAAAACCAAACAGTAATTTTTATGTACAAAAAGGAAAGGAACGTTCCCATGTTTGAGTTGCCAAAATTATAACAGCATTATAAAAACTGATGTGATTTGTCATCCATTAAAAAGGTACTAAAATTCCTATAAAAGGCTGGTACAATTGCAACTCTAGACATGTAGTTTACACGTTAAAATGTACCTGTGGACGAGTTTATGTGGGGCAGACGATGAGGAATGTAAAATGCCGCATTAATGAACATCATTGCGCAATCCGGAATATGAAAGGAGGTTCAAGCCAGATAGAAATAGAGAATAGGTTCGGTGAAACAGGAGAAGCAAAACATTTTTATGATTTTGGTCATCAAGTAAGTGAATTACGCTGGTTGGTTATTGAAGAGATAGAAGGTGACTCGGAAGAGAAAATTAAAAGAAAATTACTACAACGAGAAGTGTATTGGATAGAAACTTTAAACTTGCTGAGTCCAGATGGGCTCAACGAGTTATGCAATATTTCAGTTTTTCTGTAAGTTGTTGTTAACATCTAACTTAATATTGCTGTGATGGAATGTTTTTAATTTATGAAGCATGTATCTGCCTATATTTTAATATGAAATATCTCACTTTCAGAAATGAGCTCTCGCGAGAAAGGAATGCTATGTAATGGGTGATGGGTGCACGATAGGGTCACTTGAGAAAGGGGGTGTGTCCTTCAAAACATCAGAAGTGTCCAGCAAACACCCCCCCTGTCTACCCCGTTGTGGGAGGAAGGAAGACCAGCTCAGATATGCCCGTGGAAGGGTGAAATTACACTGGCTGCTGGATCAGGACTGTCGGACGTTTATTAGTGGGCACTGGGGGTGAAGTAACTTTTGTACCTTTCTACTTTCAAATAATGGAGATTGCTCCGATTTTGTACTAAGAAGTTTAAATTATTTAAAGCATTTCTTAAAAACGCATATTGTTGTCAAGTGTGAATTACTTCTTATGTTGGATGCTGCTTTAGATGGATTGGAGCCTCTGTTTACTCACACTTACCACCCCAGTGCTAAAAATAAGGTTTATCACTTTATTTATGTATGAAGCATGAGGATACCATATAGTGGCTGAATGGCACAGCCTGGAGGTGGCATCAGGAGTCCTGAAAGTGACCCTAATGCAAGGAATTTCTGAAACTGGGGACCAGCACCTTAATTATGTTTGGCAGTATCCATGGCAGCACAATGAGAGAGCCTGGAGGTGGTAACATCAGCATGAGGAGACCATAGAGCAGAACAATTATAGAGCCTGGAGGTGGCAGCATCAGCATGATGAGACCATATGGCGGAACAATGACAGTGCCTGGAGGTGGTAGCATCAGCATGAGGAGACCATATGGCGGCACAACGACAGCGCCTGGAGGTGGTAGCATCAGCATGAGGAGACCATAGAGTAGCAGAATGAGAGACCCTGGAGGTGGCATCATCAGCATTAGGAGACCATATTGCAGCACAATGACAGAGCCTGGAGGTGGTAGCAATAGCATGAGGAGACCATAGAGCAGAACAATGGCAGTCTGGAGGTGGCAGCAGCAGCATGAGGGCCATGCCAACTGAGGGTTGAGTGTGAGGAACCCACCGACTGTTGACTGGGGAGTGTCAAATGTCACTTGAGATGAAATGAATGAACGAGTGAACCAATCAATCACGGCTGATGGGTTGCTGGTCGCGACACGACTGCTAGCTGACACCGGGAGCTCAGACCTCTCGCTGGCACACACCCCTACTCTGATGTGACCTCTAGCTGTGCCTGATGAATTTAGACCTCTGCCACTCCTCTGCGCACGTCCTGGCAATACTCTTCCTGACATACTTATTGCGTATATGAGGGGAGTACAATACGCTTCACTACACTTAAAACAGCATTTGTCTAGAACAGCAGCAGGTGTGTACTATTGGCTGTCCTTTCACAGTACCTAGGCCCTTGACAGATTAACAAGTACAAAATAGTACACTTCTTAGATGTACATATGCGGTATACACTGATGAGGGCAGAAAAATATGCTATAATACGCTTTAAAAACTGCCGGTGTGTACTATTGTTTGGACTTTCACAGTATGTAGGCCCTTGACAGATTAACAGGTACAATATGGTAGACTACTTAGATGTAGGTATGTGGTATGCACGTATGAGGGCAAAAAAATGCGCTACAGTACACTTGGAAAACGTATTTTCATGTAACAACAGCCAGTGATTAGTTTTCCCTGGCCTTTCACTGTATGTAGGCTTGTTACAGATTAACAGGTACAAAAAAGTGCACTACTTAGATGTACGTATGTGGTTTACACATATGAGGGCAGAAAATTGCGCTACAGTACGTATTTTCGTAAAACACCAGCCGTTGATTACTTTTGCCTGGACTTTCCCAGTATCTAGACTTGTTACAGATTTACAGATACAAAATAGTAGACTGCTTTGATGTAAGTATGTGGTATGCACGTACAGTATTAGGGCCGACAAATGCACTACAGTCCGCTGAAAGGGGTATTAAACCCTAAATTACACTCTGTCACAGAGTGTTAAGAATGGTGTAAACTGGTTTTTATACCGTCTACAGACTAGTATAAGCAGCAGATGATTTCTTGTGGAAAAAATACACAGAATTGCGCTGAAAAATCATTCCTGCCTCCTGTGATAAGGTTCAGGCAGCTTCTTGATATATATGAGGCAACGAAAAGCTATCTGCTCCTCTGATAAAATGCTGAATGAAGTAACTGGGAGCTTAATGGCTGGCATCAAAATCCTTCTCAGTGACAACAAGTACTGCACTCCTCTCTGTCCACAACACTGATGTAACTACCGTGTTTCTCTGAAAATAAGACCGGGTCTTATATTAATTTTAGTCACAAAAAACACAATAGGGCTTATTTTCAGGGTAGGGCTTTTTATTTATGGTATGTACCTTGAACAACATTTAAACAACATTTAAACAACATTTCTTCAAATACCGGTACAGTCATCTTCATTTTCCTTCCATCTCTCTTTTACAGCAATATATGGTACAGTAGCTCTCCCTACCGTAAACAACATTTATTCAATTACAATCATGTCATCTTCTTCTGGAATATCATACATCTCCAAACCCTGATTGCCAGCCTAAATTTCTTGCATCTCGATTTCCTTTTGAACCATTGGGCTTAATTTCTCATGTAAACCAATATAGCTCTCCTTAAACGAGTACCTCTTGTCTATGTAGCCTGCTCGTAGTGCTTTGGCAACACAGCTGTCAGTGATTTTATCCCATGAATTCTTCACCCATGTCAAGACCTCTAGCAGTTTAGGCTTCACAAAGTTTCCACCCTGATTTCTGACCAATCTATTTTCAGTGTATTCATTGATTTCCATGGTTTGTTTATTGCAATATCAAGAGTTTGGAGATAAGCAATCATTCCTGTGGGAATCATTACTTGATCTATTCTCTCTGCAAGGAAGTTCTCCATGTCTTTTGCGCAGTGAGTGCTGGCTGAATCCCAGACTAGCAGACCTCTTTGGCCACCTCTCAGAACAAGTGGCAGCATTAAATCGATCCACTTTCTTATAACTGCTTGTGTGCACCAGGCTTTTTCTGTTTTAAGAACATAAATACCTGAAACGCGTTCAATCTTATCTTTCTTGCCCATTGCGATAATTAGAGGTGTGGCTTTTGTTCCATCCAGACAAATTGCCAAAACACAGGTAACAAAATTGCCAAAACTTTCATAACCAGTGGAGGGAACGTAGATTGAGGAGGCACCCCTCTGATCAATTGTCATTTGAGATCCTTGGCCCATATTCACTGCAGTTTCTTCCATCGCAATCATGTTGGAGAGTTGGTATTTAGAAAAGTCTATGCCATCAATAAAGAACTTGAATGCAAGTGCACGTTTAACAATTTCATTATCTTCCAGCTTGAACAGTGTTGTCGATCTTCTTAGAGACAGTTCATATCGCTTAAGGAAGCCATCCAGCCAGTGGTGTGATACTTTGAAATCTTCTGAGGATATGTCAAATTGTGGTGCCATTTCTAGGGCAAATGCTTGAATATCAGCCCTGCGCACAACCAAAGCCTTTGCTCTCTTGTCAGCAATGCATTCACAGATGACATCTTCCTGCTCAAGATATAATGGCTGGCGACCTGATCCACACTTGCGCTTCTTAGCATTTCCCTCGTCCACCTTTTGACTGAGGTTACCGTAGTCTGCACGCCATTTTCGGACCATTCGGAGATCTAACTTCATCTCTTTGCAGAAAGTGGTAAGATTCTTGCCGTGGGAGTCCTCCACGATTCCTTTCTTGTACTCAACAGAACAGCTCTTTCTCTTTGCACTCATCTTGTCTGGGGATCAAAATAACGTACTGTATTAATACCGTATACAGTACCGGTATGCATAAAAAGCGCAAATAGTCCCAAGTCTGTCTGGCTGGTAATTGCTTTAAGAAAAATCCTGTTCCTTTAAAGCATGATAAACAACACTGTGTCATTTATCCCTCTCTATTTTCTAAAAAAATAAAATAATTTAAATCTAAAAATTCTGTTTCCTGTCTTCCCCTCAGGCCTCCCCCCACCACCCCCACCACCAGAATACACAATGCCCCTGTGCCCCCAGAATACATAATGTCACTGTGCTGCCAAAAACTGTGCAACTGTGACTCAGACAGACGGTCATGATGGGAGGTGTAGTTCTGTAACAAATGGAGAGTCACAGGTGGGGGAATGACTGTTCACCTGGGAAATTAGGAGTAGTGTGGAGGATGTGGGGCTGCAGGAGTGTGGAGGATGGGGGGGCTGCAGGAGTGTGGAGGATGGGGGCTGTGGGAGGATGGGGGGCTGTAGCTGTGTGGAGGATGGACGGCTGTAGCAGTGTGGAGGATGGGAGCTGCAGAAGTGTGGAGGATGAGGGGGCTGCAGGAGTGTGGAGGATGGGGGGCTGTGGGAGTGTGGAGGATGTGGGGCTGCAGGAGTGTGGAGGATGTGGGGCTGCAGGAGTGTGGAGGATGGGGGGCTGTACCATAGCAGTGTGGAGGATGGGAGGCTGTAGCAGTGTGGAGGATGCCGCACCCCCCATCTTCTACACTGCTACAGCCCCCCATCCTCCACACTCCTGCAGCCCCCCATCCTCCACACTCTTGCAGCCCCCCCATCCTCCACACTCTTGCAGCCACCCATGCTCCACACTCGTGCAGCCCCCCATCCTCAACACTCGTGCAGCCCCCCATCCTCAACACTCGTGCAGCTCCCCATCCTCAACACTCGTGCAGCCCCCCATCCTCAACACTCGTGCAGCCCCTCATCCTCCCCTTTCCCTGTCGTCCTCCACACTCCTACCCTACACTGCAGGAGTGTGGAGCATGGGGGCTGCAGGAGTGTGGAGGATGGAGGGCTGCAGGAGTGTGGAGGATGGGGGGCTGCAGAAGTGTGGAGGATGGGGGGCTGTAGCAGTGTGGAGGATGGGGGGCTGCAGGAGTGTGGAGGATGGGGGGCTGTGGCTGTGTGGAGGATGGACGGCTGTAGCAGTGTGGAGGATGGGAGCTGCAGCAGTGTGGAGGATGGGGGGGCTGTGGGAGTGTGGAGGATGTGGGGCTGCAGGAGTGTGGAGGATGGGGGGCTGTACCGTAGCAGTGTGGAGGATGGGGGGCTGTAGCAGTGTGGAGGATGGGGGGCTGCAGGAGTGTGGAGGATGGGGGGCTGCAGGAGTGTGGAGGATGGGGGGCTGTAGCAGTGTGGAGAATGGGGGGCTGTAGCAGTGTGGAGGATGGGGGCTGCAGAAGTGTGGAGGATGGGGGGCTGCAGGAGTGTGGAGGATGGGGGGCATCCTCCACACTCCTGCAGCCCCCCCATCCTCCACACTTCAGCAGCCACCCATCCTCCACACTCCTACAGCCCCCCATCCTCCCCTTCCCCTGTTGTCCTCCACACTCCTACCGTACCCATTGCCCCCAACCCCTCTGCCATAATAAACTAGAGTACTGGTACACATTTCACCGTCATACCCTGCGGCAGGGGCAGGGACACGTCCGTGACGTCGGCCGTGCATACGCGCTGACGTTTTAAAACAACAGCGTCCCTGCCCCGGCTGAAGGTAAGGTAACTTGTCGCGGGTGCCATGGGACCAGCCAAAGGAGGCGGGGGGTGGCCGAGGGGGGCTGTAGGGTCTGCGGGGTCTGCGGGCATTACTGGGGTGGCTGGGGTGTGTGTGGAGTCTGTGGTCATTACTGTACTGGGGTGGCCGGGGGGGGCGGTGGCGCCTGCGGGCATTACTGTGGTGGCCGGGGGGCGGTCTGCGGGTATTACTGTGGTGGCCATGTGGGGTCTGCGGGCATTATTGGCGGCCGCGGTCCGCCAGCTGATTACACCTGGACTCGGTCTTATTTTCAGGGTAGGACTTATATTGCATAATCTACTTTCGGGGTAGGGTTTATTTTCGGGGAAATACGGTAGCAGTTGGCAGTGGAACGCTGTGGTGTAATCAATTCAGCGTCTCTGTGTAACACACAGACATGCAGTCCGTCCTATCTCTGCAGTGTATATGGCATGAAATGAGCAGCCGCAAAATGTCTGCCGATTATATTGGCCTGTGACATGACAGGGGTCAATGATTGCTGATAGGCTGCATCCCGTATATGATTCAGGGTCATCACGCCTACCTCGAATCCCCCCTCGCATTCCCACCTTCCCAGCATCCCCTGCCCCATGTAATGACATGTGGATCCGCCATTTTAGTTGTCCTGGAGCCTGGAACGCTGTAAAATGGAGTTTAATGAAGCGATTCACGCGATTAGTCCCTGGTTATTAGTGGTGTACCCCAAGGTTCAGTACTGGGCCCGCTGCTGTTTTATTATTTATAGAGGATGGTATTAACAGCTCTGTTTCTATATTTGCAGATGACACCAAGCTTTGTAGCACGGTACAGTCTATAGAGGATGTGCATAAGTTACAAGATGACTTGGATAGACTAAGTGTCTGGGCATCCACTTGGCAAATGAGGTTCAATGTGGATAAATGTAAAGTTATGCATCTGGGTACTAATAACCTGCATGCGTCGTATGTCTTAGGGGGGATTAAACTGGCAGAGTCACTGGTAGAGAAGGATCTGGGTGTACTTGTAGATCCCAGACTACAGAATAGCATGCAATGTCAGGCTGCTGCTTCCAAAGCCGGCAGGATATTGTCATGTATAAAAAGTGGCATGGACTCGAGGGACAGGGACATAATACTCCCTCTTTATAAAGCATTGGTACGGCCTCACCTGGAATATGCTGTTCAGTTTTGGTCGCCTGTTCATAAAAGGGACACTGCGGAGTTGGAAAGGGTGCAGAGACGAGCGACTAAACTAATATGGGGCATGGAACATCTTAGCTATGAGGAGCGATTAAAGGAGTTACAATTGTTTAGTCTTGAGAAGAGACGTTTAAGGGGGGATATGATAAACGTATATAAGTATATAAATGGCCCATACAAAAAATATGGAGAAAAACTGTTCCAGGTTAAACCCCCCCAAAGGACGAGGGGGCACTCCCTCCATCTGGAGAAGAAAAGGTTTAGTCTAAAGGGGCGACACGCCTTCTTTACCGTGAGGACTGTGAATTTATGGAATGGTCTACCTCAGGAACTGGTCACAGCAGGAACAATTAACAGCTTTAAAACAGGGTTAGATACATTCCTGGAACAAAATAACATTAATGCTTATGCAGAATTATAAAACTACATCCCTTTCCCTTATCCCCTTACACCCTTCCCTTCAACTCCCTAGTTGGACTTGATGGACGTATGTCTTTTTTCAACCATACTAACTATGTAACTATGTAACTATGATAGTATGGTGGTAATATTCGCATTCGTTGTGAATCGAATAAATCCTGAAATTCGTAACAAATTCGGGTTCGTCTGTTCGATTCGCTCATCTCTAATTATTCCTCTGAATGGTGATTTATGCACAAGCAAGAGTAGTAAGATAATGCTATGCTGTGTTAGTAAACTGCCAATTTTAAGGGGTGGATGCAGTGATCTGCGGATACATTGAATTAGTACTGTTACGGCTATACAGACTATACAGGAATACCGCAGAGTGTGCACTGCGACTTAAACCAAGTATTACATTGCAGTGATCTGCGGATGAAGTGAATAAGTACTGTTGTGGTTATACGAACTACACAAGATTTTCGCAGAGTGCGCATTGCTACTAAAATCTAGTGTTTATGCCATAATATGCGGAGGATTGTATCAAGTATACTTGTGGGCTTACCCAATTGGCCTCATATGGCAGGAATCACACTGTGTGAATTACGACTTGAATAACATCCATATGGCAGGAATCACACTGTGTGAATTGCGACTTGAATAACATCCTTTATCAACACGTACCAGCACTGTATTTGGAGATAACATATACCGGACTATGTGTTACCGTCTTCTTTGAAATATTAGACATATGGATTTAAGCTATGTTGTGGATACTTGGACTGTGCAGTTACTACATTATCCTGAACATGTGGACTTTATGATGGCAGAACATTTTTTTCTATATTTCCACCTTTCGTAAATGTGTGTATTTTTACTAGATGCATTAAAAGCTATGTTTTAGAGGTTCCCTTTTGGTAAAAACTTTTTGTGTGTATATATTTTTGGTCATGGGTGCAGCAGTATACCAATGATGAACCCTGAATCTGTGTAGTTGAATAGGATGGTGATGGTGTGCCCAAACCATCGTCGAGGGTAAAACCTATAAGGGGGCATACACTAAAAAGGTGAAGTGTGAGAAAAGGGGAGGGAGGGTCACAAGAATGAGACCTGCGACGATAGTGGAGAGCAACAGGCCGTATTTATGGTGAGCCTTCACCCCTCCCACAAACACAGGCTGACAATCAGCCTTAACTATCTGGAGAGCAGCAGGCCATATTTGGTGAGCGTCCGCCTCTTCCACAAACACAGGCTGATAAATCATCCTTAACTATTTGTGGTCATGGCTACAGCAGTAAACAAATGATGAACCCTTAATCCGTGTAGTTGACTAGGATGGTGACGGTGTGCCCAAACCATCGTCGAGGGTAAAACCTATAAAGGGGCAAAAACCAACCAAAGTAGAAGATGTGATTTATTGAATAGTTATTAAGCCAGTTTTCAAACCATGAGACATTTTAATTAATGATTTTGGAACGTAATGGGAAAACAAGACCACCAGCAACCCAACTTCCTAGTGAAATGACCAGGAACGTCATGTAGGAAGCAGCTGAGGCGGTCTCGATCCTTAATGAATGCCTGAGAAGGACAAAGGGTTAATGCCCAGACTGAAGACTATAGGCTGAATGAGAATTATAAACTGGGAAGAGATTAGAGTATGGCCTGCAAAGGAAATAGAGGACTGGCATCTGAAGTGTCGCTTAGAGCAGTGTTTCCCAACCCAGTCCTCAAGGCACACCAACATTTCGGGTTTGTTCAGTTACTCCATTGGAATAGAACAGGGAAAAATTTAAATCCTGGACTGTTGGTGTGCCTTGAGGACTGGGTTGGGAAACACTGGCTTAGAGGATAGAAACAAGAATAAATAATGGAATGATCCTGGTTCCAGACATCTGACCTTTTGACAATCCATTATCGCTAGCAGAAACCATGGTGAATTCGCTAGTGCGGAAGAAGCCACAGAAGCTGAGATATGTAGCCACCTTGATTGCACGACTAGGTAGATGGACAAAAAGGTGCTGTGTCTAGGGAGGTAGAGAGATTTCTTGGACAATTGCCAAAAGGCGGTTGTCTAGTAGGTGAATTAACCAGTATTCCCCTGAGAAGCACTCTCCAGTATTCTGTGCGATCTGTTCCTAGTAGTATTTCTAGTAGTATTGTGTGAAAGAGACTTCTTAATGAAATCTTTAGCATATGTACGCTATGAAAGTTATGCATATGTACACTATCAAACTGTGCCGTAAAAGCCACATAAGTACAATAAATGTACGTACAGTAAGACTACATATGAACAGAAAAATGTTACAAACGTAGAGCATGAAACTACCAGCATATGTACCGTTTGAATGCTACCAGTGTTATGTACAGTATAAAAATCATACGCCCGTATGTGCGGCATAAATGCTACAAGTGTAAGTACAGTATGAAAGCTACAAGCAAATGTACAGAATAAATGTTACAAGCTTATGTATCGTATAATTTATGAACGTATGCACAGTACCAATGCTATGAGCGTATGAACATTATGATGGTATGAGTATATAGACAATATGATGCTATGGGCGTATGAACAGTATAAATTCTATGAGCATGTAGACAATATAAATGCTATGAGCATATGAACAGTATAAATGCTACAAGCTAATATACATATATGCTATGAGTGTATAAACAATATAATGCTACGGGCGTATGAACAGTATAAATGCTATGGGCATATGGACAATATAAATGCTATGAGCATATGGACAATAAAAATGCTATGATCGTGTGAACAAAATAAATCTATGAGCAAATGTACCGTATAAATGCTATGAAGGCATGTACGGTATGAATATTATGAACATATGTGCAGTATGAAAGCTATGAACGTATGTACGGTATAAGTGCTAAGAGCATATGTACAGCATGAATGCTATGAGCGAATGTACAGTATAAATGTTATGAACATGAGAACGATATACATGCTACCAGCGTGTGTACAGTATGAATGCTATGAGCATATGAACAGTATAAATGCTACAAGATAATATACAGCATGTAATAAGCGTATCTACAGTATAAATGCTATTAGCGTATAAAACATTATAATGCTACAGGCATATGAACAGTATAAATGCTATGAGCATTTTGACAATATAAATGCTTTGGTCATGTAAACAATATAAATCTATATGTGAATGTACCATATAAATCCTATGAGCAAATGTACAGTATAAATGCTACGAGCGTATGTACAGTATAAATGCTACAAGCGTATGTGCAGCATAAAGCTATGAGCGTACAAACAAAATAATGCTACAAGCGTATGAACAGACAGCATGAATTCTACAAGCATATGGACAATATAAATGCTATGATCATGTGAATATAAAACTATGAGTGAATGTACCATATAAAGATGCTATGGGCGTATGTACGGTATGAATGCTATGAGCATATGAACAGTATAATGATATGAGTGTATAAACAATATAATACTATGAACAGTATAAATTCTGGCATATGAACAGTATAAATTATACGAGCATGCGGACAATATAAATGCTATGAGCATATGGACAATATAAATGCTTTGATAGTGTGAACAAAATAAATCTATGAGTGAATGTACCGTATAAATGCTATGAGCGCATGTACAATATGAATCTTAAGAACATATGTACAGTATGGAAGCTATGAGCATATGTATGGAATGAATGCTATGAGCATATGTACAGTAGGAATGCTATGAGCATATGTACAGTATAAATGCTATGAGCATGAGAACGATATAAATGCTACGAGCGTATGTAAAGTATGAATGCAATGAGCATATGAACAGTATTAATGCTTTGAGCTAATGTACAGCATAATGTAATAAGCACATGTACAGTATAAATGCTATGAGCGTATGTATGGTATAATGCTATGATGGTATAAGCAATATAATGCTACGAGCATATGAGCAGTATAAATGCTATAAGCATATGAACAATATGAATGCTATGATCATGTGAACAATATAAATCTATGAGCATATGTACAGTATAAATGGTATGAGCGTATGTACAGTATAAATGCTACGAGGGTATATGCAGTATAAAGCTATGAGCGTAGAAAAAAAATAGTGCTACAAGCTTATAAACAGTATGAATTCTATGAGCATATGGACAATATAAATGCTATGATCGTGTGAACAATATAAAACTATGAGCGAATGTACCGCATAAATGCTATGGGCATATGAACAGTATGAATGCTGTGAGTGTATGTACCATATAACTATTATGAACAAATGTACAGTATGAATGCTATGAGCGAATGTACGGTATGCATGCTATGAGCATATGTACAGTGTGGAAGCTATGGGTGTATGTACAGTATAAATGCTATGAGCATTTGAACGATATACATGCTACGAGCGTATATAGAGTATGAATGCTATGAGCATCTGAACAGAATAAATGCTACGAGCTAATGTACAGCATAATGTAGGTGTATGTACAGTATAAATGCTATGAACGTATGTATCGCATAAATACTATGAGCGTTTATACAGTGTAAATGCTACGAGTGTATGTACAGTGAAACTAGCGGCACCTGTACAGCACAAATTCTACAAGTGCATGTACAGTGCACGCGTAGAATACGCCCTACTATATGCAATACCTGAAGAATAAACGGAAGAATAGAGGGAAAGCAATTGAATGTTGAACACAAAGAACAGTATGAACCTGAAAGAAAAGTCATGCTAAACAAGACTCGTAACAGTACTAGCACCAGTGTGTTATACAAACTAGAAAAGGGACTTCTCGGCAGAACGAGCAGTGACAATTCCAACAAGAACTAGCCAACCATCAACTGTGCTACTGTGGTTACCGATGAGACGTACGTGGCCCCACTTTGAAGGTTACTACTAACCCCTGAGTGACATGCACAGTCTGAAACAAACATAACAAGGAAATTAATACACCAAAGACATGCGCACAACTGACTTGTGGAGAGGTTAAGAATAGAAAAAGACCTAACACCCTGAAACATAAGTACATGGATATGTCAGGAGAAAATATATGAAAAGTAACGATGGTCCGAAATGAATGACCATTCGTGAGAACTTAACATGCAACACCAAAGACATCCTAAGATTGATCGTTAACCAATATCGAGTGCCCGAATCCGTGATGGCCAGGGATCGAGGGTGTATGAACCCAACCACAAAGAAAAACCTCAAAGCACTACTCACCGAACTAAACCCAACAGGAAGTAAATTACGACCAGGAATTGATGCTTGAGTAACTGACTGAGTAGACTTAAGATGAGTCCTACAATGAGATGTTGCTGTCAACACATGTGAGTAATCAAACGCTGCAGAGGGCCCGAACTGTGATGGCCAATAACCAAGGGTCCACGTACCCAACCATGAAAAACTCAAAGTATTACTTACCAAGATGAGCTCGACAGAATGTAAAAATTACAAAAAAGGATTGATGCTTGACTAAATGAGCTGCATAGGCTAACGCTGAGAGCCATGATGAAATATCACAGTAAGTGAACGTAAATGAATGCTGAACACAAAAGAGGGCCCGAACTCTTGGTGGCCAATAACCAAGGGTGAACATACACCAACCGTGATGAAAATCAAGCACTACTACTAACGAAATGAACTTAACAGAACGTGAATGACAACTAGAGATTAATGCTTGACTAAAATGAGCTGAATAAGCTAATGCTGAGACCTATGATGAAATATTACTGTATTGAACGGAAATATTACTGTATTAAATGGAAACAAAAGACAAACACTAAAGAGGGCCCGACCTTGTGGTGGCCAATAAGCATGTGTGAACGTACACCAACCATAAAGAAAGCTCAATACAGTACATGAATATGTATAATGAATGGAAATGAAAGACAAACATTAAAGAGGGCCCTGGGGACCTGAGATGATACATACAATACAGTAGAATTCACAGGCCCCATGCAATAGCAGAAATAGCTGAGCAGACAATACTATATATACAATACTGCACGATCTGCAGGCACTATGCCACAGAGCAGAGGGAGCCGAGCAGATGATATACACAATACAGCCCAATCTGCAGGCACCATGCTATGGAGCATGAGGAGCTGAGCAGACAGAGTAAATCGTGCGCACCATGCAGTGGCTGAAGGAACGCACGGTGGAAGCAGAGCTCCGTACATGAGCCACCTCCTCCTGCAACTTATACAAAATGAGACCAGCATAAAAGAATGCGAGGAGGCAGGCAGTGCTGAGAGGTAGCCGAACCTTAGTTACGCTGTCTGCCTCCTCAACAAGTCTACCGGTACACTCAGAAGCAGAGTCGGCATCACACACTACCATGCCGACACAGAGAACGTCAGAGAGCCACGGACGCATGACATCAAAAGAACGAGACCTGCGACGATAGGGGAGAGCAACAGGCCGTATTCATGCCGAGCCTTTGCCCCTACAACAAACACAGGCTGACAATAAGCCTTAACTATTTGGTGAGCGTCCGCCTCTCCCACAAACACAGGATGAAAAATCAGCCTTAACTATATATATATATATATATGTTCGTGTGTGTGTATGTATATATCACTTGGCTGTGTATATGACAGGGTTGGTCAGAGGTGGTGACATCTCTTAGAGGGTGGGACTAGTGCTAGGAGACAAGTCATCTAGTCAAGCCTTGTGAGACAGCAGAGAATGATGTGTCAGGAGCTGCTGAAACAACAACACACTGCTGAGACAACTCCTTGGTGTAGAAGCAGGGGATGACTTTGAGTAGCAAATTAGCAAATGATGGAGTCATCAAGTACCCTGTCCATTTAACCTTTCCAGTACATGGTTACTGTTACACTCTGCGCTCCGGCTGCAAGCACCGCCCATAAGCGCAGAGTCCCTGTGTCCCCGTCTGCCCGCTGGCCGGGATTCGCATCGCGGGACGCGGCCGCATGCGGATCACAGCCCGTCACTCACCATGTTCCGCTGCCATCTCCTCTCCTGTCTCTCAGCTCCGGCGCGCGTGTCCCCGTCTCCTAGGGTGCGCGCGCCGGAGCTCTGAAATTTAAAGGGCCAGTACGCCCATAATTACTGTTTGCACCTGACACTACATTATAAAGTCCCTGCACCTCCCACACTTCCATGCCGGATCTTCAGTGCCCCTAGCCTGAGATTAACTGACCCTTATAGCCTGTTACCCTTACCCGTGTTTCCAGACCTTCCGCTACGATATTAGACTCCGCACCTTTGCCACCTGCCTTGACCTTCTGCCACGTTTGACTACGCTACTGCCTTGTCCTTCGGTACCTAGCCTTGCCCAGCTCCCTGTGTGGTCACGCTGTGTCAGGGGTAGCGATCTCAGTGTCGCCTGCCACAGCAAGCCTATCCTGCCTTGCGGCGGGCTCTGGTGAAGACCAGCAGCACCTTAGACTTCACTCCCGATACGGTCCAAGTCATCAGCCACACAGGTTAGAGGATTCACATCCAGCTCTGTTACAGCAAGATCCGGCCATGGATCCCGCTAGGGTTCCTCTGCCTGATAGTCTGGATCTCAGTTCCATCGTGGCACTCCAGTCAAAGCAGTTGGCCCAGCAGGCACAGCAGTTGAGCCAGTTATCCGCCATGATGCAGCAGTTGCTAACTGCATAGCAACAACCACAACCTCCTCCTGCTCTGGTGGCACCTCCCGCTCCTGCAGTCATTTCCGGATCAAGACTCAGCCTGTCTCTTCCCGAGAAATATGAGGGGGATCCGAAGTCCTGTAATGGTTTTGTTACTCAGTGCTCCATGCACATTGAACTCATGGCGGATCAGTTCCCTAAGGAACGAGCAAAGGTGGCCTCCATCCTCAATCTTCTAACTGGGAGGGCTTTGGCCTGGGCAACTCCGCTTTGGGATCGCAGTGATGCCCTCACAACCAATCTCCAGGCGTTCTTCGCAGAACCTGCTCGAGCATTGCTGAGTCTTACTCAGGGCAACTGCCCTGTGGGTGAGTATGCCATTCGGTTTCGTACCATGGCATCAGAGTTAGCATGGAATGATGAAGCTCTTTGCGCCACCTTCAAGAGAGGGCTATCAATTCAAATCAAGGATGTCCTCACTGCCCGGGAATTGCCATCTAATCTTAATGAGCTTATACAGTTGGCATCCCGGATTGATCTCCGTTTCTCAGGTGTAGTTCTGAGGAACTACACCAAGAAAGGGAGTCTGCACAACCTCAGTGCTTTCCACTTCTGGCACCTGTCGTCCAGCATCCACCGCAACCTTCTACTTTGCCTCCTGCAGTGGAGGCTATGCAGGTGGATTGGTTTCGCCTGACCCCGCAGGAAAGAACGTCAACAAACTGAGAATCTGTGCCTATACTGCGCCAGTGCGGATCACTTCCTAAAAGATTGTCCTCTGCATCCTCAGTCACAGGGAAGATGCTCGCACCTAGGGTTTGTGGGAGAGGCCTCCCTACGTGTGAATACCACCTCTCCATGCTTAAATATGACGGTCCAGCTTTTCCTGCCCTCCAAAGAGATCATCTCCATTCTTGCCTTTTTGGACTCTGGCTCTGCAGGAAATTTTATTGAAGCTTCCCTAGTACATAGGCATTGTCTGCCCGTGTCCCGCCTGTTAAAGCCTCTGTACATCTCTACGGTCAATGGTGAAAGACTGGACTGTACTGTGCTATATCGCACAGAACCATTGTATGTGCAGGTCGGAGTCTCGCATAGGGAGAACTTGTCCTTCTATGTTCTCCCACATTGTACTTCTCCTCTCTTGCTTGGCCTACCATGGTTGCAACTCCATGCTCCACAGCTGGATTGGAAAACTGGAGAAGTTCTTCACTGGGGTCCGCATTGCAACAACCACTGTATCCATGTACGAGTCTCAAAATTGGAACCATCATCTTGTCCTATGCCCGGTTTGCCTTCCTTTCTTCAGGACTATGCTGATGTCTTCAGTGAAAAGCAAGCCGAAGTGTTACCACCGCATCGTCCCTTAGATTGTCCAATTGACTTGCTACCCCGCACCACACCCCCCAGGGGCAGAATCTACCCTTTGTCGGTTCCTGAAACTTTGGCCATGTCTAATTACATCAAGGGGAACCTTCAGAAGGGATTGATCAGGAAGTCCTCTTCTTTGTGGAAAAAAAAAGACTGGTCATTGCGATCATGCATGCATGAATACCGAGGTTTGAATAAAATTACGCTACCCACTTCCTTTAATCTCGGAGTTATTTTATCATCTGTGAGGAACCAAGATTTTCTGTATACTAGACCTTCGTGGAGCCTATAATCTGATTCGTATACGTGAAGGGGACGAATGGAAGACTGCGTTTAATACTCGTGATGGACATTTTGAATATCTTGTGATGCCATTCGGACTCTGTAATACTCCAGCAGTGTTCCAGGAATTCGTCAGTGATATTTTCTGTGACCTCCTGTACTCCTGTGTCGTTGTCTATTTGGATGACATACTCATGTCCAGTCTCATCGCTCTCACCTCCGCCAAGTGTTACAGCGTCTCCGTGAAAATAATCTCTACGCTAAACTGGAGAAGTGTACTTTTGAAAAGACCTGCCTCCCTTTTCTGGGCTACATTGTTACCAGTCAAGGTCTTCAAATGGATCCCAACAAGTTATCCGCAGTTCTGGACTGGCCACAACCTACTGGTCTGAAAGCGATTTAGGGCTTCCTCGGCTTTGCAAATCACTATGGGCAATTCATTCCTCGCTATTCTACTCTGTTAGCCCGCATGGTTGCACTCACCAAGAAGAATGCTAATCCAAAAGTCTGGACTTCTGGGGCTGAAGAAGTGTTCAAACCAGTTAAAGCCCGCCTTTGCCTCTGCTCCTGTTCTATTTGTACCAGACCTTACAGGCCATTTATCTTGGCAGTGGATGCTTCGTCAGTTGGAGCAGGTGCAGTGTTAACGCAAAAGTCTACAAAAAGGGAAAACTTTAACCTGTGGATTTTTCTCTAAAACCTTCTCCCCGGCGGAAAAAAAACTATACCATTGGAGATCGCAAGCTCTTGGCCATTAAGTTGGTGTTGGAGGAATTACGTCATCTCTTGGAGGGCTCTGTACATCCTGTTACTATTTATTCAGACCACAAAAACTTGCTCTATCTTCAGACTGCCCATCGACTCAACCCATGGCAGGCCCGGTGGTCTCTATTTTTCTCCAGATTTGACTTCTATATCCACTTTCGTGCTGCGGAAAAGAATTTACGAGCACACGCCCTTTCCAGGTCTTCTGATGTGCATAACCATGAATCTCCTCCGCAGCATATTATTCTGAACGTCTCATTTCTGTAGCTACTGCAAGTCTTCAGCATCTGCCTCCCGGAAAGACTTACGTATCTCCCCGTATAAAGCTCTGAGTCTTGAAATGGGGACATTCTTCCCTTTTGGCTGGCCATCCCGATATTCGTAAATCCCTACAGCTCATCTCCAGAGAATACTGGTGTCCTACCTTAAAACGGTATGTCGTTGACTTTGTCCAGTCCTGTTCAGTCTGTGCTTGGGACAAGACACCTTGTTCCAAGCCAGCGGAACTTTTTCAGCCCTTGCCGGTTCCAGAGCTTCCCTGGGCCAATATTTCCATGGACTTCATTACCAATATTCCACCTTCCCGTGGCAATACAGTCATCTGGGTGGTAGTAGATTGATTTTCTAAAATGGCACATTTTGTACCTTTACCCAGACTTCCTTCAGCACCATAGCTTGCTAAGTTTTTTCTTCAGAATATCTTTCGCTTACACGGACTTCCTTCCCATATAGTATCTGACCGTGGTGTCAAATTTGTTTCTAAGTTCTGGTGAGCCATCTGCTCACGCCTTGAAGTTAAGCTGGATTTTTCCTTGGCTTACCACCCTCAATCTAATGGACAGGTTGAGAGGGCGAATCAGATCTTAGGAGACTATCTACGCCAGGGGTCTCAAACTCTAATTATCTGGGGGCCACTGGAGGTAGTAGCTGGGTGAGGCTGGGCCGCATGTGTCCCTTACATATAATGTCCCCATCATGTGCCCCTCATCATCCACCAGCAACCCCCCCATTCCCCCTACCCCCGTGTGTTAATAGCATGAGCTGATGCATGATGGGGTGCTACTTCTGGGGGTTACCCACATTAGGTAGGCAGCAGTTTCCCTACATTAGGTAGAAGCAGGTTCACCCACATGCACACACAGACACCCACACATAGACACACTTTCCTGTCCTGTGCTGACGAGTGACGTCACAGACGGCCTCCTGTGCAGGTCTGCGGAGGGACGTCACATGCACGACATCCCTTATCAGACTCGAGCCGGCCAACCGGAGACGCAGAGGAGGGCGGGGTAAGTGAAGCCTTCCGGCATTTAGCGTTGCTTGGGCCGAAGCAGGGCCAAATGCCTGAAGAAGTTACCTGCCCGACACCCGGAACTGCATGTCCCGGGCGTCGGGCAATACAAATTACATATAGCTGGGGCGGGCCACAAACTTTCGTTCCATTTGCAGCCCTCGGGATGGAGTTTGAGCCCCCTGATCTACGCCATTTCATTTCTGCGGTTCAAGACAACTGGGTTGATCTGCTTCTCTGGGCAGAGTTCTCCTACAATTATAAAGATTCCAATTCCACTGGTACTTCACCCTTCTATGTGATCTATTGACTTCACCCTCATCCTCCTCACCCATTATCTTCTTCCTCTGGAGTTCCTGCTGTTGATGAACAACTGCAGAATTTTTCTTCCATCTGGCAGAAGACATGTCGCTCTCTTCTACATATTAATTCTCGCATGAAATTCCAAGCAGACAAGAGATGTCCTCCTCGTGAATTTTCTCCAGGTGACAAAATCTGGTTATCTACTAAATATATTCAGTTCAAGATTATAAACTAGGTCCTCGCTATTTGGGACCCTATTAAGTCAAGAAGAGACTTAATCATGTGGTCTATTCCCTTCATCTGCCCTCCTCCCTCCAGATTTCAAATTTCTTCCATGTTTCCCTCTTGAAACCAGTCATCTACAACCGTTTTTCTCAAAAGGACATCTCACCTTCTCCCATCTCTGGCACCTCTGATGTTTTTGTTGTTAAGGAGATCTTGGACTCCAAATTTGTTAGAGGAAAGCATTTTTTTCTTGTAGATTGGGAAGGATTCGGTCCAGAGGAGAGGTCTTGGGAGGCGCAGGACAACATTCTGGACCACCTTCTCAGGAAATATCTGAACCACAAAAAAGGAGGGGGGAGACCAAAGGGGGGGGTAGTGTTACACTCTGCGCTGTGGCCGCAAGCCCCAGCCATGAGCACAGAGTCCCTGTGTCCCAGTCTGCTGGCGGGGCCGGGATTTGCCTCGTAGGACGTGCCCGCATGCGAATCCCGGCCCATCACTCACCATGTTCCGCTGCTGCCTCCTCTCCTGTGTCTCAGCTACAGCTACTGGCCCTTTAAATTTCAGAACTCCGGTGCGCACGCGCCCTAGTGGACGCGCGCGCACCGGAGCTCTGAAATTTAAAGGGCCAGTACGCCCATAATTACTGTTTGCACCTGACACTACATTATAAAGTCCCTGCACCTCCCACACTTCCCTGCTGGATCTTCAGTGCCCCTAGCCTGAGATTAAGAGACCCTTATGGCCTGTTAGCCTTACCCGTGTTTCCATACGTTCCGCTACGGTATGTATAAATATATCAGGGGACAGTACAGAGATCTCTCCCATGATCTATTTATACCCAGAACTGTATCTATAACAAGGGGGCATCCTCTACGTTTAGAGGAAAGAAGGTTTCTACACTAGCACAGACAGGTATTCTTTACTGAAAGAGCAGTGAGACTGTGGAATTCTGTACCTGAGGAGGTGGCCATGGTGAACTCTGTAAAAGAGTTCAAAACGGGTCTAGATGCATTCTTGGAGAGTAATAACATCGCTGGTTATGTATACTAGATTTATATGGACAGAACGTTGATCCAGAGATTGATTCTGACTGCCATGTTTGGAGTCGGGAAGGAATTTTTACCTCTAGTATGAGTTTTTTTTTCCTTCCTCTGGATCAACTCAGTAGGTACTCATTAGGCATATAGGTTGAACTTGATGGACGCTGGTCTTTTTTTAACCTCATGAACTGTGTTAATATGTTACTATGTTACGTTATTAGACTCTGCACTTTTGCCACCTGCCTTGACCTTCTGTTATGTTTGACTACCCTACTGCCTTGTCTTTCAGTACCTCGCCTTGCCCAGCTACCTGTGTGGTCGAGCCATGTCGGGGGTAATGACCTGGGTGTCGCCTGCCCCATCAAGCCCATCCAGACCAGCGGCACCTTAGACTCCGCTCCCCGATACGGTCCGAATCATCAGCCACACAGGTTAAGGGATCCACATCCAGCACCGTTACAGTTAATTCTAATTATTGGTATAATAATACCTCTCTAAATGACCACCACTTTCAGAAAATCAGCTCTTTATACAGTTCAGATTTTCTGTCACTTTTTTCATTTCATCAGTTACTCTTTTAATGCCTAATATTTCTACAGCCTTTTTGTCAGGGTTCACGCCCCTTCTCCACCCTACTACCTGCTTTTCCCCAGACAGCAACATTTCAGCTGATACTGACAAATAGCTCCTTGTTTATCTGACTACCTGGTAATTAGCCAAACTCTTCCCTGCTCGGCCCTGGCTATTGAATCTGCAATAGTTCATACTACATTTGCCATTGCGTGGTCTAGAGATGAGCGAATCTTTGAAAAATTTAATTTGGCCAATTTGCTGAATAAAAAAAATAAAAATGTTTCGATCTGAATAAATTTGCGGCAAATTATTAATGTATTTAAATAATGTGTTTAATGAAGTGTGTGTGTTTAACTTTTTTCTCTATTTCTTACAACTTTTAGGTAGTACTACTATTCCCAGCATGGAACAGACTGTTCCATGATGGGAGTAGTAGTACCTGTGCTAATAGACAGATTGCCCCGGGTTTCACTCCTGACACCCTCTGCAATGGTCCTGTATAATGTATAGATGCAAGTGGCTTTCTCGCATCTCTGCAATAGATAGGATGGTCGCATCGGGTGTCAGGAGTGACACCCGCTGTGATCTGTGCTCAACTGCAGATACTACTGCTCCCAACATGGAGCACACTCTGCTCCATGCTGGGAGCTGTAGAACCTGCATTAATAGACCGATCACAGCGGGTGTCACTTCTGACACCTGTTGCAATCTGTCTATTAATGCAGGTACTACAGCTCCTAGCATGGAGCAAAGTGTGCTCCATGTTGGGAGCAGTAGTACCTGCAGGTAAGGGACCGCAAAAGAAATTAACATTTTAAAGTATGTTTGTGTTACATTATGGAAAGGCCTAATATTTTATTTTATTATTTAATTGGCAGCTACATATTTTGCATTTCAAATTGAGAACAATGGTTTTTAAATTATTTTCAATTTTTAAAATTTTTTATTACATTTCTAATTCTGACATTTGCAACATCATGTGATAATTACATGTATTTTAACTGTAGGATTCTTTACAATGCTAGGAATTAGTAACTGAAGGGGATCATGTAGTAATGAAAACTTTATGTATGAAATGAATGGATGATGCATCATACATAACTTCTGTGACAGAACCAAGTGTGGTTCAGAATTTGATATTCTATTTTAGAGACTGTTGGTGGCAAATGTGGTCAGCATAAAAATGGTAGGAAAAATAGTTCTTTATTAGTCATATTTCTCATTTGTGATACAATGACTCAAATGGAAAGCTGTTCCTGATATAGTGTGAAGTGACAATGAAACAAAAAATGACATCAAGTGAAATGTCAACTTCTATTTCATAGTATGTATTATCACCATCAATTTCAACCAGGACAGAGGAAGCTGATGTGAATAACACTTTTTTTTATGTAACTTGTGACATTCCTATAACTAGATTTAAGGACTGTGCTGTCATAGTCCAGACTGCCTTAATCCTCATTTGTTTGTGTCATCATCCATTCAATCATCTCTTTCTCTAATAGATGACTAGAGCCAAAATATTCTCTTCTGCTTAGCATGTTTTTCTTTTGATCGTCCTGCTATTTCATTCTACTGCAAGTTTTGGGGGTATCTAAGTTCTGGGAGCAACAGTTAGGACCCAGGAAAACTGAGGTTCCTGCTGTTAATGTAGATGTTAATTTTACCTCATTCACCAGCACAATAAGCCCAATCACACTACAATAATTATTTAGAAACAGTTTGAGGAACATGACAATGTGTTTAAGGTATTGACTTGTCCTCGAAATTTCCCAGATGTCAATCCAATCAGAATCCATGGGATGTGCATAAAAGATAATTCTGATCCACAGGGACCCCACCTCTCAAAAGTTTGGGAACCCTAGGTAAACATTTGTATTACTGTGCATAAAGAAGCCAAGGAAAGATGGAAAAATCTCCAAAAGGCATGATATTACAGATTAGACATTCTTATAATATGTCAACAAAAGTTAGATTTTATTTCCATCATTTACACTTTCAAAAGAACAGAAAACAAAAAATGGCGTCTGCAAAAGTTTGGGCACCCTGCAGAGTTAACATCTTGTACTGCCCCCTTTGGTAAGTACCACAGCTTGTAAACACTTTTTGTAGCCAGCCAAGAGTCTTTCAATTCTTGTTTGAGGTATCTTTGCCCATTCTTCCTTACAAAAGTCTTCCAGTTCTTTGAGATTTCAGGGCTGTCTGTCACTCACTGCTCTTTTAAGGTCTATCCATAGATTTTCAATTATGTTGAGGTCAGGAGATTGTGAAGGCCATGGCAAAACCTTCAGTTTAAGCCTCTTGATGTAATCCCCCGTGGATTTGGAGGTGTATATTTATAAACTCATTGATATCCATATCTCACTTGTAACTTCATCATTCTAAATTTAACACAGAATCCCATTCTATTTTATGGGCAATAACACATTGCAGCAAACCTCCAGCTATGCTAACCTTTTTTTTATTATTAAACTTTATTATCCTCCATTTCTCATTTACTTTGATTCATTTTTACTGTATTAATGTTACCATACTAAAATTTTATATACAAGTCCATTCTAGTTCATGGGCAATAACACATTGTAGCAAACCTCCTGCTGTGCTCAGATGTCCCTCACTGTCAACCCCATTTCTCCCATCCACTCCTGCTTTTCTCTTTTCCTTTTCTCCTTTCCTGCAATCCACTTTCCACTTTTTTCTAATTAGGCCTTAGACCACTGTACAGTAAAAAAGGATCACTACCCCTATCATGAATCAGCTACTGAAGAAAGGAGTAGTCTCCTGAAATGCGTCTAGCCCTAGCGTTTCTACCTGAATCCCCAGGATTATACCCTAGATCACCAACTGCCCTTTAGAGCCTGATACGAACTACCTACCAACACAGAGACTGCCATCACTGGCCAGCATTCAAACTTAGCACCTTTTTTTTTTCTCCTGAGCGCGCTCAGCACCACTCTGCCAGGATTGGAGCCGGACCAACGAGGACGCCAAACCCACTCACCACTGCAAACGCGCTTCCGCTCCTGTGCGCTCTCTGGGTGAGACAGTCTGCCTGACCAGCAGCCGGCCCACACAGCTGGAAGTACCAGCAGCAGTGCGAGCAAAGAAGCCATTGCACCAGGCTGTTGCCCAGCTGGACAGGGTGAGAGGGACATAGTCCCACCGCTATTTCTTCACAGGATCCTATGGACATAACTGCATAACAGGAACCTGCAGAATATCTTTTTACCTACAGGACTGTACATATTGATACACCATATTGCTGTGCCTTTTTTTACAGGATACATACCTTCTGCACTTATTTATCGTACATGTAGCGTATTGGAACGGTATTTTCTACATGACCAGTGCAGCCACATATTACTGTGCCTCATATTACACCGTATATCTGTGTTGACAGTTTTTGCACCTGAATGTCTATGCATATCCATGAACTTTGATCTATAGGACATTATATGCACCATCTGGGGATTCAGAATTGACGAATTGACATTTTATTTTTGCATATTTTTTGCACATTTTATTTACCGTATTTATCGGGGTATACCACGAACCGGCCTATAACACGCACCGGCCTATAACACGCACCCTCATTTTACCAAGGATATTTGGGTAAAAAAAGTTTTTTACCCAAATATCCATGGTAAAATGAGGGTGCGTGTGTGCGCATGTATACCCCGATATACCCTCAGGAAAGGCAGGGGGAGAGAGGCCGTCGCTGCCCTCTTCTCTCCCCCTGCCTTTCCTGGGGTCTAGAGCGCTGCTGTCGGCCCTTCTCACCCCCTGACTATCGGCGCCGCTGCCCATTCTGTCCCCCTGACTATCGGTGCTGGCGCCGATAGCCAGGGGGAGAGAAGCGGCGCCGACAGCCAGGGGGAGAGAAGGGGCAGCGGCACCCATTGCCGGCGCCGCTGCCCCGTTGCCTCCCCCCATCCCCGGTGGCATAATTACCTGAGTCGGGTCCGCGCTGCTGCAGGCCTCCGGCGTGCGTCCCCAGCGTCGTTGCTATGCGCTGAACGGCGCGGCGCATGACGTCAGTGCGCCGCGCCATGCATAGCAACGACGCAGGGGACGCACGCCGGAGGCCTGCAGCAGCGCGGACCCGACTCAGGTAATTATGCCACCGGGGATGGGGGGAGGAGGGCCGACAGCGGCGCTCTAGACCCCAGGAAAGGCAGGGGGAGAGAAGCGGGCAGCGACGGCCTCTCTCCCCCTGTCTTTCCTGGGGGTGTATCGGCGTATAACACGCACACAGACTCTAGGCTAAAAATTTTAGCCTAAAAAGTGCGTGTTATACACCGATAAATACGGTATATCGAATTTATCCTATTTATCATATCTTATTTTTCATTTTTGGAGGGGAATCGCAAGGGCCCTGCGTTACCCTCCTCCAGCTCACATCTACCCTTTTTGTATTTTATCAATTTTTTTTCATTAAATTCATATAATTTTTACTCTATGGTCTAATCTCTCTTTTTTTTTAGCTCACCTCTATTATCGGATTCCCACCTCTTCCCATTTCCCCTCTTCCTCCTCCTCTTCGCCCCCCCCCCCCTTTCCCTCCCCCTCACTAGATCACTTGAGAACTGTTACCTTACTTTACACACTTCATGGATTTGGAGGTGTGTTTAGGATCATTATCCATTTGTAGAAGCCATCCTCTCTTTAACTTCCGCTTTTTCACAGATGGCATCAAGTTAGCATCCAAAATTTGCAGAAATTTTATTGAATCCATTTTTCCTTTCCATCTAGGAAGGTTCCCTGTGCGACTGGCTGCAATACAACCCCAAAGCATGATTCATCCATCCCCATGCTTAAACAGTTGGACAGAGGTTCTTTTCATTAAATTCTGTTGCCCTTCTTCTCCAAACATACCTTTGCTCATTCCGGCCAAAAAGTTAAATTTTAACATCATCGGTCCACAGAACTTGTTTCCAAAATGCATCAGGCTTGTCTATATGTTCATTTCAAAGTTCAAACGCTGATTTTGTGGTGCGGACGTAGAAGAGGTTTTCTTCTGATGACTCTTCCCTGAAGACCATATTTGTACAAGTATCTCTTTATAGTGGAATAGTGTACCACAACTCCAGTGTTTGCCAGATCTTTCTGGAGGGATTGTGCAGTCAAACGTGGGTTTTGAATTGTTTTTCTCACAATCCTGCAAGCTGTTCTGTCTCATATTTTTTTTGGTCTTCCAGATCTTGCTTTAACTTCCACTGTTCCTGATGACTGACATTTCTTAACTACATTCCGAACAGAGGATATTGACATCTGAAAACTTCTTCTTATAGCCTTCTCCAGCTTTGTGAGCAGCAACTATTTTCAGTTTCAGATTTCTAGACAACTGCTTAGAAGAACCCATGGTGCTGATTGTTGGGGCAAGGTCAGAGGAGTCTGGGAATTTAAAACCTTTGAGATTAACATTACCTGGTCTTCTCAGATGATGATTGAGAACAATCCATAACACTGGCAGGTCTCAGCTTTGCAAAGGGGGCGGTGCATGCTATAAATTCTGCAGGATGCCCAAACTTTTGCAGACACCATTTTTTTTGTTTTCTGTTATTTTGAAAGTGTAAATGATGGAAATAAAATCTAGCTTTTATTGACATATTATAAGAATGTCTAATCTGTAATTTCATGCCTTTTGGAGATTTTTCCATCTTTCCTTGGCTTCTTTATGCACATTAATACAAATTTTTACCTGTGCCCAAACGTTTGATCCCCACTGTATAGGCCTTAAAAGGATCTGATGCTAAGATCTTGGGGCTAGATATCACATGACACCTTCAGAAGTCTAGAGGAGTCCATCTCTTAGCATGTCTGAGTTGCTTTGGTGGCACAAGAATGACCTACACAAGATGCCTGATTGCGGGAGTCCCCCAGCTGGGGACGCCCATGATCATGCACGCGGCACCCCGTTTGTAATCAGTCCTGATTACGCTCGACCGCAGGGCCGGCGGCGTGTGATGTCACGCCTCCGCCCCAATGTGACGTCACGCTCCGCCCCTCAATGCAAGCCTACGGGAGGGGGCGTGATAGCGAGCACGCTCCGGGGACTGATTACAAACGGAGTGCCGCGTGCATGATCACGGGCGTCCCCAGCTGCGGGACACCCGCGATCAGGCATCTTATCCCCTATCTTTTGGATAGGGGATAAGATGTGTAAGCACCGGAGTACCCCTTTAAGATTTGTGCAGTACAAAGCTTAAAAAAAATACAGAAGTAGAATCCAGGGACTTGGTCAAACACAGCCAGGCGTCTAAAGCAAATATGGATAGTCAGGAATAGCCAAGTCAGTATACCAGAAGCAGCGCAGTCAGAAATCAGAACAAGGATCAGGAACTAGAGTGGATGCCGGCCTGAATGCCAGCCACATAATCCCAGTCAGGAACAACAGGACCATGATTGGAAATCAAAGGCAATGGTAGTTATGAGCGAATTGAATCGGACGAAGTTGAATACGTTCCGATTTTCATGAAAAATTTGATTCGGACCGAATCTGAACTTTGACTTGATTCAAAATAATGAATTTCTTCATTAGCAACACCCGCTGTGATCCTCCTGTATAATGTATAGATGCGAGCGGCTTTCTCCTGCGCTCGCATCTCTGAAATAGATAGGAGTGACACCCGCTATGATCTGTCCTTAACTGCAGGTACTACTGCAGGCACACTCTACTCCATTTTGGGAGCTGTAGTACCTGCATTAACCCCTTAAGGACCAGGCCATTTTACACCTTAGGACCAGAGCGTTTTTTGAACATCTGACCACTGTCACTTTAAACATTAATAACTCTGGAATGCTTTTAGTTATCAATCTGATTCCGAGATTGATTTTTCGTGACATATTCTACTTTAACATGGTGGAAAATTTTTGTGGTAACTTGCATCCTTTCTTGGTGAAAAATTCCCAAAATTGATAAAAAAATTGAAAAGTTTGCATTTTTTCTAACTTTGAAGCTCTCTGCTTGTAAGGAAAATGGATATTCCAAAAAAAAATAAAATTTTTTTTTTAATTCACATATACAATATGTCTACTTTATGTTTGCATCATAAAATTGACAAGTTTTTACTTTTGGAAGACACCAGAGGGCTTCAAAGTTCAGCAGCAATTTTCCAATTTTTCACAAAATTTTCAAACTCACTATTTTTCAGGGACCAGTTCAGGTTTGAAGTGGATTTGAAGGGTCTTCATATTAGAAATACCCCATAAAAGACCCCATTATAAAAACTGCAACCCCCAAAGTATTCAAAATGACATTCAGTCAGCGTTTTAACCCTTTAGGTGTTTCACAGGAATAGCAGCAAAGTGAAGGAGAAAATTCACAATCTTCATTTTTTACACTTGCATGTTCTTGTAGACCCAATTTTGGGGGGTAAAAGGAGAAAAATTATACTTGTATTTGTAGCCCAATTTCTCTCGAGTAAGCACATACCTCATATGTCTATGTAAAGTGTTCAGCGGGTGCAGTAGAGGGCTCAGAAGCGAAGGAGCGACAAGGGGATTTTGGAGAGTACGTTTTTCTGAAATGGTTTTTGGGGGGCATGTTACATTTAGGAAGCCCCTATGGTGCCAGAACAGCAAAAAAAAAAAAAAAAAAAAAAAAATATGGCATACCATTTTGGAAACTAGACCCCTTGAGGAACGTAACAAGGAATTAAGTGAGCCTTAATACCCCACAGGTGTTTCACGACTTTTGCATATGTAAAAAAAAAAAAATTCACTAAAATTTGTGTTTCCCCCAAATTTCACATTTTTGCAAGGGTTAATAGCAGAAAATACCCCCCAAAATTTGTAACCCCATCTCTTCTGAGTATGGAGGTACCCCATAAGTTGACCTGAAGTGCACTACGGGCGAACTACAATGCACAGAAGAGAAGGAGTCATATTTTACTTTTTGAGAGCAAATTTTGGTCGGGGGGCATGTCACATTTAGGAAGCCCCTATGGTGCCAGAACAGCAAAAAAAAACAAAACAAAAAAACACATGGCATACCATTTTGGAAACTAGACCCCTTAAGGAACGTAACAAGGAATAAAGTGAGCCTTAATACCCCACAGGGGTTTCACGACTTTTGCATATGTAAAAAAAAAAAATGTTTCACTAAAATGTGTGTTTCCCCCCAAATTTCACATTTTTGCAAGGGATAATAGCAGGAAAAAAAAAAAATTTGTAACCCCATTTCTTCTGAGTATGGAAATGCCCCATGTGTGGACATCAAGTGCCCTGCGGTCGAACTTCAATGCTCAGAAGAGGAGGAGCGCCATTGAGCTTTTGAAGAGTGAATTTGTTTGGAATGGTAGTCAGGGGCCATGTGCGTTTACAAAGCCCCCCGTGGTGCTAGAACAGTGGACCCCCCCACTTGTGACCCCATTTTGGAAACTACACCCCTCACAGAATTTAATAAGGGGTGCAGTGAGTATTTACACCCCACTGGCATTTCACAGATCTTTGGAACAGTGGACTGAGCAAATGAAAAATTTAATTTTTCATTTTCACGGACCACTGTTCCAAAAATCTGTCAGACACCTGTGGGGCATAAATACTTATTACATTACGTGAGAGGTGTAGTTTCCAAAATGGGGTCACATGTGTGGGGGGGTCCATTGTTCTGGCACTATGGGGGCTTTGTAAACACACGTGGCCTTCAATTCCGGACACATTTTCTCTTCAAAATCTCAATGGCGCTCCTTCTGTTCTGAGCATTGTAGTTCGCCCGCCGAGCACTTTCCATCCATTTTGGGGTATTTTCTTACTCAGAAGAAATGGGGTTACAAATTTTAGGGGGCTTTTTTCCTATTTTCTCTTGTGAAAATGAAAAATTTAGGGTAACACCAGCATTTTAGTGAAAACATTTTTTTTCTCATTTTCCCATCCAACTTTAACGAAAATTTGACAAACACCTGTGGGGTGTTAATGCTCACTATACCCCTTGTTACATTCCGTGAGAGAATTAGTTTTTTTGCGTTTATGTCAGAACCGCTGTAAAATTAGCCACCCCTGTGCAAATCACCAATTTAGGCTTCAAATGTACATAGTGCGCTCTCACTCCTGAGCCTTGTTGTGCGTCCGCAGAGCATTTTACGCCCACATATGGGGTATTTCCGTACTCAGGAGAAAATGCGTTACAAATTTTGGGGGTCTTTTTTTCCTTTTACCTCTTGTGAAAATAAAAAGTAAAGGGCAACACCAGCATTTTAGTGTAACAAACAAACATTTTTTTACACTAACAGGCTGGTGTAGACCCCAGCTTTTCCTTTTGATAAGGGGTAAAAGGAGAAAAAGCCCCCCAAAATTTGTAGTGTAATTTCTCCCGAGTACGGAGATACCCCATATGTGGCCCTAAACAGTTTCCTTGAAATATGACAGGGCTCCGAAGTGAGAGACCGCCTTGCGCATTTGAGGACTAAATTAGGGATTGCATAGGGGTGGACATAGGGGTATTCTACGCCAGTGATTCCCAAACAGGGTGCCTCCAGCTGTTGCTAAACTCCCAGCATGCCTAGACAGTCAGTGGCTGTCCAGAAATGCTGGGAGTTGTTGTTTTGCAACAGCTGGAGGCTCCGTTTTGGAAACACTGCTGTAAAATATGTTTTTAATTTTTATTGGGGGGGGGAGACAGTGTAAGGGGGTGTATATGTAGTGCTTTACCCTTTATTTTGTGTTAGTGTAGTGTAGTGTTTTTAGGGTAAATTCACACTGGCGGAGGTTTACAGTGAGTTCCCTGCTAGGAGTTTGCGCTGCGGCGAAAAATTTGCCGCAGCTCATACTTGAAGCAGAAAACTTACAGTAAGCCTGCCCGTGTGAATGTACCCTGGGGTGGGGGCAAATATCCAGCTGTTTTAAAATTACAACTCCCAGCATGTACTGACAGACCGTGCATGCTGGGAGTTGTAGTTTTGCAACAGCTGGAGGCACACTGGTTGGAAAACCTTCAGTTAGGTTCTGTTATCTAACTCAATATTTTCCAACCAGTGTGCCTCCAGCTGTTGCAAAACTACAACTCCCAGTATGTACTGATCACCGAAGGGCATGCTGGGAGATGTAGTTATGCAACAGCTGGAGGGATCACAACTACAACTCCCAGCATGCTGGGATTTGCAGTTTTGCAACATCTGGAGAGCTACAGTATAGAGACCACTGCAAACTGTGGCCCTCCAGATGCTGCAAAACTACAAATCTCAGCATGCCTGGACAGCAAACAGTTGTGTGGGCATACTAGGAGTTGTAGTTTTGCAAGATCTGGAGGGCTATAGTTCAGAGACTACCATATAGTGGTCTCAAACTGTAGCCCTCCAGCTGTTGCAAAACTACAACTCCCAGCATGCCCAAACAGCTGTCTGGGCATGCTGGGAGTTGTAGTTTTGCAACATCTGGAGTGCTACAGTTTAGAGACCACTATATAGTGGTCTCAGACTGCAGCCCTCCAGATGTAGCTAGGCAACTTACCGGCTTCCGTCGGATCCAGGGAGCTTGCTGCACGACATCACCGCCCGCCAATCTCTGACGCCGATCGTCGCCCGCAGCCTCCGCAGATTGGTAAGTGGACTCCGGCGCCGGTCCTCTGTCGTTTCCCCACTCTTCCCCTCCTATTGTGGGTGGGCAGAACGGGGAAAATGAAAGTTAACCCCCCCGCCCTCGATCTGCTATTGGTGGTCGCGTCTAGACCACCAATAGCAGGGATAGGAGGGGTGGCACCCCTGCCACCTCACTCCTATCTCTTCAGGGGGGTTTAGGGTGTCATGGACACCTGCGATCCCCCTTCTATTCCGGGTCACCGTAGACCCGTAATGACCCGGAATCGCAAAGGCGTACCTGTACACTCTTGGTCCTTAAGGGGTTAATACAGATCACACCGGGTGTCACTCCTGACACCTGTTGCAAATTGTCTATTAATGCAGGTACTATAGCTCCCTGAATGGATCAGAGTGTGCTCCATGTTGGGAGAAGTAGTACCTGCAGGTGAGGAAAGATCACAGTGGGTGTCACTCCTGAAACTATTGTCCTGTATAATGTATAAATGTGGGTGGGCGGCCGCTCTTCTCTGATCCCACTGTAGTATGAGGATATGCCGTATATATACCTTTTATTCATATTTCCCACAGAGAGCCATCATTGGCTGGAACCAACTGGCCAATCATAGCTCTCTGTGGGAAATATGAATAAGTCATGTGAATTCTATTCACATCACTGGCCAGCCGAAGTATAGTGCAGAGATGCGAGCGCAGGAGAAAGCCGCTCCATCTCTGCAATAGATAGGATGATCGCATTGGGTGTCAGGAGTGACACACGGGGCGATCTGTCTATTAGTACAGGTACTCCTGCTCCCATCATAAAACAGTCTGTTTCATGCTGGTAGTAGTAGTAGTAGTAGTAGTAGTAATACTACCTAAAAAAAAAAAATGTACAAAAAAAAAAAAATAGAGAAAAAAGTGAAACCCACACACACTATATTAAACACAATATTAAAATACATTACTAATGAAAAATTTTAAAAATGTACTATAAAAAATATATTTTAACATTTAAATGGCCCCTTTGTACATTTTTATTGTCGTCGGCTACACTTTTAGGTTGCTGCCAGCTCACATAAATTGATCCCTGTTAGAAAAAAAATGTTAATGTTATTTTCTTGTCTTTCAATTTTCTGGAGCGGGCAGGAACCAGAAAATTCAGCGTTCAATATTTAATATGAATGAGGAGTGCATTTCATAATTTTCTTCTAGCTTTTGTTATAAATCATAATTTTTTTTATTTTCACTTTACTTTAGCCCCATTTGTTTTATTACATTTTTTCGGGCATTTAGATGTGTTGCCATGAATAATTGCGGGGGTCAGAGACATCAGTAATATGTATAATACAGTAGGCAAAAAAAGGCTGAGTTTCCCTAATTTACCAAAAATCCATAAGTTTACAGAGGTCTTCTATCAGAAATCAAAGATACTTCAAATTGTAATTTGCAGAGGCAGATGGCCTGGACAATAATGTAAGTATGTATTTAATGTAATTGTGAAGGACAATGTAATTGTAATTATACAATATGAGCTGGTTTTAAATCACAAATTTCAGTCATATGCAGGAAGACATGGATGGGAGCTATAATTTCAGTAGGGTGGAAATGACTTTCATTGCTGTAAGCTGTAGAAGGGAATATGTAACCATGAATGTGGGATTGCCTTTTTATATATGTGAAAAATCTTTACATTTTTATGTAGGGGATGATGGGAGTTGTAATTCTTGAATTCCAGTTTTCCCAGCTTGCAATCACAATGGTTGCAGTGGGGACCAGCAGGGAGTCACTGGGACCGTATGAATGGAAGAAAGAACGTTTTGAAATATACAGTAGCTGCTCTAATTGGAGCAAATTAAGGTTAATTGAATAATGAGACCACTGCCAATTAAAGTCAAATAGGTAATAGAACATCAAATGAATGTAGGTCAAGTGGTTTGACCTTAATTGGCTGTGGTTTCATTAAGGTCTTTCCCTCCTATTTCCTGTTCTTCATTCATCTGTCTGCTGTGTGAGCGAAAAAAAAAAAATTATAAATATATACATACATATAATATATATATATAAAATATATATATATATATATATATATATATATATATATATATATATATATATATATATATATATATATATATATATATATATATATATATATATATATATATATATATATGCTCCAAGCGTGTGTTCCACACACGCTTGGAGCACCAGCACGGAATACGAATCACCAAGCAACATAGCTGAAGCCCTGCTGGAACTACCACCATAGATCTAGACATCGGAGGACTGGGAGAATATATGTCAAGCACACATACACTAAAGGTAACCTGCATCTGTGTCCTTTCAGCTGCCTGTATTTGTTGTACTTGTGGAAAACATCCCATTACAATATAGTATTGTACTTTATCACTGCATCAGCAATACCCACTAGTCATACACATATTAGCAAGTCCCTGCTAGCACTGCTGTTTACTATATATTTTTAGACATATCGATATATGGATAGCTATACACATATACATAAATACACATACATACAGTGGGGCAAAAAAGTATTTAGTCAGCCACAAATTGTGCAAGTTCTCCCACTTAAAAAGAGAGGCCTGTTAAAAAAATCCATCAAAATCACATTGTCTGATTTTTAAAGAATTTCTTTGCAGATTATGGTGGAAAATAAGTATTAGGTAAATAACAAAAGTTCATCTCAATACTTTGTTATATAACCTTTGTTGGCAATGACAGAGGTCAAATGTTTTCTGTAAGTCTTCACAAGGTTTTCACACACTGTTGCTGGTATTTTGGCCCATTCCTCGATGCAGATTTCCTCTAGAGCAGTAATGTTTTGGGGATGTCACTGTGCAACACAGACTTTCAACTCCCTCCAAAGATCTGGAGACTGGCTAGGCCACTCTAGTACCTTGAAGTGCTTATTTACAAAGCCACTCCTTCATTGCCTGGGTGGTGTGTTTGGGATCACTGTCATGCTGCTACGTTTCAGCTTCAGCGCTCTTGCTGATGGAAGGAGGTGTTCACTCAAAATCTCACGATACATGGCCCCATTGATTCTTTCCTTTACACGGCTCAGTCGTCCTGGTCCCTTAACAGAAAAACAGCCCCAAAGCAAGATGCCCCCCCCCTACACACACACACACACACTTCACAGTGGGTATGGTGTTCTTTGGACGCAACTCAGCATTTTTTCTCCTCCAAACACGACGAGTTAAGTTTTTACCAAAAAGTTCTACTTTGGTTTCATCTGACCATATGACATTCTCTCAATCCTCTTCTGGATCAACCAAATGCTCTCTTGAAAACTTCAGATGGGCCCAGACATGTACTGGCTTAAGCAGGGGGACACATCTGGCACTGCATGATTTGAGTCCCTGGCGGCGTAGTGTGTTACTGATGGTAGCCTTTGTTACTTTGGTCCCAGCTCGGCAGGTCATTCACTAGGTCCCCTGTGTGGTTCTGGGATTTTTGCTCACTTTGACACCACAGGGCGAGTTCTTGCGTGGAGCCCCAGATCGAGGAAGATTCAGTGGTCTTGTATATTTTCCATTTTCTAATAATTGCTCCCACAGTTGATTTCTTCACACCAAGCTGCTTGTCTATTGTAGATTCAGTCTTCCCAGCCCGATGCAGGTCTACAATTTTGTTTCTGGTGTCCTTCGACAGCTCTTTGTTCTTGGTCATAGTGGAGTTTGAAGTGTGACTGAGGTTGTGGACAGGTGTCTTTTATACTGATAACAAGTTCAAACAGGTGCCATTAATACAGGTAACAAGAGGAGAACAGAGTAGACTCTTAAAGAAGAAGTTACAGGTCTGTGAGAGCCAGAAATCTTGCTTGTTTGTAGGTGAACAAATACTTATTTTCCACCATAATTTGCTAATAAATTCTTTAAAAAATCAGACAATGAGATTTTATGGATTTTTTTTTCTCATTAGGTCTCTCATAGTTGAGGTAAACCTTTGATGAAAATGACAGGCCTCTCATCTTTTTAAGTGGGAGAACTTGCACAATTGGTGGCTGACTAAATAATTGTTTGCCCTAGAGTGAGTGTGTGTATATATATATATATATATATATATATATATATATATACACACACACACACACACACACACACACACACACACACGTGAACAGAGGTATAGGATGGCACCACTAGTCACAGGTAAATTGGGGGTTAAACCAGGAACAGGATTGTATAGCAATGAAGACCATAAAATGCGAAGGTGCTAAGATATAAGCCAAAGGACAGGTATGTCAGACATATAGCAAAAAAGAACCAAAGAAATATCCGCACTCACCGCCAGGTTAGCGACTCAAAGCTCCTACATAGATACATCGGTGGACTGAGGTTGCAGGGGAGCGTGGGTGCTCAGATCTTGGGTGCTCTGGTGATCTTGGATTGCCAGAACAAGAACTTCTTGCCCTTCATGCATCGTATCTGTTTCTAGCAGGAAAACCTTTTACATTTAACCCTCCTATGATAGCAGGCAGCCCTATTGATAGCTTTCAGCAATCTGTTTTAAAGAATATTAACCCCTTACCGACAATGGACGTAAATGTACGTCATGGTGACGTGGTACTTAACGCACCATGACGTACATTTACGCGCTGCCATAATTGCGAGCACCGGAGCGGTGCTCACGTCATGCCCGGCTGCTATCAGCAGATCGCGCGGATGTCCGCCATTAACCCCCTCAGACGCAGTGATCAATACAGATCACGGCATCGGCAGCAGTGCGGTACTTTGCATGGATGAACGGATCGCCCGCAGCGATTAAAAAAATAAAAAATAAAAAAATAAAGTTAAAAAATAAGAAAAATCCCCTCCCCCAATAAAAAAGTAAAACGTCCGTTTTTCCCATTTCACCCCCAAAAAAGCGTAATAAAAATGATTAATACACATATTTGGTATCGCCGCATGCGTAAAAGTCTGAACTATTAAAATATATTGTTAATCAAAAAAAATTCCAAAGTCCAAAATTGCTGCTTTTTTGTCACATTTTATTCCAAAAAAATTTTTTTTTATCAAAAGTAAAACCTATCAAAAGTGGTACTGATAAAAACAACTTCCTGGAAGCCTCCCAGTCTGACTGGGAGAGCATGGTAAGTGAGCCATTACACCTTGTTCACACTGGTGTGGTGCAGGGCGGCGTCCGTTGCTGCCGTGGCGCTGTGTCTGCGGGCGGGTGCGGCCCATAGACTGGTTTGAGTGGCATTGGGGCCGCTCTGCCAGTGGGTCATTTCCCCCCCCCCCCCCCCCCCCCCCGTGGGCACTGGTGTCGCGGCGGTGGTGGTCACCGCCCAGTGCTACGCCATTTTATGCTAGGGACGTTAGGGACCCACTCTGAATAGGTGGCCTTGACGTGGCGAGTGGGCTTGTACTTTTTGATCAAAAATGTATACTAACAACCTGTTAGTTTTTCATATTATGCTGAGAAGCAATCAGATCATCATACAACATTGTAGATGTGCGCCATATCTGTTTTCTACCTGAATTCACACTGAAAAACTACAGATCATGGCGCAAAAAATTAACCCTCATACCGCCCCATATACGGAAAAATTTGAAAGTTATAGGTGGTCAAAATAGGGCAATTTCAAACATACAAATTTTGTTAAAATGGTTTGAGATTTTTTTTAAGCGGTACAGTTATTGAAAAGCATATAATCATGGGCATCATTTTAATCATATGTACCCACAGAATAAAGAAAACATGTCATTTTTACTGGAAAATGTACAGCATGAAAACAAAACCTTCCAAAATTTGCTAAATTGAGTTTTTCTTTTCAATTTTCACATACAAATAATATTTGTTTGGTTGCGCCGTACATTTTATGGTAAAATAAGTGATGTTATTAGAAATTACAATTGATGATGCAAAAAAACAAGCCCCCATATGGGTCTGTGGATGGAAATATAAGAGAGTTATGATTTTTAGAAGGCGAGGAGGAAAAAACAAAAATGCAAAAATAAATCTGGTCTGGTCCTTAAGGCCAAAATGGGCCTGGTCCTTAAGGGTTAAAGCATTAATATACCCTTCTAGTTAAAATAATCTCACCCAAAAACAACAACAAGCTATGCCATGGCTAGCTACTTGTTCAGATCTAAAAGGTATCACGGCCGATAAAGGAGGAGGAGTTGTTGTTTGGTCGACACAGCAATATGAAAATGAAGCTTTTCGCCAACTCTGAGATGAAAAAGTATATGTCTAACTTAAAAGTAATCCCACGAAAAAAATACCAGAGCAGCTTAGGTCATTTCTAAGAAGTAAAGTAATATCAGGAGTACTTGATGCAAAACCGACTGAGCACCTTTTGCCTCTTCACCCATCAAAATCCAGATGGTATTTACTCCCTAAGGTGCACAAAGGTGTCACTCCCCCTCCCGATCGTCCTATCGTGGTCAGCAGGGGTTCATTGACGGAATTTGTCGAAGTTCATTGACTGGGCATTGAGACCACTTCTGAGTCACATGCCCTCCTATGGAAAAGGACACTGGGGACATTATTCAATTTACTGAGTCTTTCCAGTGGCATAGCACCTTTTCTCTTGCTACAGTGGACGTGTAGGGCCTGTACATCCCTCATGATGCGGGTGTACAGGCGATCCTGTCCATTCTTCACAACTCTGATAAAAGTACAGCTTATATTTATTTTCTATGTGATTCATTATATTTTATTCTTAATCATAACACTTTGTTTCAATTCCAATTGGTATAAACAATTATTGGGGACTGCAATGGGGAGCCCCACATCATGTTCATACGCTAATCTTTTTCTATCACATTTTGAAAAGGAATCTATCCCTCCTTGAAGAATATCAAGGCAATTTAACGCTATGTGGACGAGGTACTAATTGTCTGGGAAGGTGATAGAGAATTTTTTGAGGCCTTTATAACTCATTTAAATGATGTCATCAAAATGAATATGCTTTTTACTAGCACTTATGGAGGACAAGTAGAATTTTTAGATCTGATAATTTATGTGGAAGAGGATCGTTTACTCACCAAAAGGTTATCGTAAATCTATTGCCAAAAATAATATTCTACACTACAACAGTTCACACCCCAAGCAAACCAAAGATTCCATGCCATATAGTCAATTTCTTAGGTTAAGGAGAAATAACAGTGATACCATCATTTTCAAACAGCAAGCTGGGGATCTTTCTTTCCGTTTGATAAAAAGAGGATATCCAGTGAATATTATTCATAATGCATATACTAAAGTCAGATTCCGAGAGAAAAACTTATATACAATTCCAGAACCGGTAAGAAGAATAAAGGAGAGCATTTTGTCTTTGCATTTAAAAATAGTGTAATGAACTTTTATCATTAAAACAGCCATTAAGAAGAACTGGCACATTTTAGAAGGTGACAATGATGTATCAAATATTGCCATGCAAAAACCCATCATTACATATCAAAGAAATAATACACTTGAAGAAATAATAAATGAGAATGCCAGGACTAAAGATGAGCGGAAAGATAACTGGCTGACCAGTGCCGCTCCCAAAGGAAGCAGAAAATGTGGTAATTGTCCACAGTGTAAATATAACATCAATACTGACAAGATTAGAATAGGTCGCACCTTTTCTTCTATATACGATTTGATCACACATCGTACTAATGTGTAGCTGTATGTGTTTTTATGTTGTAAAAACCGTCAGGTCACGTGAGCACCTTTTTTCCATTAAATCTGGTGTGAGTGCTCCCTGTTTCATTCAACACATGAGAGAAGTACATAACAGCAAAACAGGGATTAAATTTGGTGGTCGCGAATTAATTAAACATATTTATTCTACTCTAGATCGTGATACCAGGCTATTAAGACCCGAAGCAATGTGGATTCTGTATCTTGATGCGCAGGGTCCGCTTGGCTTGCTTCAACAATAGAGTTGATATGGCCCCATTCTTACTAAACAGGTTTGGCCATTTATATGGATACACTTAAATGGGAATGGTTGGTGATATTAACTTCCTTTTTGTGGCACATTAGTATATGTGAGGGGGGGGGGGGACTTTTCAAGATGGGTGGTGACCATGGTGGCCATTTTGAAGTCGGACATTTTGAATCCAACTTTTGTTTTTTCAATAGGAAGAGGGTCATATGACACAAACTTATTGGGAATTTCACTAGAAAAACAATGATGTGCTTGGTTTTAACGTAACTTCAATCTTTCATGAGTTATTTACAAGTTTCTGACCACTTATAAAATGTGTTCAATGTGCTGCCCATTGTGTTGGATTATCAATGCAACCCTCTTCTCCCACTCTTCACACACTGATAGCAACATGGCAGGAGAAATGCTAGCACAGGCTTCCAGTATTCGTAGTTTCAGGTGCTGCACATCTCATATCTTCACAGCACTGACAATTGCCTTCAGATGACCCCAAAGATAAAAGTCTAAGGGGGTCAGATCGGGAGATCTTGGGGGCCATTCAACTGGCCCACGACGATCAATCCACTTTCCAGGAAACTGTTCATCTACGAAAGCTCGGACTTGACACCCATAATGTGGTGGTGCACCATCTTGCTGAAAGAACTCAGGGAATGTGCCAGCTTCAGTGCATAAAGAGGGAAACATATCATGTAGGCGACTGGATATGCGAAATTGCTACATGATGTGTTTCCCTCTTTATGCACTGAAGCTGGCACGTTTCCTGAGTTTTTCCAGCAAGATGGTGCACCACCACATTATGGGTGTCAAGTCTGAGCATTCCTAGATGAACAGTTTCCTGGAAAGTGGATTGGTCGTCGTGGGCCAGTTGAATGGCCCCCAAGGTCTCCCGATCTGACCCCCTTAGACTTTTATCTTTGGGGTCATCTGAAGGCTATTGTCTATGCTGTGAAGATAAGAGATGTGCAGCACCTGAAACTACGGATACTGGAAGCCTGTGCTAGCATTTCTCCTGCGGTGTTGCTATCAGTGTGTGAAGAGTGGGAGAAGAGTGTTGCATTGACAATCCAACACAATGGGCAGCACATTGAACACATTTTATAAGTGGTCAGCAACTTGTAAATAATTCAAGAAAGAATAAATTAACGTTAAAACCAAGCACATTGTTTTTTTTCTATTGAAAAAACAAAAGTTGGATTAAAAGTGGCCGACTTCAAAATGGCCGCCATTGTCACCACCCATCTTGAAAAGTTTCCCCCTCACATATACTAATGTGCCACAAACAGGAAGTTAATATCACCAACCATTCCCATTTTATTAAGGTGTATCTATATAAATGGCCCACCCTGTAGTCTGAGTTCTCCTGTGCTCTATAAGAAGTATTATTGCCCTAAGCATACTTACACACTGATATTGCTGTTAATTTTAAATTTCATTTTTGTTTTCTTTTGCTCACCTGTTGCGGTCACATGGCCCCATCCCACGCTCACCTTTATTTAAAGAAGTACAGCACGATGACGTGACTTGAGGCCAGAAGAAGCGCAAACTGCAGGATATTGCCTCTGAGCACTCATGATACCCTGCAACCCTGGTCCACCGGCATCTTTATGTAGGAGCTTTTAGTTGCTAAACTGGCGGTGAGTGCGGATATTTCTTTGGTTCTTTTTTGCTATATAAATATATAATCCAATATAAAAATTTACATCTACAGTATATATTACCCATATACTCGATATGCTGGGTCCTGCAACAGTATTGAGATATGCGGTGGGACCCACCGACAGTCAGTTTGAAAACATGGACAGTTTGCAAATATATATTGTGCAGTTTTCAAACTAACTTTCGGTGGGTCAGCAGCTTATCTCAATACTGTTGCAGGACCCAGCATATCGTGTATCATATGAATATTATATACTGTAGATGTATGTAGTTGTAAACTTTCACATTAGATTATATTAATATAGCTTTTGACTTCCTATCCCGACCTCATATATTGTTTTCATGTCCCAACCCCATATCCCGACCTCCTACCCCAACCCATAATATGTGTATTAGGTATTGAAATATCTCCAGCCGTACAGAAGTTATGAGACAACATACATTTCCCATCGATTTGCATGGGACTTTAACCCCTTAAGGGCATAGCATTTTTTCCACTTTAGTTTTTTCCTCCTTACCTTTTAAAAGTCCTAACCCTTTAAATTTTGCACCTAAAAATCCATATGATGGCATATATTTTGAGTCACCAATTCTACTTTGTAATGGCATCAGTCATTTTACCCAAAAATCTATGGCAAAGCGGAAAAAAAAAATTTGTTGTGGGACAAAAATGGAAGAAAAAATGCCATTTTGGAAATTTTGGGGGCTTCTGTTTCTACGCAGTACATTTTTAATTACAAATGACACCTTCTCTTTATTCTGTAGGTCCATACAATTAAAATGATACCCTACTTATATAGGTTTGATTTTTTTTTATTACTTCAGAAAAAATCATGCACGGAAATTTATACGTTTAAAAATGTCCTTTTCTGACCCCTATAACTTCTTTATTGTTCCATGTATGGAACTTATTTTTTGCACCGTGATCTGAAGTTTTTATTGGTACCATTTTTGTATTGATCTGACTTTTGATCGCTTTTTATTCATTTTTTTATGTTATAAAAAGTGAACAAAATACGCTATTTTGCGCGTACTCCATTGACAGTGCAGTTTAATTAATGATATTTTTTTGTAGTTCGGACATTTACGCACGCGGCGATATCACATTTTTACATTTCATGTTTATTTTATTTACACAGGTTTTTATGGGAAAAGGGGGTGATTCAAACCTATTAGGGAAGGTGTTAAATTATCTTTATTAACTTTTTTTGTTCACTTTTTTTTGCAGAGTTATAGCTCCCATAGGGGCTATAACACTGCACACACTGATCATGTACACTGTTCACTGCAAAGCCATAGCTTTGCATTGATCAGTGTTATTGGCGATGTATTGCTCAAGCCTGGATTTCAGGCTTGCAGCAATCAATCGCCGTTCGGACGAGCAGGAGGCAGGTAAAGCACCCTCCTGCTGCGTCCTAGCTGATCAGGACCTCACGATTTTATCACATTGTCCCAATGAACTGCTGGGATGCTTTTACTTTCACTTTTAGACATGGCGATCAACTTTGATCGCCGCATCTAAAGAGATAACGCCGGACCTCTGCCGGAACGACGATGTCCGGAATAAGACACAGGTCCTGGCTGCTGATAGCAGCCAGGAACGTGCTGGTATGATGCGAGCTCAGCTCCTGAACTCACTTTATAACCCTCCCATGCTGCAGCGATGGGTATACCCATTGTTCTGTGGCAAGGGGTTAAACAAAAACCCCGACCCTCACAAATGGGGGTAGTTAAGGGTTAAATTAACTATCCTATTATTTTAAGTGGACATATAAGTAACCAAGTATTATCTAAATATCTCCAGTTGTTTGGAAGTTATTCAGTAACATATCTCCCATAGACTTGTATGGAACTTTAAACAAAAACCCCAACCCTTCACGGTGGGAACCAGGCATGTAGAGTTCATTCGTTCACCTTTTCTGCGTCTCACAAAGACACGATGGTTGGAACCAAAGATCTCAAATTTGGACTCATCAGACCAAAGCACAGATTTCCACTGGTCTAATGTCCATTCCTTGTGTTCTTTAGCCCAAACAACTCTCTTCTGCTTGTTGCCTGTCCTTAGCAGTGGTTTCCTAGCAGATATTCTACCATGAAGGCCTGATTCTCACAGTCTCCTCTTAACAGTTGTTCTAGAGAGGTGTCTGCTGCTAGAACTCTGTGTGGCAATGACCTGGTCTCTAACCTGAGCTGCTGTTAACCTGTGATTTCTGAGGCTGGTGACTCGGATAAACTTATCCTCCGCAGCTGAGGTGACTCTTGGTCTTCGTTTCCTGGGGCGGTCCGCAAGTGAGCCAGTTTCTATGTAGCTCTTGATGGTTTTTGTGACTGCACTTGGGGACACTTTCCACCTAGAATATGACATATTTTCAGTTGTTTCACAATGTTTTGTTATTTCTATAATTCCACATGTGTTAATTCATAGTTTTGATGCCAGTGTGAATCTACAATCTTCATAGTCATGAAAATGAAGAAAACTTTGAATGAGAAGGTGTCCAAACTTTTGGTCTGTAATATATATATATATATATATATATATATATATATATATACATACATACATATATATATATACACATACACACACACACACGGTGGGCCATTTCTATGGATGCACCTTAATAAAATGGGAATGGTTGGTGATATTAACTTCCTGTTTGTGGCACATTACTATGTGTGAGGGGGGAAACTTTTTAAGATGGGTGGTGACCATGGCGGCCATTTTGAAGTCGGCCATTTTGAATCCAACTTTAGTTTTTTCAATAGGAAGAGGGTCATGTGACACAAACTTATTGTGAATTTCACAGGAAATACAAACAATGATGTGCTTGGTTTTAACGTAACTTTATTCTTTCATGAGTTATTCACAAGTTTCTGACCACTTATAAAATGTGTTCAATGTGCTGCCCATTGTGTTGGATTGTCAATGCAACCCTCTTCTCCCACTCTTCACACACTGATAGCAACACCGCAGGAGAAATGCTAGCACAGGCTTCCAGTATCCGTAGCTTCAGGTGCTGCAGAATGGGCAAAACAAAAATTGTAACAGGACCCTCAGTTTACGCAGAAGATTTTGTTCAGTGATGAGGCAAACTTTTATGTGAATGGTGAAGTTAACAAACAAAACAAAACTGGTCTGACACTAACCCACATTGGATAGATCCCTCCAAGACTGTTGGAACACAAAAATTGATGGTATGGTGTGGTATATGGGGTACAAAGATAGTGGGGCCATTCTTCATCAATGGAAACCTCAAGGCCACTGGATATGCAAAATTGCTACATGATGATGTGTTTCCCTCTTTATGCACTGAAGCTGGCATGTTCCCTGAGTTTTTCCAGCAAGATGATGCACCACCACATTATGGGTGTCAGGTCCGAGCATTTCCTGCATATCCCGATCGGACCCCCTTAGACTTATCTTTGGGGTCATCTGAAGGCAATTGTCTATGCTGTGAAGATACGAGATGTGCAGCACCTGAAACTACGGATACTTGAAGCCTGTGCTAGCATTTCTACTGCGGTGTTGCTATCAGTGTGTGAAGAGTGGGAGAAGAGGGTTGCATTGACAATCCAACACAATGGGCAGCACATTGAACACATTTTATAAGTGGTCAGAAACTTGTAAATAACTCATGAAGAATAAAGGTACGTTAAAACCAAGTGCATCATTGTTTTTCTTGTGAAATTCCCAATAAGTTTGATGTGTCACATGACCCTCTTCCTATTGAAAAAACACAAGATGGAATCAAAATGGCCAACTTCAAAATGGCTGCCATGGTCACCACCCATCTTGAAAAGTTTCCCCCCTCACATATACTAATGTTCCACAAACATGAAATTAATATCACCAAACATTCCCATTTTATTAGGGTGTATCCATATAAATGGCCCACCCTGTAGACTTGTTACAGATACAAAATAGTAGACTGCTTTGATGTAGTTATGTGGTATGCACGTATGAGGGCAGACAAATGCACTACAGTCCGCTGAAAAAACTTATTTTTGCACAGCAGCAGGACAACAGTGCTGCACCACAAAAAAAACTAAATTGCACTCTGTCACAGAGTATTAAGAATGGTGTGAACTGCTGCTGGTTATTATACCGTCTACAAACCAGTTAGGGACCGACCGGGGGGACAGGGAGAGTGAGCCCTAAACTGACCATAAAACCGCTCTCCCTGCCTACTTGCCCACTCACCCAAAATGGTGAGTGGGCAAAATGCGCTACAGTAGACTTGGAAAACCTATTTTCGTAAAACACCAGACATTTGCCTGGAGTTTCCCAGTATCTAGACTTGTTACAGATACAAAATAGTAGACTGCTTTGATGTAGTTATGTGGTATGCACGTATGAGGGCAGACAAATGCACTACAGTCCGCTGAAAAAACTTATTTTTGCACAGCAGCAGGACAACAGTGCTGCACCACAAAAAAAACTAAATTGCACTCTGTCACAGAGTATTAAGAATGGTGTGAACTGCTGCTGGTTATTATACCGTCTACAAACCAGTTAGGGACCGACCGGGGGGACAGGGAGAGTGAGCCCTAAACTGACCCTAAAACCACTCTCCCTGCCTACTTGCCCACTCACCCTAAACGGTGAGTCCCCAACTGGGTGCCAGTCCCTCCCTAAACTTAAGTGCTGGGGCCTAATAAAAACACACACAAACTAATAAATAGTAGGTCACCAACCAGAAAACTAACAGGAACATACAACTCTATGATATATATGTTCAGAGGAGACATATCAGTGAGCAGCACAGAGGACACCATAAACAGAGGACACTAAAGATCATTGGACATGAACAGGGGGCACAGTGGCCGTGAACAGAGAATCTGTTGTCATGAACAGAGAGAATAGATCTGTTGTCATGAACAGAGGTCAGGATAAGTAGACATGTACCATACTCAAGAGATCAGAATACCAGAACCAATAAACAAAGTTCAAAACACTAGACAGGAAAACGGATAAGTCAACAGACTTCAGGAACAAACAGGAATATAGCATAATTCCCCAGAACGTCCAATAGACTCCAAGTACCAGAAACAGGGATATATCGCTAACAGGGCAGAATATAGTAAATTAGCAAACAGTTCATAAACCGGATATCAGATTAACGGCAGACATGCTAAAATGAACAAGACTAAGCATGATATGAGTATACAGCAGAATACAGGAGATGCAGGGGATAGCAGAGAACTGAGAGCCAAAACACTAAGACTGAACAGGTAACATAGAACACTGTTCACCCAGAACACAAGACAGGAAACCGCAATCCCTCAGGAACGTCCAGAAGACTCCAAGTCCCCATGGACCAGGAACAGGGATGCCAGATTTAGGACACTGTTGACACAAATTGGACACTCCACTATAGGAATAGCCATTAATAATAAATCCAAATAGACTACTGACCAGCGGCACACACACCTCAGTGTGGTCAGGATGCTTGCCCAGTAGGAAAACAAAAATATAAAACACAGAACTTCACATAAACAGATACAAGAGCAAACAGTGTGAACGGACACATAACAGAAAGGATAATAAAATCCTAAAAACGACTAAATAAACACAGCTTAAAATCTACTAAGAGCATGGCACATCATGACTAAAACCAGAAATACAAAGTGCATGCAGACACAGATATAGTAGATTAAAAGCACAAACAAAGAGTGTTTCACCCAGCCTCCATTAACCACATGGCAGTATGTTAGGCGCTAGACATCAGGAAGTCCATCTCAATCACCAGCCCAGAGACTAAGCTGGGCTGACTTTAAATTGACACACCCGAAAGGCTATTGGCTAAAAGAGGCCTGGGCTGAAACAGCCAGAAAGATTTAACTCTTCCCTCACCAGGGAAGATAAAACTGTTCACACACACCAATGCAATAGATGTGTGTGGAAACACAGAACAATACAGACATGACACAAGTATAAGAAGCAGACGATTTTTTGTGGAAAAATACACAGAATTGTGCTGAAAAATCATTCCTGCCTCCTATGATACGGTTCATGAAGTTAAGGCAGCTTGTTGATATGTATGAGGCAACGAAAAGCTATCTGCCTCTCTCTGATAAAATGCTGAATAAAGTGACTGGGAGGTTTATGGCTAGCGTAAAAATCCTTCTCAGTGAGAACAAGCACTGCACTGCTCTCTGTCCACAATGCTGATGTGACTAGCAGTTGGAAGTGGAACGCTGCGGTATTATCAATTCAGCGTGTCTGTGTAACACAAAGAGACACGCAGCCATCCTCTCTCTCTGCAGTGTATGGCATGAAATGAGCAGCTGCAAAATGGCTGCCGATTATAGTGGGCTGTGACATCACAGGGGTGACTGGCTGCATCCAGCATGTGATTCAGGATCATCCCGCCTACCTCCCTTCCCGCCTGGCCTTCCTTCCTTCCCAGCATCCCCTGCCCCATGTATTGACTTGTGGATCCGCCATTTTACATTTTACGTGTCCTGGAACACTATAAAATGGAGTTTAATGAAGCGATTCGCGCAATAGAATCGTGGCAATATTCGCATTAGTTGCGAATCGAATAAATCCTGAAATTCGTAATGAATTCAGGTTTGTCTGCTTCACTTCACTCATCTCTAAAAACCAGGGTAATCTCTACCAATATCACGAAGCTTACTATAAATCAAGGAAATAGAGAGGGAGGGAGACAAGATGGATAGAAATCTTCAAAGGAAGCGGGAGGGGAATCAAGAGAGCACTGACATACACCCCCCCCCCCCCCCCCCGAGTCATGGAACAATTTGAGCTAAAGTATTCCATCCAAGGGAGGATAGAAGTCAACAGCTTCATTTGCAAATCTGCAAAAAGGGGTATAGGGAATGAATGAAAGAGGCTCCTGTCATCCGCACACTTAACTCCCAAGAAAATGTCCCAATTAAGGCCAGTAAAGGGGGTAAGTATTCCCCCGCAATCCCCAGAACGGATCTCTGGCTTTAAACAGCTGTAAACAGCACACATTACATTCATTTGTATGGGAGCGTCGAAGATGTCCGAGTGCTGTACTCCGGTATCTGCAGCACTTCCATAGAAGGGAAAGCTGGGGCCCCATTCTGGAGATCACTGGGGAAGCCAGCGGTCGGATCCCCCCCCATTGTTCAGATACTTATCCCTTATCCAGAGGATATTTTTCACAGGACAACTCAATTCAGAAGTAACATAATAACATAGTTTGTAAGGTTGAAAAAAGACAAGAGTCCATCAAGGGAAACATAGAACCCTACTGTGTTGATCCAGAGAAAGGTAAAAAAAAAACCATAAGACTGATACCAATTGCCCCATGACAGGAAAAATTATTTCCCAACTCCAATATGGCAATCAGAATAAATCCCTGGATCAATGTTCTATCCACATAAATCTAGCATCCACATCCTGTAATAGTGCTGATCAGAGCATGGAAAAGAAAACTGGTGTTAACAATGGGCCAGCCAGAACATTCCAAATTTCTTGTTCTCACTAAGGAAAGCTAGCATTGTGCACCTTAGAAGCAAAAATGGTCAAATCCAGGGATGTCATCAGAAAGACATGTCCGTGGTGAATATATGTTGTACTACATAAAGATGTATAGGTTGGATGTTGATACATGCAGTTACCCTATAGTCTATCAGATACAGATTGTATAATTTTATTTCTTTAGAAGTCATTATGACACTTACATGACAATATTAAGAGCTTAACAAAAATCAGTTGGCTAATAAGTGAATGACGTTCTCTTGCACACAGATACTAGATCCCTGTGCAGGTGAGAGGCTAGAATTCCACTAAGGTTTTTGGGGCATAAACACCATTTGCCGTTATTCAGTTTGGCATTTTATTTTAAATCTTTTTAGCTCAGAGGGCGATTTTCAAAAACGACCTGATGGCGAGACTATTAAGGTTTTTTTGGGGGGGAGAAAACCTTGGCGTTTTTTCACCCATAGAAGTCTATAAGAGTGAAAAAACACCACAAAAATATCTATGTGGGTTTGAACACGTTGAAAGCCTAATTGGCTGCATTTGTGGGAGTGGCGTGGGGTATAAATCTACACCTCTCCCACAGGTAGGGGCGTGTGTATCATTGGCAGTAGTTCTCTTGTAGGCTGCTGTATTAGGTCTCACGTTCCTGGAGAGTTAGTTGGTGGTTTCTGTGACGGTCCTATCCCCCGTCCTCTACGAGGTTTTTCAGGTAAGCGCCAGTTCCCGGCCTCTATGTGTCCTGTTTATGCAACCCCACTGCTCCCTGTCTACGTTGTTCTGGGGCAGGGTACTGCTCTCCTCGCCAGGGCCGCCCTCCCCCCACGTTCCTGGGCCCTCCCGTCGGCTTTGCTGCCGCTCCCGGGAGTCCGGGTTTCCCCGGTCAACAACAGGGCTCCGCCCCTACCTGGTTCTCCTTCGGCCTGGTGGCGCCGCTGGCCCGAGGCGGGGAGACGTCATCGTGCTGGTCCCGCTGCTCCGTTCCCTCACGCCGCTCGCTGGCTCCGGTCGGCGGCGTGGCTGGGGGGGCGGGGTTTTGCGGCGCCAGCGGATGGCGTCACTCCCCCGGCGCCGCCTCCCGTCACCCACCGAGGGGAGGCCAACACGGGCGCCGATCGGTGTATCCGTCCCGTCGGGCCTCGCTCTCCTTCCCCTCTCCGGTCTCCCGGCGTCTCCTAGACATGGCAGGGAGACAGGAGGGGCGGGGCTCCGGGGTCACGGTGGGCGGGGCATGCGCCCCGGGCCCAGGGAAAAATAGATATATACATGTATAATGTACATAAAGGGGAGGAGTTTTGTTTTGGGGTATTGCTGCATATGGGGGTCTCCCCTGGGAGACAGGGCATGTAAAAGACTATAAAACAAGAGGGAAAAGGCACGCATGCACTCTCCTGGGGCAGCACATAAAAAATCCAGGGTGCCACTTCTCGCCTTGGCCACCTGCACAGGGCCTCAGTGAGTTCAGTGAGCGCAGGGCTTCACGCCCACTCAAAACACCGGTCTCCATGGTCTCCATAGCAACGGGCCCACGACTCATGCATGCTCCACGTTGTTGCTCAGTTCCCATGGCTACCAGACCTCACCAGTGGCTCCCTTCAGCTCAAGGCAGGGAGAGAATTGCGTACTCACACTGTACCACTCGTAATTTCCATTTTCACGGTTGCTACTGGAGACCGCACTATCTACTATGCTTCCAAAATGTCATTTCTGTGATTTCTTTCCCCCCTCAGGTTTGTCTAGTTGGTGGTCGGTGATTAGGTTCCCTTCTTAACGTTTTCCTCTCAGCTTGCAGCTCGAGGTACAAAAAAAAAAAAAAAAAAGGGAGGGGGGGGAGGGAAATACATATTATATACACATACACACGTGCAAACCCACAAACTCACGTCCCGTGATCCACGTTTCTGACATCCACGGGTATACTCCCCGATGTCATGCATGACGCTGCTACTGACATTCCGTCACAGCCACGCGCGTCCTCACACACACCTGCCACTCGGCTATCGATCTGACTCTGCTTCAGTCGGGGCATGGCACTCATGTTGTACCTGACTCATTCAGCGCAACATGTCATTAAACTAGGCGGAGGATCACCTTTTGTCTGACACGTCTTCAGCGGGGTCCTCTGCGTGTGCCGTTTCTGACTCTTCTTCAGCGCAAACGGCATACACATAGTCACTACAGTACTTACTCTCTTCGCCACCCACACCCTCTAGTTGTTACTCAGTACACCACGCTAATTGTCTCATATAATATTCACAGCTGTATCAGGTCGTGCCGCCAAGGCTGTCGCGTTGTCCCTACAGCTCAGGACAGCAGCAGGTCAGTTCCTGTGTCTAGTAGCTAGGTGAAGTTGAGTTAGTTCCAAATTCATCAGTCATTTTTCTTTTCCCCACCGGCACCCTTGAGGAGGAGTTAAGGCGAAGGGACATCCCCTTCCCAGCCTCTGCCAGGAAGGGCGAACTGTATAACCTGCTCACTGCCGACCAAGCCCCCAGGGGCAGTCAGGAAGCTTTCCAGGCTCAGGCGTCAAACGCCTCGCTGTCCCAGATTCATACTATGATGGCAGACGTCCTAGTGTCAGTCGCTGGCTTCCAGGCCAGACTGGACCTTATGGACACCTCCAAGAGTAGCAAATCTGCTCCCACTACGGCAGCTCCCACGGCTTCTACCTCACAGGCTACGCCTACAGGTACGCCACAACTCCCACCCAACATCACCCCAGCGCATCTCATCTCGGCGCCCATTAAAAAAAATAAAAATAAAAAAGAGATCCTAGAGGGCAAGGATGTCAACCTTGCCTCCCTCCTAATCGCTACGACAGACATCAAGGACACCAAGACTGTCGCCTGTGGTGAGCTGGCGGTGACATTCAAAGCAAGGACGCCAGGCTCAACAGGTCCTTGAACGTCACCGAATTCGTCCTTGCATTCGGCCTCTTTTAGGGACGTCATCTGCTCTGTCAGCCCTAGCCGCAGGGTCGAGTTAGACCTGTATCTGCACAGAGTTGTCCAGATGGCTCATAAATATGGGGGCACTACGTTTTATGATTACCACAAATCCTTCTCGGCCAAAGCAGCGGCAGCTTACGCAGAATTTAACTATATAACTAACTTGGGGGGTTGTTGATACGGAGCTCTATTGCGATCACTTCGCAGGCATGAAAGCTCCGTCCTGCGCTGTGTGCGGACTCACCTCCCACTCAGCCAACTGGTGTCCTAGAAGCAGCGACCCAGGGGAGTCTAGCTCCAGCAGGGGCCCCAGCTCCCACACCTCTGCTCCTCAGAGGAACACAGGCGCTCTAGACAGGCTGGGCAGGCCTGCAACAACTTCAATCTCTCCTCCTGTCAATACAGCAACTGCAGACTCCTACACATATGTCTCACCTGTTACAGAGCTCACTCCAGCTCAATCTGCTCCCAGAAGGGCTCTCAGGCGTGACTAGGCATGGTCCAGGTGCAGGTCCTGGCCGGGGTCCTCACCTGTCACCCTGATCCCAACTGGGTCAGTTGGTTGGTGGCTGGGTTCTGTGACGGATTCCACACAGGCTTGGTCGCCCTCCCACAGTGTACTTATGAATGTCACAATTTGGTGTCAGCCCTTGCTGACACAGAGGCGGTGTCCAGTCTGATCATGTCAGAGCTGGAAAAAGGATTCATGATCGGTCCTTTTGACACGCCTCCTTTCTGCACTTGGAGAGTCTGCCCGCTGGGGCTCGCTACCGGAAAGTTCAATAATAAAAAGAGGTTAACATACGATCTCTCCGCTCCTTATTCGTCTGTCATACCCAGCATCAATGCTTTCATTCTGTCAGAGGAATTCTCAATGAAGTATTCATCCATTGACCAGGCCATACAAATCATCCTGCAGTTAGGGAGGAACACCTGGTTGTCAAAAGCAGACATAACCGATGCTTTTAAATTACTCCCTATTAGGCCAGACCTCTGGCAGTGGCATGGCATTAAATGGCTAAACAAATATTACTTCACCACCAAACTCACTTTTGGCGCAAAGAGTAGCCCGTGGCTTTTCGATCAGTTGGCCACAGCCCTTCACTTGGCACTCCAAAACGTCACCAACTGCCAACACACCGTACATTACTTGGACGATTTCTTGCTGCTTGAACACCCCAAACCTTTCCTCACTGCTGGCTTTGTTCAAAGAGATTGGCATCCCTGTCGCTTCACATAAAACAGAGGGTCCCTCCACCCAGCTTGTCTTCTTGGGTATCCTCCTGGATACCGGGAACATGCAAGCGAGACTACTACAGGACAAACTGGCCAGAATCCGGGAGCGACTACACAGCCTCTCCAGGTGTCGTACGGTCTCCAGGGTCGAGCTTCAAAGCCTCCTGGGAATGATGGCTTTCGCCATGAGGATTATCCCTCAGGGGAGAGCATTCATTTCCAGGCTCCTGGACCTTCTCCCCTCAGTCTCTGGCCAGAGGCAGACTATTCACATTGACAATGAAGCCATGGCAGATCTACTTATGTGGGACCAGTTTTTAGACAAATGGAATGGGGTGTCTTTCTTTACTCCTGGAGCATCAGAACTGTCCTCCATTGTGCGGTCCAATGCTTCTGCACTCGGGTTCGCAGCTATACACAAGAATCAGTGGCTGGCAGGTCCTTGGCCTCCAGAGATCGGCAACATTCGCCGGTTTCAAAGAAACCTCTGCACTGTTCGAGATATATCCCATTGTAGCGGCCGCTGCAGTGTGGGGACGGTCTTGGAGTAACACGACTGTTCGTTTCATATGTGACAACACGGCCATGGTCGATATACTAAACAAAGGGTGCTCTAAGTCCCCCCACATCATACGCTTCGTCAGGAAGTTCGTGTTTCTAGCACTCGAGCACAACTTCCACTTCTCAGTCGAACATATTGAGGGCAGGTTAAATGTTGCAGCTGACGCATTGTCCCGAGCTAACCTGAGGCTGTTCTTTCAGGTACTACCAGGAGCAGATCGAACGGTCCACCCGCTCCAGCAACTGACGGCCTAGCCACCTACTCAGCAGTGGCTATCGCTCTAAACCGAGGTTCCTTAGCACCCAGCACGATTCGGGCTTATGATTCTGCTCTGGCGTCTTTCACTACCTTCATGAACAACTTAGGTCTGCCTGCCACAATCTCGGTGCATTCTTTCCTAGCGTTCATTGGTTTTTGCCACTCCTCCTTACACTTGTCCCACAATACCATCAAGCTGCACCTCACGGGTCTTCAGCACCACAGGTCCTTGTTGCACCCTAATGCACCGTCACTGCTTTCCGCACGTCCCATCAAGGCTGCTCTCAGAGGTGTGTCCCTTTCTTCACTTCATAGGTCACCTTCCTGCGCACCGGGGACCTCTTCAGGGCCATGTGCACCCTGCTAGACACTCACCCTTTCAGTTACCACCTAAGTACGGTCATCAAAGCGGCCATTCACCTCGCTTTCTATGGCTTTCTCAGGCCCGGTGAGTTCACGCGTCTCGGGCACAGATCACCGGGCCTGACCCCGGGCCAGCTGTCGCCTAGTGGATCAGGTTTCACCCTCTCTCTGCTGGCCACCAAAACCTGCAGGTGGGGAGTGTCCGTCCGCTACTTTCCCATGTCACATCGTTGGTGCCCGGTAGCTGCCCTATCGGCCTTACTGGCCATGTTGTTGGGGCGAGTGGCGGACGGTCCTCTTTTACCTCTTGGTGGCCAGGCTTTAACGTCATCACAGTTCATCAAACATGTCCGGTCACTCATCACCATGTTGGGTAAAGACTCTGCAGGCATCACAGGGCACTCATTCAGAATTGGCACGGCCTCGGCTGCTTCTAGACACAACGTTCCAGCTCACATGATCAAGAAGCTGGGTTGTTGGAGTTCTGCTTGCTTTGACCGTTATGTGCCCGACCCTTCAATGGAAATGGCAAATGTATTTAAGATACTGGCTCTGTAAACTAAATAAAATCAAGTTGCACCCTATTTCTGACTTTTGCCCTCTATAGGCGTACCCACGGTCGCGGTACTTTGGGCACACTTCAACCGCTGTTTCCTTACTTCTTCTTATGTTCCAGGTTCCATAGGAATTCAAGGTTAGGTCGGTAAGTCATCCTAATCATGTTTTCTCCTTAGGTTATTCATTCACGGCTCTTCGAGCCACGACCACAATTGCATTTTTGCGGGCAGTTTTTATCCTTTTTTCGACTGAAAAAGGGATGCACATACAGTCATGGCCGTAAATGTTGGCACCCCTGACATTTTTCAGGAAAATAAAGTATTTCTCACAGAAAAGGATTGCAGTAACATGTTTTGCTATACACATGTTTACTCCCTTTGTGTGTATTGGAACTAAACCAAAAAATGTAGGAAAAAAAACTAATTGGAGATAATGTCACACCAAACTCCAAACATGGTCTGGATAAACTTATTGGCACACTTTCAAAATTGTGGAAAAATTAGATTGTTTCAAACATGTGATGCTCCTTTAAACTCACCTTGGGCAAGTAACAGGTGTGGGCAATATAAAATTCACACCTGAAAGCAGATAAAAAGGAGAGAAGTTCACTTAGTCTTTGCATTGTGTGTCGGTGTGTGCCACACTAAGCATGGACAACAGAAAGAGGAGAAGAGAACTGTCTGAGGACTTGAGAACCTAAATTGTGGAAAAATATCAACAATCTCAAGGTTACAAGTCCATCTCAAGAGATCTAGATTTGCCTTTGTCCACAGTGCACAACATTGTCAAGAAATTTGCAACCCCTCGCACTGTAGCTAATCTCCCTGGGATGGATGGAAGAGAAAAATTGATGAAAGGTGTCAATGCAGGATAGTCCAGATGGTGGATAAGCAGCCCCAAACAAGTTCCAAAGATATTCAAGCTGTCCTGCAGGCTCATGGAGCATCAGTGTCAGTGCCAATTATCAGTCGATATTTAAATGAAATGAAACGCTATGGCAGGAGACCAGGGAGGACACCACTGGTGACACCGAGACCTAAAAAAGCAAGACTACATTTTGACAAAATGAACTTGAGTAACCCAAAATCCCTCTGGGAAAATGTCTTGTGGACAGATGAGACCAAGATAGAGCATTTTGGTAAAGCACACCATTCTACTGTTTACAGAAAATGGAATGAGGCTTACAAAGAAAAGAACACAGTACCTATAGTGAAATATGGTGGAGGTTCAATGATGTTTTGGGGTTGTTTTGCTGCCTCTTGCACTGGGTGCCTTGAATGTGTGCAAGGCATCATGAAATCTGAGGATTTGACACAGCCCAGTGTCAGAAAGCTGGGTTTGTGTCCGAGATCTTGGGTCTTCCAGCAGGACAATGGGGGAGATTTATCAAAACTCGTCCAGAGGATAAGTTGCTGAGTTGCCCATAGCAAGCAATCAGATTGCTTCTTTCATTTTTAAAAAGGCCTCTGAAAAATGGTTGGCCAACATTTATGGCCATGATTGTACCTATTGTTTTTAATTTCTTAGGGTAGTGTTAAAAAAAAAAATAAATAAATAAAAGAGAGAGAATGATACAATAGGAATGCCTGAATTTGTAGGGAACAAATTTTATATATTTTTTTTTATATGACTTTACCCCTCTATTTATATTCATTTGTTTTTCCGTTCATGCAGCAGACATAGATTTATCCACAACTGAGAGACAGCAGTAATTGAGAGGACTGGGAAATCCATATATAAGGATCCCAGCCTCAGACAACAGTTATCCCAAATTCATAACTCTACTGAGAAAAGTCCCTATGGAGGCATTAAAACGCATCTAAAGAGATACATTTTGTACGTAATTACCACATCTATATTCCGCTGATATCTAAGATTGGTTCCTGCACCTTTTCCGTCACCTTCTGTTATTTGCAGTGAGGACTTGCTGTAAGTGTTGACTGTACGTGTCATGGAGTGATGCAGAGGACAGTAGGGCTCAGGGGAGGACAGCTGGGGTGACTGTGACAGCTCTATAGGGACAGTAGGCTGGAGGGATCGGGGAATAATGTAAAGTAAAGTCCAATAAATTCATATTTGCAGCTGGATGCCCTCTTTGGTCCCCACTGATTGACCAATGAGGGCTTCTGGTTACCCATATGAACTTACAGTGCCCTCACTGATCAATCGGAGGCGACTCAGGTGTGAGACCTGGTGCCATCAGTCCCTCAGCACCTGGACTACTAGCGCATTCTGAGTAAAAATATACTGTAACTAAAATTAAAAGTAAAAAAAGATATTTAAAATCATTATTACACATAAAAATACATACATGAAACATCATATATTATTAAATTACACATAAAAAAATCCTGCATGTTTTGCAATTTTGTTTAAAAAACATAACATTTGTTCCCAAAAAATTCTGACATTCCTACAGCATCCCTTTTTCTTTCTTTTTTTTTTTTTTTTTTTGGTATGAAACAAAATTCCTAAAAAACACCCGAAGTTAAACTGTCAAAGGGGCCAAAAATGCAATTTCCACACAAAGGTAAAACCCGCAGAAAAAAATCTGTGTCAGTTTTTGGGGCTCTTTTTTAACTTGCGTTTTAAGCCTACAAATACGCCAAAACCTCAGTGGAATTCTGGCTTCATTATCATTATTGATAGTAAATTTTCCTACAGAGTTTATTTACTCATTGTGTTATAGATTATAGAAAAAAGCTATTTGCCAGAAACTAGAGACATATGGAGACTATATTTAGTTTATTCTCTGATAAATACATTCTCTTATAGATAAATGTTCCCAATAAGCATAGATGGCAACTGAATAGTTTAGGTAGAAACTATCCAATTAAATTTTTATTGCCGTTAATTAACAAACCCCATATTAGCAATGGGCGAAAAGTTGTTTAATAACCTCAATTTGACAAAGCCAGCCCTGTGATCTGTACATCGTCTAGTTAATAATGAGCTCTTCATTAGCTCACAATGTATTATTCATCTTGCATACATTCAGTTTTCAGTGGTTGATGGAACATTCACTAGCTGGTTGCCAATGGTGCATTCTGTTTCTGTGCCTGATGGTAAACAGAACATTCCGCATCACTGGTGGTTAGTAGTACAATCTAGTACGTTCACCCTTTAAATAGGAACTGACAAGAGCAGACTCACTAAGCTGAACACATAGTCTTATATTGCGGGTGATCCTCTCCTGCCCGTCCAACTTGCCCCTTCATTACTATCCACTCCACTGGTGATGTCACTCTCCACAGCCAAGCAATTCAGCTGTGCAGGTTGTGAGGAGCGATGTCAGAAAGAGGGTCACCCATACTATAAGCCTATATGTTCAGCTTAGTGTGGGTAACCCTCTTGTCAGTTTCCCTTTCATAGTTCTCCATTCTAGCATGTCCACCATTTAATACGGAATTGAAGTATGTTATTCTAGGTTTGCTAAGTATTACACAGAGCATCCCAGCATGCTGTGGTCAGTGGACTATAAATCATTTGCCAATATATAGTAGTCATTGTTGGCCTTTTTTCTGCTACATATCGACTATAATTTACGTTATAGCTTCCCCCAAGACAAAAAACTTCAGTACAACGAAATCATGTAGTTTTAGATACTTTTCAGACCCTTTTTTGCTGCCTCCAAAAAGGTGTATGTTCTTGGCATAAAGGAATGTGCTTTCGGCAAAAGGGCACCTGGATGCAACACTTGCCAAAAAATGTTCCAACATTCTGGCACAGTTTAAGCAAACTAACAGTTGGTATGAACTAAAACTACATAGTCTAAAGAAGTGCCATATCTATCGAACCACCTGATCCTCTTTGATAAAACTATAATATCCAAACCCTGGAGGTCCTAAAGAGGAACAAATGGTATAAACGCCCTTTATTATTATCCGCTCCCCCTTTATTAACCCCTTAAGGACCGGAGGTTTTTCCGTTTTTGCATTTTCGTTTTTTGCTCCTTGCCTTTAAAAAATCATAACTCTTTCAAATTTACACCTAAAAATCCATATGATGGCTTATTTTTTGCGCCACCAATTCTACTTTGTAATGACGTCAGTCATTTTGCCCAAAAATCTATGGTGAAGCGGGAAAAAAAATCATTGTGCGACAAAATTGAAAAAAAAAAACGCTGTTTTGTAACTTTTGGGGGCTTCCGTTTCTACGTAGTACATTTTTCGGTAAAAATGACACCTGATATGTATTCTGTAGGTCCATACGATTAAAATGATACCCTACTTATATAGGTTTGATTTTGTCGGACTTCTGGAAAAAATCATAACTACATGCAGGAAAATTAATACGTTTAAAATTGTCATCTTCTGACCCCTATAACTTTTTTATTTTTCCGTGTATGGGGCGGTATGAGGGCTCATTTTTTGCGCCGTGATCTGAAGTTTTTAACGGTACCATTTTTGCATTGATAGGACTTATTGATCACTTTTTATTCATTTTTAAATGATATAAAAAGTGACCAAAAATGCACTATTTTGGACTTTGGAATTTTTTTGCGCGCACGCCATTGACCGAGCGGTTTAATTAATGATATATTTTTATAATTCGGACATTTCCGCACGCGGTGATACCACATATGTTTATTTTTATTTTTATTTACACTGTGTTTTTTTTTTTATTGGAAAAGGGGGGTGATTCAAACTTTTAATAGGGGAGGAGTTAAATGATGTTTATTCACTTTTTTTTTTCACTTTTTTTTTGCAGTGTTATAGGTCCCATAGGGACCTATAACACTGCACACACTGATCTTCTATGTTGATCACTGGTTTCTCATAAGAAACCAGTGATCAACGATTCTGCCGGATGACTGCTCATGCCTGGATCTCAGGCACTGAGCAGTCATTCGGCGATCGGACAGCGAGGAGGCAGGTAGGGGCCCTCCCGCTGTCCTGTCAGCTGTTCGGGATGCCGCGATTTCACCGCGGCTATCCCGAACAGCCCACTGAGCTAGCCGGGATGCTTTCGGTTTCACTTTAGACGCGGCGTTCAACTTTGAACGCCGCGTCTAAAGGGTTAATAGCGCGCGGCACAGCGATCAATGCCGCGCGCTATTAGCCACGGGTCCCGGCCGTTGTTAGAGGCCGGGCCCGACCCGCTATGACGCGGGGCCACGCCGTGGCCCCGCGTTATAGATCGGGAGTGGACACATGACGTTCCAGTACGTCATGTGTCCTTAAGGGGTTAAAGCTGAAATAAAATAAATCAGATGAAACTGTATAATGGTCCCCTTCAATATTTAAAACATACAGGTCCTATAGGACTTAATGTTGCTGGATATTTCTCTCACTCACACTCAGATTTGGTATGAATGCACCTGCAGTGCACTTTGTGCCTTGACTTAAAGGGGTACTCCGGTGTAAAACTTTTTTTTTTTTTTTTTAATCAACTGGTACAAGAAAGTTAAATAGATTTGTAAATTACTTCTATTAAAAAATCTTAATCATTCCAGTACTTATTAGCTGCAGAATACTACAGAGGAAATTCTTTTCTTTTTGGAACACAGTGCTCTCTGCTGACATCTTTGTCCATTCTTGGAACTGTCCAGAGCAGCATATGTTTGCTATGGGAATTTATCCTTATCTAGACAGTTCTTAAAATGGACAGAGATGTCAGCAGAGAGCACTGTGCTTGTGATGTTAGCAGAGAGCTCTGTGTTCCAAAAATAAAATAATTTCCTCTGTAGTATTCAGCAGCTAATAAATACTGGAAGGATTAAGATCTTTTTAATAGAAATAATTTACAAATCTGTTTAACTTTCTTGCACCAGTTGATTTAAAAAAATAAATAAAATAAGTTTTCCACCAGAGTACCCCTTTAAAAATAAACACTAAATGTTAGCCTCCCCTACATGTTTTATGGCACCAGCCACGTCATCAGTGGTGTTAAGGCTAACTAAGTCCTGAGGTCTTTATGCAAAGCACACTGAAGGCACATTCATACAGAATCTCTGTGTGAGAAAAATATACAGCAAACACTGCGTCCTAAAGAACCTGTTTATTTTAAACTTTATTTAAAGAGAATACCATGCAGATCAATTAACACATTTAACCCCTTAAGGACGCAGGGTTTTTCAGTTTTTGCACTTTCGTTTTCTCCTCCTTACCTTTTAAAAATCATAACGCTTTCATTTTTCCACCTAAAAATCCATATTATGGCTTTTTTTTGCGTCACCAATTCTACTTTGCAGGGACATTAGTCCTTTTACCCAAAAATTCACGGCGAAACGGAAAAAAAAAATCATTGTGCGACAAAATCGAATAAAAAACGCCATTTTGTAACTTTTGGGGGCTTCCGTTTCTACGCAGTGCATATTTCGGTAAAAATTACACCTTATTATTCTATAGGTCCATACGGTTAAAATGATACCCTACTTATATAGGTTTCATTTTGTCGCACTTCTGGGAAAAATCATAAATACATGCAGGAAAATTTATACTTTTAAAAATGTCCTCTTCTGATCCCTATAACTTTTTCATTTTTACACGTACAGGGCGGTATGAGGACTCATTTTTTGCGCCGTGATCTGAAGTTTTTATCGGTACCATTTTTGTTTGGATCGGACTTTTTGATCACTTTTTATTAATTTTTTAATGGTATAAAAAGTGGTGACCAAAAATACGCTTTTTTGGACTTTGGAATTTTTTTGCGCGTACGCCATTGACCGTGCAGTTTAATTAATGATATATTTTTCTAGTTCGGACATTTACGCACGCAGCGATACCGAATATGTTTATTTTTATTTACACTGTTTTTTTTTTTTATGGGAAAAGGGGGATGATTCAAACTTTTATTAGAGAAGGGGTTAAATGACCTTTATTAACACTTTTTTTTAAACTTTTTTTTTTGCAATGTTATCGGTCCCATAGGGACCGATAACACTGCACACACTGACCTCTCATGGTGATCACTGGCGTGTATTAACATGCCTGTGATCAGTGTTATCGGCGCTTGACTGCTCCTGCCTGGATCTCAGGCACGAAGCAGTCATTCGTCGATCGGACACCGAGGAGGCAGGTAAGGGCCCTCCCGGTGTCCTGTAAGCTGTTCGGAACGCCGCGATTTCCCTGCGGCGGTCCCGAACAGCCCGACTGAGCAGCCGGGTCACTTTCACTTTCACTTCAGACGCGGCGGTGAGCTTTGATCGCCGCGTCTGAAGGGTTAATACAGGGCATCACCGCGATCGGTGATGTCCTGTATTAGCCGCGGGTCCTGGCCGTTGATAGCCGCCGGGACGACCCGATATGCCGTGGGGACACCGCGTGACCCCGCGGCATATCGCGGGAGCCGGCGGAGGACGTACATATACGTCCTTCGCCATGAAGGGGTTAAAAAGGTACTCCGGTGGAAAACATTATTATTATTTTTTTTTAATCAACTAGTGCCAGAAAGTTAAACAGATTTGTAAATTACTTCTGTTTAAAAATCTTAATCTTTCAGTATTTATAAGCTGCTGTATGCTACAGAGGAAGTTGAGTTGTTCTTTTCTATCTAACCACAGTGCTCTCTTCTGACACCTCTGTCCATGTCAGGAACTGTCCAGAGCAGGCGAGGTTTGCTATGGGGATTCACTCTTGCTCTAGACAGTTCCTGACATGGACAGAGGTGTCAGCAGAGAGCACTATGGTCAGACGGAAAAGAAATTCAAAAAGAAAAGAACTTCCTCCATAGTATACAGCAGCTGATAAGTACTGTAAGGATTAAGTCATTTACAAATCTGTTAAATTTTTTGGCACTAGTTGTTTTCCATAGGAATGCCCCTTTAACCCCTTGGATGGAGCCCATTTTGACCCTAAGGACGGGAGCATTTTTTGCAAATCTAACCTCTGTCATTTTATGCATTAATAACTCTGGAATGCTTTTACTTATAAATTTGATTCCGAGATTGTTTTTTTGTGACATATTCTACTTTATGTTAGTGGTAAATTTTCGTCGATACTTGCATGATTTCTTGGTGAAAAATTCCCAAATTTGATGAAAAAATTGAAAATTTTGCATTTTTCGAACTTTGCAGCTCTCTGCTTATAAGGAAAAATGAATATTCCAAATAAATTATATATTTATTCACATATACAATATGTCTACTTTATGTTTGCATCATAAAGTTGACATGTTTTTACTTTTGGAAGAGATCAGAGGGCTTCAAAGTTCAGCAGCAATTTTCTAATTTTTCACAAAATTTTCTAAATCGGAATTTTTCAGGGACCAGTTCAAAGTTGAAGTGGATTTGAGGGGCCTTCATATTAGAAATACCCCATAAATGACCCCATTATAAGAACTGCACCCCTCAAAGTATTCAAAATGGCATTCAGAAAGTTTGTTAACCCTTTAGGTGTTTCACAGGAATAGCAGCAAAGTGAAGGAGGAAATTCTAAATCTTAATTTTTTACACTCGCATGTTCTTGTAAACCCAGTTGTTGAATTTTTACAAGGGGTAATAGGAGAAGAAGCCCCCCAAATTTGTAACCCAATTTCTCTCGAGTAAGGAAATACCTCATATGTGTATGTGAAGTGTTCGGGGAGCGCAGTAGAGGGCTCAGAAGGGAAGGAGCAACAATGGGATTTTAGAGAGTGAGTTTTTCTGAAATGGTTTTTGAGGGGCATGTCACATTTAGGAAGCCCCTATGATCAGGGCAGGATCATCATTAGCGCTCCTGGAGCGCCTGCTCCGGGCCCCGTGCCCGCAGGGGGCCCCCGTCACATTTGGGACATCCCTGTAGGCTGCTCAGTAGCGGAATCGGGGGGGGGACGACTGTTTTAAAGTGGCCGCAGCGCCGGCTGCTTGTTAAAGATCAGTAGCCTGGCCGCAGCCACTTTAAAACAGTGACAAGCGGTGGCTCTTGTGGGCCCGGACACTTCTCCTCCTGCTTTTTCTATTTTTCATATTTCCTCACCTGGCCGCACTCGGCAGACTCAGGTAATGCATTGGGGCTTGTGGGCTGTGTGGATAATATGAAGAGTGACATCTCCTGCGGCTCCTCTGCGCGGCGTCAGGGACATCACTGATCATTTCCTGCAGCTGCGACCGCCGTACTGCTAAACTTAAGCAGCCGCGGCTGCAGGAAATGATGAGTGACGTCCCTGACGCCGCGCAGAGGAGCCGCAGGAGATGTCACTCATCATATTATCCACACAGACCCCAGGACCAGCCACATTACCTGAGCCTGCCGAGCATGGCCAGGTAAGATAATATGAAAAATAGAAACAGCAGGAGGAGGGGGGAGCAATGAGCAGGGGAGGATTATGAGGGGGGGGGAGATGAGCAGGGGGGCAATGATGAGCAGGGGGGCAATGATGAGCAGGAGGAGAATGATGAGCAGGGGGGAGAATGATGAGCGGGGGGAGAATGATGAGCGGGGGGAGAATGATGAGCGGGGGGAATGATGAGTGGGGGGAATGATGAGTGGGGGGGAATGATGAGTGGGGGGGAATGATGAGTGGGGGGGAATGATGAGCAGGGGGGAATGATGAGCAGGGGCTGGAACGGTGAGCAGGGGGGAATGATGAGCAGGTGGGGGATGATGAGCAGGGGGGAATGAGAAGGGGGGGAATGAGGAGCAGGGGGGAATGATGAGTGGGGGGGGAATGATGAGTGGGGGGGAATGATGAGTGGGGGGGAATGATGAGTGGGGGGGGAATGATGAGTGGGGGGGGAATGATGAGCAGGGGGGAATGATGAGCAGGGGGGAATGATGAGCAGGGGGGAATTATGAGCAGGGGGCGATGATGAGCAGGGGGGGGATGATGAGCAGGGGGGAATGATGAGCAGGGGGGGAATGATGAGCAGGGGGGAATGATGAGCAGGTGGGGGGGAATGATGAACAGGGGGTATGATGAGCAGGGGGGAATGGTGAGCAGGGGTGGTTTGATGAGCAGGGGCGGAATGATGAGCAGGGGGGTATGGTGAGCAGGGGAAAACACGGGAAAGGAGGCGGGGGGGGGGGGAATGTGGCATAGGGGCTGATAAAAGGGGAGGAAACAAGGGGGGCAAACTGAGAAACAAGGGGAATCAAAGTTGGGGGGGATGATGAGGCATATAGTTCAGAGCATCAAGTCATTTTTTTTTTTTTTCCCCTCAAATTTTCCTGTGAAAATGAGGGTGCGTGTTATACGCAGATACTCACATTTGCATCCCTGTGTCCTGAAAGATCTTTTTGGGACACAAGGATGTCCCGGTTATCTTTCTGCGGCCCCGCGTTAACTTAAAAAAAAGCAGGGGCCGCCGGGAGGTAGCGCATGCAGGGACGTCACTGACGTCCAGTGCGTGCGCCCATAGGAGCGGAGCAGCGAGGACGTGCGGGTATGCAGGTCATCTTCGGTGCTCCGACCACCGCTCCTTCGGTTCCGGGACTTACTGCTATGGCCCATAGGCCATAGCAGTAGATCATGGGGATCCCAGCACTCACCGATGCAAGTAAAAAGATGTATCCCTTCGGCTGATGGGTATGTTACTATATATGATATACTATATATGATCTGCATGCCATGCTATTTTTTCTGGTACCGGATATTGTAATGCCTTTTACTATGTTCCTTTTTTGCATCATTGTACCACCAGTTGTTTGTCGGATCTTTCATGTTTCAGGATGATCATATGGACGCGATGCTGTCACCCCTTATGTTCTGCTTATGCCTGATACTCATGCCTGATGCTACGTCTGATTTACTATTTTAGATTCCAGACAGGATATACATGTGATAATTAGTGTTGAGCGGCATAGGCCATATTCGAATTCGCGAATATTCGCGAATATATGGACGAATATTCGTCATATTCGCGAATATTCGCATATTCGTAATATTCTCGTTGTATTTTCGCATATGTGAATATTCGCATGTACGAAAATTCGCATATGCGAACATTCGCATATGCGAAAATTAGCATGTGCGAATTTTCGTACATGCGAAAATTCGCACACCGGCCTCACACAGTAGTATTAGAGCCTTCTTTACACCACAAGCTGGAAGCAGAGAGGGATGATCACTGTGATGTGTACTGTGAAAAAAAAATAAAATAAAAAAGTGGAGTGACGTCACTTATGGGCGCCTACTCGTGCATATAACTGGCGCCTGCGAGCGATCCGGTTGACAGCAGAGGAAGGCTAAGTGCCGAAACGCGTCCTGTTATTTGGATATACAATAAATCTTCTTTTTGCTTGCATCAGTGAGTGCTGGGACCTCCTTTTTTTATTCTTTTTCCTCGTGCACCACCACCACTCAGAAGTGCGTGGTCGGAGCGGTGGTCGGAGCACTGAAGTGAGGCAGTACACAGACATACAGTCTCCAGCCATACACTGTATATGACTGGAGGCTGTATGTCTGTGGGTATGTCTATAGGGGAACTATACTGCCAACCTAATGTGGGGGGACTACAACCTAATGCGGGGGAACTGCAACCTACTGTGGGGGTACTACAGCCTAATGTGGGGGAACTGTACTGCCAACCTAATGTGGGGGAACTGTACTGCCAACCTAATGCGGAGGAACTGTACTGCACCTAATGCTGGGGAACTGTACTGCACCTAATGCTGGGGAACTGTACTGCACCTAATGCGGGAGAACTGTACTGCACCTAATGTAGGGGAACTATACTGCACCTAATGTAGGGGAACTACACTGCACCTAATGTGGGGGAACTATACTGCACCTAATGTGGGGGAACTGTACTGCTAACCTAATGTGGGGGAACTGGGGGTGGGGTTGGTGAAGAAAAGTGTAGTGGAGAATGACCAGGAGGGCATTGGGGGCTGAAGTGAGTATTTTTTTTTTTGGGGGGGGGGGGGGGGGGATGAGGTAAGGTTAGTGTGGTTTTACTAAAGGGGGCAGAGGAGTGTGAAGGGGACTGGGGGGGGGGGGGTAGGAGGTGCAGAATAGTGGAATAGTGGAGAAGGACCAGGAGTGTTGAAGGGGGGGGGCTTAAGGACCAGAGGAGGACTAAGTCACAAGAAAAAAATGGCAAAAAATTACCATAACACAGGAAAAAGCAGTAGCTGTTTTTCTGTGTTTTTGCAGGTAATAAAAAGGGGAAACCTAGCCTTTGGGGTCTCTGGGAGCAGGAGTCTGGAGGAGGACTTAAGGGTGTGGGGGGCCAGAGGGGTCTGGGGGAATTAGGGCTCGTCCACACTAGGAACGTCCGCCAGCAGAATTTTGCTTGTTTTTCAATGGGATGCTGCTGCTCTGTGCACACTACAGAAGACAGTGTGTGGTAGTATTATTTTTTAGAGGGCATGATGTTTGGCAGTTTAATATCCAGGGTACACAGGGTTTGGCAGTATTATATTTAGGAAGCACAGTCTCTTGAAGGGTTATAATGATTGTTGTCTTCATACAGAGCATGAGGATTGGCTGGCAGAGTGAGGAACCAATGATGTCCAGGCGTCAAATTTACAGAGTAAGATGGAGCTGGAAGAAGACATGGCGTCTGGACCAGATGAAGAAGAAAAGGAAAGACAACAGAGAAGACGTCTCCTGTGAGTGATTTTATGTTTGTGTATTCTCCTGACTGTCCCATCATCACTTCTAAGTTTGCAGTAATAAAGGATGAAACTGTACCCCAATTTGAGGCTCTAGCTGTTACAAAACTACAATTCCTATAATGCCTGAAGCTCTCCAGATATAATGGGTGTTGTAGCTTTGCAACAGCTGGAAAGAGTGACTTGAACTGAAGTGATTTTAGACCATGCAGCCCATTTTATTTTAACGGGGGCCTGACTCCTGTGACACCCACCAAAATAAAAAATAAAAAAATGGTGACATAGTCTAAAATGCCCAGGCCTATTTTTGATCTCAGTCTGTTCCTTACTTGACAGGCCCACAACAAGTCTCAGTGGAAGGGAAGGCAGACTGTCGGGGGGCCATCATAATGAAGTGCTCCTTCTTCCAGGCAGCCTTAACCCCTTAAGGACCGAGGGTTTTTCCGTTTTTGCATTTTTGTTTTTTCCTCCTTGCCTTTAAAAAATCATAACTCTTTCAATTTTGCACCTAAAAATCCATATGATGGCTTATTTTTTGCGCCACCAATTCTACTTTGTAATGACATCAGTCATTTTGCTCAAAAATCTATGGCAAAACGGCAAAAAAAATCATTGTGAGACAAAATTGAAAAAAAAACCCCCCCGCTGTTTTGTAACTTTTGGGGGCTTCTGTTTCTAAGTAGTAAATTTTTCGGTAAAACGTAATACTTATCTTTATTCTGTAGGTCCATATCATTAAAATTATACCCTACTTATATAGGTTTGATTTTGTCGTACTTCTGGAAAAAATCATAACTACATGCAGGAAAATTAATACGTTTAAAATTGTCATCTTCTGACCCCTATAACTTTTTTATTTTTCCGCGTATGGGGCGGTATGAGGGATCATTTTTTGGCGGTACTATCTTTTTTGGCGGTACGTCTAAAGGGTTAATAGCGCGCGGCACCGCGATCAATGCCGCGCGCTTTTAGCCACGGGTCTTGGCTAATCGGGAGGGGACACATGACGTACCGGTACGTCATGTGTCCTTAAGGAGTTATTCTGGCCCTGCCTATGGTGCCAGGACAGCAAAAAAAAAAAAAACACACATGGCATACTATTTTTGAAAGTACACCCCTCAAGGCACGTAACAAGGGGTCCAGTGAGCCTTAACACTCCACAGGTGTTTGACAACTTTTCTTTAACCCCTTAAGGACCCAGCCAATTTTCAGTGTAGGACACGGCCATTTTTTGCACATCTGACCACTGTCCCTTTAAACATTAATAACTCTGGGATGCTTTTACCTTTCATTCTGATTCTGAGATTGTTTTTTCGTGACATATTCTACTTTATGTTAGTGGTACAATTTTGTCGGTACACCTGTGGGGTGTTAAGGCTCACTATACCCCTTGTTACAATCCATGAGGGGTGTAGTTTCCAAAATGGGATCACATGTGGGTATTTATTTTTTTGCGTTTATGTCAGAACCGCTGTAAAATCAGCCACCCCTGTGCAAATCACCAATTTAGGCCTCAAATGTACATGGTGCGCTCTCACTCCTGAGCCCTGTTTGTGCACCTGCAGAGCATTTTACGCCCACATATGGGGTATTTCCGTACTCAGGAGAAATTGCGTTACAAATTTTGGGGGTCTTTTTTTCCCCTTTACCTCTTGTGAAAATAAAAAGTATGGGGGAACACAAGCATGTTAATGTCATTTTTTTTTTTTTTTTACACTAACAGGCTGGTGTAGACCCCAACTTTTCCTTTTCATAAGGGGTAAAAGGAGAAAAAGGCTCCCTAAAATCTCTAATGCAATTGCTCCCGAGTATGGAGATACCCCATATGTGGCCATAAACTGTTTCCTTGAAATACGACAGGGCTCCGAAGTGAGAGAGCAGCATGCGTATTTGAAGACTAAATTAGGGATTGCATAGGGGTGGACATAGGGGTATTCTAAGCCAGTGATTCCCAAACAGGATGCCTCCAGCTGTTGCTAAACTCCAAGCATGCCTGGACAGTCAGTGGCTGTCTGGAAATGCTGGGAGTTGTTGTTTTGCAACAGGTGGAGGCTCTGTTTTGGAAACACTGCTGTATGATAAGTTTTTCATTTTTATTGGGGGGGGGGGGGGACAGTGTAAGGGGGTGTATATGTAGTGTTTTACCCTTTATTATGTGTTAGTGTAGTATAGTGTAGTGTTTTTAGGATAAATTCGCACTGGTGGCGGTTTACGGTGAGTTTCCCGCTAGGAGTTTGCGCTGTGGAAGTAAATTTGCTAAAACTTGAAGCAGGCGGCAAATCTCCAGCTGTTTCAAAACTACAACTCCCAGCATATACTGACAGACCGTGCATTCTGGGAGTTGTACTTTTGCAACAGCTGGAGGCACATTGGTTGGAAAACCTTCAGTTAGGTTCTGTTACCCTACTCAGTATTTTCCAACCACTGTGCCTTCAGCTGTTGCAAAACTGCAACTCCCAGCCTGTACTGATCGCCGAAGGGCATGCTGGGAGATGTAGTTATGCAACAGCTGGAGGTACGCAACTACAACTCACAGCATGCCGAGACAGCTGCTTGGGCATGCTGGGAGTTGTAGTTTTGCTTGATCTGAAGGGAAACCGTTTAGAAACCCCCACACAGTGATCTCCAAACTGTGGCCCTCCAGATGTTGCAAAACTACAAATCCCAGCATGCACTGACAGACCGTGCATGCTGGGAGTTGTAGTTTTGCAACAGCTGGAGGCACACTGGTTGGAAAACCTTCAGTTAGGTTCTGTTACCTAACTCAGTATTTTCCAACCAGTGTGCCTCCAGCTGTTGCAAAACTACAACTCCCAGCATGTACTGATTGCCGAAGGGCATGCTGGGAGATGTAGTTATGCAACAGCTGGAGGTACGCAACTACAACTCCCAGCATGCCGAGACAGCTGTTTGCTGTTTGGGCATGCTGGGATTTGTAGTTTTGCAACAGCTGGAAGGCTGCATTTTGGAAATCACTGTCCAGTGGTCTCAAACTGTAGCCCTCCAGATGTTGCTAGGCAACCTACCGGCTTCCGTAGTCTGCGCCAGGGAGCAAGCCGCACATCATGGCCGTCCGTCGCCGCCTATTGTCGCCCACCGCCGCGGATGGTAAGGCTGCATTCTCCATTGACTCTCCATTGAAAACCATATGTCAAAAGATCCATCCGGTTGGGTCCGTTTTGCATCCTGTGAGGTTTTGTCAGTTTTTGCCCCGTACCCAAAACCGTAGCCTACCACGATTTTTGGTCCAGGTGAAAAACTGCATTAAACTGTGTTCGTTTTTTTTTTTTTAACATGGGAGTCAATGGGAACCGTACGGAACTGTATGTGCATACGGTTCCATCCAGTTTTCACCATACGGTTTTTGGCTTTGCACAGTTGTTTTTTCTTGGAATTTTAATCAAACAAGTGAAACTTTATTCATAATGGAGTGAAAAGTAAAAAAATTATACTTTTTTTTCTTAAAAAACTGATGCAACCGGACATAATTTTTTAAACCGTATACGGTTTTTAAGTGTATACGGGTTAAAATTTGTACACATGTTTTGATACAGATTAGTCCGGTTTTGAGGAATCCGTTTTTCATCAAAAACCTGATACGGGAACTGTATTGCAAAAACGTGGTGTGAATGCACCCTAAGTGACCTAAGTCACCCACGGTTCCCCTGCTTTGCCTGGATTACCGTGGGTGGGCAGAGAGTGGGAACCGAACTTTAACCCCCCCGCCCCCGATCTGCTATTGGTGGGTCACTTCTGACCCACCAATAGCAGGGATAGGAGGGTGGCACCCTTGCCACCTAACTCCTATCCCTACAGGGGGACCGAGGGTGTCTTGGACACCCATGATCCCCCTTATTTTCCAGGTCACCAGAGAACGGTATGACCCGGAATTGCCGCAAATCGCCGGTGTGAATTCACCGATTTGGGGTTCTCAGGACTAGAGTTGAGCAGAATAGGCCATATTCGAATTTGCGATATTTCGCGAATATATGGACGAATATTCGTCATATAGTCGCTAAATTCGCATATTCGTAATATTCGCGTTTTATTTTCGCATGTGCGAAAATTAGCATATACGAAAATTAGCATATAAAAAAATTAGCATATGTGAAAATTTGCATATGCGAAAATTCGCACCCCAGTCTCACACAGTAGTATTAGAGCCTTCTTTACACAACAAAAGCTGGAAGCAGAGAGGGGTGATCACTGTGATGTGTACTGTGAAAAAAAAAAACGAATATTCGTAATTACGAATATATAGTGCTATATTCGCGAATTCGCGAATATGCAATATTCGTGAATAAAATTTGCTTTGCGAATATTCGCGAGCAACACTACTCAGGACCCCCCCTGGGCATTTCAGCAGGCATCCCATTCTGATCACCGCCCGGTGAGCTGCGGTGACCGGAAATGCGGAGGACATAAAGGTACGACCTCCGTCATTAAATGGGCACTGTCACCAACTTTATTTTTTGATATGTTGTAGTACTTATGTACTACAACATATTTCTAATATACTTTTATTTTTATTTTTTTTAATTAAAATGCTTTAATTTACATTTGAAAACCGGCCACTAGGGGTCTCCCTCCTAGTGGCCGGCTGCAGCCTGGCGTGACGTCACGCCTGAAAAAGGACTGATGCGGCCGGGCATAGGTCCTTTTTCATTCAGCCTGCGCTCGCTCCCTGCCTGTCAATCAGACAAGCAGGGAGCGAGCGCATTGGCTCCCCGGCCACTGGCTGGGAGGCCACTCCTCCCGCACATCGCCGCCGCCTCATCACCGTCTCGTCACCGCCGCTGTCCCTGCACGCCCGCTGCCGGACTCTGCAGTAAGTGTGATGAGAACGGGGTATGCGGGAGGGGGGTTTGTGATGGGGGGAACGGGGTATGCGGGGGGGGGGGGGTTTGTGATGGAGGGAACGGGGTATGGCGCGGGGGGAGGGAGACGGAGGGGACGGGCTAGCGCCGCATGTAACTAACTAATAGTTTATCTACACAGGGTGCCTCCAGCTGTTTCAATACTACAACTCCCAGCATGCCCTGACAGCCAATAGATGTCAGGGCAAGCTGGGAGTTGTAGTGGTGAAACAGCTGGAGGCACCCTGTGTAGATGAACTAAGGGTGGAAGTCCCCACCAGCAAGCATCAGTGACGTGGTGCCTGCTGGAGAAGTCTGCCTGGTAGTGAGCACACTGCCAGGCAGACAAAAAGCATTTTTAATATAGTAAAAATTTAAATTAAAAGCAGGGAGGGGGTTAGGGATAGATTGGCAATAGGCAGGGACAGGAAAAAAAAATAGGATAGTGGGAGCTACCCTTTAAGTGATAAGACGCGAGGACGTATCCATACGCCCTCCGTCCCCAACAGATTAAAGCATACCTGTCAGTTCCAAAAAACTGTTATATGTTACTCAGTACCTCATTCTGATCATATACATATCATTTTTATGCCTCTATCACCCATATTTCAATAAAAAATTGCATATTACAGCTGCTCAGTGTCTTTCTCATCTTCCTTCTCTTGCTTGCACTGTGATGACTCCTCCTCCCTCATTCTGCTGACTCACAGCTCTGGGGAGCCAGGCAGCCCTGCTCTGTAACCCTTTCCTCTCTGGTTTTATGCTGTACACACACACACACACACAATGATTATTAAAGATTGCCTGTACTCTACCACCAAAGACATTCTGGTGAGTGTATAACTTAGATCTTCCTAAATTAGTGCAAAGGTTTAGTGCTAAAAGTACAGTGTTTTTATGCATACATTGGCTATCTGTTGATATAAACAGATAGCAAATGTATGCATAAAAATCACTGTACTTTTAGCACTAAACCTATGCACTAATTTAGGAAGATCATCCTTTGCCAGTCTTGTAATTCTGGGACTTGTAGTTTTGGATTAGTTGGAGATACAGTGTTTCAATAACTCTTTTTTTCAGCAGGGTTGCCCTCAGCTGTATGCCTACAGATTTTGCAAAACTACAATTCCCAGCATGCCCAGACATACTTTGACTGTCCAGGTATGCTTGGAGTTGTAGTTTTGCAACAGCTTAAGGCACATGTTTGGTAAAACTCTGTGTTACAACAGTGTTGCTGCAGGCTGTGTTCCTCCTGTAGCCTTGTCCATCAGCCATCTCATGTCCATGACCCTTGGACACCCTTATGCTACTGTGGGACTGATCAGTGTCCCAGGAGGTATGGGGACCCCTGGTGGTGGGATTTTAAATGGCAGTTTTCTTTATTAAAATGTAAACATTTTTAAAAAAGTATATTAGAAAGACTATTGTTTTGCCAAGCTGTGCAACCTATAAAATGTTTTTTATATCTGGCAGTGCCCATTTAAGTTCAATTCTTTTGGTCAAATAGAATACAAAACATTTTGGGCTATCAGAAAAATGAACAATTTGTTGTTAGTGTAGATCTCCAAGCTGCATTAAATAGGAGATCCCTGTACTTTGAATATGTTACATACGATTTACTGAGCATTTCATAGCCCCATAAAATAAAGGATTACTTTTTGTTATTTTTACGCCCCTTATCATTGCAATCAGTAGCCTCCATGAGATCTAATGAACTTCACCTCATTATGCATCCACTCATTAAAAGTCTCATATTCACTAGAACTGTATCTACATGAAGTGATCTATGAGAGCGTTATATTAGCTTAGCAGACGCATCCTTAATTTTACTCATTCGTCTTAATTTTTTGTAATCATTTTCCGTAAAGAGGGTATAGTGTCAGCCTTTGCTTCCATGCTACTGACAGATCCAATCTTGCAGATAATTACCATAAGGAAATTGATGCTTTAGTGTGCAAAGGAGAATTTAATTTACTCAGACATCCCATAGCACAATGCATTCCAAAGGATATCAGGATTTCATTTTTTTCAGAAATTAAATAGTACTATATAACATGATTACTTATTATTGAACATCTTTAAACAGGTTTGATGTGATCATGCAAATACATTTAACATAAAATTGTTAACTTTTTTTTACTTCAAAATAAAAGGTCAAGAAACTCATAACATAAGGTTGGTAAGGAAGAAAATAGTATATGCTGTAGATCATTCAAGGACATAACTAATTTAATTAAGTGCTTTCATACAGCATATATTTTGTCTTTGGCAGGGAAGCAATGTTTTGCCTGTCTGAACAAAAAGAAGAGTTGCCATTTTCCCTCTTTAAAATGTTTCTGGAAGGGCATTAATAGCATGTAACAATTAGAGATGAGCGAATTTTTGAAAGATTTGATTCAGCCGATTTGACGATTTTCCGAAAAAATTTGGTTCGGTACAAATTTATTTGCGGTGAATTGCTATTAAAAATGGCTATTTCTGGCCTACAGAGAGCCTCAATAGGGGTGCAGAACACTTTGCCTTGCTGTGACACGCATATGGAGTGTGCTGGGTTAGTGAAATTATACTGTTATTCAGTATGACATGTAGATCAGAGGCGTCGCTATTAGAATCACTGTCGCAGAGCGGCACAATGACAGAGCCTGGAGGTGGCATCAGTATGAGGAGACCATATAGCGGCTGAATGACACAGAGTGGAGGTGGCAGCAGCATGAGGAGAACATATAGTGGCTGAATTACACAGCGTGGAGGTGGGGGAGACATGAGGAGACAAATAGCCTCTATAGGGGTGTAGAACACTTTGCCTTGTCCTAGCACGCATAGGAAATGTGCAGTGTTAGTGAAATAATACTGTTATTCAGTATGAAATGCAGATTGCAGGCATCGCTATTAGAAGCACTGCCACAGAGTGTCTGGATGTGGAAGCACAGAGACCATATTGCATAAAAATAAAGAGAATAAAGATAATTTTTTATTGAATTTAATTGGAATTTATAAAAAAAAAAATTTAATACCCATTCTGGTGAGCATCGAGCTGGCGGTTCTCCACCAGGCAAGATACCACCCGTTCCCTCCCCTGCCTCTCAACGCCCCCCTGACTGTGAAAGTGCAAATGTTTCATTTAATCAGTCATGGTTCATTGTTATCGATCTATCGATTTTTTGAAATATAACCAATTAAAGGGGTACTCCGGTGGAAAACTTTTTTTTTTGTTTGTTTTTAAATCAACTGATGCCAGAAAGTTAAACAGATTTGTAAATTACTTCTATGAAAAAAATCTTAATCTTTCCAGTACTTATTAGCTGCTGAATACTACAGAGGAAATTATTTTCTTTTTGGAACACAGTGCTCTCTGCTGACATCACGAGCACAGTGCTCTCTGTCCATTTTAGGAACTGACCAGAGCAGCATATGTTTGCTATGGGGATTTTCTCCTACTTTGGACAGTTCTTAAAATGGACAGAGATGTCAGCAGAGAGCACTGTGTTACAAAAATAAAAGAATTTCCTCTGTAGTTTTCAGCAGCTAATAAGTACTGGAAGGATTAAGATTTTTTAATAGAAGTAATTTACCAACCTGTTTAACTTTCTCGCACCAGTTAATTAAAAAAAAAAAAATTTCCACCGGAGTACCCCTTTAAGGACCAAGCATTTTTCTGTTTTTGCACTTTCGTTTTTTCCTCCTTACCTTTTAAATATCATAACAATAAAAATGTTGCACCTAAAAAGCCATATGATGGCTTTTTTTGCACCACCAATTCTACTTTGTAATGGCATCAGTCATTTTGCCCAAAAATCTATGGCGAAACATAAAAAAAATCATTGTACGCCAAAATTGAAGAAAAAATGCCATTTTGTAAATTTTGGGGTCTTCCGTCTCTATGCAGTACATTTTTCAGAAAAAATGACACCTTATGTTTATTCTGTAGGTCCATACGATTAAATTGGTACCCTACTTATATAGGTTTGATTTGCGCAGTGATCTGAAGTTTTTATTGGTACCATTTTTGTTTTGATCGCTTTTTATAAATTTTTTATGGTATATTAAGTGACCAAAAATACGCTATTTTCAACTTTGGCATAAGCCATTGGCTGTGCGGTTTAACTAATGATATATTTTTATAGTTCGGACATTTACGCACACGGCGATATCACATGTTTATTTTTATAATGTTAATATATTTTTTGTATGGAATTTGGGAAAAGGGGGGGGGGGTGATTTAAACTTTTAATAAGGAAGAGGTTAATGTGTGTGTTTTTAAACTTTTTTAAAACTTTTTTTTTACACTTTTAATCACCTTAGGGAACTTTTAGGACAGATCATTTGATTCCTCATACAGATCAATGTGGTTCCATAAAACCACATTGATGTGTGTTCTCTGCGCTCGATTGATAGAGCCTGGTCCTGCCAGGCTTTATCATTCACAGCGTAGCCAGCACGTAGTGGACACAGCGCAGCAGCCAGCCAGCAGCGATCGCGCTGTGTGTGTGTGTGTGGGGGGGGGGGATGACGATCCACCCCACTGGATCTCCAGGGGCGGGATAAAGGCACCCTTAGATGCCGCTGTTAGCTTTGATAGCGGCAATCTAAAGGGTTAATAGCCGGCCGTGGCGATCGCCGCATGTCGGCTATTAACACCGACCCCCATCTAAAGTAATCAACTGAGGGCCGACTGGAATGACGCAGGCTCGATTCAGGAGCCCGCGCTATACCACATAAACAGCACATGGATGAGTATAGACGTCCATGGTCGTTAACAGGTTGAATTTAAGATTTAATAATAAAATGTGTTGTTACAAAAGATCAAATCCAACAAGGAGTCACATGTCACATGGCGGCACAATGACAGAGCCTAGAGGTGGTAGCAGCATGAGGAGACCATAATTTGGCAGAATGACACAGCCTGGGCTTTAGGGCTTTACAATCCCTAAAATTAAAAGATGAATTTTAAAATTTAAATTGAAGATTTATGGTAGCTAGTGCTACCATAAAAATGTTTAGGTAATGTCCCAGCAGCATGAGGAGACCATATAGTGTCTAAATGACACAGCTTGGAACTGGCGTCAGCATGAGGAGACTATATACTGGCTGAATGACACAGCCTGGAGTTGGGGCAGCATGAGGAGACCATAGGGCCTTAGACTCCCTAAGATAAAAAGATGAATTTTTACATTTAAATTGAAGATTTATGGCAGTTAGTGCTACCATAAAAATGTTTAAGTAATGTCCCAGCAGCATGAGGAGAACTTATAGTGTCTGAATGACACAGCCTGGAGCTGGTGTCAGCAGGAGGAGACCATATAGTGGTTGATTGACACGGCGAGGAGTTGGTGGCAGCATGAGGAGACCATATAGTGGCTGAATGATACAGCCTGGAGTTGGTGGCAGAATGAGGGGGAGACCATAGGGCTTTACAATCCCTAAAATCAAAAGATGAATTATTTTTTAAATTGAAAATTTATGGTAGCTAGTGCTACCATAACACTTTTTAGGTAATGTCCCAGCAGCATGAGGAGACCATACAGTGGCTGAATGACACGGCCTGGATTTTGCGGCAGTATCAGGAGACCACATGGCGGTACAGTGACACAGCCTGGAGGTGACGGCAGCAAGGGCAGACCATATAGTGGCTGAATAACACAGCCCTGAGTTGGCGATAGCATGAGGATACAATAGGGCTTCATAATCCTGAAGATTAAAAGCTGAATTTTAAATTGAAGTTTTATGGTAGCTAGTGCTACCTTAAAAAATTCTAAGTAATGTACAAGCAGCATGAGGAGAGCATATAGTGGCTGAATGACACAGCTTGGAGTTGGCGACAGCATGAGGAAACAAAAGGGCTTTACAATCCCGAAGCTTAAAAGATGAATTTTAAATTTTAAATTGAAGATTTATGGTAGCTAGTGCTATCTTTTTTTATTTTTATTTATATTTGCACCCAGTGTTACATTCCAACAAAGATCTCTCAAAAAAAAACAAAAAAAAAAACAGAACAACACTGAAACTCAATTACATCTCATCTCTTGCCTTATAATCTTTTTATAAGTAATATTCTGTGTACCATATCTTGTTATTTTCCGTATTAACCCCTTCCTCCACCCTCCCCCCGCCCCCAATAAAGTAAAACACAACAATAACACCCCTTGGACTCCTCCCCCCCCCTAAACTCCTAACCTTTCCTCTCCCTCTCACCTCCTTATTCCTCCAACCAGCTCATATTCCAATACCTCTTGGAATTTTTTCCAGCCCTCCCAAATATTCTGGAACTTATGTTCTTCTTCCCTGTCTCCTAAACGTAAATTTTCCAGATACATGGCGTCCTTTACTCTTGCATAACAGCTTATTAAAGATGGGGCACTTTTCTCTCTCCACAATACCGCCACACAGCTTCTAGCTGTGGTTATCAAAATACTAAGTAGGGATTCTCTATAGCTCTTTAAGGGTATATCATTATGTTGTAACAAAAAAAAATCTGGAGTAAATGGTATATCATGACCTGTTACTTCACTAGTAATCTTATGGACCTGTTTCCAGAATTCCCTCAACACAACACACTGCCAAAAAATATGTAGCAAAGATCCCTCCTCCTTTCCGCGGCGCCAACAAACTGTATCTAAACCCTCTTGGAATCTTCCTAGCACCTTTGGCACTCTATACCACCTCGCCATTATCTTATAATTAGACTCCTGTATACGAGCAGAGATAGCTGAGCGATGTGTGAGACTGAACATCTTAATCCATTCTTCCAGTGAGAAATTTCTCTTTAGCTCATTTTCCCATTTTTGCGTAAATCCCGGTAAAGTTTGATCGTCTCGCGTAATCCACATTTTATATATCAGTGAGACTGCATGTTTGATCTGTGTCCCTACCATATATATCTCTTCAAATCTCATATTGGTACTTCTAAACCAATCTGGGCTTGGAATTGAGGCCAGGTAATGTCTTAACTGTAGTTCCCTTCAGAAACCCAACTTACTTCCTCTACCTAATTCCCCCACCTCCATTCATTCTTTGAGTTGTTCTTCTCTCCTCATATGACTTACTCTAAAATTGTCAGCCTCTATTCATTCTCTAAAGATTGGGTCTTCTAAGCTGACCGGAAAAGCTGGATGCCCTACTATAGGAATCTGCTGTGAATTATTAGGCAAGAATATTTCCTGTACTCTTTCCTCTATGCACATCTCATGGGTAGCGCCGATGGTTGGATGTTCTTTCACCCCCCCCCCCCCCCTGAATAGCTCTTTTTACACCATGGGAGAGATTTTAAAGTAATTTTAGTCTCTGCCCCCTCAACTTCTATCCAAAGTTTACCCCTTGGTTGTCTGCACCATTCCATTACCCGTGCCAAATGTATGGATATATAGTAGCCCTTTAGATCGAGTAAGCCTACCCCCCCCCCCCCCTCCTGCACATCGTCTCTCTTTTCATCCTGGCCTTCTTTCCTCCGCCCCCCCCCCCCCCCAAACAAAATCCTGTTGAATTTGATTCATTTCTTTAAAAAAATTTAGAGGGAACTTGATTGGAATACATTGAAAAAGATATAGGATTTTGGGTAAAATAGTCATCTTATACAGTGCACACCTCCCAAACCACGAGAAACGGTTAGGACACCACTTCTCCAGACTTGGCGCTTTTATCCTTAAAATTGTAGATTTATTCAATAAAAGATCCAGACAGGTATTAAAAGGCACTGGTCAACACGTTTCGAGCTCGGCCCGAGCTCTTTCTCAAGTAGTGCATACACAAGGTTACAAGACACTTCTTTATATACATGTGAACCATGCAGCAATTAGTGCTTCCAGCTATTAGTTTGCCCGGGGAAGCAGGTACACCCAGGTGGAGGCTTCACACCTGAGTGTACAAAGATGGACGGTAGTTATCCAATAGTAGATACACCCTGGGGAGAGCCTCACCCTAGGTGCACCAATATGGCCGTTACAAGATTAAAATATCGAACAAGCTTAACCCCTTAAGGACCGAGCCCTTTTTCACCTTAAGGACCAGAGCATTTTTTGAACATCTGACCACTGTCACTTTAATTTTTTTTAACTTTAATAACTCTGGAATGCTTTTACTTATCATTCTGATTCCGAGACAGTTTTTTCGTGACATATTCTACTTTAACATAGTGGTAAAATTTTGTGGTAACTTGCATCCTTTCTTGGTAAAAAATCCTAAAATTTGATGAAAAAATTGAAAATTTAGCATTTTTCTAATTTGAAGCTCTCTGCTTGTAAGGAAAATGGATATTCAAATTAAATTTCTTTTTGGTTCACATATACAATATGTCTACTTTATGTTTGCATCATAAAATTTACGTGTTTTTACTTTTGGAAGACACCAGAGGGCTTCAAAGTTCCGCAGCAATTTTCCACTTGTTCACAAAATTTTCAAATTCGATATTTTTCAGGGACCAGTTCAGTTTTGAAGTGGATTTGAAGGGTCTTCATATTAGAAATACCCCATAAATGACCCCATTATTAAAACTACACCCCCAAAGTATTCAAAATGACAGTCAGTGTTTTAACCCTTTAGGTGTTTCACAGGAATAGCAGCAAAGTGAATGAGAAAATTCCAAGTCTTCATTTTTTACACTCGCATGTTCTTGTAGACCCAATTTTTAAATTTTTGCAAGGGGTAAAAGGAGAAAATTTTTACTTGTATTCATAACCCAATTTCTCTCGAGTAAGCACATACCTCTTATGTCTATGTAAAGTGTTTGGCGGGCGCAGTAGAGGGCTCAGAAGGGAAGGAGCGACAAGGGGATTTTGGAGAGAACATTTTCCTGAAATGGTTTTTGGGGGGCATGTCACCTTTAGGAAGCCCCTAGGGTGCCAAAACAGCAACAAAAAAAAACACATGGCATACCATTTTGGAAACTAGACCCCTTGAGGAACGTAACAAGGAATTAAGTGAGCCCTAATACCCCACAGGTGTTTCATGACTTTTGCAAATGTAAAAAAAAAATTTACCTAAAATGTTTGTTTTCCCAAAAATTTTACATTTTTAAAAAGGGTAATAGCAGAAAATACCCCCAAAATTTGTAACACAATTTCTCCCGAGTACGGCGATACCCCATATGTGACCCTTAACTGTTGCCTTGAAATACGACAGGGCTCCAAAGTAAGAGCGCCATGCGCATTTGAGGCCTAAATTAGGGATTTGCATAGGGGTGGACATAGGGGTATTCTACGCCAGTGATTCCCAAACAGGGTGCCTCCAGCTGTTGCAAAACTCCCAGCATGCCTGGACAGTCAGTGGCTATCTGGCAATACTGGGAGTAGTTGTTTTGCAACAGCTGGAGGCTCCGTTTTGGAAACAGTGGCGTACCAGACGTTTTTCATTTTTATTGGGGAGGGGAGGGGGGCTGTGTAGGGGTATGTGTATATGTAGTGTTTTTTACTTTTTATTTTATTTTGTGTTTGTGTAGTGTAGTGTTTTTAGGGTACAGTCGCACGGGCGGGGGTTCACAGTAGTTTCTCGCTGGCAGTTTGAGCTGCGGCAGAAAATTTGCCGCAGCTCAAACTTGCAGCCGGATACTTACTGTAAACCTCCGCCCATGTGAGTGTACCCTGTACATTCACATTGGGGGGGGGGGGGGGAAATACCTCCAGCTGTTGCAAAACTACAACTCCCAGCATGTACGGTCTATCAGTGCATGCTGGGAGTTGTAGTTTTGCAACAGCTGGAGGTACACTGGTTGTGAAACACAGAGTTTTGTAACAAACTCAGTGTTTTGCAACCAGTGCCTTCAGCTGTTGCAAAGCTACAACCCCCAGCATGTACGGACAGCGGAAGGGCATGCTGGGACTTGTAGTTATGCAACAGCTGGAGGCATACTACTTTGACTGGGGATTGTATTCATGCAACAGCTGGAGACACACTGGTTTGCTACTTAACTCAGTGTTTCACAACCAGTGTGCCTCCAGCTGTTGCAAAACTACAACTCTCAGCAGTCACCAACAGCCAACGGGCATGCTGGGAGTTGTAGTTATGCAACCAGCAGATGCACCACTACAACTCCCAGCATGCACTTTAGCTGATTGTGCAAGCTGGGAGTTGTAGTTATACAACAGCTGAAGGTACACTTTTCCACAGAAAAAATGTGCCTCCAGCTGTTGCAAAACTATAAGTCCCAGCATGCCCATAAGGGAATGCTGGGAATTGTGGTGGTCTGCCTCCTGCTGTTGCATAACTACAGCTCCCAGCATGCCCTTTTTGCATGCTGGGAGCTGTTGCTAAGCAATGGCAGGAGGCTGTCACTCACCTATAACTGCTGCTCCACGCCGCCGCGCAGGTCAGTCCTTCGCCGCCGTCGCTCCTGGGGCCCCGATCCCAACAGGGACGCCGGGGATCGGGGTCCCCAGCACCTGGGGTCTTCTTCCCGCACCCACTCACGTCCTCCGGATGAGGGGCGGAGCGGATTGCGGGAGTGACACCCCGCGCCCTGATTGGTCGGCCGGGAATCACGGCGATCGTGAGGTGGCACCAGTGCCACCTCACCCCTGCTGGCTATGGCTGTTTGGGGCCGTCAGAGACGGCCCCAATCAGCCAGTAATTCCGGGTCACCGGGTCACTGGAGACCCGATTGACCTGGAATCCGCCGCAGATCGCTGAACTGAATTGTCCAGCAATCTGCGGCCATCGCCGATATGGGGGGGACATAATGACCCCCCCTGGACGATATGCCGGGATGCCTGCTGAACGATTTCAGCAGGCATCCGGCACCGGCTCTGCTCCAGCTAGCGGCTGGGGCCGGAAATGCGCAGGGCGTATCCAAACGCTCTGTGTCCTTAAGGACTTGGAAACGGGGGCGTATGGATACGCCCTGTATCCTTAAGGGGTTAAAAACAATAAAATAAAAGTTATAGAAAGTATATACAGAACCTGAATTCTGACCGTGGGACAGTGCCACATTTCGTAATAGTGCAAACTATTATAAATAATTGGACGGTATTCAATTTCCCTTAAAGGGGCTGCCGTTCGGTTTTCTACTGCTAGATATAGTAACATATAATGCCATCGATATTTTGCTAGTTACTGTATTTTCATACTAATGCCGCATGAATGGATGATAGATCACTTCACTATTAGTCAAGGCAGCTGAGGCTACACGATAGTGCCGGTGTCCCGCTGATCACCACGGTGTCCTAATACCTCGTGACCGACCGTCAGATCAATTAGATCACACAGGGACAAGGCTGATTCTTATTGTATCTGGATGCTTCATCGTTGATTGTCAGTTGAAGTAGATTTCACAGGATCACAATACCGAGGACGCTCGTGAGTAACTATGTAAACCTGCTCCTGTTTTATAGCGGAATTCCATAGATCAGCACTAGCCCGTTCCGGATTAGTGGATGAACGTCGGTGTCCAATATTAATTCATCACAGGCTTTAGATTATATATTCTCATCAATGTTTTGTGCTGAAATATCAGGTTTAATTCTATTGCCACAGTGGTTCTGGATCCGATTGTATCCAGCTTAGAGACATCTATATCTATTTGTTTCTATTTATTTTCCATTGGTTATCCTTTTTTGTTGAATGAGGAGGCAAAAAACCTCTTATCTGATGGCCAATTTTACAGACCTGTATTAGGAGACCCCTTCCCAAGAAACTCAGTTATTAGTGGAAGCTACTAATAATTCCATTTGAAATAAAGAAGAATCCAAATTTCTAATTCCGTCTTTCCCTGGGAAACCTTATTTCTATTTTATCCCGAAAATACATAAGTCTCTGACAAGACCACCAGGGAGACCAATCCTCTCGTGCACGAACTCAGCCACTAGCAACCTTGCTCATTATCTGGACTTATATCTCCAAGAATATGTGAACAAGCTGCCAAGTTATCTGAGAGACTCCACCCAACTAATACTAAAATTACCTTGGAGTCAGGGCCTGAAACTAATCACTTGCAATGATACAGCCCTCTATACTAACATCTCACATGAATTAGGTTTAACAGCAGCGCACAAATTTCTAGCCCAAGACCCGGACATCTCAGATGCCAAACTTGAGTTTCTAATACAGTGCCTCAAATTAATTCTGAAAAATAATTATTTTACGTATAACGGCTCTATATTTCAGCAAGTAAAGGGCACAGCTATGGGGGCCAGAGTAGCCCCCTCATATGCAAACCTGTTTATGAGTGCTTTTGAGGAGAAATTCCTATGGTCCAATCCTGAGATCACACAGCATATAAAGCTCTATCGTCGATATATCGACGATCTCATCTTTATATGGGAAGGGACGGAAGAATCAGTACAAAACCTTTTGAATACCCTTAATTCCAACACATGGGGCATTAAAAACTGGCATATTTTACAGAGAGATCCATATCTCAAAGATGCTATTTCTTCTGCCCCCATGGTTACGTTCAGGAGGGCCCCTACCTTGAAAAATATGCTGGCACCAAGGTAAATATATACCACTATATTCAAATTAATTCAATCTAATTTAATTCCCTACAATTTTCCTAGAATTTACTAATCTTGTAGTACTGCTGAATCTTTTTAGTATTAATTAAATCACAAATAAATAATAACATTAAAGAAACATAAGAAATTATCAAAATATCACTGCATATTACTATGCTAAACTATAATGTTACAATATACTGTACACTGCAGCCCAGAGGGTGCACCTTTCCCCCTCCAGATGAATAGTAACATAAATAATATATATCTTCCTCTATAAATACCACAAGGCGTAAATGCCTTTAATCTAGAAAATGTTGTACGCAGTCTGGGAAAACTATACTCATTCAACAAAAAAAGATAACCAATGGAAAATAAACAGAAACAAATAGATATAAATGTCTCTAAGCTGGATACAATCGGATCCATAACCACTGTGGCAATAGAATTAAACCTGATATTTCAGCACAAAACATTGATGAGAATATATAATCTAAAGCCTGTGATGAATTAATATTGGACCTTGACGTTCATCCACTAATCCGGAACGAGCGAGTGCTGATCTATGGAATTCCGCTATAAAACAGGAGCGGGTTTATATAGTTACTCACGAGCGTCCTCGGTATTGTGATCCTGTGAAATCTACTTCATCTGACAATCGACGATGAAGATACATTAAGAATTAGCCTTGTCCCTGTGTGATCTAATTAATCTGAAGGTCGGTCACGAGGTATTAGGACACCGTGGTGATCAGCGGGACACCGGCACTATCGTGCAGCCTCAGCTGCCCTGACTAATAGTGAAGTGATCTATCATCCATTCATGCGGCATTAGTATTAAAATACAGTAACTAGCAAAATATCGATGCCATTATATGTTACTATATCTAGCAGTAGAAAACCGAACGGCAGCCCCTTTAAGGGAAATTGAATACCGTCCAATTATTTATAATAGTTTGCACTATTACCAAATGTGGCACTGTCCCACGGTCAGAATTCAGGTTCTGTATATACTTTCTATAACTTTTATTTCATGGTTTTTAAGCTTGTTCGATATTTTAATCTTGTAATGGCCATATAGGTGAACCTAGGGTGAGGCTCTCCCCAGGGTGTTTCTACTATTGGATAACTAGCATCCATCTTGGTACACTCAGGTGTGAAGCCTCCACCTGGGTGTACCTGCTTCACGGGCAAACTAACAGCTGGAAGCACTAATTGCTGCATGGTTCACATGTATATAAAGAAGTGTCTTGTAACCTTGTGTATGCACTACTTGAGAAAGAGCTCTGCCTGAGCTCGAAACGTGTTGACCAGTGCCTTTTAATACCTGTCTGGATCTTTTATTGAATAAATCTACAATTTTAAAGGTAAAAGCGCCAACTCTGGAGAAGTGGTCTCCTAAAATTTTCATTTGAGGACTAAATTAGGGATTGCATAGGGGTGGACATAGGGGCATTCTACGCCAGTGATTCCCAAACAGGGTGCCTCCAGCTGTTGCTAAACTCCCAGCATGCCTGGACAGTCAGTGATTGTCCAGAAATGCTGGGAGTTGTTGTTTTGCAACAGCTGGAGGCTCCTTTTTGGAAACACTACCGTACAATACATTTTTCATTTTTATTGGAGGGACAGTGTAAGGGGGTGTTTATGTAGTGTTTTACTCTCTATTATGTGTTAGTGTAGTGTAGTGTTTTTAGGGTACATTCACACGGGCGCAGGTTTACAGTGAGCTTCCCGCTAGCAATTTGCACTGCGGCGAAAAATTTGCCGCAGCTCATACTTGAAGCAGGAAACTTACTGTAAACCTGCCCGTGTGAATGTACCCTGTACGTTCACATGGGGGGGGGGGGGGGGGCAAACCTCCAGCTGTTTCAAAATTACAACTCCCAGCATGTACTGACAGACCGTGCATGCTGGGAGTTGTAGCTTTGCAACAGCTGGAGGCACACTGGTTGGAAAACCTTCAGTTAAGTTCTGTTACCTAACTCAGTATTTTCCAACCAGTGTGCCTCCAGCTGTTGCAAAACTACAACTCCCAGCATGAACTGATCGCAGAAGGGCATGCTGGGAGATCTAGTTATGCAACAGCTGGAGGGATCGCAACTACAACTCCCAGCATGCCGAGACAGCTGTTTCGGCATGCTGGGATTTGCAGTTTTGCAACATCTGGAGGGCTACAGATAGAGAGCACTGCACTGAGATCTCCAAACTGTGGACCTCCAGATGTTGCAAAACTACAAATTCCAGCATGCACAGACAGCAAACAGCTATGTGGGCATGCTAGGAGTTGTAGTTTTGCAAGATCTAGAGTGCTATAGTATAGAGATCACTGTGCAGTGGTCTCTAAACTGTAGACCTCCAGCTGTTGCAAAACTGCACATCCCAGCATGCCCAGCAGCTGTCTGGGCATGCTGGTAGTTTTAGTTTTGCAACATCTGGAGGGCTACAGTCTCAGACTGTAGCCCTCTAGATGTTGCTAGGCAACTTACCGGCTTCCGTCGGATCCAGGGAGCCGTCCTCTTCTGCCGTACGACATCGCCGCCCGCGCCGATCACCGCAGCCAATCCCGTCCCGCAATTTCCACCGACGCGTAAGTGGATCTTCGGCGTTTGGTCCCCGTCGTTTCCCCTTCTTCCCCGCCTATTGTGGGTGGGCAGAACGGGGAAAACAAAAGTAAACCCCCCGCCCCCGATCTGCTATTGGTGGTCGCGTCTAGACCAGCCAATAGCAGAGATAGGAGGGGTGGCACCTCTGCCACCTCACTCCTATGGCTACAGGGGGATCGTGGGTGTCTTAGACAACCGCGATCCCCCTTATATTCCGGGTCACCATAGACTTGTATGACCCGGAATCGGCGCAAATCGCAAGTGTGAATTCACTTGCGATTTGTGCCGATCGCCTTCATGGGGGGGTCTGATGACCCCCCTGGGCATTTGCACGGGGTGCCTGCTGATCGATATCAGCAGTCACCCCAGTCCGGTCCCCGACAGGTACACCCTGGGTCCTTAAGACCCAGCTACAGAAGGCGTATCCATACGCCCTAGGTCCTGTACGGGTTAAACTACCTTTTGGAGTGCTATCCGTTAACCAATTATACTTGTTGGCTTTAGCTTTATTCTGTTTTTGATATGTTTTTAACAAAGACTGTAAGGTTTTATTGCGCTTATGTGTTATGATAGGATTCTCTGTCCTGATTGTTTTTAAGTCTGGGTCTTCCTGTAGGATGAACCAGTTTTTTTCTGATTACATTCCTAACTATTTGGTTCATAGGGGAATTCCTAAAAGAAAAAGTAAACCTGGATTCGCTATCATTTTTGTATTTCACTTTTGGTTTGAGTAATTCATGTCTACTTTTTGACTGAACTTTCTCGAAAGCATTGGCTACTATTATCTCTGGATATCCCCGTGCTGTGCTTCCAGCAGGTATCTTTCATTATTGTTATTGATTCATTTTATGCGGACAAACTGACTGTATGGGATGCTCCTTTTAGTATGGATGGGATGCGAACTCTGGAAGTGTAAAATGGCATTGCGGAAAATACTTTTACAGAATGAGGTAGTGACTGGACGATCATTTTCCACAATAATTTGTACATCTAAAAACTCCAACTTATTTCCCCCAAACTGGTGGGGGAACATCATATTAATAAAGCTGCACTCACCCGTGTTTTGAAGTTTGCCAGAAAGATGCTTTTATTTTCAGTGTCTGTAACAGCTATAACTTTACTTTATATTGAAAAAATTTGATATTTTTCTATCGACTTGAAAGTCCCATCACTAGGGGTCTCCCTTTCTGTCCTGCCCGCATTCAGTGTCTGCACGCTCACAGGGTTTGGTTACCTGTTGGCCTGGCAGGAGACCAAAGTCAAGAAATGCGGGTGGGACATTACTCGTTCTCTGCCCTGTCAATCATGCAGGCAAGAGGGAGCACTATATGAAGCAGTGTGGCAGGTCTTCTCTGCTCCTCTCCTCTCTGTGATACACGTGCAGAGAGGAGGGGATTGAGAACAGCCGGCCTTGATTGGCTGCCTCTTCTATGCTGCGGTCCCAAGTGTGAGCGCAGCATAGAAGAGAGACGGCGGAAGAGATCTCTGGCAGGGCTTCAGATGACATTACGCCTGCTGGGGAATGCCTCCTCAGTAGAGCAGGAGCTCAATGAGTGTGAGCTGAAGAGGGGGAGAAAAATGAAGGCATAAAAAGTGAATGCAGAGGAGAGGTTATCAGGTTGGGGGGAATTAATAGGGAGAGTTCCAAAAAATAGTACTTAACAGGTACTCAGTTTAAAAACTGAAGCAAAATATTTTTTTTACCAGCACCTTTCCTATTGGCATTTCCAATGCAGTTATACTCTGCTATACTGTGTGTTTTATGCTTTTTTCTTGTTAATATAATTTATGCACCACAGGTTAGTTATCCTATGTCATTAGTGTATTTATATATATATATATATATATATGGACAACTGATGATGGCATAGGATGAGGCCAGAGGAAGCAGAAAACCACAAAACGGTATCTTAGCTGTTCCTTCATTCCTATGTCCTTGTAAATTATATTACATTGGATCCATAAAAAGATGCCTTTTTTCTAGATTTCAAAAGCATAAAAACCATTACAGAATGGAATAGAAGCTGCTAGATTAATTCAACTCAGGAAAGTGTCTCACGAAGGTGACAGCAATCTACTCATCATTGTTGGACTTGAGCATATTACATCACGAGGTTCTGAACAGAAGAAGATTCTAAGACATGGAGAAGCTGTGTGGATAATGCACACTGAGGTGCCAGGTGTATTAGGTTTAAAAGAAATTAAACAAACTATTTTTTTTTTTTTATGAGCACCTTTGCCCTTAGCATTTCCGGTGCAGTTATACTCTGCTTTACTGTGTTCTTTTATGCTTTTTTCCTTATTGCTTATTTTTCTCATTGTGCACCCCTATGACTTTTTTTTTTGCTCCTGAAGCCTTCCCCACATCCCTGATTTTTTTGCAGAGGTGTTGCTTAAATATATAGCAGTGGTGCCACTAGTCTGTCCTCTTGTCGTGCCTTTTGTTAATACGTTTCATTTTGTACACCATCTTTTCTTTAATGGTTGAGATTTAATAAAGTTAATACAACATAAAAGGCTTAAAACAACAGGAAACAGCAGTGATGGTCTACTGATCCATGGACAAGTAGGATGTAATGGATTTATTATTATTATGTTTAGGGTCCAATGTTGTATGGGTTGTTCCAACGCAACTAGAACAGAATATATTGCAAATAAAACTAGAATACCAATCCTTATAGGGATACTCAACTCAACAAGGGATATAGTTATGAGTACCTACTTAAAATATTTATATGCAAGAGATGCTCCCATATGGAGCCCTAAGCACGTTGCTTGCGGATAGAGTGCAGTGTGCCAATCTAAAAATAATAAATAATTTATTTAAGAACTAAGGGATATTAATATATACACGTGTCAGGAATCAACAAAACGTATCTTATCCTGTTTAGTTGAAATTTTCCATATTAATACAACAGTGCTGGTTCTTTTAATTAAGTCGATGTCACAGGGTGAGCAGCAAGGTATATGGCCTGTATTGCGTACGCTTGCAAGCCATCAGTTGTATTTAACTGTTGATATAAACAAGTGGTTTTCTTAAATAAACCTTCAAGCAATCCTCATATAGCCCTGGAAGATCGTAATCAGTACCTGAGAATCTCTGTAGTCTTTTCGGTCCTTTCCTCCTGGGTCCGGTTCTGGGTGTATTAAGAGATGATCCGGTGATGATTGCTTTTGGAGGAAAGGATGGGAGACTGGCCTGGATGGTGGCGTCTCTACTGGACCTAGTCCTGCTGAAAAGAGAGTTGGTCAGCTGATTGCCGTTAGTGACATCACAACGGTATCGTGGATTGTCCCAAAATAACTAATGCGTGTCAAAGACTTTATGGTCTCCTTTGTCTAGGAAAGGTGAGTACTGGTATCCTCTGCTATTTGTAGTTCCAGTCTCTTAACGCTTTAATGACCAGTAAGATTATTTCTTCTTTCTGTTTTTTGCTACTGTAACGCAGAGCGCTCCGGGTCCGTCTCCTCCCCCGGAGCGCTCGCGGTGTTCTGCTCCTGTTCGCAGCGCCTCGGTCAGACTCGCTGACCGGGAGCGCTGCTCTGATTTCCCCGGCGGGGATGCGATCCGTGTGGCGGGACGTGCCTGCCCGCGGGTCGCATCCCGTTCTGCTCACCTGCCCCGTCCTCCGTCTGCTCAGTCCCAGCGCGCGTGGTCCCGCTCTCTAGGGCGCGCGCGCGCCGGGTCTCTCAGATTTAAAGGGCCAGTACACCATTAATTGGTGTCTGGCCCAATCAGTTCCTATCACTCCCAACACTTAAAAACCCACTTCCCCTTCCTGTCCTCGCCGGATCTTGTTGCCTTGTGCCAGTGAAAGCGTTTATTGTGAGCCTATTGGCTGTGTATCCAGACTCTTTGCTGTTGCCCCTGACTACGAACCGTTGCCGCCTGCCTTGACCTTCTGCTACGTCTGACCTTGCCTTGCCATGTCCTTGTGTACCGCGCCTGTCTCAGCTGCCAGAGAGGTTGAGTCGCTATCGGGAGGAACGACCTGAGGGTTACCTGCCGCAGCAAGTCCATCCCGCTTTACGGCGGGCTCTGGTGAAAACCAGTAATCCCTTAGATTCCGTTCCCCTGGTACGGGCCACGCCATCGCCTCTCTGGCACAGAGGATCCACTACCCGTGTCCTCCCCGCATACCAGTCCGGATCCTGACAGTAGATTCGGCCATGGATCCCGCCGAGGTGCTGCTGCCCAGTATCGCTGACCTCACCACCGTGGTCGTCCAGCAATCTTAGCAGATCGCCCAAAAAGGACAACAGGTGACTCAGTTGACTGCCATGCTACAGCAGCTTCTGCCTCCACAGCAGCAACCATCTCCTCCGCCAGCTCCTGCTTCTCCTCCACAGCGAGTTGCCGCTTCTAGACTCCACCTGTCCCTACCTGATAAGTTTGATGGAGACTCTAAGCTGTGCCGTGGGTTCCTATCTCAGTGTTCCCTACACCTGGAGATGATGTCGGACCAGTTTCCCACAGAACGGTCTAAGGTGGTGTTCAGGGTCAGCCTGCTGTCTGTAAAGGCCTTGTCCTGGGCCACACCGCTTTGGGACTGCAACGATCCTGCCACTGCTACCATTCAGTCCTTCTTCTCCGAAGTACGCAGTGTCTTTGAGGAGCCAGCCCGGGCTTCCTCAGCCGAGATGGCTCTATTGAATCTCGTCCAAGGGAGCTCTTCAGTGGGCGTATACGCCATACAGTTCCGCACCCTCGGCTCTGAGCTAGCCTGGAACAATGAGGCCCTCTGTGCGACCTTCAAGAAAGGTTTATCCAGCCACATCAAAGATGTTCTGGCCGCACAAGAGATTCCTACTACCCTGTCTGAACTTCCATTTGGCCACCCGCATTGACATGCGTTTCTCAGAAAGACGCCAAGAGCTTCGCCAGGAAAAGGATCGTTTGGCACCTCTCTTCCAGTGTCCTTTGCAACCTGTTCCTGTGCCTTCCGCCGAGGAGGCTATGCAAGTGGATCGGTCTCGCCTGACCCAACAAGAGAGGACTCACCACAGGAACGAAAATTTGTGCCTGTACTGTGCTAGTACTGAACATTTCCTGAAGGACTGTCCTATTCGTCCTCCGCGTCAGGGAAACGCACGCACCTAGTTAACGTGAGAGAGGCGTTACTAGGTGTGAATTCATCCTCTCCACGACTGACTATACCTGTGTGGATTTCTCTACCCGCAAATACTTCCTTCTCCGCTGTGGCCTTTCTGGACTCAGGTTCAGCATTTCATTGAAGCCTCACTCATCAACAGATTCAATATTCCTGTTAACCGTCTCGTCAAACCTTTCTTCATTTCATCAGTGAATGGAGAAAAACTGGACTGCACAGTGCGTTACTGCACAGAACCTCTGCTCATGAGCATTGGAGTTCTCCATCATGAAAATATAGAATTTTTTGTATTGCCCAACTGTACCTCTGAAATTCTTCTTGGCTTGCCCTGGCTCCAGCTTCATGCACCTACCCTCGACTGGACCACTGGGGACATTAAAAGTTGGGGATCTTCCTGCCACAAGCGATGTCTCAAGTCTGTTCCTACCAGCCAAGTCTCCATCACTACACCATTGATAGGCCTTCCTAAGGCCTATCAGGACTATTCTGAAGTTTTTTGTAAAAAGCAAGCAGAGGTCTTACCACCACACAGACTCTACGACTGCCCTATTGACTTGCTTCCTGGTACCACACCGCCCTGTGGCAGGATTTACCCACTCTCCCCTCCAGAAACGCAAGCCATGACTGAATACATTCAGGAAAACTTAAAAAGACGTTTCATCCGGAAATCTTCTTCTCCAGCCGGAGCTGGATTCTTCTTCGTTGCCAAAAAAGACGGATCTCTACGCCCTTGCATAGACTACCGCGGTCTTAATAAAATCACAGTGAAAAAACGCTATCCTCGGCCACTTATCTCTGAACTCTTTGACCGACTGCACGGAGCAAACATTTTTACCAAACTTTATCTAGGGAGCGCATATAACCTCATTCAAATTCGTGAGGGTGACGAGTGGAAAACCGCATTTAACACTAGAGATGGACACTTTGAATATCTCGTCATGCCATTTGGACTTCGCAAAGCCCCCGCAGTCTTTCAAGATTTTGTTAATGAAATTTTTCAGGACTTGTTGTATACCTGCGTTGTAGTCTACTTAGATGACATTCAAATTTTTTCCTCCAACCTAGAGGAACACCGTTTCCATGTCCGTCAAGTGCTCCAGCGTCTTCGTGAAAATCATCTGTACGCCAAATTTGAAAAATGTCTTTTTGAACGCAGCAGCCTTCTTTTCCTGGGATACTTAGTCTCTGGTCAAGGTCTACAAATGGATCCTGACAAACTCTCCGCGGTGCTGGATTGGCCACGCCCCTCTGGACTCCGTGCTATCCAACGCTTTCTTGGATTCGCTAACTATTATCGTCAGTTCATTCCCCACTTCTCCACCATCGTTGCTCCTATTGTGGCACTGACTAAGAAAAACGCGAATCCAAGATCTTGGCCTCCCCAAGTGGATGAAGCTTTTAACCGACTCAAGGCCGCCTTCGCCTCTGCACCGGTCCTGTCCAGGCCTGATCCTATGAAGCCTTTTTTCCTTGAGGTTGACGCCTCCTCGATCAGAGCTGGAGCCATTCTTCTTCAAAAAAACGCTTCTGGAAAAAACATCACTTGCGTTTTTTTCTCCAAAACCTTCTCTCCTGCAGAAAAAAAATATTCTATTGGAGACAGTGAACTTTTGGCCATTAAGTTGGGGCTTGAGGAGTGGAGACATCTCTTGGAAGGATCCATTCGTCCCATCACCATCTACACGGACCATAAAAATGTATCTTACCTCCAGTCCGCCCAGCGGTTAAATCCTCACCAGGCTAGATGGTCGTTGTTTTTTGCCCGCTACAATTTTGAAATACACTTCCGTCCTGCTGATAAGAATGTCAGGGCTGATGCTCTATCACTTTCCACCGATGCCTCCGAGTCTGAAGCTCCTCTATAGCACATTTTACCTCCTGAGTGCCCGATCTCCTCTGCCCCAGCCTCTCTGGTGCAAATTCCTCCTGGAAAGACTTTTGTCCCTCAACGTCTTCGCCTCAAGATCCTCAAATGGGGTCACTCCTCTCATTTGGCTGGCCATGCCGGGATCAAAAAATCCATTCAGTTAATTTCCCGTCTATATTGGTGGTCTTCCCTGGAGAAGGATGTAACTGATTTCGTTCGGGCTTGTACAGTTTGTGCCCATGATAAAACTCCTCGCCAGAAGCCTGCAGGTCTTCTCCTTCCTCTGCCAGTGCTAGAACAGCCATGGTCCCATATTGCTATGGACTTCATCACTGACCTTCCATCTTCTCTCGGCAACACAGTCATTTGGGTGGTTGTTGAACGTTTTTCTAAAATGGCTCATTTTGTCCCTCTGCCAGATCTTCCTTCCGCGCCACAGTTGGCAAAACAATTTTTTCTTCAAATTTTTCGTCTCCACGGGCTTCCCACGCACATCGTCTCTGACAGAGGTGTTCAATTTGTTTCAAAATTCTGGAGGGCACTCTGCAGTTAATTAAAAATCAAATTACATTTTTCATCTGCTTACCACCCACAATCCAACGGTCATGTGGAAAAAGTGAACCAGATACTTGGTGACTACCTGCGACATTTTGTTTCATCCCGTCAAGATGATTGGGTCGACCTTCTGCCTTGGGCCGAATTTTCTTACAATTTTAAAACCTCTGAATGCTCTTCTAAGTCTCCATTTTTTGTGGTGTATGGCCGTCACCCTCTTCCCCCCCTCCCCATGCCCACTTCTTCTGTAGTTTCTGCCGTGGATGAGCTGACTCAAAACTTTTCCTCTATTTGGCGTGACACTCGAAAGTCTCTTCAATTGGCATCGTCCCGTATGAAGAGACACGCCGACAAGAAGAGAAGGGTTCCTCCTGTTTTTTCCCCCGGTGACAAGGTATGGCTTTCTGCTAAGTACATACCATTCCGGGTACCCAGGTACAAGTTGGGCCCTCGATTTTTAGGCGCATAAAAGTCAAAAGACAAATTAACCCTGTCTCTTATCAACTTCATCTTCCTCCATCTTTCCGTATCCCTAATTCTTTCCATGTTTCTTTGCTCAAGCCTGTTGTTTTCAACCGTTATTCTCCCAAGGTCACTGTTCCTGCTCCTGTCTCTGGCTCCTCCGATGTATTCTCTGTGAAGGAGATCCTCGCCTCTAAAGTTGTCCGAGGTAAAAGATTTTTTCTAATTAACTGGGAGAATTGTGGTCTTGAAGAGAGGTCCTGGGAGCCTGAGGCCAATATTTTGGACAAGGAGCTCATCCACAAATTCCTTGACTCCAAAAAGAGGGGGAGACCTAAGGGGGGGGGGAAGGAACGCCGAGCGCTCCGGGTCCTTCTCCTCCCCCGGAGCGGTGTTCTGCTCCTGTTCGCAGCGCCCCGGTCAGACTCGTTGTCCGGGAGCGCTGCTCTGGTTTCCCCAGCGGGGATGCGATCCCGTTCTGCTCACCTGCCCCATCCTCCGTCTGCTCAGTCCCGGCGCGCGGTCCCACTCTCTAGGGCACGCGTGCGCCGGGTCTCTCAGATTTCACCTCTTAAGGACCCAGCCATTTTACACCTTAGGACCCAGCCATTTTTTGAACATCTGACCACTGTCACTTTAAACATTAATAACTCTGGAATGCTTTTAGTTATCATTCTGATTCTGAGACTGGTTTTTCGTGACATATTCTACTTTAACATAGTGGTAAAAAAAATTGTAACTTGCATCCTTTCTTGGTGAAAAATGTGAAAATTTTATGAAAAATTAGAAAATTTAGCATTTTTCTAATTTTGAAGCTCTCTGCTTGTAAGGAAAATGGATATTCAAAATATTAAAAAAAATTTTTCACATATACAATATGTCTACTTTATGATTGCATCATAAAATTGACAAGTTTTTACTTTTGGAAGACACCAGAGGGCTTCAAAGTTCAGCAGCAATTTTCCAATTTTTCACAAAATTTCCAAACTCACTATTTTTCAGGGACCAGTTCAGGTTTGAAGTGGATTTGAAGGGTCTTCATCTTAGAAATACCCCACAAATGACACCATTATAAAAACTGCACCCCCCAAAGTATACAAAATGATATTCGGTCAGCCTTTTAACCCTTTAGGTGTTTCACAGGAATAGCAGGAAAGTGAAGGAGAAAATTCACAATCTTCATTTTTTACACTCGCATGTTCTTGTAAACCCAATTTTTGAATTTATACAAGGGGTGAAAGAAGAGAATGTATACTTATATTTGTAGCCCAATTTCTCTTGAGTAAGCACATACCTCATATGTCTATGTAAAGTGTTCGGTGGGCGCAGTAGAGGGCTCAGAACCGAAGGAGTGACAAGGGGATTTTGGAGAGTACGTTTTTCTGAAATGGTTTTTGGGGGGCATGTTGCATATAGGAAGCCCCTATGGTGCCAGAACAGCAAAAAAAAAAAGAACACATGCCATACCATTTTGGAAACAAGACCCCTTGAGGAACGTAACAAGGAATTAAGTGAGCCTTAATACCCCACATGTGTTTCACGACTTTTGCATATGTAAAAAAATAAAATAAAATTTCACTAAAATGTGTGTTTCCCCCCAAATTTCACATTTTTGCAAGGGTTAATCGCAGAAAATACCCCCCAAAATTTGTAACCCAATCTCTTCTGAGTATGAAGGTACCCCATAAGTTGGCCTGTAGTGCACTACGGGCGAACTACAATGCTCAGAAGAGAAGGAGTCATATTTGGCTATTTGAGAGCAAATTTTGCTCGGGGGCATGTCCCATTTAGAAAGCCCCTATGGTGCCAGTAGAGCATAAAAAAACCACATGGCATACCATTTTGGAAACTAGACCCCTTGAGGAACGTAACAAGGAATAAAGTGAGCCTTAATACCCCACAGGGGTTTCACGACTTTTGCATACGTAAAAAAAAAAAAATCACTAAAATGGGTGTTTCCCCCCAAATTTCACATTTTGCAAGGGTTAATAGCAAAAAATACCCCCCAAAATTTGAAACCCCATCTATTCTGAGTATGGAGTTACCCTATAAGTTGACCTGAACTACGGGCGAACTACAATGCTCAGAAGAGAAGGAGTCATATTTGGCTTTTTGAGAGCGAATTTTGCTCGGGGGGCATGTCGCATTTAGGAAGCCCCTATGGTGCCAGGACAGCAAAATAACCCCCACATGGCATACCATTTTGGAAACTAGACCCCTTGAGGAACGTAACAAGGGGTACAGTGAGCATTTACCCCCACTGGTGTCTGTCAGATCTTTGGAACAGTGGTCTGTACAACATTTTTAATTTGCACAGCCCACTGTTCCAAAGATCTGTCAGACACCTGTGGGGTGTAAATTCTCACTGCACCCCTCATTACATTCCATGAGGGGTGTAGTTTCCGAAATGGGGTCACATGTGGGGTTTTGTTTTTTTTGCGTTTGTCAAAACCGCTGTAACAATCAGCCACCCCTGTGCAAATCACCTCAAATGTACATGGCGCACTCTCCCTTCTGGGCCTTGTTGTGCGCCCCCAGAGCACTTTGCGCCCACATATGGGGTATCTCCGTAGTCGGGAGAAATTGCATTACAAATTTTGGGGGGCTTTTTTCCCTTTTACCTCTTGTCAAAATGAAAAGTATAGGGCAACACGAGCATGTTAGTGTAAACAATTAATTTTTTTTACACTAACATGCTGGTGTAGACCCCAACTTCACATTTTCATAAGGGGTGAAAGGAGAAAAAGCCCCCCAAAATTTGTTAGGCAATTTCTCCCGAGTACGGCGATACCCCATATGTGACCCTAAACTGTTGCCTTGAAATACGACAGGGCTCCAAAGTGAGAGCGCCACGCGCATTTGAGGCCTAAATTAGGGATTTGCATAGGGGTGGACATAGGGGTATTCTACACCAGTGATTCCCAAACAGGGTGCCTCCAGCTGTTGCAAAACTCCCAGCATGCTTGGACAGTCAACGGCTGTCCGGCAATACTGGGAGTTGTTGTTTTGCAACAGTTGGAGGCTCCATTTTGGAAACAGTGGCGTACCAGACATTTTTCATTTTTATTGGGGAGGGGGGCTGTGTATATGTAGTGTTTTTTACTTTTTATTTTATTTTGTGTTAGTGTAGTGTAGTGTTTTTAGGGTACAGTCACATGGGCGGGGGGTTACAGCGAGTTTCCCGCTGCAAGTTTGAGCTGCCGCGCAAAATTTGCTGCATCGCAATTTTGCAGCCTGATACTCACTGTAAGCCCCCTGCCCATGTGAATGTACCCTGTACATTCACAGGGGTGAACCTCCAGCTGTTGCAAAACTACAACTCCCAGCATGCACAGTCTATCAGTGCATGCTGGTAGTTGTAGTTTTGCAACAGCTGGAGGCACATGGGTTGGGAAGCATTGAGTTAGGAAACAGACAATGTTTCCCAACCAGTGTGCCTCCAGCTGTTGCAAAACCACAACTCCCAAACATTCTCAGGCATGCTGGGAGTAGTAGTTCGGCAACATCTTTAGAGCCAGATGTTGCCGAACTACAACTCCCAGCATGCTTGGAGTTGTAGTTTTGCAACATCTGGAGGACTACAGTTTGCAGACCACTAATACAGGTTTTCCCAATCTGTGCCCTTCCAAATGTTGCAATACTACAACTCCCAGTATGCCAAAACTGTCCAGGCATGCTGGGAGTTTTAGTTCTGCAACATCTGAAGGGCCAGATGTTACAGAACTACAACTCCCAGCATGCGTAGACAGTAAGGGCATGCTGAGGATGTGTAGTTTTGCAACATCTGGAAGGGCACAGTGGTCTCCAAACTGTGGACCTCCAGATGTTGCAAAACTGCAACTCCCAGCATGCCCAGACGCCAAGGGCTGTCTGGGCATGCTGGGAGTTGTAGTTTACAGGGTCCCATTACAGCAATGCATGTCGCTTTACGGCGACGTGCATTGCTGTAAAGGGCCCGACCGCGGCTGAAGATCAACTCACCTGTCGCCGCCGCCCTCTTCATCGCAGGGATCCGGGTCTTCAGGGACGAGGTAAGTACCGGGGCCGGTCCCCAGCACTCCCCCGTCCCCCACCGCGTCCTCCGGTCTTCCTCCCGTCCTCTCCGGACTTTCAGGGGCCGGGCAGGACGGGAGGAAGTAACCGCCCCCCCTCCTGCGATTGGTCGGTTAACTAACTGAAGAATCGCAGGGTATAGGAGGAGGTGGCTGGTTTGCTTAGCATGGTCCTGGCTGCCTGTGACAGCCGGGATCATGCAAAATTACCAGGCGGTCAGGTCCCAGAGACCCGATCAGCCCGGTATCGCCGCAGATCGCAAGGGCGATTTCCCTTGCGATTTGTGGCGATCGCCGACATGGGGGGCCTACATGGCCCCCCTCGGCATTTGCCCTGGATGCCTGCTGAAGGATTTCAGCAGGCATCCAGTTCCGATCTCTGCCTAGCGCGCGGCAGAGACCGGAAAACACCAGGGCGTATGTATGGATACGCCCTGGGTCCTTAAGGCCCAGGGTGTGAGGGCGTATCCATACGCCCTGGGTCCTTAAGAGGTTAAAGGGCCAGTACACCATTAATTGGTGTCTGGCCCAATCAGTTCCTATCACTCCCAACACTTAAAAACCCACTTCCCCTTCCTGTCCTCGCCGGACCATGTTGCCTTGTGCCAGTGAAAGCGTTTATTGTGAGTCTATTGCCTGTGTATCCAGACCCTTTGCTGTTGCCCCTGACTACGAACCGTTGCTGCCTGCCTTCACCTTCTGCTACGTCTGACCTTGCCTGGCCTTGTCCTTGTGTACCGCGCCTGTCTCAGCTGCAAGAGAGGTTGAGTCGCTATCTGGAGGAACGACCTGGGGGTTACCTGCCGCAGCATGTCCATCCCGCTTTGCGGCGGGCTCTGATAAAAACCAGTAATCCCTTAGATTCCGTTCCCCTGGTACGGCCCACGCCATCGCCTCTCTGGCACAGAGTATCCACTACCTGTGTCCTCCCCGCATACCAATCCGGATCCTGACAGCTACTTTCTATTCCTCCAGGAAACCAAATATCTCGAGATCGGTATTTAGACCATAGGGTACCCCCGTATTGAGGTCAAAAATCCATTTTGCCTCTGCCCTTGACATCTGGGTGATGTAGTTCCCCCCTCTCCAATTAGGTGTAATTTTTTTTTCCATGTGAACAAATTCTGATCCTTTTATTGAGGAGCTATGGTTGTCCTTATAATGTTTAGACAAGGGATGTCCATCAAAGCCTCTCTTTATATTGTAAAGATGTTCAGTCCTCCTTTGTATTAAAAGTCTTTTAGTCCGTCCAATATATAATTTAATGCACGGACATCTAATTCCATAAATCCCTCCTTTTGTTTTGCAATGGGTATGACTATTTATTTTCCTAGTTAATTCTCCATTGTTAATTGATAAAATGGGTTCTAAGTTATTCATATTCTGACAAATTTTACATTTTCAGCAGGGAAAAAAATCTTTTAATTGTTGCGGAGGGGATGAGGTGCATGTTAATTTCATTTGTTTAGAAATTTTACTTTTGTTTTTATTTTTCATTGTTGGTGCGACCAAATTCCCCAAATTCCTGTCATGACCAACTAGTGGGACAGGGAGATAAATAAAATGATAAAATGACAAGATAAATACAAGGTAAATGCTCAAGCACATATAGTCAGAATATTGCACAAACAGACATAGTGGCATTAAACTAACAGACATCATAGTATAGCACTGAATAACCAACCCTGAATGCAGGAGAAGTCTGGCTTAAAATAACTCCACCTGTGTTCTCATTCGTTCAGTGCATTAACTATTCCCTATCCAGGTATAATAGCAAACTGCCCTGAACAAACTAATGTGTGAATACACACCTGACCAAAAAAATACAAGAACAAACAAACAGACATTACAATTCCGTTCCTTTTTCAAAATGAATGATGTTTTTTTTTTTGGAAGTTTTTCTCCTATTACCTATTGAAAATGAATACGTTTAAAATTGGCATATTTTGACCCCTATAACTTTTTTATTTTTCCGTGTACGGGGCAGTATGAGGGCTCATTTTTTCCGCCGTGATCTGAAGTTTTTAGCGGTACCATTTTTGTATTGATCGGTCTTTATGTTCGTAAAAATACGTTATTTTGGACTTTGGAATTTTTTGTGCGTATGCCATTGACCGTGCGGTTTCATTTATGATATATTTTTATAGTTCGGACATTTACACACGCGGCAATACCACATATGTTTATTTTTATTTACACAGTTTTTTCTTTTTAAATGGGAAAAGGGGGGTTATTCTTACTGTTATTGGGGAAGGGGTTAAATAATCTTTATTAAAAAATTTTCACACTTTTGCTTTTTATGCAATGTTATAGCCCCCTCTAGTGGCTATAACACTGTACACACTGATCTTCTACACAGATCACTGCCATGCATTAACATGGCCACGATCAGTGTTATCGGCGGTCGATTGCTCAAGCCTGGATTTCAGGCTTGGAGCAATGAATCGCCGATCGGACGTGCCGGAGGCAGGTAACGAACCCTCTGCTTGTGTTCTAGCTGATCGGAACATCTCGATTTCACCGCGATGGTTCCGATCAGCCCTACTGAGCTGCCGGGAGTGTATTTTTGTTACTTTAGAAGCGGCGATCAACTTTGAACACCATGTCAAAAGGGTTAATAGCGCATGGTACAACGATCCGTGCCGCACACTATTAGCCCAGGGTCCAGGCTTTCATTAGCCACCGGGACCGAAGCGCTATGATGTTGGGTCATGGAGTAACCCCACGTTAAAGACCGGGACCAGGCGCAGGGCGTACAGGTATGCCCTGCATCCTTAAGAGGTTAAATTGAGTCTCTTCATAAGCTGGGCGCATCGATGCCTTTTAGGCCCGTTCCCAGATTATACGCCATTGAGGGATCAAGATAGTAGTATTGAGAGCCTCCTCGCAGTGACTCATATAGCGGTGGGCAGGAGGAGGGCCATCTAGAGGAGAAATCAAGAAAGAGTAAATGCTAGAGAGGAGCCCCTTCTCCTGAGGACCACCCCTACACAGCCATTCAAAACCCTTGGACAGAGATACCGTCTAGAGGACAGATAATGGTGGAGCTGAACATAGTGTGCTTCCTCAGAAGAAGGGAGGGCCCAACAAGCAATCAGCTGATCAAAAGGTAGAAGAGAACGAGTGAGGGGATCAACAACATCTGTCCACCAAAATAGACCTCTGGAGCCCCATTCTCTAACCATACTTTAAGTCAGACTTTAAGTCAGTCAGAGAAAAAGCATGATGATAGAGAAAGGATTGTAAAGGAGAGAAAGAGGAAAAAAGTCGAAATTGTCTAGAACAGTAGATCCATACATACTGGGAAAATGACATGGTACCCAAAAGAAGACAAGCAGGGGTAGGGACAGCCCATAAGAAGGAATTAGGATGGATCGGAGCCAGCCACAAATTCTCCACCTTCATCCATTTACTGTAGACATGGTAGGAAAACCACGCAGTTAGCTGGCACAAATGGGTAGCCCAATCATACTTAGTAACATCAGGGACTTCCAACCCTCCCATAAATTTACTGGCTAACATAACCGACATAGGGAGATGGTGGTGCTTGGCTTCCAAATTGAACCAAAAAATAACCGACAGGAGAGAGCGCAACACGGCCATAGGTACCCGGACCATTAACGTCTCAAAAAAGTACAGCAGCTTGGGAAGAATAATCATCTTTACCGCCACAATGCGTCCAAAAAAAGATATATATATATTGGGACTGCCATTTTTCCATCAGAGTCTGCAATTCATGAAAAAGAGCAGGAAAGTTAGCAGAGTACAAAGAGGAGTAGCAAGGGGAAAGGGACACACCTTGTTATTTAATGGCAGAAGGAGGCCACTGAAAGGAAAAATTAGCCCGCAGAAGAGAAATCGAGGAAGAAGGGTTTAAAGGCATGGCTTCAGTCTTGGAGTGGTTGACTTTATAGCCCGAAACACGACCATAGGAATGGAGAAGTTTATACAGAGCATGTAAAGATAACAATGGATTAGTAAGAGTAAGCAAGACATCATCAGGGAATAAGCAAATCTTGAATTCCCTACCATGAAGGGCAATGCCAGAGATGTCCGAGTCCCCCCCCCCCCCCCTCTGATCATAGCAGCTAGAGGATCTCTGCACAAAGCAAAAATCAGGGGGAGAGCGGACATCAGGGGGAGAGTCACCACCCTGTCTGCAAGGAATAAAATCAACCTGGTCCTTGTGCACAAGGGTAAGGAGATAGCAGCAAAGGCGGTTCACCAGGACCTTAGAAAACAGTTTCAGATCAGAGTTAAGAAGAGCAGTGGGCCGATAGCTAGAAGAATCGTGAGGGTCCTTACGAGGCTTAGGAATCAATTAAATTAGTGAATGAAGAAAAGACTGCGGGATGAGCCCCCCCCCCCCCTGCAGAAAAGAATTAAAAAGAGGAACCAGCTTAGGAAGGGGAATAGAGGAGTAGGTTTTATAGTACAGGTAAGTATATACATCCGGACCCGAAGAATTCCCCGCAGGAAGGGACTTAAGAACTTCCGAGAGCTTCTCAAGGGTTATAAAAGAATTCAAAGTCTCACGGCCAGTTGCCGAAAGAGAGAGCAAGCTACACTGAGAGAGAAAAGAATGAAGCTCTGCTTCCTGCTCTCCTGGGTCAAAGGGGAGTTGAGATGGGAGGGAGTACAGCCTAGTAATCAAAGAACAAGTGAGAAATAGCCCCAGGATGGTGGTGGAGAGTGCCAGAGGGGTCCTTCAGAGCAAAGGGAGCCTGAGCATGGTCCCACAGGCATCTCGTTAATATAGTGTGCACCTTGTTACCCTTTTCGTAGAAACATGGCTTAGCATACAACAATTGACGTTCAACCTTGTGAAGGACTAAATCACCCAGCTGGGACCGAGCGTCAACCAAATGCCTCAGCACCGAAAGAGAGGGGAAGGACAACAGGAGAGTTTCTAAATGAGTAATCTGAGAGCGATGTTCCCTGGAGCGAGCCAGAGCATCAGGTTTCAATTGTGAGCCCAGAGCAATGCAATGACCTCTGACCATTGATTTATGGGCTTTCCACAAAATCGTGGCGATCTGACATCGTATCCCCTATCCTTTGGATAGGGGATAAGATGTCTAGGGGCGGAGTACCCCTTTAAGAGATTGGAACTACAAATAGCGGAGGATACCAATACACACCTATCCCAGACGAAGGAGACCGTAAAGTTTTTGGGAAAATCCACTAAATCGTAGTGACGTCACTAGCGGCAATCAGCTTACCAACTCTCTTTTCAGCAGGACCAGGTAGAGACACCACCGGCCAGGGCAGTCTCCCGTCCTTTCCCCAAAAGCAATCATCAACGGATCATCTCTGAATACACTTGGACCCGGGACAAAAAGGACCCTAAAGACTACGGAGGTTCTCAGGTACCAATTACGATCTTCCAGGGTCAAATGAGGATTGCTTGAATGTTTATTTAAGTAGACCACTTGTTTACATCTACATATAGATACAGCTGAGGGCTTACAAAGAACGCAATACAGGCTGTATACCTCGCTGCTCACGCTGTGACATCAACTTCATTAAAAGAACCAGGACTGTTGTATTAATATGGAAGATTTCTGCTAAACAGGGTAGGATACATTTTGATTATTCCTGACACGTGTATATATTAATATCCCTTAGTTCTTATTAAACTAATTATTTATTATTTTTATTGACAAACTGCCCCTTATCGGCAAGCAACCTGCTTAGGGTGACTTAAAAATAAATTTATCGTATGGGAGCATCTCTTGCATATAAATATTTTAAGTAGGTACTCATAACCCTATCCCTTGTTGTACAACATTGAGTATCCCTATAAAGATGGATATTCTAATTTTGTTTTCAATGTATTTCATGCTAGTTACATTGGAACAACTCACACAACAATGGAGCAGTATAGCATCATATTGCATTGTGCATCATTCACTTATTCCTATATCGTGGTTTGGAGATACAGTGGAATAAAAAATAAAAAACATTCATAACTTCTATTAATTGTAAGTCTTATTTGTTCCAATATTTAATTAATATTTTTTTATTGTTTTATACTTATGGTTGGCAGGAAACCATAACATACCAGGCAGCAGGGTAGGCATATAGGACAACCATTATATAGCATACCCACCAATCCGGTAGAGAGCTTGTGATTACTTAAAAAATAAGCCAATTTATGGTTTTCTCAAAGTAAAAATAAAACAATTATAGCTGTTAGAAGGAAAATAGAAAAAAATAGAAAGCCTCTTTTACATTGCAGTTGGGCTCCGCTATGATGGAGCAGTGATAACACTGTAAATGTAACTTGCCAGTTTCTTTACTGAAGATCAACTTGAACAGTAATACAGGCAGGCTTTAGGCTGAAGCAGAATAACCCATTGTGTTGGTGTCTCTATATTCTAGCCCTTCTTGTAAATGGTAACTGAATTACAGTAAATATCAGAGGTAAGAAAATGCATTTACTTGTTTCCCTAGTAATGCAATTCCCTTTAACCCCTTAAGGACCAAGCATTTTTCTGTTTTTACACTTTTGTTTTTTCCTCCTCACCTTTTAAAAAGGTGCACCTAAAAATCCATATGAGGGCTTATTTTTTGCGCCACCAATTCTACTTTGGAATGACATGAGTCATTTTACACAAACATTTATGGCGAAACGGAAAAAAAAATCATTGTGCGACAAAATTGAAGAAAAAACACCATTTTGTAAATTTTTGGGGCTTCTGATTCTAGGCAGTACATTTTTCGGTAAAAATTACACTTTATCTTTATTCTGTAGGTCCATACGATTAAAATGATACCCTACTTATATAGGTTTGATTTTGTCGCACTTCTGGAAAAAATCATAACTACATGCAGGAAAATTTATACATTTAAAATTGTCCTTTTCTGACCCCTATAACTTTTTTATTTTTCCACGTACAGGGCGGTTTGAGGGCTCATTTTTTGCGCCGTGATCTGAAGTTTTAATCGGTACCATTTTTATTTTGATTGGACTTCTTGATCGCTTTTTATTCCTTTTTTTATGGTATGAAAAGTGACCAAAAATACGCTATTTTGGACTTTGGAATTTTTTTGCGTGTACGCCATTGACCGTGCGGTTTAATTAATGATATATTTTTATAGTTCAGACATTTACACATGTGACGATACTACATATGTTTATTTTTATTATGGTTACATATTTTTAATATGGAATTTGGGAAAAGGGGGGTGATTTAAACTTTTAATAAAGAAGGGGTTAATGTGTGTGTTTTTAAACTTTTTTTAAACTTTTTTTTTTACAATTTTAGTCCCCTTAGGGGACTTTTAGGAGGAATCATTTGATTCCTCATACAGATGAATGGGATTGCATACAATCCCATTCATCTGTGTGCTCTGCGCTCGATTGATAAAGCCTGGTCCTGCCAGGCTTTATCATTCAGAGAGCCGGAGCCGACACAGGAGGAGAGGTAAGCCCTCAGGCTACCTCAGCAGTGGATCGCTCCCCCGTGATCGCGCTGCGGGGGAGCGATCCACCCCACTGGACCACCAGGGACTGTATACAGGCACCTTTAGACGCCGCTGTCAACTTTGACAGCGGCGATCTAAAGGGTTAATAGCCGGCCGCGGCGATCGCCGCATGTCGGCTATTAACGCCGGCCCCCAGCTACAGGAATCAGCTGGGGGCTGGCCGGTATGACGCGGGCTCGAGTCGGGAGCCCGCGTCATACCCCGGTAACGGCCATTGGACGAATATAGACGTCCATGGTCGTTATCGGGTTAATGGGGTGGGGAAGTAAATATGCATCACTTTTCTGAAGAATACTTACAGATCAGGATTAATTACGTATATGCCTTATACAGAATTTCAAGCTGGTTCACAATTGTTTGTAGGAGCTGTCCTAGGCTACTCTGACAACTTTTTCACTCCTCCCACAAGGAGAGACTAGCTCTCAATTGTCATAAACTTCCACTTCTCAGTAGGTAAAAGCAAGCTCCTCCCTTCTTCCAGTTGCTTTCTAGCAATATGGATTTGTTTTAATCTTTTGCTGCAAACAGACATGCCTGGTACATAACAGTTTCAAACATTATAAAAAGTCATTATGGCACATTGTACCAGCAGATTGTGTTTGAGTGTATCCCACATAGCGAATTAAGTCTAGGTGATAAGGCATTTCAAACAAAACAACTTGACAGCTTTTACTTGAGCAGATGCTAGATAGTTACAGGGAATTCCAGAGAATTACAGTTTATCAATGTTAAAAAAAAGTGTGTAAGAACTCGAAGGATTAACCTTTACTGAGCGTTGGCTTGGCCTGGTTGCTTGGCTACGCGTTAGCAAATCTGGGCTGTGACCAGTTACCAAGCCGGGCCTGCACCTGTGGGCTTAGCTACTTAAGTCCAGCTCACTCTGTGTCTAGTTGCCAGTGAAATAACTTGTTTAAGTAACAAGCATTGTTGTTCCCTGTATTCTGTATATTGATCTTGGCTTGGCTTTTGACCTCTTTTCGGCTCTTGTGTATTGGTATCTCTTTATTTCAAGTTGCTGACCCGGCTAGTCTGACCTCGCTTTTTTGTTTGTTTAGATTTATTTCTGTTAGTTTTGTGTGCCTCCAGCTGTTCCTGACTTCTACAGTTTTGTATTTTATTATTTTGACGTGACAGTCCCTGCATGTAGTTAGTTAGGGACCGTTCTCGTGGTTGTGGACCCGTTGTTTAAGACGGGTATGCAAGTAGGCAGGGACAGATGGTGTGGGCAAGTTTAGGGTTTCACTCTATCCCTGCCCAAAATGACATTTTCACTGGCCCAAAATACTTGCATTTGCCTTGCTTTTGCATTATGGAAGCTATGTCTGCTTTGGTGGAGCAAATCCAGGGTCTCACTCAGCTGGTCCAGGATTTAGCTGAAAGATTTCCGCAGCATGAGTCGTCTCAGTCCCAGAAAAAATTAATCCAGACCTTGACTCAGGCTCTAAGACCAAGAGCAGCTAATTCAGGGGTTGCTAAACAGAATCCAGGAGGTGGAGTTTGCCCGTTCTCTGGCATCTCCTGTCCCCACTTCAGCTCCCTGGGAACCACAGGTTAGTCTCCCAGATTGTTTTTCTGGAAACCCGAAAATGTTCAAAACTTTTTGTGAGAGCTGTAAATTATACTTTCGTTTGAAACCTTACTCTTCTGGTACTGAGGCCCAGCGAGTAGGAATTATCATGTCCCTTCTGCAAGGGGGTCCTCAAGAGTGGGTATTTTCCCTTGATCCTGATGCCCCCGAGTTGTCCTCAGTGGATTCTTTGTTTGCGGGATTGGGTTTATTGTATGCAGAACCAGACCGAGCTGCATATGGTGTGTGGCCTCCTGATGGAACACCCCAGCTTTGGTTTGTCTGTTCAGACTGATGTTATCTGACCCCTTAAAAGACCAGCTGGTAACTTACCCCTCTCCAGACACCCCTGACCAAGCCATGACATTAGCTGTGCATTTGGATAGACGTCTGCATGAACGGAGATGGGAGTATTCTTCCCCTAGCTCTCCTTTTTCGCCTGACTCTTCTCCTGTTTCTTATCACCAACCTGTTCCTGAGATGGAGCCCATGCAGATAGGGTCCATCCATACTCCGAAGCAGTGCAGGAGATTTTGCCAACTCTACGGCCTGTGTTTCTACTGTGGAGGGGACACACATTTCATCAGATCCTGTGTCAAGCGTCCACGTCCAAGTTGTAATCTTGGAGGCCCCTTGGGCGCACAGGTATGTCTTTCCTCACAAGCATTTAAGCCTAGCAGCATCTGTCATGACCGGGGGGGGGGGGGGGTGATGAACAGGAAGAGTGAGCCCTAAGCTGTGCCCAGAAACACTCCACGGTGCTGGTCCCTTCCTGCGCTAAAGTGCATTGGGCGTACACAAATAATACTGAACATAGTCGGGAACACAACCAAACAACTAGATAAACCATACAGGATATAAATATACAAACAGGGCAGGATATAGCGTACTAACATACAGTTTAGAAACCGGAATCAATTTTAACGGCAGATATAAATAAATGAACAAGACTAGATATGGAATAAGTATACAGCAGAAACCAGGAGATGTAGAGGATAAACAAATGAACTGAATTTTAAACTCAAAACAGATCAGGAAACATAGGACACTGTTCACACTGGAACACAGAACAGAAAAACTGGACACCCCACTCCACAAAAGGAGTAGACAGCAATAATAACTCCAAATAGGCTTCTAGCCAACGGGCACACTCCAGTGTGTGATCAGGATACTGGCCTAGAAGGAAACACAAATATAATACACAAAACAGTAACATAAATGGATACTAGTTCAGAGGACACAGATCAGTGAGTAAGCACAAAGGACATTAAAGACCAATGGTAAAGCACAGAGGAAACACTGGATCAGTGATCAAGTACTCTACCATCAGTGCATGTACTATAAACTCTGAAGATCAGAAATCATGAACTCTATAAAGACAGATACAAGTAAATCAAACTCCAAATACAAAAAAAAACTAAAATCCTAAAAACAGACAATTGTACTTCAGACTAAAATCTACTATAAACAAGACTGTTAACCATGGTTAAAAACTCAGAAATATAACAATATAAATACAAGGTGTATGATTAAGCAGACATGGTCAAAATTGCACAAGTCACCAGCAACTAGTGATGAGCGGCATAGGCCATATTTAAATTTGCCATATTTTGCGAATATATGGGCGAATATTCGTCCTATATTTGTGAATTTCGCATATTTGTTAACTTTTTTTTCCATGGAAAATTCGTAATGAAATTCACTTAATGCGCATGCACAATTATATCTTTCAACTAACTACTTTCCTATTGGTTGCTGGGGATGTTGCTAACCTCTGACAACTGTATTTGCATCCTTCTCACTGGACCACAAGCTTAAAGAAGGGAGGGATCAGTGTCCTCTGGAAGTGTCGATATTCGCAAATCTTCACATATTCGCACATTTGCCTTCTTTGGACCACAAGAATAGGGCGGGATAATCACTTTTTATTTACACAGTACACATTGTGATGTGTACTGTGAAAAATATTTTTTTTTAATGAATTCTCGTCATAACGAATATATATCACTATATTCTAAATATTTGCAAAATCGTGAAGTGCCAATATTCGCAATAAAAACTTGCTATTCGAATATTTGCGCTCAACACTACCAGCAACCAGAGTGCAGCAGAGCTAGGGTTTTAAAGCCACACCCAAGCTGCAATAGGATGAGAACTTTAACTCTTCCAAGGCTAGGAATAATTAGAACAAGAACTGCTCAGACATAAAAACCAATGTCTGAACAGACCCCAGGAAATAAAATAAAAAAAACACAAAAACAGTCATTAAACATCCTTTTGGGTGGCATTAATGTATCAGTGGTCCATTCTGATTTGCCATCTGGAGCTGCTAATAAGCCAGTTGATATTGTAACATCTGAATCTGTGAAAAACAAGGAGGTTACTGAGGAGGATTGTGAGGACACCAATGAGTGGTGAGCAGGGCTGCCATTAGAAATTTCGGGGCCCCTCACACAGCCCAATGCCTGGCCTGCCCCCAATATTATTTTATTTTCTAATTATATATTTCTAATTAGATTAGAGGAGAGTGCAGTGTTATATAACACTGTGCTATTAAAGGAGTCATCTGGTAAAAAATAACTTATCCCCTATCCAAGGATAGGGGCTAAATTATAGATAGCGGGGGGTCCGAGCATTGGGCCCCCCGCTATCTCCTGCACTGCTGGAAGGGGGCATGCCGTACCCCGCATGGAGCGCCGTCCGACATGCCCCTCCATGTACCCCATAGAGATACATGGAGGTGGTGTGCCGGCCGCGGCTTCCTGCGGGGTACAGACGTCAGCTTCCAGCAAACTGCCAGGGCCCCGCAAGGGGGGTTCCAGCACTTGCACCCCCCTGCGATCGATAACTTATCCCCTATCCTTGGATAGGGGATAAGTTATTTTTCACCAGACTACTCCTTTAACAGAGGGGCCTACCCAAACTATATGGAAGCAACTATTAACAGAGGGGCCTACCCAAACTATATAGGGGGCTCCATATAGTCTGGGTAGGCCCCTCTGTTAATAGTTGCCCCCCCCCCCCCCCCAGCTTACAAGTGACTACAGCTCTGATGTGACAGTCAGGAGAATACACAATGATGTCAGTGACCTGAGTGACGTCTTCTGACTTGAGTGATATCTTCTCTGTTGTCTTTTCTTCTTCATCTGGTCCAGAGACCAGGTCTTCCTCCAGCTCCATCTTCTCTGCAGAGTCTGACATCCAGACATCATTGGCTCCTCACTTTGTCAGCAGATCCTCATCCTCTGCATGAAGACAGTAATCATTATAACCTTGCCAGAAAGTGTACCCTAAATAAAATACTGCCCCACACTGTACCCTGAATATTGCTATACACTGTACCCACTAAATATAATACTGCCACACACTGTATCCACTGAATATAATACTGCCAAACATGCATACACATCATATATACATATACACCCCCTCTTATCCTCTGTGTCCTCATCACTCCTCATCACCCCCATAACCCCCTGCCAAACCTCTCCTCATCACTACTAAACCCCCCCTCCCCCAGCCCCTCTCCTCATCACTACTTCTGCACGTCCACTTATGACCCCCATAACACCCCCCTGCACCTCCACTTATGACCCCCATAACAGCCCTGTACCTTTCATCACCCCATAACACCCCCTCTGCACCTCTTATCACCCCCATAACACCCCCCTGCACCTCTTATCACCCCCATAACATCCCCCTGCACTTCTTATCACCTTTGCACCTCTTATGACCCCCATAACAACCCTGCACCTCTTATGACCCCCATAACTCCCCTGCACCTCTTATGGCCCCCATAACACCCCTCCCCTGCACCTCTCATCACCATTGTAGTCCCCTAACCACCCTAACCACCCCTGCCCACGCCGATTTACTTACCCTGCCGGGTATCGGATGCAACGGCGTGAGGCTGCTGCTCCTAGTCCTGTCACTTGATGCTGGAGATCGTGTGGGGACGTAAGCAGGGACAGGTCAGGTGATGGAAGTAGACGTCACGTGCGTGCCTGCGCGGGGCATGTGACGTCTCTACTCCAATCATCCCCTGACCTGTTTCTTAAGGGGCCCGCACCCTACAAAAAGGTAATTTTAATAGAAATGTGCAGGCCCCCCGGACTATGAGGCCCGGTCATAGTCTGGGGGCACCCAGCAGTCAGTGAGTGACAGTCGCAGTCACTCACTGACAGGCCAATTATATATATATATATATATATATATATATATATAAAGGTCCAGGGACGTCCAAGCCCCCTGCTCCAGGCCCCATACAGGTGTACAGATGGTGGCCCTGGTGGTGTGACATAGAGGATGAGTACACAGATGAGGAGATTGATGGTCCATCTGTCTTCAAGCTCGTACCTCTGTTCTCTCAGGTTGTTAAGGGTCCAATGGCCCCTCATAAAAAGGGGGGGGGGGTGGAGAACTGTAAGGACTCAAAGGTTTAACCTTCCCTGAACTTTGGCCTGGTTGCCTGGCTATGCCTTAACCAATCTGGGCTGTGAGCAGTTACCAGGCTGAGTCTGTGGGCTTAGCTACTTAACCCCTTAAGGACCGGGGTTTTTTCCATTTTTGCATTTTCGTTTTTTGCTCCTTGCCTTTAAAAAATCATAACTCTTTCAATTTTGCACCTAAAAATCCATATGATGGCTTATTTTTTGCGCCATCAATTCTACTTTGTAATGACATCAGTCATTTTGCCCAAAAATCTACGGTGAAACGGAAACAAAAATCATTGTGCGACAAAATTGAAAAAAAAACGTCGTTTTGTAATTTTGGGGGCTTGCGTTTCTACATAATACATTATTCAGTAAAAATGACACCTTATCTTTATTCTGTAGGTCCATACAATTAAAATGATACCCTACTTATATAGGTTTGATTTTGTCGGACTTCTGGAAAAAATCATAACTACATGCAGGAAAATTAATACGTTTAAAATTGTCATCTTCTGACCCCTATAACTTTTTTATTTTTCCGTGTATGGGGCGGTATGAGGGCTAATTTTTTGCGCCATGATCTGAAGTTTTTAACGGTACCATTTTTGCATTGATAGGACTTATTGATCGACTTATTTTTAAATGATATAAAAAGTGACCAAAAATGCACTATTTTGGACTTTGGAATTTTTTTGCGCGCACGCCATTGACCAAGCGGTTTAATTGATGATATATTTTTATAATTCGGACATTTCCGCAAGCGGTGATACCATATATGTTTATTTTTATTTACACTGCTTGGTTAATGGTGTACGCGCAAAAAAATTCCAAAGTCCAAAATAACGTATTTTTGGTCACGTTTTATATAATGAAATAATGAATAAAAAGCGATCAAAAAGTCCAATGAATACAAAAATGGTACCTCTAAAAACTTCAGATCACGGCACAAAAAATTAGCCCTCATACCGCCCCATATGCAGTAAATAAAAAAGTTATATGGGTCAGAAGATAACAATTTTAAACCTATACATTTTCCTGCATGTAGTTATGATTTTTTCCAGAAGTACGACAAAATCAAACCTATATAGGTAGGGTATCATTTTAATAGTATGGACCTACAGAATAAAGATAAGATGTCATTTTTACGCGGTGATACCATATATGTTTATTTTTATTTTTATTTACACTGTGTTTTTTTTTATTGGAAAAGGGGAGGGGGGTGATTCAAACTTTTAATAGGGGAGGAGTTAAATGATCTTTATTCACTTTTTTTTTCACTTTTTTTTTTGCAGTGTTATAGGTCCCATAGGGACCTATAACACTGCACACACTGATCTTCATCATTGATCACTGGTTTCTCATAGGAAACCAGTGATCGACGATTCTGCCGCATGACTGCTTATGCCTGGATCTCAGGCACTGAGCAGTCATTCGGCGATCGGACAGCGAGGAGGCAGGTAGGGGCCCTCCCGCTGTCCTGTAAGCTGTTCGGGATGCCGCGATTTCGCCGCGGCTATCCCGAACAGCCCACTGAGCTAGACGGCAACTTTCACTTTCGCTTTTAGCCGCGCGGCTCAGCTCTGGGCGCGCGGCTAAAGGGTTAATAGCACGGCGCCGCAATCGGCGCTGCGCGCTATTAGAGGCGGGTCCTGGCTTCACTATGACGCCGGGCCCGCCGTGATATGACGCGGGGTTACTGTGTAACCCCGCGTTATATCAGGAGAGCAGGACCAAGGACGTACCGGTACGTCCTTGGTCCTTAAGGGGTTAAGTCAAGCTTACTCTGTGTCTAGTTGCTAGTGAAAGAACTTGTTTGAGTAACCAGCATTGTTGTTCCCTGTATTGTGTGTATTGATCTTGGCTTGGCTTTTGACCTCTCTTTGGCTCTTGTGTATTGGTACATCGTTATTTCAAGTTACTGACCCGGCTAGTCTGACCTCCCTTTTCTGTGTGTTTGTCTAGATTTGTTTGTTTCCAACTTCTACAGTTTTGTATTTTATTATTTTCACGTGACAGTCACTGCACGTAGTTAGGTAGGGACCATCTTTGTGGTTGTGGACCCGTTGTTTAGGACGGGTACGCAAGTAGGCAGAGACAGAGGGTGTGGGCAAGTTTAGGGCCGAACTCTATCCCTGCCCAACATGACAAAAGTGTGAGATAAAGTAGAAATCCTCATAACTCATATATTAGTAATTTTTTTTATTTTTTTTGTTTAATTAATCACCACTTAGGGCATCTCTGGAATCTCTGACCGGAATATCTCCAGGTGGAGATTCTATAGTGTGAATGAACTCTTATTGTCCCAAAATGTGATGTTTAGAGCTTGTTACCTAAAATCATGTAGTTTAGCCTTAGCAAGCTTGCTTCAGTTTTAGCCCTAGAAGTTATAGGAGAGTGAGAGGTTTGTCTCTATGAAACAACAAAGTATGGTAACTAAGGACTAATCTAAGCAACTTAGCAGTGAGGGAGCAAAATTTGGAGGGCACAACGAGGTGGAGACTTACTCATCAGCAGATGAGGATGGGTAGTACATTAATGAATATGGGAATATGGGGAGGGGTAGTACAGTAATGATAGGAAGTAAATACCACAATGAGTCAGCAATACAGTACTTAGGTGGTAGGCATAAATTGTGTTACAGACAGGAAATTGGGTAGAGGCAAGTGGCACAGCCACAGGTTCAGGGTCAGCAATAAAAGTTAGGCTCAAGAGAATCTATACGGTACAAGGGGATCAGGCAGGAATGGAGACAGAAGAGTCAAACATATCATACACTGATAAGATGTCTAGGGGTACCCCTTTAATAAATGGGATTTCACCCTTTCCCTAATAAAAGTCCAAATCACCCCTCTTTTCCCATTAAAAAAGCAAACATGTAAATAAAAATAAATATAAACATGTGGTATCGCCGCATGCGTAAATTTCCGAACTATAAAAATATATCATTAATTAACCCGCTTGGTTAATGGTGTACGCGCAAAAAAATTCCAAAGTCCAAAATAACGTATTTTTGGTCACGTTTTATATCATGAAATAATGAATAAAAAGCGATCAAAAAGTCCAATGAATACAAAAATGGTACCTCTAAAAACTTCAGATCACGGCACAAAAAATTAGCCCTCATACCGCCCCATATGCAGTAAATAAAAAAGTTAAATGGGTCAGAAGATAACAATTTTAAACCTATACATTTTCCTGCATGTAGTTATGATTTTTTCCAGAAGTACGACAAAATCAAACCTATATAAGTAGGGTATCATTTTAATAGTATGGACCTACAGAATAAAGATAAGATTTCATTTTTACGCGGTGATACCATATATGTTTATTTTTATTTACACTGTGTTTTTTTTTATTGGAAAAGGGGAGGGGGGTGATTCAAACTTTTAATAGGGGAGGAGTTAAATGATCTTTATTCACTTTTTTTTTCACTTTTTTTTTGCAGTGTTATAGGTCCCATAGGGACCTATAACACTGCACACACTGATCTTCATCATTGATCACTGGTTTCTCATAGGAAACCAGTGATCAACGATTCTGCCGCATGACTGCTTATGCCTGGATCTCAGGCACTGAGCAGTCATTCGGTGATCGGACAGCGAGGAGGCAGGTAGGGGCCCTCCCGCTGTCCTGTAAGCTGTTCGGGATGCCGCGATTTTGCCGCGGCTATCCCGAACAGCCCACTGAGCTAGCCGGCAACTTTCGCTTTTAGCCACACGGCTCAGCTCTGAGCGCGCGGCTAAAGGGTCAATAGCGCGGCGGCGCGATCGGCGCTGCGCGCTATTAGAGGCGGGTCCCAGCTTCACTATGACGCCGGGCTCGCCGTGATATGACGCGGGGTTACTGTGTAACCCCGCGTTATATCAGGAGAGCAGGACCAAGGACGTACCGGTACGTCCTTGGTCCTTAAGGGGTTAAGTCAAGCTCACTCTGTGTCCAGTTGCTAGTGAAAGAACTTGTTTGAGTAACCAGCATTGTTGTTCCCTGTATTGTGTGTATTGATCTTGGCTTGGCTTTTGACCTCTCTTTGGATCTTGTGTATTGGTACATCGTTATTTCAAGTTACTGACCCGGCTAGTCTGACCTCCCTTTTCTGTGTGTTTGTCTAGATTTGTTTGTTTCCAACTTCTACAGTTTTGTATTTTATTATTTTGACGTGACAGTCACTGCACGTAGTTAGGTAGGGACCATCTTTGTGGTTGTGGACCCGTTGTTTAGGACGGGTACGCAAGTAGGGAGAGACAGAGGGTGTGGGCAAGTTTAGGGCTGAACTCTATCCCTGCCCAACATGACAAAAGTGTGAGATAAAGTAGAAATCCTCATAACTCTTATATATTAGTCATTTTTTTATTTTTTTGTTTAATTAATCACCACTTAGGGCTAATTCACACAACGTTTTTTCCGGGCGGAAAGTTCCACTGTGGAAAGTACAATGCAGCTACTTCACATTGTTTTCAATTACATTTTGCTGCACCATTCACACTACATAATTTCTGTGAAAGACATTCTGGACGACAGACTCCACTGAAAGAATGAACATGTGCATTCTTATGGCAGAATCTGTGTGGCAATGCATTGCCATCTATTGAGAAGGCACACTTTCAAGCGGTTCTAGTGCCAGCTTGTTTTGCTGGCACCCTGGTATAGATGGAATCTTTGACCGGAATATCTCCAGGTGGAGATTCTATAGTGTGAATGAACTCTTATTGTCCCAAAATGTGATGTTTAGAGCTTGTTACCTAAAATCATGTAGTTTAGCCTTAGCAAGCTTGCTTCAGTTTTAGCCCTAGAAGTTATAGGAGAGTGAGAGGTTTGTCTCTATGAAACAACAAAGTATGGTAACTAAGGACTAATCTAAGCAACTTAGCAGTGAGGGAGCAAAATTTGGAGGGCACAACGAGGTGGAGACTTACTCATCAGCAGATGAGGATGGGTAGTACATTAATGAATATGGGAATATGGGGAGGGGTAGTACAGTAATGATAGGAAGTAAATACCACAATGAGTCAGCAATACAGTACTTAGGTGGTAGGCATAAATTGTGTTACAGACAGGAAATTGGGTAGAGGCAAGTGGCACAGCCACAGGTTCAGGGTCAGCAATAAAAGTTAGGCTCAAGAGAATCTATACGGTACAAGGGGATCAGGCAGGAATGGAGACAGAAGAGTCAAACATATCATACACTGATAAGATGTCTAGGGGTACCCCTTTAATAAATGGGATTTCACCCTTTCCCTAATAAAAGTCCAAATCACCCCTCTTTTCCCATTAAAAAAGCAAACATGTAAATAAAAATAAATATAAACATGTGGTATCGCCGCATGCGTAAATTTCCGAACTATAAAAATATATCATTAATTAACCCGCTTGGTTAATGGTGTACTCGCAAAAAAATTCCAAAGTCCAAAATAACGTATTTTTGGTCACGTTTTGTATAATGAAATAATGAATAAAAAGTGATCAAAAAGTCCAATGAATACAAAAATGGTACCTCTAAAAACTTCAGATCACGGCACAAAAAATGAGCCCTCATTTCGTCCCATATGCAGTAAATAAAAAAGTTATAGGGGTCAGAAGATAACAATTTTAAACCTATACATTTTCCTGCATATAGTTATGATTTTTTCCAGAAGTACAACAAAATCAAACCTATATACCTATATAAGTAGGGTATCATTTTAATACTATGGACCTACAGAATAAAGATAAGGTGTCATTTTTACCAAAAAATTTACTGCGTAGAAGCGGAAGGCCCCAAAAGTTACAAAATGGCGTTTTTTTCCCCTCAATTTTGTCGCAGAATGATATTTTTTCTGTTTCACCGTAGATTTTTGGGTAAAATGACTGATGTCACTGCAAAGTAGAATTGGTGGCGCAAAAAATAAGCCATCATATGGATTTTTAGGTGCAAAATTGAAAGGGTTATGATTTTTAAAAGGTGAGGAGGAAAAAACAAAAGTGCAAAAATGGAAAAACCTGTGGTCCTTAACCCCTTCAGGACGGAGCCCATTTTGGCCTTAAGGACCGGAGCGTTTTTTGCACATCTGACCACTGTCACTTTAAACATTAATAACTCTGGAATGCTTTTAGTTATCATTCTGATTCCGAGATTGTTTTTTCGTGACATATTCTACTTTAACATAGTGGTAAATTTTTGTCAATACTTGCATCCTTTCTTGGTGAAAAATCCGTAAATTTGATGAAAAATTTGAAAATTTAGCATTTTTCTAACTTTGAAGCTCTCTGCTTGTAAGGAAAATGGATATTACGAATACATTTTTTTTTTGTTCACATATACAATATGTCTACTTTATGTTTGCATCATAAAATTGACGTATTTTTACTTTTGGAAGACACCAGAGGGCTTCAACGGTCAGCAGCAATTTTCCGATTTTTCACAAAATTTTCAAACTCAGTATTTTTCAGGGACCAGTTCAGGTTTGAAGTGGATTTGAAGGGTCTTCATATTAGAAATACCCCATAAATGACCCCATTATAAAAACTACACCCCCCAAAGTATTCAAAATGACATTCAGTCAGCATTTTAACCCTTTAGGTGTTTCACACGAATAGCAGCAAAGTGAAGGAGAAAATTCACAATCTTCATTTTTTACACTCACATGTTCTTGTAGACCCAATTTTTGAATTTTTACAAGGGGTAAAAGGACAAAGTTTTTACTTGTATTTGTAGCCCAATTTCTCTCGAGTAAGGACATACCTCATATGACTATGTAAAGTGTTCGGCGAGCGCAGTAGAGGGCTCAGAAGGGAAGGAGCGACAAGGGGATTTTGGAGAGTACGTTTTTCTGAAATGGTTTTTGGGGGGCATGTTACCTTTAGGAAGCCCTTATGGTGCCAGAACAGCAAAAAAAAAACACATGGCATACCATTTTGGAAACTAGACCCCTCGGGGAATGTAACATGGGATAAAGTGAACCTTAATACCCCACAGGTGTTTCACGACTTTTGCAAATGTAAAAAAAAAAAATAATTTTACCTAAAATGCTTGTTTTCCCAAAAATTTTTTATTTTTAAAAAGGGTAATAGCAGAAAATACCCCTAAAAATTTGAAGCCCAATTTCTCCCGATTCAGAAAACACCCCATATGGGGGTGAAAAGTGCTCTGCTGGCGCACTACAGGTCTCGGAAGAGAAGGAGTCACATTTGGCTTTTTGAACGCAAATTTTTCTCTGGGGGCATGCCGCATTTAGGAAGCCCCTATGGTGCCAGGACCGCAAAAAAAAAACCACATGGCATACCATTTTGGAAACTAGACCCCTCGGGGAACGTAACAAGGGGTTAAGTGAACCTTTATACCCCACAGGTGTTTCACGACTTTTGCATATGTAAAAAAAAAATTTTTTTTTTACCTAAAATGCTTGTTTTCCCAAAAATTTTACATTTTTAAAAAGGGTAAAAGCAGAAAATACCCCCCAAAATTTGTAACACAATTTCTCCCGAGTACGGCGATACCCCATATGTGACCCTAAACTGTTGCCTTGAAATACGACAGGGCTCCAAAGTGAGAGCGCCATGCGCATTTGAGGCCTAAATTAGGGATTGCATAGGGGTGGACATAGGGGTATTCTACGCCAGTGATTCCCAAACAGGGTGCCTCCAGCTGTTGCAAAACTCCCAGCATGCCTGGACAGTCAACGGCTGTCCGACAATACTAGGAGTTGTTTTGCAACAGCTGGAGGCTCCGTTCTGGAAACAGTGGCGTACCAGACGTTTTTCATTTTTATTGGGGAGGGGAGGGGGGCTGTGTAGGGGTATGTGTATATGTAGTGTTTTTTACTTTTTATTTTATTTTTTGTGGTAGTGTAGTGTAGTGTTTTTAGGGTACAGTCGCACGGGCGGGGGTTCACAGTAGTTTCTCGCTGGCAAATTGAGCTGCAGCAGAAAGTTTGCGGCAGCTCAAATTTGCAGCCAGATACTTACTGTAATCCTCCGCCCATGTGAGTGTACCCTGTACGTTCACATTGGGGGGGACATCCAGCTGTTGCATAACTACAACTCCCAGCATGCCCGTTGGCTGTCGGTGACTGCTGAGAGTTGCAGTTTTGCAACAACTGTAGGCACACTGGTTATGTATCACTGAGTTTGTGACCTAACTAAGTGTTTCACAACCAGTGTGCCTCCAGCTGTGGCAAAACTACAACTCCCAGCATGTACGGTGCATGGTGTACGGTGACTGCTGAGAGTTGTAGTTTGCAACAGCTGGAGGCACACCGGTCGTGAAACACTGAGTTAGGTAAAAAAAAAACTCTGAGTTTCACAACCAGTGTGCCTTCAGCTGTTGCAAAACTACAACTCTCAGCAGTCACCGACAGCTAACGGGCATGCTGGGAGTTGTAGTTATGCAACCAGCAGATGCACCACTACAACTCCCAGCATGCACTTTAGCTGTTTGTGCAAGCTGGGAGTTGTAGTTATACAACAGCTGAAGGTACACTTTTCCATAGAAAGAATGTGCCTCCAGCTGTTGCAAAACCATAAGTCCCAGCATGCCCATAAGGGAATGCTGGGAGTTGTGGTGGTCTGCCTCCTGCTGTTGCATAACTACAGCTCCCAGCATGCCCTTTTTGCATGCTGGGAGCTGTTGCTAAGCAACAGCAGGAGGCTGTCACTCACCTCCAACGATCCAGACGCTGCAGGTCAGTCCCGCCGCCGCAGCTGCTCCTGGGGCCCCGATCCCAACAGGGGCGCCGGGGATCGGGGTCCCCAGCACCCGGGGTGCACGTCCCGCACCCGCTCACGTCCTCCAGAAGAGGGGCAGAGCGGGTGCGGGAGTGACACCCGCAGCAGGCGCCCTAATTGGTCAGCCGGTAATCCGGCCGACGAATCAGGGCGATCGTGAGGTGGCACCAGTGCCACCTCACCCCTGCAGGCTCTGGCTGTTCAAGGCCGTCAGAGACGGCCCCGAACAGCCAGTAATTCCGGGTCATCGGGTCACTGGAGACCCGATTGACCCGGAATCGCCGCAGATCGCTGGACTGAATTGTCCAGCGATCTGCGGCGATCGCCGACATGGGGGGGCATAATGACCCCCCTGGGCGATATGCCGTGATGCCTGCTGAACGATTTCAGCAGGCATCCGGCTCTGGTCCCCAACCGGCTAGCGGTGGGGGCCGGAATTCCCACGGGCGTATGGATACGCCCTCGGTCCTTAACCCCTTAAGGACTCAGCCCATTTTGGCCTTAAGGACTCAGACAATTTAATTTTTACGTTTTCATTTTTTCCTCCTCGCCTTCTAAAAATCATAACTCTTTTATATTTTCATCCACAGACTAGTATGAGGGCTTGTTTTTTGCGCGACCAGTTGTCCTTTGTAATGACATCACTCATTATATCATAAAATGTATGGCGCAACCAAAAAACACTATTTTTGTGGGGAAATTAAAACGAAAAACGCAATTTTGCTAATTTTGGAAGGTTTTGTTTTCACGCCGTACAATTTCTGGTAAAAATGACGTGTGTTCTTTATTCTGAGGGTCAATACGATTAAAATGATACCCATTTTTATATACTTTTATATTATTGTTGTGCTTAAAAAAAATCACAAACTTTTTAACCAAATTAGTACGTTTATAATCCCTTTATTTTGATGACCTATAACTTTTTTATTTTTCCGTATAAGCGGCGGTATGGGGGCTCATTTTTTGCGCCATGATCTGTACTTTTTTTTGATACCACATTTGTATATAAAAAACTTTTAATACATTTTTTATAATTTTTTTTTTAAATAAAATGTATTAAAAAAGTAGGAATTTGGGACTTTTTTAATTTTTTTTCGTTCACGCCGTCAACCGTACGGGATCATTAACATTTTATTTTAATAGTTCGGACATTTACGCACGCGGCGATACCAAATATGTCTATAAAAAACGTTTTTTACGCTTTTTGGGGGTAAAATAGGAAAAAACGGACGTTTTACTTTTTTATTGGGGGAGGGGATTTTTCACTTTTTTTTTACTTTTACTTTTACATTTTTTTACATTTTTTTTTACACTTGAATAGTCCCCATAGGGGACTATTCATAGCAATACCATGATTGCTAATACTGATCTGTTCTATGTATAGGACATAGAACAGATCAGTATTATCGGTCATCTCCTGCTCTGGTCTGCTCGATCACAGACCAGAGCAGGAGACGCCGGGAGCCGCACGGAGGAAGGTGAGGGGACCTCCGTGCGGCGTTATGAATGATGGGATCCCCGCAGCAGCGCTGCGGGCGATCCGATCGTTCATTTTAATCGCGAACTGCCGCAGATGCCGGGATCTGTATTGATCCCGGCACCTGAGGGGTTAATGGCGGACGCCCGCGAGATCGCGGGCGTCGGCCATTGCCGGCGGGTCCCTGGCTGCGATCAGCAGCCGGGATCAGCCGCGCATGACACGGGCATCGCTCCGATGCCCGCGGTTATGCTTAGGACGTAAATGTACGTCCTGGTGCGTTAAGTACCACCTCACCAGGACGTACATTTACGTCCTGCGTCCTTAAGGGGTTAAGGACTCGGGATGCAGGGCATATCCATACGCCCTATGTCCTGAAGAGGTTAAAGGGATAAAGAATCACTCTGCCACTTTACTTCTTATCCCTTATCCAAAGAATAGGGAATAAGTGTTTTGAACCCCCTGGGATCTCCTGCACAGCACACTGGCTCTTCTCATGCACAGAGTTGGGGTTGACCAAACCCCTCCATGCATCTCTATGGGAGAGCCCGAGATACACAGGTACAGCGGTCTTGTATCTCCGGTGTTTTGCAGTGGAATGTGTTTTGCTGTGGAATGTGTTACATGACTCAGCACTTTCCAGTGCTTGACTAAGACAGCTCCATTGGATGACACGCGCACCCCCAGCCAATGGAGCTGTCTTAGTCAAGCACTGGAAAGTGCTGAGTCATGTAACACATACGGTCTCAAACACTATTCCCTTTAGTGGGAGTTTGGCTACCACAGCAAGAGGATGTCTCCTGCTGTGATAGCCGAAGCGCTGCGGCTGCAGTGTTATTCGCGCTGTGGCTATAATGTAATAGATTCATCGCTATGGGGAGTGTGCGCGAATAACAATGCAGCCGCAGTGCTTTGGCTATCGCAGCAGAAGACATCCTCTTGCTGTGGTAGCACTCCACCCCCCTCCCCCCAGGAACATATGGTAGGGGGTGGGTGTACGCTTGTCAGCTACTGGAGCTCTCTTAGTCCAGCACTGGAAAGTGCTGAGACATGTAACACATTCCACGGCAAAACACAAAATATGGCACTACAACGGCTCTCCCATAGAGATGCATGTAGGGGGCATGTTCAACCCTGCTCAATGCACGAGCAGAGCTTGTGCAATTGTGGTAGGGTCTCTGACACTAATCTGCTGTCCTGTTGATATGGAATGAGACATCAAGTAGAGGAGTGCTTTCTTTAAAGCGTACCCATCAGATCACTCAAAAAAAACAAAACTGTTATATGTTGCTCAGTATCTCATCCTGATCATGTACATGTACTTTTTTATGTGTCTATGACCAACATTTCTCTCAGAATTAGCTTTATTTCTGAAATACCTTAATTTTGTCCACCAGAAGCAGGGGGGAGGGTACTCACTGTGATAACCACTCCCCCTCCCTCACTCTCCTCAGTCCAGTGCTTCCCAACCAGGGTGCCTCCAGCTGTTGCAAAACTAAAGCTCCCAGCATGCCCACACATCATTTGGCTGTGCAGGCATGCTGGGAGTTTTAGTTTTGCAACAGTTGGAGGCATATGATTGTAGTCCCCCTTTATTACACACACACACACACACACTGGCTTCATATATTCTTACACATACACATTAGATAGACACACTGATATATACACATACACATATATCCACACACACACACATACATACATACATGTGCAATGCAATGTTTCTGCCTATCTCACACAGCAGACATCAGTGAGAGCCCAACAGCAGTCTTCCTGCCCCCCCCCCCCCCCTCACCTTCACATGCGTCTGGTGTATGTACAGCTCCTCCCCCCTCCAACGTCCAGGACGAAGCAGTGTACACAGAAGGACTGAATGCATTCCAGAAGGCGGGGGAAGGGGGGGGGCAGTTCTTTGACTGGCTTTTTCAGTATGAAATACTGAAAATTTTCTAATGAAAGCAATTGCAAAACAACAATGCATGCGTTACAACAAATCAAAAGTTTTTTATATCTGACATTGCCTATTTAATTGCTTACTTAATGCAAACAACCACTATTTCTGAGCCAGAATGGAGATCTGGGGGCTTTATTGGAGAAATATTAGACAAGACTAGGGGTAAGAGAAGCTGGCATTCATTTAGAAAGAAGATAGCCCCTTAAATTCTTAACCTTTAAAAAAAAAAAAAAATTATAAAGGTAGCACTGCCCATTTATGTTTACTATTGTTTAACATTGTGTATTAGGTGTCACTATAGGCCAGGCAGCTGCCAATAGGGATATTCATGGGGGTAACATTTTGATCAAGTGCAAAGCTTTATTGTGTGCCTCAAGTTACAATATTAATTGGTTCCAGGACGACCATTGTATGTTGAAACCATCGTATGTTGAGACCAGAACTCTATGGAAACCTGGTAATTGGTTCTGAAGCCCCAAAATGTCATCCAAAAATAGGAAAAAGTGAGAATTAAAGAAAAATAAGTAGATAACTAATATAGATAAAGCAAATCCTTACATATGAGTAAGAAAGAGCTGCTGGGAGCTGTAAATCACTGTCTATTTCAGTGTTTTCCAACCAGGGTGCCTTCAGCTGTTGCAAAACTACAACTCCCAGCATGCCCGGACAGCCTTTGTCTGTCCGTGCATGCTGGGAGTTGTAGTTTTGCAACAGCTGGAGGCAACCTCGTTGGGAAACACTGGTCTATGTAGAGGACAGGTGCTTCTTCAGGGTCCTGTACAGTACACGCAATGTCCTAAAAAAGTTAGATGGAGCCGCCCTTACTTGGTGTCCAAGCAGCTAACCATGGCATAGGTTAAAAGTAGTACAGAACATGTAATACCTCCGTGTACTGTAGGGGGCGCTAACAGACAGCCAGTCAGTGCATGCACTTTAGGAATACAGGAGTTTTACCAGTGAATGCCCATTCTGATTGGTCAGTTCTTCCAGCCATTGACATGTTTGGCAAATTCCATAGCATTGTATGTTGAGTCTGGTTTCAAGTTACAATGGTCAAGAAAAGACCATTGTATGTTGAAACTATTGTATGTTGAGGCCATTGTAAGTTGAGGGATCACTATATACATATCACATCTAATAGAGCATTGCATGATTCGAATGGAATCCACCAGAAAAAAATGCATGACTCAATATAAAGTCAGAGGAATATGGAGGTACAGTGAGGCTCCATACTAGTTGGAGCCAGGGCTGCCATCAGACATTTTTGGGCCCCTTACACAGCACAAGGCTTCTTCTGGAGTATTGGCCAAATCAACCCCACGTTCATACAGCAAAAGGATCTTACTGCAGCACACAGTCCTTAGTAAAGTGCAAAAAAGTGAATTTATTCCATTTAAACAAAACAAATCTTTCAAAAAACAAAACAAAAACAAAAAAACGCTATTTTATTTATTTTATTATTTGGAAACACTTGTTTTGTTTAAATGGAATAAATTCACTTTTTTGCATTTTACTATGGACTGTGTGCTGCAGTGAAATCCTTTTGCTAGATAGATAGATAGAGATATGAGATAGATAGATAAATAGATATGAGATAGATAGGTGTTCCCCAACCAGGGTGCCTCCAGCTGTTGTAAAATTACAACTCCCAGTATGCACACAAAGCCAAAGACATGCTGGGAGTTGTAGTTTTGCAACAGTTGGAGGCCCCCTGGTTGGGAAACACTGAGGTAGTTCCCATTTACTCCGCCTGTCTCCAGAACAGCCACCTGTAACTGTGCACTAGAAACTGATAACACCAAAGAAGAAATCATGCACAGGGCCAGTGGCGTTGCGACCCGGGTGCGGGGGGTGCGGAGCGCACCGGGTGACACCAGCCTGGAGGGGTGACACCACGGCCGGCAGCACCCCCCCCCCCCCACATCTGCACACCGTCACTCATCTCAGCCGGTATTTGCAGCATCCCCAGACAGAAGAGGCTTCTTTCATGTCAGGCTGCCGCACTCCAGTTTCAGCCCCCGACACAATCCTATCCCCCAGCCCCAGGAAGCTGCCTCTTTAAGACCTGCAGTGGCGTTGCTAGAGTTGGTACCCGGTGCGGTAGAAAATGGTGTCACCCCCATACGTACCCCCTCCCCCCAGTAAGTTTTTAGCCTGTTGTGACAGACACCACTGTTGTAGCGCATTGTGAGAAATTCCAGTATAATAATCAGATATACCAGTTGCCACAGAATGGGAAACTGTTAAAGAAGTTTTCACCATTGAAATATACAGCTCCCAGAATTACTTAAAGGGGTACTCCACTGGAAAACATTTACTTTTATATCAACTGGTGCCAGAAAGTTAAACAGATTTTTAAATTACTTCTATTTAAAATCTTAATACTTACAGTACTTATAAGCTGGTGTATGCTCCACAGGAAGTTGTGTAGTTCTTTCCAGTCTGACCACAGTGCTATTTGCTGACACCTCTGTCCATGTCAGGAACTGTCCATGTCAGGAACTGTCCAGAGGTGTCAGCACAGAGCACTGTGGTCAGACAGAAAAGAAATTAAAAAAGAAAATAACTTCCTGTGAATCGCTTATACAGCAGCTAATAAGTACTGGAAGGATTAAGATTTTTAAATAGAAGTAATTTACAAATCTGTTTAACTTTGTAGCACCAGCTGATTAAAAAAAATGTTTTCCAGTAGAGTACCCCTTTGAGCAGTGGTGAGGTTATGCTGGGAGTTGTAGTTTCACTGACCTAACTGTAGAACTGACAAGTGACTACAGCTCTGATAGGACATAGAGAGGAGAATGTACAATGATATCAGTGACTACAGGTGACGTCTTCTCTATAGTGAGGAGAATACACAATGATATCAGTGACTACAGGTGACGTCTTCTCTATTGTGAGGAGAATACACAATGATATCAGTGACTACAGGTGACGTCTTCTCTATAGTGAGGAGAATACACAATGATATCAGTGACTACAGGTGATGTCTTCTCTATAGTGAGGAGAATGTACAATGATATCAGTGATTACAGGTGACGTCTTCTCTATAGAGAGGAGAATGTACAATGATATCAGTGACGTCTTCTCTATAGTGAGGGGAATACACAATGATATCAGTGATTACAGGTGACGTCTTCTCTATAGTGAGGGGAATACACAATGATATCAGTGACTACAGGTGACGTCTTCTCTATTGTGAGGAGAATACACAATGATATCAGTGACTACAGGTGACGTCTTCTCTATAGTGAGGAGAATACAAAATGATATCAGTGATTACAGGTGATGTCTTCTCTATAGTGAGGAGAATGTACAATGATATCAGTGATTACAGGTGACGTCTTCTCTATAGAGAGGAGAATGTACAATGATATCAGTGACGTCTTCTCTATAGTGAGGGGAATACACAATGATATCAGTGATTACAGGTGACGTCTTCTCTATAGTCTTCCCTTATCTAATTCAGATGGTACATACCTCCAGGACTTGTTCCAGCTAAAACTTCTCTCTGCAGAATGTGACGCCCAGACGTCTCCTCACTATGTCAGCGGATTCTCATCCTCTATATGAAAACAATTATTATTATAAACCTGACAGGCACTGTATCCTCTAAATATAATACTACTATACACTACACTCTTTGATTATAAACCTTCCATACACCATACCCACTGAATATAATACTACCAACCACACACTGTACATTCTGAATATAATACCAACACATACTGTACCCTCTGAATATAAATCTGCCACATACTGTACCCACTGAATATAGTACTACCACATACTGTACCCTCTGAATATAATACTACCACAAACTGCGCCCTCTGAATATAATATAACCACAAACTGCGCCCTCTGAATATAAATCTGCCACATACTGTACCCTCTGAATATAAATCTGCCACATACTGTACCCTCTGAATATAAATCTGCCACATACTGTACCCTCTGAATATAAATCTGCCACATACTGTACCCCTGAATATAATACCACCACATACTGTACCCTCTGAATATAAATCTGCCACATACTGTACCCTCTGAATATAAATCTGCCACATACTGTACCCTCTGAATATAAATCTGCCACATACTGTACCCCTGAATATAATACCGCCACATACTGTACCCTCTGAATATAATACTTAGAGATGAGCGAACTTACAGTAAATTCAACTCATCACAAACTTCTCTGCTCAGCAGTTGATGTCTTTTCCTGCATAAATTGGTTCAGCTTTCAGGTGCTCCCGTGGGCTGGAAAAGGTGGATACAGTCCTAGGAGACTCTTTCCTAGGACTGTATCCACCTTTTCCAGCCCACCGGAGCACCTGAGAGCTGAACTAATTTACGCAGGAAAAGTCATCAACTGCCAAGCCGAGAAGTTTGCGATGAATCGAATTTACTGTAAGTTCACTCATCTCTAATAATACTACCACAAACTGCGCCCTCTGAATATAATACTACCACAAACTGCGCCCTCTGAATATAACGTTGCCATACAGTGCACCCTCTGAATATAATACCACAACCGTAGTAACACCCCTCAACATCCGTTAGCTGATGCTATTACCACGGGAGGGGGGTATTGGTGGTGTTGCTAGTGGATGATGGGGGTGCTACTACTGGGGGGGGGTGTTGTTGGAGGATGATGAGGGTGCTACTGGCCATCCCCCCTGGCAGTATCACCCCCATCATCCATCCGCAGGATCATCCTCCTGGCAGGAGCACCTCCATCATCCACCATCAGGATTTGCTGATGGAGGTGCTGCTGGGGGGGGGGGGTGTTGCTGGTGGATGATGAGGGTGCTACTGCCAGGGGGGGAGCATTAGGTAGGCAGCAGTGCCCCCACATTAGGTCGGTCGCAGTTTCCCCACATTAGGCAGCATAGATTCCCCACATTTGGTACCAGTTCCCCCACATTAGGGATGTACCAGTTACCCCACATTAGGGATGTACCAGTTACCCCACATTAGGTAGCAATTTCCCCACATTAGGTAGCACAGATTCCCCACATTAGGTAGCAATTTCCCCACATTAGGTAGCATAGACTCCCCACATAAGGTAGCATAGACTCCCCACAGGTAGCATAGACTCCGCACATCTGGTAGTAGTTTCCCCACATTAGGCCGCAGGTTCCCTTGCAGGTTCCCCACAATGGGTCAAAGTCTCCCCACAATAGATCGCTGGTTATACACCCCCCCCCCCCACACACACACACACACAGTCAGAGAGACAGACACACGCACACAGAGTCACATACACACACACACACACAGTCACACACACAGTGTCACACACACACAGTCACACAAGCATAGATAGAAATAAAGACAAAAAAGACAACCGGGAGGCAGCGCCTCGTGTATTACCCTTGGCAGGTGAGGGAACCAAAAAGTATGCTGAATGTACACCCAGATCATCTGAGGAAGGGGAATTTACCCCGAAACGCGTCATGATCCTTTTGTTGTTTTGTGTTCAATAAAATTGCTTGATTAAGAACACTTACCTGCATCCTGTGTATACCTGGATAGAGCAGCGCCTGGATCCATTAGTCTTTTTTCTCACAAGTATTCAAGCATAGATAGAGACAGACACACACACACACAGTCACATACACACATACAGTCACACACACACACACACACAGTCACACACATAGTCTCACACATAGTCTTACACACACACAGTCTCACACACACAAGCATAGATAGAGACAGACAGAGAGACAGACATACACACTCACCCATCCAGCGCAGTGCTCCTTCTCACCGGGCGCCGTGCGAGTGACGTAACTCACGTCCTCCTGCGCGGCCATGCGGTGTGACGTTAGGCCGGCGCAGACGTGGGAGCGGAGGACGGGCACAGTGCTGGTGAAGGTGAGGGGGGGGGTGATGACGGACGGGCGCAGAGTGAAGGTGAAAGAGGGGGGGGTGATGACGGACGGGCGCACCGCACACACAGCGCAGGGGGGGGGGGTGCTGACGGATGGGAGGCCGGTCGGGCACAGATGGGGGGGGGGGGTGCTGCGGAGCGTCTTGGTGTCACCCCATTAGGTTGGTGTCACTCGGTGCGGGCCGCACCCCCCGCACCCGGGTCGCAACGCCACTGAAGACCTGCAATGCTCTCTGGGAACAGAAGTGCCGTGCGCACGTCTGCTCCCTCCCCCGACGTGTCCCTGCCTCATGTGCTCCGCGTCTTCTGAGGATTCATGGGTGTGATAAATTCCTCCCCAACCCCCGGACATTCCTGGCCCTGGAGCCGCAGAAAGTGAAAGTGAAGACAAGAGACTGGTGAGCTGGTGAGACCTCTCTGCAAAACTGTGTATTTAATGCAGTGTTTCCCAACCAGGGTGCCTTCAGCTGTTGCAAAACTATTACTCCCAGCATGCCCAGACAGCCTTTGGCTATCCGGGCATGCTGGGAGTTGTAGTTTTGCAACAGCTGGAAGCACCCTGGTTGGGAAACACTGATTTAATGTTTTAATGTAACAGGGAGAAAGGGGGGTGCTGAGAGGCTCTAGGGGAGGGGGGGGGGGCATTGCCAGGAGGATGATCCTCCTTATGTATGGGGGTGCTACTGATGAATGATGGGGGTGCTGCACCCCCATCATCCCTCAGCAGGATCATCCTCCTGTGAGAAGCACCCCCATCATCCATCAGCAGGATCATCCTCCTGTAAGAAGCACCCCCATCATCCATCAGCAGGATCATCCTCCTGTGAGAAGCACCCCCATCATCCATCAGCAGGATCATCCTCCTGTGAGTAGCACCCCCATCATCCCTCAGCAGGATCATCCTCCTGTGAGAAGCACCCCCATCATCCCTCAGCAGGATCATCCTCCTGTGAGAAGCACCCCCATCATCCATCAGCAGGATCATCCTCCTGTGAGAAGCACCCCCATCATCCATCAGCAGGATCATCCTCCTGTGAGTAGCACCCCCATCATCCATCAGCAGGATCATCCTCCTGTGAGAAGCACCCCCATCATCCATCAGCAGGATCATCCTCCTGTGAGAAGCACCCCCATCATCCATCAGCAGGATCATCCTCCTGTGAGAAGCACCCCCATCATCCATCAGCAGGATCATCCTCCTGTGAGTAGCACCCCCATCATCCATCAGCAGGATCATCCTCCTGGATGATGGGGGGTGCCTCTGGCAGGAGGATGATCCTCCTTATGTATGATGAGGGTGCTACTGATGAATTATGGGGGTGCTGCACCTCCATCATCCATCAGCAGATCATCCTCTGGGATGATGGGGGTGCTACTGGCAGGAGGATGCTCCTGCAGATGTAGCACCCCCATCATCCTGGCCGTAGCACCCTCATAATCCATTGGGAGGATCATCCTTCTGCCAGTAGCACCCCCACCATCCTGGATGATGGGGGTGCCACTGGCAGGAGGATGATCCTCCTTATGTATGATGAGGGTGCATAAGGAAAGACTATAGAGAAGTCACCTGTAGTCACTGATATTATTGTGTATTTTCCTCATTATGTCCCATCAGAGCTGTAGTCACTTGTAAGTTCTGCAGTTGTGATGAGTAAAACTACAACTCCCAGCCAGGGCCGGTGCAAGGATTTCTGCCTACACAAGCGAAGCTCCATTTCGGGAATCTCGGTGGGCCGCAGCAATAAAACCAGAGAGGGTGGAGTGGTAGCAGTGACCTCTGCTGTGCAGCGGTGGGGCGCACAGGTGTGGGTCTTAGTATAAAAAAAGTCTTAATTTTTCCGCCCCCATCAGCTGAGAGTCCATGCGTCCTCAAGCGGACGCATGGTTTGCCTTATGACAGCATCGGGCCTGCTCCCAGCATAACCTCACCACTGCTTAGGTCATACTGGGAGCTGTAGTTTTAATTGGTGAAACCTTTTTTAGCTCTTTACCATTCTTTGGCAATTGGTATATTTGATTATTATACTGGAATTTTTCACACTGCTCTACATCAGTGGCGCCTGTCACAACAGGCTAAAAACTTACTGGGAGGGGGGGGGGGGGGGTAGGTATGGGGTGACACCATTTTAGATCGCACCGGGTGACACCAACCTTAGCAACGCCACTGCACAGGGCTATACTGATAACGTTTAACATGTACAAATTTTATTGAAGCATATATCAAATCACAATAAAAAAAAATGTGAAGAGCAGACAAGAAACAAGGGCACCAGAGTACACCAAAAAACTTAGTGGGTAAAGGTTCTAGGAATACTAAGGGTGCGTTCCCACTTGACGTATACGCACCGTATTTCACGCTGCAGCATGAATTTACGGCAGCAGTTGGAAATACGCTTGCTCACTATACACACAGGGCTTTCCGGAGGCAGCACTAAGTGTGCAGTGAGTTTTGGAGGCGGGGCCCTGTGATGCACGGCTACGCCTCCAAAACTCACTGAACACGTAGGGCTGCCGCCGGAAAGCCCTGTGTGTAGAGTGAGCAAGGAATATGCAGCGTATTTCCCACTGCTGCCTTAAATTTTGCACAGCGTAAAATACGCTGCGTATACGCCAAGTGGGAACGCACCCTTAACAAATAAATCCTACATAGCTAAGTGTGAGCTAGGGTACATAACTGGGGGATCAAGCATAGGCTTGAGCCTAAAGACAACAGTTAAAGTGCACACTGCTAAAGAGAAGGTACAACAGGAGATACATAAACCATCAGATAGTTAAAGGTGCCAGACCTTACATCACCAGACCTTAAATAGTTAAGGACCACCAATTATAAAGATACCTTGTGATGAACAGCGTGGCCACCCAATCAGAGATGTGAACATCGTATCAACACACCTCCAATACATAATAACGTCATACCTCCAAGATGATTAGGCATCCAGCCGGTGCCTGATAGAACCTTGAATGGCGGCCGCCCATGTTCCGGAGTATGCCAAAGGTACTTTCGGTTCACATTAAGCGTCACAAGACTTTCTGGTCATGTGATGATGCCGAATGTGATGATGTAACCTGAATGTAAAAAAAAAAAATATATATATATATATAAAAATGAAAAGATAAAAAAATAATTAATTTAAATAATAAATAAGTGAAAAAAATAATAATAAAATAAAATTAAAAAGTAAAAAATTTAAATAGTGTTAGAAAATTATGTATAAGAGTATATTATGAAAAGAGGTTTGAATTGTTGTGAAACATTATACAAAAATGTTTTTTTATAAAAATATTTTTTATTGTCAATTGATTAATGTGTGAGTGAGTAAAATAGTGAATGTGCAAAACCAATGTAGTGTGTGAGCCAAAGTATAAAAATAAACTGGCCCATATGAGTGAATAAATAAAAGGTATATATTTAAATGAATGAATTAATGAGTGAATGAATAATAAGGTATATATTAAAAGTGACACGTGCAAATGTATAAATGCATATTGTGCAATTGGGTTTGAATATTGATAAGTAATATGTATAGAAATGTGCAATATCAAGGGGAGATCATAAAAATAATGCGTGCACACATATGTACACATACAGTGACCCCCCCGACTTACGATGGCCCCGACATATGATCATTTCAACATACGATGGCCTCTCAGAGCCCATCGTAGGCTGAAAGCAGCATCGACATACAATGCTTCTGTGTGTCGGGGCCATCTTACAAACAGCTATCTGACAGCGCTGACAACTTCAGCAACTGACAGACAGTTGTTTAATGTGCCCCGTGTGCCCCGTTCTGCCTCCTGTTACTCACATGCTGTCCTGCTAACTCACGCAGGCTTCCACTGTGAGCTCCGTGTAAGCCCCACCCCCCAGTGCAGCCATAGCCAATAGCCTGCAGCATCTTGCTGCAGGCATCCAGTGAGCTGCTGGCTGCCCTCCCCTTCCTTTCCTATAGAGCTGTAGTCGGCAGGATCGTAATGGAGGACATTCTGTCCCCCCTGAAGATATTTAAAGAACTGTACAGTACTGTATGCGATGTCACACATCACATACAATACATATACACACTATACACCCCATACATCAATGTTTCCCTATCAGTGTGCCTCCAGCTGTTGCAAAACTATAACTCTCAGCATGCCCAGACAGTCAATGGCTGTACATGCATGCTGGGAGTTGTAGTTGTGCAACAGCTGGAGGCACCCTGGTTTGTTAAACACTCCGCATACACTCCACATACAATGGTCATCCCAGAACCAATTAGCAGTTTCCCATAGAGATATGTATTCAACATACAATGGTTCCGAGGCCCCAGAACCAAGTACCATTTTTACATAGACATATGTACTCGACATATGATGGTTTCAACATATGATGGTTCTCCTGGAACGAATTAATATCATATGTTGAGGGACCACTGGTATTGTGCAATTAGGCTCAAATATTTATAGATAATATTAGTTGCAGAGAAAGGAAAAAAGCAGCACTCCAAGTGTTGGGATGTAGGGGTGCCTCCTGCTGTAAACCTTGGTTAGAGGTCCAGTAAAGTATATGTCCAAAAAGAAACAGTGGCACTCCCGTAGTTTTAGTGTAAAGTGATGTCTTTTATTTCACTCCACCGTGTGCTACGTTTCAACAGCCTCTCGCTGTCTTTGTCAAGCAACAAATGGTTATTCACAGAGGGTTTTTATGGTCACACAGGACCGTCCATCAATAAAACATGATTGACATGTAAACAAACTTAAATCGTGATGTTACCCAGTGATCAAACAGTGAAAACATGTTACACAGCAATGTATATACAGACATAAGCAATGGTACATTAATATTGCAATAAAAACATTGTTGCATAGTGTATTGTGCATATAAAGTCTCTTTTTTGCAAAAGTGGGCGGAGGATCCGGTCACTCACCTGGCAGTTGGCTTTCTGTTTGCGCAGCGGGCATCACGCGCCTTCTCCGAGACACACGAGGCGATCTCCTAGGAGAGCCAAAAGTGATGTGTGACAACAAACAGGCATGGACGATCACGTGCGAAGTCTCCATGGCAACCACTTGCGTCTCTCCCCGCGCATGCTCAGGAGGGTGTCGGGGAGATCAGACGCCATTTTTGTGAAGGGAAAGGCTCTCAGCGATGGTATAGCAATCTCCTGGTAGGTGTTCATGGCTCGGGGACCACACAGGGTGTCCCTGGTATCGAAGCTGCCCCGCGTAGTCCTGGAAAGGGTTGTCCCTGGTCGGCCGCCATAGGCAGCCTGCCTGGGTCATCCTTGAGCTGCCCATCACTGGAGAAGTACCTGAGTTGATGCAGAGTCTTGAGGTTGTGAGTGGTTAGGAGGACTGTTGGGATGTCCAGCGGGATGCTGATGCTGCGGATGGGAAAGGCGGGTGCCCCTTGTCTGTTGCCATGTCTGCCAGTAGGAACGAGGAAAATGAGTGAGAGACCGAGGGTCCACTTCTGTAATGCAAAAAGAGAAGGCTGTTAGTACAGGGAATAAGGGTAAGTGCCATACGTGTGGTGACTAAAATAAATTAAAAGTCTATAATTGAAAATTGCATAAACCAATCCTACACATGTGGAGAAGTCACACTGTGATACTGAAACCTCATTGCAAATATTGTGAGTTACAGTAAATTCGACATTTAGTCCGGCGGGTTTTAAAGAGTTAAGTTCATAAATCCACCATAGTTCCTTCCTTTTGAGTTTGGCTGTTCGATTGCCCCCACATTTGGGAATGGGGACATGGTCGACTAGGGTGAATTTCAGGTAATTTTCCGTGTGTTTATGTTCTGCAAAATATTTGGGAACTAGTAAGTCAAGCTTGCCTTTCCTGATAGTGTATCTATGTTGGGTTATCCTTACCTTGTCTTCCAAGGTGGTTTCCCCAACATAGAGGAGATGGCAGGGGCATTGGAGCACATAGATCACATAAGGAGTTGTGCAAGTCAGGTAATGTTTGATGGCATACTCTTGCCAGTAATGGGATGAGTGAAGTATTTACATTTTGACATGTAGGAGCAGTTGACGCATGTTCTGCAGGGGAAAGAGCCCAGATTAATGCTGGTGAGATAGCTTTGGCTACTTTTTGGTAATGCTATATAGGCTTTAACCAGTTTATCTTTGATGTCCACAGGGCGTCTATAAGACATGATTGGGCAGTTGTTAAACTCAGGAATGTTGTCAGTTCCCTCGCGGAGAAGGTGCCAATATTTCCTAATAATGCTCCTAACCACTCACAACCTCAAGACTCTGCATCAACTCAGGTACTTCTCCAGTCACGGGCAGCTCAAGGATGACCCAGGCAGGCTACCTATGGCGGCCGACCAGGGACAACCCTTTCCAGGACTACGCGGGGTAGCTCCGGTACCCAGGACTCCCTGTGTGGTCCCCGAGCCATGAACACCTACCAGGAGATTGCTGTACCATCGCTGAGAGCCTTTCCCTTCACAAAAATGGCGTCTGATCTCCCCGACACCCTCCTGAGCATGCGCGGGGAGAGACGCAAGTGGTTGCCATGGAGACTTCGCACGTGATAGTCCATGCCGGTTTGTTGTCACACGTCACTTCCGGCCCTCCTACAAGATCGCCTTGTGTGTTGGGAGAAGGCACGTGATGCCCGCTGTGCAAACAGGAAGCCAACTGCCGGGTGAGTGACCGGATCCTCCGCCCACTTTTGCAAAAAAGAGACTTTATATGCGCAATACACTATGCAACAATGTTTCCATTGCAATATTAATGTACCATTGCTGATGTCTGTATATACATTGCTGTGTAACATGTTTTCACTGTTTGATCACTGGGTAACATCACGATTCAAGTTTGTTTACATGTCAATCATGTTTTATTGATGGGCGGTCCTGTGTGACCATAAAAACCCTCTGTGAATAACCATTTGTTGCTTCACAAAGACAGCGAGAGGCTGTTGAAACGTAGCACACAGTGGAGTGAAATAAAAGACATCACTTTACACTAAAACTACGGGAGTGCCACTGTTTCTTTTTGGACATATACTTTACTGGACCTCTAACCAAGGTTTACAGCAGGAGGCACCCCTACATCCCAACACTTGGAGTGCTGCTTTTTTCCTTTCTCTACAACTGGTCTACCAAGCCTGCACCCTCTAATTCTTGACTCAACTCAACATGGATTCCAACCCGCATACTGATGGTACGTCTTCTAATTCTCCCAACGTGTTTTCCTACACTGAAAGAGATGCCACCAGAATACTGAACCGGGTGGAAGGTGACCCTGCATTTCTACATGCACCCTCAACCTTGGACTTACAAAGGAGATTTGAAACCGAAACAAAAAGACTTGTGTCCTTGGAATTACATCTCACCACACTAACAGAATACCACCGGAACCATAGAATTCCACGTGGTATGAGGGCTCAGCCCCATGACAACTCCTTTTTCAACAACGACGACTACCACTCCAAGTTCAAGCAAATCTCCAACAAGTACTCATTGGACCTCATACTTCTACAAATCGAATTTCTCCAGAAAGATGTGGAAACCACCCAGCATAAAGTACATGACATTGAAGGTTTGCTGAGATCTACACTATCTGATGCTGACTATGAGACTTTCATTTCCAAACAGACATCCTTCCTGAAAAAACTACGTGAAGAACAAGAGGACACTAAGCGCACCAAATGGGCCAGAGATGAAGCTGAATACAGCAGCGGCAAAGTCTATCGATGGAGGACCCAACTTTCTTCACCAAGAAGGGTTAAAAAACAACGCGACACCAAACCAGAGTATCCTAAACAGAAGCAACCTGCCAATTCCTCCACCAACAAAACTTATTTTTTAGAGATGGACGTGCCTACCGTAAACCCACCAGGTGAGGGGGCATCCGCCGGAAGCGATCACATACGTACCCGGGCCCAGAAGCAGCCGGGGCACAAGCCCTCACAGAGAACATTGACAACCAAAAAGACTCTCAAAAATATGTGGTAAATATCTCTTCTACAATACTTAATGATGAACATGTTAAATTATTGTGAAAAGGTCTCAATTTTTGCTTATGTACTGACACCAATTGGTTTCAGTTAGAGCTTGATCTAGAACAATTTGTCAGGAAGCTAAGATTAAAAAATTGGTTTTCTGACAAACTCACTGACACACCAGCTGCCACCACCAGGTCATACTTGGTGGGTTTTTCCTTAAAATCCGCCAACATCAGAACTTTAAGTGACTTTGTACCACCCACCTCCATGCCCATCATCGACACCTTTCACACCCTGGTCAAGAAAGACATTTACAGACTCAAAATGACCTCCAACCAACTCACCCACCCCAACATGACACATGCCCAAATGACAGCCATGACTGAACTGATCCATGACCACAACCTAGTCATCAAGCCTGCCGACAAAGGTGACGTGGTTGTGGTCATGGATCGGTCACAATATCTGAAAGAAGGACTCAGACAACTACATGTCGGCGTTACATACCAACAACTTTCCTCAGATCTGAAGTGGCAATACAGTCGGGACATTAAAACAACACTCTCAACAGCACTCAACAACAAACTCATTGACACATCACTTTTCAATTATCTCACTGTACTTTTTCCCATCACACCAGTCCTGAACTTACTCCCCAAAATTCACAAGACTCTTCAAAACCCTCCCGGCAGAACGATTGTTTCAGGCCGGGAATCACTCACAAGCCACATATCGATCTTCCTGGACAAAATTCTTTGACCCTACGTCTACCAAGCACAGTCTTACATCCAAGACACAAGGGATTTTCTCAACAAAATAAAAGACCTGCACATTTCCACATACTCCATACTAGTCACACTTGATGTTGCCAGCCTGTACACCTTCATCCCTCACGAGGGGGGTGTACAGGCTGTAAAAACATTTATACATTCTGACTTCACCAACGAGCAAACAAATTTCATTCTCTCCCTCTTGCAAATCGTTTTGACTAAAAATTACTTCACATTCAATAACACCTTTTATGTACAGTTGGTTGGTACCGCGATGGGCACAAACGTCGCGCCCATCTACGCTAATCTGTATGTCACACGCCTTGAGGAAGAGACGGTCTATGTATCTCCCCACTTTGAACACGTTCTAAAGTGGTGGAGATACATAGACGAAATCTTCCTCATTTGGACTGGCACCGTAACACAACTTAAAGATTTCCATCAGTTCCTGAACTCCACTACCACCAACCTACAATTCACACTTACAGCATCCAAATCCCAAATACATTTTCTAGACACCACCATCATCATCACCAACAACCATCTTGAGACCGACATCTACACAAAACCTACTGATTGCAATTCAATGTTAAGATTTGACAGCTACCACCCTCGCAGCATGGTCTGCTCTTTGCCCCTCAGTCAAATGGTCCGCGCCAAAAGGATCATCAGCTCGGGGGAGAGAGTAGACCATGCGCTTGACACCATGGTCAACAATTTTCTCACAAGGGGCTATCCCAAACAACTTGTCGTGGACAGCAAACGCAAAGCCATGTCCTTAGACAGAGACAAACTTCTTAAACCTCAAAACAAACAGACACAAAACAGTATCCAGCATAATTGGGAAACATTGGCACCTTCCCCGCCATGGAACTGAAAACATTCCTGAGTTTAACAACTGCCCAATCATGTCTTATAGACGCCCTGTGAACATCAAAGATAAACTGGTTAAAGCAGATATAGCATTACCAAAAAGTAGCCAAAGCTATCTCACCAGCATTAATCTGGGCTCTTTTCCCTGCAGAACATGCGTCAACTGCTCCTACATGTCAAAATGTAAATACTTCACTCATCCCATTACTGGCAAAGAGTATGCCATCAAAAATTACCTGTAGTACAATAAAGGCCAATGTGAACCAAGAAGAGGGAGCACATCGGAAAATGAGGACTTTGGTTACGGGCGCTTCTCCCCCTTAGTAGGTAATAGCAGGCTTAAGCGTGGAGTTCCATATGGAAGAAGGTTTATTGCAACACAAAGGTTTCAAGTGTCCCTGGTCGGCCTCCCTCTTCTTGGTTCACATTGGCCTTTATTGTACTGCTTGTGCTGAGCAACTAGTATGCTCAGAGGGGACCACGGAGCTGCTGACCTCACGGAGAACACACTATACTACAGGCGGATACAGGTGTCGCACCCTGAGTACGACTATCCATGGTAAGCATAACCATTGACTTGGGGGCCTACCGTACCTAATACGTCTTACACTAGGAGCGCACCTCTCCTTTTTTTCTTTTTTCTATCAAACATTACCTGACTTGCACAACCCCTTATGTGATCTATGTGCTCCAATGCCCCTGCCATCTCCTCTATGTTGGGGAAACCACCTTGGAAGCCAAGGTAAGGATAACCCAACATAGATACACTATCAGGAAAGGCAAGCTTGACTTACCAGTTCCCAAACATTTTGCTGAACATAAACACACTGAAAATGACCTGAAATTCACCCAAGTCGACCATGTCCCCATTCCCAAACGTGGGGGCAATCGAACAGCCAAACTCAAAAGGAAGGAACTGTGGGGGATTTATGAACTTAACTCTTTAAAACCAGCCGGACTAAATGTCAAATTTACTGTAACTCACGATATTTGTAATGAGCGCTAAATCCAGGTTTCAGTATCACAGTGTGACTTCTCCACATGTGTAGGATTGGTTTATGCAATTTTCTATTATAGACTTTCAATTCATTTTAGTCACCACACGTATGGCACTTACCCTTATTCCCTGTACTAACAGCCTTCTCTTTTTGCATTAAAGAAGTGGGCCCTCGGTCTCTCACTCATTTTCCTCGTTCCTACTGGCAGACATGGCAACAGACAATCGGCACCTGCCTTTCCCATCCGCAGCATCAGCATACCGCTGGACATCACAACAGTCTTCCTAACCACTCACAACCTCAAGACTCTGCATCAACTCAGGTACTTCTCCAGTGACGGGCAGCTCAAGGATGACCCAGGCAGGCTACCTTTGGCGGCCGACCAGGGACAACCCTTTCCAGGACTACGCGGGGTAGCTCCGGTACCCGGGACTCCCTGTGTGGTCCCCGAGCCATGAACACCTACCAGGAGATTGCTGTACCATCGCTGAGAGCCTTTCCCTTCACAAAAATGGCGTCTGATCTCCCCGACACCCTCCTGAGCATGCGCAGGGAGAGACGCAAGTGGTTGCCATGGAGACTTTGCACGTCATCGTCCATGCCGGTTTGTTGTCACACGTCACTTCCGGCTCTCCTACGAGATCACCTCGTGTGTTGGGAGAGGGGGCGTGATGCCCGCTGCGCAAACAGGAAGCCAACTGCCAGGTGAGTGACCGGATCCTCCACCCACTTTTGCAAAAAAGAGACTTTATATGCACAATACACTATGCAACAATGTTTTCATTGCAATATGAATGTACCATTGCTTATGTCTGTATATACATTGCTGTGTAACATGTTTTCACTGTTTGATCACTGGGTAACATCACGATTCAAGTTTGTTTACATGTCAATCATGTTTTATTGATGGGCGGTCCTGTGTGACCATAAAAACCCTCTGTGAATAACCATTTGTTGCTTGACAAAGACAGCGAGAGGCTGTTGAAACGTAGCACACGGTGGAGTGAAATAAAAGACATCACTTTACATTAAAACTACGGGAGTGCCACTGTTTCTTTTTGGACATATAAATAATATTAGAAATGTGCAAAAAAAACGGGAGGGTCATAAGAGAGGGCGGTCACATATGGACAAATTACGGAGAAAAAAGTGTCTACATGCTGTTAGGACCAGGAACCACGTGTGGTAACCTGATACAAAGTGACAAGTGAATGAATGTGATGCCAATAATAAAATTGGTGGCAAAAATGCCACACAAATCCTGAGGGAAGAAATTGATTCAGCAAGTTATATATATATATATATATATATATATATATATATATATATATATATATATATATATATACTGTGAAACAATCCTAGTGAAAAATAAAAATTGGTCTGGCACCAACAGCAGACTACAAAATGGGAGGTAAGGATAAGGAGAATAGGCATGAACAGATGGAGGTGGCCACAAAAAGAAGGTGGATATCCTTATTGGTGATGCGACAAATCCGGGCTAGAAGAAAATGCAGCAACAACAGACACTGCCAAGAAAAAGAATAGAGAAAAGAAAATAAGAAAAATAGCTTAAAGGGGTTATCCAGGAAAAAACTTATTTTTTTACATATCAACTGGCTCCAGAAAGTGAAACAGGTTTGTAAATTACTTCTATAATAAAATCTTAATCCTTTCAGTACTTATGAGCTTCTGAAGTTAAGGTTGTTCTTTTCTGTCTAAGTGCTCTCTGATGAGACATGTCTCGGGAACCGCCCAGTTTAGAAGAGGTTTGCTATGGGGATTTGCTTCTAAACTGGGCGGTTCCCGAGACGCGTGTCATCAGAGAGCACTTAGACAGAAAAGAACAACCTTAACTTCAGAAGCTCATAAGTACTGAAAGGATTAAGATTTTTTAATAGAAGTAATTTACAAATCTGTTTAACTTTCTAGAGCCAGTTGATATATATAAAAAAAAGTTTTCTCCTGGAATATCCCTTTAAAACCAACAATTAAAAACAAAGCGGATACAATAGTGAGAGCCCGTAGGACAGTCACTGATGGATCGGATCGGACTGAAAATAACGCTTATAAACTTAATCAAACATGAATACTGATGTTATACCAAATTTGCAGAAAAGGGGACAAGACTCAATGAATCCCAAATTATCATGTAAACATTAGAAATCTAAATTGTGACTAATTATATAAGTAGACTGTTAAGAATTGCTAATAATTTGTAAGTGAATAGATAGAGACCCTGGTGATCGTTGGATCATTCAGGCAGCTGTTCACTTTCATCACTGTTGGCAGCACATTTAACAAAGATTTTTAGTCCTGTAAAATTCCAGTGATAAGCCAATGAACAAGCATTTTCTTGTACATCAGTTGATCACTGTGCCTTTAACATGGTGCAATAATTGTCCCTTTTAGCCAATATTCACCTTGTGTAATAGGGCCTTAAGTCTGTAGTATCTGGATAGTGAGGGCTAGGACAAATAGTTTTAGAAGCTAAAAGAATAAGAATGAGTAACAGGTGCTTGGAACCCCCACAAATGTGAGGGGGGATAGCATTATAACTGGCTGTGGCTACGCAGGGGTAGAGCCATAAAGGGTAGTATCAAAGGGGAGGAGCCAAAAGGGACAGAACCACTCAATATTGCATGACGGTACCAAATTAAGCTTCATTTTTGCTTAATTTATATGTGCCCCTGTACAGTCATAATCCCCCCTCTGTAGCTAGTAATATGTCCCATGTTATAATGCCCACTCTGTATCTAATATGCCCTCTGTCCACAGTCATAATGCCCTCTCTGTATCATCTATTCCCCTGTACACAGTCATAATTCCCCCCTGTAGCCAGTAATATGCCCTCTGTACTGCACAGTAACATAGTTCATAAGGTTGAAAAAAGACCAGTCCATCCAGTTCAACCTTTATCCCTAATGAGTCCCTACTGAGTTGATCCAGAGGAAGGCAAAAAACCCTCATACTAGAGGTAAAAATTCCTTCCCGACTCCAAATATGGCAGTCAGAATAAATCCCTGGATCAACATTCTGTCCCTATAAATCTAGTGTACATAACCGACGATGTTATTATTCTCCAAGAATGCATCCAGACCCCTTTTGAACTCTTTTACAGAGTTCACCATGACCACCTCCTCCGGGAAAGAATGCCACAGTCTCACTGCTCTTACAGTAAAGAACCCCTGTCTGTGGTTGTGTAGAAACCTTCTTTCCTCTAGACGTAGAGGATGCCCCCTTGTTATACAGTTATTAGGTCTCCCCTAAGCCTTCTTTTTTCTAAACTAAATAAACCCAATTTTGATAATTTTTCTGGGTCCTGTAGTCCTCCCATTCCCCGTATTACCCTGGTTGCCCATCTTTGAACCCTCTCCACTCCACTATATCTTTCTTGTACACTGTGCAGTGGGCATTATGACTACAGAGGGGCTCTTATGACTAAACAGAGGGAAAATTACTGGCTACAGAGGGCTCATTCTGTGTATAGGGGACATATTAATGGCTACAGAGGGTGCATAATGACTACATAGGAGCCATAGTGGCTACATAGGAGGCATTATGTCCCCCTCTGTATCCACTATACCCCATGTACAGGCAGAATGCCCCCCGTAGCCCCTATAGCTCCCCCTCTTTAGTCAGTAACCAGATATTATATGCCCTCTCTATATTTATAATGACCTCTCAGAGACCCCAATCATGATGTAGATGTGTTGTACATTATTTACACCCCTCAATTCCTCCAGGGCACCTGTACAGGAACTTGTCACATTCTGTTCCTGCTGCTGAATACTGCTGCCCAGTCCCGCCTTCTCTCGCATCTCTTTACAGGTTACATGATAAGAGGTCTTCTTCCTTCTCGGCGTCGACACTGCAGGATTCAATTGTACAGTCAGATGGTACTGTGGTGTCCCGGTACAGGACCTTGTCCTGTCCCTTGTCTAAAGTCCCCTCAGCTAGAGTCCCTCCATTCATATAGGGCTCTCCTGCAGGGCTTACCCTTGGTCACCTCATGTAAAGTGTGTTTATATTTATTTAATGTATAAAAAATATATGTACAGGACCTTAGTGGTCACATGATGTACGGTTGTGATGTATAAAATATTCACAGACCTTAGAGGTCATGTGATGTACCCAGAGTTCACTGGGTTCATAACTTACAGGTTTGCTGACCAATGAGCTTAGTCCATCCCCTTATTATATAAAGGGCTGTAGCCACTAAATTCTCTCTCTTCCTGCCGGACTACAAAGCAAGCGCAAGCATCTCATCAGCATCAATTCAACTAGGCCCAAAGCCTAAGAACCTGCAGCCACTAAACGTGTGTTACTCAAAGCTCCATCAATCAAATCCTGTGTGACTACTACCAGCTCAAATCTTCTAAATTAGTAGCACAGTGGCCTGCATAAAAACTCATTGCTTCCAAGTCCCAGCAAACCTGTGAGGAACATGTATCCCGGTTCACTCTTGCAAAGACTGTTATGTTAAAGACTGTTTCATAAATTCCGCAAGTAAAGTTACTTCAGTTTATTCCTGAAATCTGCTGTGGACATTCCGTTATTTCTCCCTGCCGTTTTTGGACGGTTGGCGGTAGGAACATTACTATTGAGGAAACCTCACCCTGGCGTCACGACATTCAAGGGTTAATACCACCAGACCCTACACTACCACTGCAACACCCCAGTCACAGTTACTTTCCCACCACCAAAGTACAGTGCTCCCATATATATTTTAACCCCCATAGGTAGGTGTAGGCCCCCATAGGTAGGTGTAGGCTCCCATATTGCCCCCATAGGTAGATGTAGGCCTCCATAGGTAGTTGTAGGCCCCCATAGGTAGGGGTAGGCCCCCATAGTAGTTGTAGGTCCCCATATTGCCCCCATAGGTAGGCTTAGGCCCCCATAGTAGGTGTGGGCTCCCATATTGCCCCCACAGGTAGGTGTAGGCCCCCATAGGTAGATGTAGGCCCCCTTACTACATATTGCCCCATAGGTAGGTGTAGGCCCCCAAAGGTAGATGTAGGCCCCATATTGCCCCCATAGGTAGATTTAGGCCCCCATACTACATATTCTCCCGTAGGTAGGTTTAGACCTCCATAGGTAGGTGTAGGCCCCCATAGGTAGGTATAGGCCCCCACATTGCCTCCATAGGTATATGTAGGCCCACATACTACATATTGCCCCCCATAGGTAGGTTTAGGCCTCCATAGGTAGGTGTAGGCCCCAATATTGCCCCAATAGGTAGGTGTAAGCCTCCATATTGCCCCCATTGGTAGATGTAGGTTTTCCTTCTGCCCCCAAATGTAGATGTAGGCCCCCATAGGTAGATGTAGGTCCCGTATTGCCCCCATAAGTAGATGTAGGCCCCCATATTGCCCCATAAGTAGATGTCGTCCCCCATAGTCCCTCCATAAGTAGATGTAGGCCCAATAAGTAGAGGCTCACACAGGCACTGCCTCCTGGCAGCCTCCAGTCTTTTAAAGTGGCCGCACGCTCGGCCTGTGGAAGAAGACTGGGACATCCCTGCTTCCCCCTGACGCTGACTTCTTCTCCTCTCCCTTCCCTTCACAATCCCAACTTTGCCTGCAGTCTCACTTTTTAATTTGGGACTGCAAACTGGGGGGGATTCGGCAATTAACAGTCCCCGCCATATGATTTCCTGGGGGGGATGTGTCCCCCCCATCCCCCCTGGTTCCTACGCCCATGATGAGTAAGAATAACAGGTGAACATACCTTCTATAGCTTTGCATGGAACTCACACATTCAAATTCTCTTGGCTAAACTGGGAACCATCGGACTTTAAGATTGCGAGCTGTAATACATTTTATATAAATATTCTTTACAAAGTTAATATACATACAGCTATACATACATGTTTTTCACATATCTAGATAAAGGTAGTAAATAGCATTCAACAGTTCAGAGGCTCTTTACGTGCAGAAACATGCACAAATTTAAGCAGCACTGCAGAGGGTTAAGACTAGAGCTTATAAAAACTCTTTCATAAATGCAACTCACACATAGTCATTCATTTTTGTGTCTGCAGATGAAGGGGGAGATGGAAGATTAGAATTTGCTGGGTGGATAGCTATCCAATGAACCCTGCCAGTGTATCCAGGGATGTTTGGAGTGCTAAAAAAAAGAAAAGTAAATAACATTAGTAATGCCAAAGACAATGAGATACCATCACCTTCAAGGTTATACAATGGAGAAGTAAACAAGTAAACGTAATGAATAATTTGCTTCATATTGCCCCATAATGATCATGAAATAAAATTTACTTCTGAGATGAAAACTGCATCTACAATTATAATCAAATATTAAAATAAAATAAAAAATTAGATTTTTTTACCTAAAAGAAGAAAGAACTTCCATGTTTGTTAAAAAGCTAAATACAGTTTAGCATCAAATCTGGCAACATTCTTTTGTTAACTAAAAATCACAAGGAAATAACCTAAGGAAAATCCTGAAATGAAAGAATTGGAATTGTAAATAAAAACATAATACAATAATCCAAATTGTATCCATTGTACACCACATTCATTTTGTATCTTTGACACTTTTTGTGCCTTATCTAATAAGTGAGTGTGGCTCAGCAGAGAGAAGGCCTGGTTTGAGATGGAATATTGTGTGCTACAATTTTTATTAATACATGTTTCTATTTTCTGATTTTGAAAAGAGAAAAAAAGAGAGACCGGAGGGAGGAGCCTCGTGTGATACCGTATGGGTAAGCAACATGAAAGATCGGGGGTCGGTTAGGACACACCCCTAGGTAGTGGCTGCTCACCTGAGAGCAAGTGAAAACTTGCGTGTCAACCCTCAGTGGGGTTACCAGAAATAACAAAGATGGTAGGACTGCTGACAAGCCGGAGGTCACAGGGGAGGAAAGACAACCAATCCTGATGAAACTTTGGCAAGTAGAACAACAAGACCCCAATAGGCGCTGCAGATTCCCACAAAGTAAACCAGACCAGAGATGTAGTAGTAGTAGTACAAAACACTGGAAGGTTTATTGTAGTAAAAACAATAAAATACAGATTACGCGTTTCGGGGGAGCCACCCCCTTCTTCAGATCAGAGTATCATACATTTGGAATAGGTGGGATGGGTTGACTATGGGGGAAGATAACTGCCCATGTCACAGGGAGCAAAGATGTATTGGTCCCAAAATTGCCACTGGTAAGGCAAAAAGGGCCCGAGCGTTATCACGAATCACAAGAACTACATTACTTTAAGCAGACCATACATAAAGAGAAACATGAGTATGCCTTTAGAATGTTTGATCAATGTATATTTCACACTTCTATAACATGACTAGATGCAGCTAATTAGATGTAATTTTAAAAGAACAAATAAACAAAGTATCCCTTTAAGCTTCCATTCTGTGTTCCCACAATCTGTAAGCTTACATACTGTTCCCCACATTTTATAAGCCACCATAAATAAAAATTAAAAATAAAACACCTCTCTCCCCATTCCCATGCCAAGCAACTTGACTGGAGGGATTTCAGATGACGTCCCCTTTATGACATAAGATCCCATAACTGTCCAGCCCACAACAACTTTTCACCCACAAAGTACAAAGACACGTGATGTGCTGGGACCGCTTGGCCCATTTATTTAACAAAATATATAAATACTTTAACCCCTTAAGGACCCAGCCCATTTTCACCTTAAGGACCTGGGCATTTTTTGCACATCTGTCCACTGTTACTTTAAGCAGTAATAACTCTGGGATGCTTTTACTTTTCATTCTGATTCCGAGATTATTTTTGCGTGACATATTCATGTTCATGATAAATTTGCATCAATAAATGCGTCAAAAATTCAAAAATGTTATGAAAATTTTCAAATCGTTGAATTTTTTTTTACTTTAAAACTCCCAAAAAATTATATATTGATTCACATATATAATATGTCAACTTCGTGTTGGCATCATAAAGTTGACATGTTTTTACTTTTGGAAGACATCAGAGGGTTTCAAAGATCAGCAGCAATTTTCCAATTTTTCACAAAATTTTCAAATCTGAATTTTTCAGGGACCAGTTTTGAAGTAGATTTGAAGGACCTTCATATTAGAAATACCCCATAAATTACCCCATTATAAAAACTGCACCCCTCAAAGTATTCAAAAGGATATTCAGAAAGTGTGTTAAAATTCAAAATCTTCATTGTAGACCCAGTTTTAGAATTTTTACAAGGGGTAAAAGGAGATAAATGTCTCTAAAATTTGTAACCCAATTTCTCTTGAGTAAGGAAATACCTCATATGTGAACGTAAAATGCTCTGTGGGTGCACTAGAGGGCTCAGAAGGGAAAGAGAGACAATGGGATTTTGGAGAGTGAGTTTCTCTGAAATGGTTTTTGGGGGACATGTCACATTTAGGAAGCCCCTATGGTGCCAGAACAGCAAAAAAAAAAAAAAAAAAGCACATGGCATACTATTTTGGAAACTACACCCTCAAGGAACGTAGCACAGGTGTTTGGCGACTTTTCGTTAAAGTTGTATGCGTAAATGAATTTTTTTTTCAATAAAATGCTATTTTTCCCCAATTTTTTACTTTTTTACAAGGGGTAACTCCATCTCTTGCCCCCCTAAAATTTGTAACCCATCTCTTCTGACTATGGAATACCCCATGTGTGGACGTCAAGTGCACTGCGGGCGAACTACAATGCTCAGAAGAGGAGTCACATTTGGCTTTTGAAAAGCAAATTTTTCTGAAATGGTTTTTGGGGAGCATGTCGCATTTATGAAGCCCCTATGGTGCCAGAACAGCAAAAAAAAACACAAGGCATAATATTTTGAAAACTACACCCCTCAAGGAACAAAACAAGGGGTACAGCGAGCCTTAACACCCTAATTTTCGCTAAAGTTGAAATAATTTTTTTCACTAAAACGATGTTTATTTCCCAAATTTACCATTTTTACAAGAGGTAATAGGAGGAAATGCCCCCCCCCCCCAAAAAAAAATAAAAATTGTAACCCCGTTTCTTCTGAGTCTGGAAATATCTCATGTGTGGATGTAAAGTGCTCTGCCGGCGAACTACAATGCTCAGAAGAGAAGGTGCGCCATTGGGCTTTTGGAGAGAGAATTTGGCTGGTACTCCACTATACTCCACCTAATGTGGGGAGCTATACTGCACCTACTGTGGGGGAACTATACTGCACCTAATGTGGGGAACTATACTGTACCTAATGTGGGGAACTGCACCTAATGTGGGGCAACTATACTGCACCCAATGGGGGAACTATACTGCACCTAATGTGGGGGAACTATACTGCACCTAATGTGGGGGAACTATACTGCACCTAATGTGGGGGAACTATACTGCACCTAATGTGGGGGAACTATACTGCACCTAATGTGGGGCAACTATACTGCGCCTAATGTGGGAGAACTATACTGCCCCTAATGTGGGGGAACTATACTGCACCTAATGTGAGGAGCTACACTGCACCTAATGTTGGCGATCTATACTGCACCTAATGTGGGGGAACTCTGCAGCACCTAATGTGGGGGAACTGTACTGCACCTAATGTGGGGGAACTGTGCTGCTCCTAATGTGGGGGAACTGTACTGCACCTAATGTGGGGGAACTATACTGCACCTAATGTGGGGGAACTGTACTGCACCTAATGTGGGGGAACTGTACTGCACCTAATGTGGGGGAACTGTACTGCACCTAATGTGGGGGAACTGTACTGCACCTAATGTGGGGGAACTGTACTGCACCTAATGTGGGGGGGAACTCTGCTGCACCTAATGTGGGGGAACTCTGCTGCACCTAATGTGGGGGAACTCTGCTGCACCTAATGTGGGGGAACTCTGCTGCACCTAATGTGGGGGAACTCTGCTGCACCTAATGTGGGGGAACTCTGCTGCACCTAATGTGGGGGAACTCTGCTGCACCTAATGTGGGGGAACTCTGCTGCACCTAATGTGGGGGAACTCTGACGCACCTAATGTGGGGGAACTCTGCTGCACCTAATGTGGGGGAACTGTACTGCACCTAATGTGGGGGAACTGTACTGCACCTAATGTGGGGGAACTGTACTGCACCTAATGTGGGGGAACTATACTGCACCTAATGTGGGGGAATTGTACTGCACCTAATGTGAGGGAACTGTACTGCACCTAATGTGGGGGGAACTCTGCTGCACCTAATGTGGGGGAACTCTGCTGCACCTAATGTGGGGGAACTCTGCTGCACCTAATGTGGGGGAACTCTGCTGCACCTAATGTGGGGGAACTCTGCTGCACCTAATGTGGGGGAACTCTGCTGCACCTAATGTGGGGGAACTCTGCTGCACCTAATGTGGGGGAACTCTGCTGCACCTAATGTGGGGGAACTCTGCTGCACCTAATGTGGGGGAACTCTGCTGCACCTAATGTGGGGGAACTCTGCTGCACCTAATGTGGGGGAACTGTACTGCACCTAATGTGGGGGAACTGTACTGCACCTAATGTGGGGGAACTATTTTGCACCTAATGTGGGGGAAATGTACTGCACCTAATGTGGGGGAACTGTACTGCACCTAATGTAGGGGAACTGTACTGCACCTAATGTAGGGGAACTGTACTGCACCTAATGTGGGGGAACTGTACTGCACCTAATGTGGTTGAACTGTACTGCACCTAATGTGGGGGAACTGTACTGCACCTAATGTGGGGGAACTGTACTGCACCTAATGTGGGGGAGCTTTACTGCATCTAATGTGGGGGAACTATACTGCACCTAATGTGGGGGGAACTGTACTGCACCTAATGTGGGGGAACTATACTGTACCTAATGTGGGGGAACTGTCAACCTAATGTGGGGGAACTCTACTTCCAACCTAATGTGCGGGGACTTATACTGCAAACCTAATGTAGGGGAACTATACATTATAATGAAGTGCTCCGTCTTCCAGGCAGCCTTAATCTGGCCCTGGGCAAACCTCCAGCTGTTGCAAAGCTACAACTCCCAGCATGCCCTTTGGCTGTCTGTGCATGCTGGGGGTTGTAGTTATGCAGCAGCTTGAGGCACACTGGTTGCAGTACACTAAGAGTTTGTTACTTAAAGGGTAGCTCCCACTATCCTATTTTTAATTTTTTGCTAGCCCGTTACCCCCCCCCCCCCCCGCTACGGCACTAGCCCGTTACCTCCTCCCCCCCCCCCCCCGCCCCGCATACCCCGTTCCCTTATTACACTTGCAGTTACTGCAGAGTCCGGCAGCAGGCATGCAGGGACAGCGGCGGCAACGAGGCGGCGGAGGAGATGTGCTGGAGGAGTGGCCTCCCATCCAGTGGCCGGGGAGCCAATGCGCTCGCTCTCGCCTGTCTGATTGACAGGCAGGGGGCGAGTGCAGCCTAAGTCCTTTTTCAGTAGCCGGTTTTTAAATGTAAATTAAACCTTTTTAATGAAAAAAAAAAATTATAAAAGTATATTAGAGATATGTTGTAGTACATAAGTGCTACAACATATCAAAAAATTTATTTGGTGACAGTGCCCATTTAACTCAGTGTTTCGCAACCAGTGTGCCTCCAACTCCCAGCATGTACGGCCTGTCAATGCATGATGGGAGTTGTAGTTTGAAACAGCTGGAGGCACACTGGTTGCAAAACACAGAGTTTGTTACTTAACTTGGTGTTTCGCAACCAGTGTGCCTCCAGCTGTTGCAAAACTACACCTCCGAGCATGTACAGTCTGTCAATGCATGCTGGGAGTTGTAGTTTTGCAACAGCTGGAGGCACACTGGTTGCGAAACACTGAGTTAGGGAACAAATTCTGTGTTACACAATCAGTGTGCCTTCAGGTGTTGCAAAACTACGACTCACAGCATCCGCTGACAGCCGAAGGGCATGCTGAGCATTGTAGTTTTGCAACAGCTGGAGGCACACTACTATAGCTCCCAGCATGCTTTTGGCTGTCCATGCACGGTGGGAGTTGAAGTTATGCAACAGCTGGAGGCACAATTTTTCATGACTACATACTTGCAACTCCTAGCATGCCAAGACAGCCAAAGGACATGCTGGGAGTTGCAGTTGTGCTTCCAACTGTTGCAAAACTACAACTACAACTCCCAGCATGCCCCTTGGCTGTGCATGCTGGGAGTTGCTGCTAGGCAACAGCAGGAGGCAAACAGCGCTTACCTCCTGCTGTTAGAGCCCTCTGCCAAAGACCGCCGGGACCGCTGCTGCTGGTGAAATCGCGGCTGCTGTTAACTGCCACTGCCGGGGACCGCCGCCGCTCAGGACTACTGTCGCACTGGACCCCAGGTAAGCCTCCCCTCACACCCCACCGTCGATCACCCCCTCCACCGCCGATGCCCCGCCGATCCTGCCCAGCAGGACGGGTGATTGGTCGGGACCCCCCAGGCATTTGCACGGGATGCCTGCTGAATGATTTTAGCATGCATCCCATTCCGGTCCATGGCAGGGACCAAAATTCCCATGGGTATACAGGTATGCCCTGGGTCCTTAAGTACCAGGGAGCCAGGGCGCACCCGTATGCCCTTGGTCCTTAAGGGTTAAATAACATAAATAACCATATTAACAAGAGGCTAAAACCAACTAGATCTCTTAATTACTCCAATACCCCCTGCACTGATAAACTCTCACTCTTGGCCGCGACCACCTGACTCAAGGGCACCCATGTACATGCTGCAATTACTCCTGGGGCCCAGAACCACCACAAGGAGAAGCATTGCAGCAGTTGCCAAAACAGCTGTCAAAACAGTTTCTGCATTTTCTCACCATTCTCCCAATTACCCTGCAAAATATTACCTTCAAGGACCCTTTTTCCTGCCAAACCCCAAAACAAACCACACCCAGCTACAAGAGCAAACAAACAGACAAAAAAGGGGAGGGTGGTTGGAACCTTCACCTGTTCCTTCTCCTGCCGACTGATGACTCCTCCCCATCAGGCTCCTAAATACTCCTTATGCTCCTCCGACTGAACCTTTGACCTCTACAGCACAGACCTACCAACCTTGCACCATTAACCCTTCTTATAGGGACAGGCATCCACATCCCCATAAATACTCCCTTCTCCCTTACACTAACTGAAAACTTCATGGGCAGAGGCCATGGGCAAACTTCAAGGCATGGGCAAGGTCCTTCTAAAGCCCCTGTCATGCCACTATTGTGCTACGGGTTACCCCTATGCCCTAGTGTCCTCTGACAATACTTGTAGGCCACATGCGGAAGCAGCCTGTGGCTTACAAGTAAAAGTGATGGTTCTCTCCTTTGTCAGAGTTTATAACACTTTCTGTGTCTTTTAGGCACAGATACATTTAAAAGTCCCATTTTAAAAAGGCTTCCCCCTTCTGCCAGACCCAGTCCTGGTAACATTAAGGTGCAACTTCAATTTTATGCCCCAAGGAGGTGGACAACAGTCAGGGCCTGGTATTATCCAGTACTCTGGCGGCCAGTATGACACTGGTAACAATTAGATTATTGGCACATTTCCCTGAAATAGAGAGAATGAGATAGAACTGTGCTCCATGAATGGGGACACGACAGTAAGTCAGTAAAATCACCTTGTGAACATTCTGATGGTTTAATATAACAAAACCACTCTGGCTAAATTTATTTTTTAAGTACACACAGTAATGCCACCATGGTGTGATGGAATGTCCTGAGGAATTAAGAAGGTTAAGCAACAGTGTCCAAATTTATAATACTGCTTGAACAACTGTGATGATTCTGGTCTATTTTTATACTTAGCTGAGTTTTACACTGTCTAGCAATTGAATGCTTTTAGTTAATCTGTCCCATTGTTGCAAAAAGTCCATCAGTTACTCCTATTTCTTCTCTTTTCATGATAATAACATTACCAAGGAAGAACATGTGTTACGCCGAGCGCTTCGGGTCCCCGCTCCTCCCCGTAGCGCTCGCAGCATCCTCGCATTTGCAGCGCCCCGGTCAGACCTGCTGACCGGGTGCGCTGCATTATCTCTCTCAGCCGGGATCCGCTTCGCGATGCGGGAGGCGCCCGCTCGCAATGCGCATCCCGGCTCCCGTACCTGACTCGTTCCCCGTCTGTCTTGTCCCGGCGCGCGCGGCCCCGCTCCTTAGGGCGCGCGCGCGCCGGGTCTCTGCAATTTAAAGGGCCACTGCGCCATTGATTGGCGCAGCAGGCTTAATCAGTGTGTTCACCTGTGCACTCCCTACTTATACCTCACTTCCCCTGCACTCCCTCGCCGGATCTTGTTGCCATTGTGCCAGTGAAAGCGTTTCCTAGTGTGTTCCTAGCCTGTGTTCCAGACCTCCTGCCGTTGCCCCTGACTACGATCCTTGCTGCCTGCCCTGACCTTCTGCTACGTCCGACCTTGCTCTTGTCTACTCCCTTGTACCGCGCCTATCTTCAGCAGTCAGAGAGGTTGAGCCGTTGCTGGTGGATACGACCTGGTTGCTACCGCCGCTGCAAGACCATCCCGCTTTGTGGCGGGCTCTGGTGAATACCAGTAGCAACTTAGTACCGGTCCACCAACACGGTCCACGCCAATCCCTCTCTGGCACAGAGGATCCACCTCCAGCCAGCCGAATCGTGACAACATGAAGCCTGCAACAAGAGACAGTTACAAAAGTAACAATAAAGACCAGTGGGGTTTTCTTGGTGAATGTTGGCTATTTATGCCACTCACGTTGCTGATAAAATATTCCTGAACAGTTGGCAATGAACATTACAATGTTTATGTACATTATACAGTTTTCATATTATGACGCAGATAGTCTATAAGTAATGTTCACAGATAAGAAATACACAATGTTCCTGATCTGCGAAGGTATGGCACTGCTTATTATATTATGTTATTATAAATGAAGCATAGCAATAGCCTAAAAAATATTCACTTTTGATTCCCTTCTGTGTGCTCTGTGAGCAGAATAATGATTCATGAAGAAATTCTGTTGAATCAATCTGTTGAGTGAATCTTTTAAGATTAAATGGGCACTGTAAGATTTAAAAACGTTTTATATGGTTTACATCTTGGCAAAACATTAACCTTTCTAACATACTTCATAAGAAAATTTTATTTCCTTTTTATAGAAATCATGGCTTATAAAATCATGGCTGTGTCCAAGCTGAAGCACAGGTATGGACAAAGTCCAGTAAGTGAGGGTGGGCTAGCACTTTTCTGTGTCTGATAGGACAGGAGAGAGCACAGAGGAGTCCTATCAGACAGGAGAGAGCACAGAGGAGTCCTATCAGACATGAGAGAGCACAGAGGAGTCCTATCAGACAGGAGAGAGCACAGAGGAGTCCTATCAGACAAGAGAGAGCACAGAGGAGTCCTATCAGACATGAGAGAGCACAGAGGAGTCCTATCAGACAGGAGAGAGCACAGAGGAGTTCTATCAGACAGGAGTGAGCACAGAGAAGTTCTACACGCCAAGATCACCATGAATGGGAATAGAAGATTCGCCCCAAACTACAGTTATTGAGGAATTCTCAGTATATACGGAAGAACCGAAGGATAATGATACAGGGGACCATCATACAGGAGAAGGAAGGGGCCAGCCACAAAAAAGTGGGTCAAGCTACTCTTTTTTAGAGTTACCTGTGGCCTTAACACCGGTCCCCACGTATCATGTGCGGACGGATCCAGGAAAGGTCCGGATCACAAATTGAGGCAGAAGAGAAAAGAACCAGAAATAGAAGAACAAAAAGAGGATGTAGGGGTAAGAGGAAACCCAAAAAGAAACAGCCAGCCAAACAAGGCCAAGAGGAACAAGACTCAACCCTGAGGATATTTAATCTATCTACGCATTTGTTATTGGAGTCGGAGCGTAGGGTCTTGAACAAAGGTCTTTCATATTGCCCGACAAATAAGATTGATGAGTATAGCCTGTACGTGGATCTGAATATTTTTGTGAGAAAACTCACTCTAAGGAGATTTTTTTCCATCCAAGGAACCAAACAATTCGGCGGAGGAAGAGATACAGAAAATATGACAGAAATAGGCGGTGCACCTATTTTGGATCCACCACCATACATACAGATTTGAAACCTAGATCAACTTTTTATCCGACTCAGTGCAGAGGTCACCATATTCAAACTTTTCTGGATTTAGTGTCCACAGAATTCAGAACAATCAATAAAGGAGAGAGAGTGAAAGAAAATCTCACTCGAGAAGAGCGCCAAGCTGTGAAGACTTTGTCCAAAAATAAAAATATTGTCATCAGAAGCGCGGACAAAGGGGGAGGAGTGGTTATACAGAATAGGACGGATTATGTTGCAGAAGCACGAAAGATCCTATCTGATACGAATTATTATTCACCTTTGAAAAAAGACCCAACAGTTGATTTTCAAAAAGAATGTAAGAACCTCATCAATGCAGCTTTTGCCAAGCAAATTTAAAAAAAAAAGAGAGAGATTTCTTAGTAGTTCGACACCCTCGCACTCCAGTGTTTTATCACCTACCCAAGGTGCACAAATCGCTTGAAAACCCATCGGTACGTCCTATTATCTCGGGCATAGACTCCATTACCTGCAATTTGTCGCAACACGTGGACAAACAATTGCAGAGATTCGTATTAGAATTGAAGTCGTATTTAAACGACACCCCGACTCTCATTCATACTTTGAAAGATTACAAGTGGAAGAAGGGCCTGAGATGGGCAACCTTAGATATTACGGCACTCTATTCCAACATCCCGCATGACTTGGGCATTAAAGTGATAGAGACCGTCCTTGAAAAAGACATCCTCATGCCAGTAGAACAAAAAATTTTTATTGTGGACAGTATACGTTTTATATTGAAACACAATTATTTTACCTTTGAGACAAATTTATTTCTACAGTATATCGGAACCGCGATGGGCACACGTTTTGCGCCTGCCTTCGCTAACCTGTATGTGGGCGCATTGGAGGACGATTTGGTGTTTAATAATAACCCTTGGACAGAAAATATTAAACTGTATTACCGATATATAGACGACCTCCTGTTACTTTGGGATGGCACTGAAACTGATTTTTTATCTTTTTATGCAACATATTAATAAGAGCAGATGGAATCTTAATTTCTCTGGAGGATCATCGGAAAGTTCAGTGGAATACTTGGATCTGATTTTAACATCAGAAGGGGAAGACATCATCACAAAGACCTTCTTTAAGACGGTTGATTGCAATAGCCTGTTGGAATACCAGAGTTGCCACTATAGAAAGTGGAAAGAGAACATACCATATGGGCAATTCCATAGAATCAGTAGGAATTGCACGGAGACATCAGACTATAAAGTTCAGAGTAAAGTCATCACTAAAAGACTGAGAGAAAAGGGGTACCCTACAAGTTTAATAAATACAGCATACAACAGAGCGTTGGAATCCCGGCATACGGTGACGGAGCAAAAAACAAAGGAAGGCGAGAAGAAAGGCGAAGAATCGCAAGTTCCATACACGTGCAATTTTATTACAAGATACGCAGCATCTCATACAAAAATTAGGAAGATTCTATGCAAACATTGGGGCGTTTTATGTAATGACCCCATTTTAAAGGGATTGATACCTACTGCACCGAAGATCACATATAGGAGAGCCAAAACTTTAAAGAACATATTAGCTCCCAGTCGTTTACGTCCAGAAAAAAATCATAGTAACAAAAAAATAAGACCAGGAATAGGGGATTCTAATTTGGGCTCTCACAGGTGCAATCACCACGCATGTAAATGTTGTGCGAACATGAAAAATGGAGCAAAGTCTTTTGAGAGCCAGGCTACTAAGGAGACCTTCAGCATCAAATCACGGATGAACTGTGGATCATCTTATGTTATATACCTCATGGAATGCTCCTGTAATTTGCAATATATTGGGAGAACCATGCAGTGCTTTTAGGAGCCGTGTACGTGTAAATAAACACAGGTATAATGTGAATCACAGATTCGAACTACATAGTGTCTCCCGCCATGCTACAGAACACCATGATAGTGACTTCTCCGAATTTTTATTTACAATCATTGAGGAAATCCCAGAGAAAACAGCGGATAGATTTGAAAGGTTATGGAGGAGAGAAGCCTACTGGATTTTTAAACTTAATACGATGTACCCAATTGGTATGAATGAAATATCAGATAGTATTTTAAATTAGTTTTTTTTTTTTTTTTAACATCTTATTTATTATGGTGGAGTTTTAATAATTGTTCTTATGATAGTGGAAATGTGCCTCCTATGTGAATTTTTTTATATACATTTAGTGTATTTTATTGCATATATATGTATTTATATCCCTATGTTTATTTGCATATACATTTATATGTATTTATTTATTTATATATTTATATACCTACATTATATTTGCATATCCACTATGGGTTTGATCCCTGCCATTATTCATGTTATTTATGCTTTATTTATAGAAACATAGAATGTGTTGGCAGATAAGAACCATTTGGCCCATCTAGTCTGCCCAATGATCTGAATATTATGAATAGTCCCTGGCACTATCTTATATGAAGGATAGCCTTATGCTTATCCCATGCATGTTTAAACTCCTTCACTGTATTTGCAGCGACCACTTCTGCAGGAAGGCTATTCCATGTATCCACTACTCTCTCAGTAAAGTAATACTTCCTGGTATTACTTTTAAACCTTTGCCCCTCTAATTTAAAACTATTTCCTCTTGTGGTAGTTTTTATTCTTTTAAATATGCTCTCCTCCTTTACCATGTTGATTCCCTTTATGTATTTAAAAGTCTCTATCATATCCCCTCTGTCTCTTCTTTCTTCCAAGCTATACATGTTAAGGTCCTTTAACCTTTCCTGGTACGTTTTATCCTGCAATCCATGTACTAGTTTAGTAGCTCTTCTTTGAACTCTCTCTAGAGTATCTATATCCTTCTGGAGATACGGCCTCCAGTACTGCACACAATACTCCAATTAAGGTCTCACCAGTGTTCTGTACAGCGGCATGAGCACTTCTCTCTTTCTACTGCTTATACCTCTCCCTATACATCCAAGCATTCTGCTAGCGTTTCCTGCTGCTCTATTACATTGTCTTCCTACCTTTAAGTCTTCTGAAATAATTACTCCTAAATCCCTCTCCTCAGATACTGAGGTCAGGGCTGTGTCAAATAATCAATATTTTGTCTGAGGGTTTTTACACCCCAGGTGCATGATTTTGCACTTATCCACATTAAATTTCAGTTGCCAGAGTTCTGATCATTCTTCTAATTTGCCTTAATCCTTTTCCATTTGGCGGATCCCTCCAGGAACATCAACCCTGTTACATATCTTTGTGTCATCAGCAAAAAGACATACCTTACCATCAAGACCTTCTGTAATATCGCTAATGAAGATATTAAACAATATTGGTCCCAGTACAGATCCCTGAGGTATCCCACTGGTGACAAGACCTTGCTCTGAATATTCTCCATTGACTACAACCCTCTGTTGTCTGTTACTCAGCCACTGCCTAATCCACTCAACAATATTGGAGTCCAAGCTCAATGACTGTAGTTTATTGATAAGTCTTCTATGTGGGAAAGTGTCAAAAGCCTTACTAAAATCTAGACTATTATTTTAGTCACCCAGTCAAAAAAATCAATAAGATTTGTTTGACATGATCTCCCTGAAGTAAACCCATAGTAAACCCATAAGAGACAGGAGAGAGCACAGAGAAGTACTATCAGACAGGAGAGAGCCCAGAGGAGTACTATCAGACCGGAGAGAGCCCAGAGGAGTACTATCAGACAGGAGAGAGCACAGAGGAGTACTATGAGACAGGAGAGAACGCATAGGAGTACTATCAGACAAGAGAGAGCACAGAGGAGTACTATCAGACAGGAGAGAGCACAGAGGAGTACTATCAGACAGGAGAGAACAGAGGAGTACTATCAGACAGGAGAGAGCACAGAGGAGTGCTATCGGACAAGAGAGAGGACAGAGTAGTTCTATCAGACAGGAGAGAGCACAGAGGAGTACTATAAGACAGCAGAGAGCACAGAGGAGTACTATCAGACAGGAGAGAGCACAGAGGAGTCCTATAAGACAGGAGAGAGCACAGAGGAGTACTATCAGCCAGGAGAGAGCACAGAGGAGTACTATCAGGCAGGAAAGAGCACAGAGGAGTACTATCAGACAGGAGAGAGAGCACAGAGAAGTAATATCAGACATGGGAAAGCACAGAGGAGTACTATCAGACAGGTGAGAGCACAGAAGAGTACTATCAGACAGAAGAGAGCACAGAGGAGTACTATCAGACAGGAGGGAGTACCGAGAAGTGATTTCAGACAGGAGAGAGCACAGAGGAGTGCTATCAGACAGGAGAGAGCACAGAGGAGTGCTAGCCCACCCTCACTTACTGGTCTTTGGCCATGCCTGTGCTTCAGCTTGGATAAAGCCATGATTTTATAAGCCATGATTTCTATAAAAAAGAAATAACATATTCTTATCAAGTACAGGGTGGGCCATTTATATGGATACACCTTAATAAAATGGGAATGGTTGGTGATATTAACTTCCTGCTTGTGGCACATTAGTATATGTGAGGGGGGAAACTTTTCAAGATGGATGGTGACCATGGCGGCCATTTTGAGTCCAACTTTATTTTTTTCAACAGGAAGAGGGTCATGTGACACATCAAACTTCTTGGGAATTTCCCAAGAAAAACAATGATGTGCTTGGTTTTAACGTAACTTTATTCTTTCATGAGTTATTTACAAGTTTCTGACCACTTTTAAAATGTGTTCAATGTGCTGCCCATTGTGTTGGATTGTCAATGCAACCCTCTTCTCCCACTCTTCTCACACTGATAGCAACACCGCAGGAGAAATGCTAACACAGGCTTCCAGTAAACGTAGTTTCAGGTGCTGCAGAATGGGCAAAACAAAAATTGGAAGAGGACCCTCAGTTTACGCAGAAGATTTTGTTCAGTGATGAGGCAAACTTTTATGTGAATGGTGAAGTTAACAAACAAAACCACCGCTTATGATCTGAAACTAATCCACATTGGATAGAGACTCCAAGACTGTTGGAACACAAAAATTTATGGCATGGTGTGGTATATGGGGTACAAAGATAATGGGGCCATTCTTCATCAATGACAACCTCAAGGCCACTGGATATTCGAAATTGCTACATGATGATGATGATGATGCGACGGCACATTGCTGCGGCCGCTGATAGGCGGAACGCAGAGTGAAGTCACCGACCCGCAGGAAGTGGAAGAGACCGGGACCGGAGAACGGGATGGCGATATCGGAACAGCGGGGGATCGTAGGCAGGTAAGTGAAAGTTTATTATGTATAGTTTTACAGCCCGGGCACAGCGGGGGTTAAAAGTTTTAGCTTAGAGAACTCCTTTAAATGGCCCACCTTGTATATTAGAAAGGTTAATGTTCTGCCAAGATGTACATCATATAAAACGTTTTTGTATCTGACAGTGCCCATTTACGAATTGTGAGATGCTTCAAATTCTGGATCCACCTATCTGCCTTAGAGGGGTGTGAAATAATGAACAGGCAATTTGAGCATCATTCTACAATATTTGTAGCTGTTTGGGAGCTGCAACAAAATCTTTTTTTTTTTTTCATTTTGTAATATAATGAAGTGACTGGCCGCAAGATGGCTACTGATTATATATCCACCTATCTGCCTCAGAGGGGTGTGAAATAATGAACAGGCAATTTGAGCATCATTCTACAATATTTGTAGCTGTTTGGGAGCTGCAACAAAATCTTTTTTTTTTTTTTTCATTTTGTAATATAATGAAGTGACTGGCCGCAAGATGGCTACTGATTATATATCCACCTATCTGCCTCAGAGGCAGGGGCGGACATATCGCCTGTGCAGCCGGTTCAGCTGCACAGGGGCCCAGCGTGGGAGGGGGCCCGCCCTCACATGCTGGGCCGGTCCTACCATCGGACCCAGTGCACAGGGCCGCCATCAGGGGGTAAACCCATACACTTGTATGGGGCCCGGAGCTTCAGGGAGGCCCGGACGTCCCTGTACTTTTTTTTCCCCGGCTAGTCAGTGAGTGACTGCGACTGTCACTCACTGACTCCTGGCTGGGTACCCGTCAGAACTATGACTGGGCCTCATAGTCTGGGGGGCCCGCAGGACTATGAGGCCCGCTCTTTCTAGGGCGTGGGCCCCTTAAGAAGTACGGCAGGGCCGGACAGGCCAGGGGCTGATGGGAGTAGACGTGCCCCGCGCAGGCACGCAAGTCTACTCCTGTCACCTGACCTGTCCCAGCGCGATCTCCAGTCCATCATCTTCCCGACGGATCCTCCCCATGCAGTGACACTCTGACAGGAGCAGCAGCTGCACCGAACCCCGGCAGGGTGAGTGAACGGGGGTGTGTGTGTGTGGGGGGGGGGGGGTTGGATGGGGGCTATGTTGTTTGCAGACTACAATGGTGATGAGAGGTGCAGGGGAACTGGTGCTTGGGGTGTTATAGGGGTGATGAGAGGGGGGGGTTATGGGGGTAATGAGAGGTGCAGGGGGTGTTATGGGGGGATGAGAGGTGCAGGGGGGTGTTATGGGGGGATGAAAGGTGCATGGGGAGGTTATGGGGGTGATGAGAGGTGCAGGGGGTTATGGGGGTAATGAGAGGTGCAGTGGGGTGTTATGGGGGGTAATGAGAGGTGCAGGGGGGTGTTATGGGGGGATGAGAGGTGCAGGGGGTGTTATGGGGGGATGAAAGGTGCATGGGGAGGTTATGGGGGTGATGAGAGGTGCAGGGGGGTTATGGGGGTGATGAGAGATGCAGGGGGGGGTTATGGGGGTGATGAGAGATGCAGGGGGTGTTATGGGAGTGATGAGAGATGCAGGGGGTGTTATGGGGGTGATGAGAGGGGGGGGTGTTATGGGGTGATGAGAGGTGCAGGGGGGGTTATGGGGGTGGTGACAGATGCAGGGGGCATTATAATAGTGATGAGGAGAGGTGCGGGGGTTATAGTAGGGATGAGGAGAGGTGCGGGGGTTATAGTAGTGATGAGGAGAGGAGCAGGGGTTATAGTAGTGATGAGGAGAGGTGTGGGGGGGTTATAGTAGTGATGAGGAGAGGTGTGTGGGGGGGTTATAGTAGTGATGAGGAGAGGTGTGTGGGGGGGTTATAGTAGTGATGAGGAGAGGTGCGGGGGGGTTATAGTAGTGATGAGGAGAGGTGCGGGGGGGTTATAGTAGTGATGAGGAGAGGTGCAGGGGTTATAGTAGTGATGAGGAGAGGTGCAGGGGTTATAGTAGTGATGAGGAGAGGTGCGGGGGGTTATAGTAGTGATGAGGAGAGGTGCAGGGGTTATAGTAGTGATGAGGAGAGGTGCGGGTGGGTTATAGTAGTGATGAGGAGAGGTGTGGGGGGTTATAGTAGTGATGAGGAGAGGTGCGGGGGTTTATAGTAGTGATGAGGAGAGGTGCAGGGGGGGTTATAGCAGTGATGAGGAGAGGTGCAGGGGTTATAGTAGTGATGAGGAGAGGTGTGGGGGGGTTAGTAGTGATGAGGAGAGGTGTGGGGGGGTTATAGTAGTGATGAGGAGAGGTGCGGGGGTGGTTATAGTAGTGTTGAGGAGAGGTTTGGCAGGGGTTATGGGGGTGATGAGGAATGATGAGGACACAGAGGATAAGAAGTATTATATTTAGTGGGTATAGTGTGTGGCAGGATTATATTTAGTGGGTACAGTGTATAGCAGTATTATATTCAGGGTACAGTGTGTGGCAGGATTATATTTAGTGGGTACAGTGTATAGCAGTATTATACTCAGGTTACAGTGTATAGCATTATTATATTCAGGGTACGGTGTGTGGCAGGATTATATTTAGTGGGCACAGTGTGTAGCAGTATTATATTCAGGGTACAGTGTATAGTATTATTATATTCAGGGTACAGTGTATAGCAGTATTATATTCAGGGTACAGTGTGTGGCAGTATTATATTTAGTGGGTACAATGTGTGGCAGTATTATATTCGGAGTACAGTGTGTGGCAGTATTATATTCAGGTTACAGTGTGTAGCAGGATTATATTTAATGGATACAGTGTATAGCAGTATTATATTTAGTGGGTACAGTGTACAGCAGTATTGTATTCAGGTTACAGTGTCTGGCAATATTATATTTAGGGTACAGTGTGGGGCAGTATTTTATTTAGGGTACAGTGTGTGACAGTATTTTATTTAGGGTACTGTGTGGGGCAGTATTATATTTAGTGGGTACAGTGAATAGCAGTATTATATTTAGTGGGTACAGTGTATGGCAGTATGCTATTCATGGTACAGTGTGTGGCAGTATTATATTCAGGGTACAGTGTGTGGCAGGATTATATTCAGGGTACAGTGTGTGGCAGTATTATATTTAGTGGGTACAGTGTATAGCAGTATTATATTCAGGGTACAGTGTGGGCAGTATTTTATTTAGGTTACACTTTCTGGCAAGGTTATAATGATTACTGTCTTCATGCAGAGGATGAGGATCTGCTGACAGTGAGGAGCCAATGATGTCTGCATGTCAGACTCTGCAGAGAAGATGGAGCTGGGGGAAGATCTGGTCTCTGGATGAGATGAAGAAGAAAAGAAGACGTCACTCAGGTCACTGACATCATTGTGTGTTCTTATGACTGTCCCATCAGAGTTGTAAGTTCTGCAGTGATGATGGGTAAAACTGTGTCCAATCTGTGTCTCTTCAGCTGTTACAAAACTACAACTCCCATTGCCTGAGGCTCTCCAGACATGATGGGAGTTTTAGCTTTCCAACAGCTGGAGAACCACTTCAACCGAGGTGATCGGTGGGGGTCTCAGGCCTTAAGTTGTGTAAGGGGCCCCGAAATTTCTGATGGCAGCCCTGCCAGTGCACATATGACAGGGAAACCAGTCTTGCCCAGTCACTAAACTGCTACTTACATCTGCCCATGGGGACTTCCTGGCTGAGGTGCGTGCAGTGAGTGACGTCATCACAAGCACCTGGACGCTGACGTCCAGCACAGAGCGTGCGATGATGTCACTTATAGCGCGCACCTCTGCCAGGAAGTCCCCATGGGCAAATGTAATTAGTGCAGGCCAGGTAAGAGTGTGTGGGTGAGTGAGAGTGTGTGTGTGTTTGTTTGTTGGGGTTATGCTACGCTACCTTATGTGGGGAATCTATGCTACCTAATGTGGGGAATATATGCTATGCTACCTAATGTGGGGAATCTATGCTACCTAATGTGGGGAATATATGCTATGCTACCTAATGTGGGGAATGTATGCTACCTAATGTGGGGAATATATGCTATGCTACCTAATGTGGGGAATCTTTGCTACACTACCTAATGTGGGGAATATATGCTACGCTACCTAATGTGGGGAATCTATGCCATGCTACCTAATATGGGGAATATATGCTATGCTACGCTACCTAATGTGGGGCTATGCTACCTAATGTAGGGAATCTATGCTACGCTACCTAATGTGGGGAATATATGCTGCGTTACCTAATGTGGGGAAATTATGCTACGTTACCTAATGTGGGGAAACTATGCAATGCTACCTAATGTGGGGAATATATTCTACATAATGTGGGGAAACTATGCTACCTAATGTGGGGAATCTATGCTACCTAATGTGGGGGAACTGCTGCCTATCTAATGCAGATTAATGTGAGTTGCAGTGCAATTTTATGGCATATTACTTTTTTTTGGGGGGGGGGGGGGGGGCCCAGGCACATTCTTTGCACAGGGGCCCTCTGTTGTCTGTGTCCGCCCCTGCTCAGAGGGGTGTGAAATAATGAACAGGCAATTTGAGCATCATTCTACAATATTTGTAGCTGTTTGGGAGCTGCAACAAAATCTTTTTTTTTTTTTTCATTTTGGATTTCCATTAACACAAAGGGGAAACATAGAAGTGGAACATGTTAACACCTAATCACATGGTAAAGGACAATTGTTGCTTCTTAGTCAGTGTACACTTTCACCAATATAACCAGTAATACTGCCATACAGTGACCATATACTGGTCAGACAGTGGTAAAATATAATCTTGATGATGTTTCTACAAGACTATATGTTAGGCACAATATGTAACAAAGAGGATTTGTTCTTTCTCCTGACCTGTCTGTCTTAATAACATGGTAACATAGTTCATAAGGTTGAAAAAAGACCAGAGTCCACCAAGTTCAACCTATAACCCTAATGAGGGTTAAAATTCCTTCCCGACTCCAAATATGGCAGTCAGAATAGATCCCTGGATCTACCTTCTGTCCCTATAAATCTAGAATCAATAATCTGAAATGTTATTATTCTGCAAAAATGCATCCAGACCCCTTTTAAATTATTTTACAGAGTTTCCCATGACCACCTCCTCAGGCAGATAATTCCACCGTCTCATTGCTCTTACAGTAAAGAACCCCCATCTGTGCTGGTGTAGAAACCTTCTTTCCTCTAAACGTAGAGGATGCCCCCTTGTTATAGATACAGTCCTGGGTATAAATAGATCATGGGAGAGATCTCTGTAAAGTCCCCTGATATATTTATACATAGTTATTAGGTCGCCCCTAAGCCTTCTTTTTCTAAAATAAATAACCCTAATTCTGATAGTCTTTCTTGGTACTGTAGTCCTCCCATTCCCCATATTACTCTGGTTGCCCGTCTTTGAACCCTCTCCAGCTCCACTATATCTTTCTTGTACACTGGTGCCCAGTAGTGTTGAGCGGCATAGGCCATATTCGAATTCGCAAATTTTCACGAATATATGGACGAATATTCGTCATATATTCGCGAATATTCGCATATTCGTTATATTCTCGTTTTATTTTCGCAGACGTGAATATTCGCGTATGCGAAAATTAACATATGTGAATACTAACACATACAAAATTCGCATATGCGAAAATTCGCATATGCGAATTTGCGCATATGCTAATTTTCGCACGCCAGTCTCACACAGTAGTATTACAGCCTTCTTTACACCACACAAGCTGGAAGCAGAGAGGGGGGATCACTGTGATGTGTACTGTGAAGAAAAAAAAACAAAAAAAAAAACAATATTCGTAATTACGAATATATAGCGCTATATTCGCGAATATGCGATATTCACAAATAATATTCGAATTGCGAATATTCGCGAGCAACACTAGTGCCCAGTACTGTACACAGTATTCCATGTGTGGTCTGACTAATGATTTGTACAGCGGTAGAATTATTTCCTTGTCGTGGACATCTATGCCCCTATTGATGCACCCCATGATTTTATTTGCCTTGTCAGCAGCTTCCCGACACTGGTCACTACAGTTAAATGTACTGTTAACTAAGACTCCCAAGTCCTTTTCCACAGTCGTTCGAAGTGTGCTCCCATTTAATACATAATCCCAGCCGGGATTTTTCCTCCCCATGTGCATTACCTTACATTTATCAGTGTTGAACCTCATCTGCCACTTCTCAGCCCAAACCTACAACCTATCCAGATCAATTTGTAATAGTGCACTTTCCTCTCTCTATAGTGTTTGCCGCTTTACAGAGTTTAGTACCATCTGCAAAGATTGCTACTTTACTCTTCAACCCCTCTACAAGGTCATTAATGAATATTTTAAACAGGACAGGACCCAATACTGACCCCTGTGTATTGGGATTCCTACTTGAGCACCAAACCACAAGGAGTGCCATATTCATTTGCTTCTGTGTGCTGTGGTCACTTGTATGTTCTGCAGTATTGATTAGTGAAACAACAACTCTCAGCATAATCTTACCACTACTTAGGTCATACTGGGAGCTGACATACTTGGCAATCGGTAGATTTGAATATTATACTGGAAATAATTTTACGCAATGCTTCACATCATTGACGTCTGTCACACAGGATAAAAAATTACTTTGGTGGGGGATATTGGGTGACACCATTTTCTACCTCACCGGTTGACACCAACCCTTGCAACGCCACTGCAGTCAAAACAGGGTTCACTGCAGCCACGGTGGCTGGGGTCTTCCACCATAGCTCCAGAGCTCTTTTTTGGCCAGTGCAGCAAAGAGGGGGTTGCACTTATGATGGTCTTCAGGTCACTCCAGGTGTGTTGTCCTCCAGGTAAATCACAGTTCTCCTAACTTTCTGAATATGTGACACTTACAAAATGGAGGCACAGTCCAATCTGTAGCTTTCGCTCTCTTTCTAGCTTCTCAGTAAACAGCTTTTTCTTCAGATGCAGTCATTTAACTGCTTGGCTCACTGTTTTTCTTTTCTTGAATCAGTCCTTTCAAGTGACGTAACAAGACAATCTGGCCCCATAGCAAACCTTTAAATGGGGATCCCCTTCCCAGTCTGGTTACCTATATTACCATGGTACCTAGGGTGTAAAGCAGCAGTGCCATTACATGTACAAGTATAAATTACACACATTACACATTTATGAATGCATGCTACAGAGCCTGTAGATAGGTAAGGAAGGCATGCAAACATACTGTGGCACACATTAAAATGTTTACCTTATTATACATGTTATGTAATGTGTGTGAAAGCCACAATACATGCATGCCCCCCTCCACAGGTATTGTATCCTGCCAGGGCCGGATTAAGAGGATCATGGGCCTGGTGCTGAAGATTTTGATGGCCCTTTTTATCGAAATATATAAAATGAAAAGGCAACACAAAGCAATTTTGTTTAACGCAAATAAAGCGCATCCGTCACATATTATGCACATTAAATTACCAGGATAGCTGAATATATGTTAGTGTCCAAAAGTTGCTGAGTTGCCCACAGCAACCAATCAGATCGCTTCTTTTATCTGATGTTACTAGGAGGATGTTAAACGCTGCTGGACTGCGCTCTTCTCTGCTGTAACACACACAGGCTCTGCTTCCTATGATCCTTCTGCAGTGTAATATAATGAAGTGACTGGCCGCAAGATGGCTACCGATTATATAGGGCTGTGACATCACAGGGGTGACTGGCTGCTGATAGGCTACATCCTGCATGTGATTCAGGGTCATCCCGCCTACTTCTCTTCCCGCCTTCCCAGGCGTCCTTGCCCCATATACTGACATGTGGATCTGCCATTTTAGATGCCCTGGAGCCTGCACCACAGTAAATGGAGTTTAATGAACCAATTTGTGCAATAGAATCACAGCAATATTCGCATTCGTTGCGAATCGTATTTTTTCTGAAATTCGTAATGAATTCGGGTTGGTCAGCTCCGATTCGCTCATCTCTAGACATGACTCTTACTTTTCTACCTACAGACTCATATAAGGGCTTGTTTTTTTGCGTCACCAATTATACTTTGCAATGACAAACAAACAAATATTTGTGGGACAAACTTGAAAGAAATGCAATTTTCCCCACACACACATGCACCCCCCTTAATTAAACCCCCTCCCTCCCCTCCCCCCAGGGAAGGACTGACAACACTCAGGGCCCCCGGACCAAAAAAAAGGCAAGGGCCCCTGCTAGGCTCTGCAGCTCGTCAATTTTCTGCCTCGTTCCTATTCCACCCAAATCCCACACACAATAAATTAAAATTTATAGATGTAAGAAACACTTTAACGTAGGTAAATTTCCATGACTAATAATACTGGTATACAAGGAGTAAATATATACCACCACACAATAACTGGATAATACCGCCATATTGTACTGAATAAAACCACTATACACAGACCAGTATACTAGACAGGATCTGTATACAATATAAGTGATTATATACAGGACCATATGGCGGTAGATATCAGCTGTACACAGGATGTGTATACCATATAAGTGATTACAGTTACATTTTGGGACTCACAATTACGTCTTTTCTGATCAGCGGTGTCCTCTTTCCTTTTCTTCTCTGTCCGGATAAGACCGCCATGTGGATCTCTTAACATCTGCAGGAAAAACATGTCAGACTCTGCATCTATAGGCCCACAATTTGTAGTAATGCCCTTCTTGGTGTCCTGCACAGTAAAAGGGAAGGTAGGTAGGTAGCCAGGTAACCCCCTCTTTCCCATAGGTATATGCAGAGCTACCCCTCCCTCTTTCCCATATGTATATGCAGAGCTACACCCCCCCCTCTTTCCCATATGTATATGTGGAGCTACACCCCCCCCCCTTCCCCATAGGTCATATACCTATGGGGAAGGGGGGGGGGGTGTAGCTCCGCATATACATATGGGAAAGATGGGGGGGGTGTAGATCTGCATATACTTACGGGAAAGAAGGGGGTAGCTCTGCATATACCTATGGGCAAGGGGGGGGGGTGTAGCTCTGCATATACCCATGCAGAGCTACACCACCCCCCCCCCCCCTTCCCCATGGGTAAATATAGAGCTAAACTCCACCCTCTGTACATCTATATAATAATAAAATAATAAATGTAAAAAAAGTGGTTCTGTTTCATAGTGATCTCACCAGCAGAATAGTGAGTACAGCTCTGGAGTATAATACAGGATATAACTCAGGATCAGTACAGGATAAGTAATGTAATGTATGTACACAGCGACCTCACCAGCAGAATAGTGAGTACAGCTCTGGAGTATAATCCAGGATATAACTCAGGATCAGTACAGGATAAGTAATGTAATGTATGTACACAGCGATCTCACCAGCAGAATAGTGAGTACAGCTCAGGAGTATAATACAATACTCTGGGTCCTTAGGCAGTGTTTACCAACCCCGGCGCCTCCAGCTATTGCAAAACTACAACTCCCAGCATGCCTAGACAGCCTTTGGCTGTCCGGGCATGCCGGCAGTTGTAGTTTTGCAACAGCTGGAGGCTCCCTGGTTGGGAAACACTGGGTTAGGCCTTAAGGCAGTGTTTGCCAACCCGGGCGCCTCCAGCTGTTGCAAAACTACAACTGCCAGCATGCCTAGAGAGCCTTTGGCTGTCCGGGCATGCCGGCAGTTGTAGTTTTGCAACAGCTGGAGGTACCCTGGTTGGGAAACACTGGGTTAGGCCCTAAGGCAGTGTTTGCCAATCCGGGTGCCTCCAGCTGTTGCAAAACTACAACTTCCAGCATGCCCAGACAACCAAAGGCTCTCCGGGTATACTGGCAGTTGTAGTTTTGAAACAGCTGGAGGCACCCGGGTTGGGAAACACTGCCTTAGGGCCTAAGGTAGTGTTTGTCAACCCATGCACCTCCAGCTGTTGCAAAACTACAACTGCCAGCATGCCCGGACAGCCCAAGGGGTTGAAGGGGGGAGGTTGAAGGGGGGCAGGCAGGTGGGGGGTTACCTATATGGTGGTGGGTGATGGGAGGGAGGCCATGCAGGTGGTGGGGGGGGGGGGGTTACCTGTATGGCCACAGTAGCGGGAGGCCTGGCGCTGCAACATTCTGCGGGAACAGACAAAACTGCTGGAGGGCGCATGCTCATCTCCACCGCGCTCCTCTCTGCCGGCACCACGTCTCACGCGTCATATATACAATACAAAGACCAGTATTCCCCCACACAGTGCCCATATAGCAAAAGTTACCAGCTGTACACAGGATCTGTATACCATATAAGTGATTATATGCAAGACCAGGGCTGCCATCAGAAATGTTGGGGCCCCTTACACAACTCAAGGCCTGTCCCCCCCCCCCCCCCCCTGCCTACTAACTTCCACATTATCAATAAAAAAAATATTTGAAAACACAGGACAAGAAAAACACAAGAGCCCTTTAGTTTAATGAGGAAGGTAAAGGAATATACCTGGACCCCAGTGACAGTATATACCCAGACCCCAGTGACAGTATATACCCGGATCCCAGTGACAGTATATACCCAGACCCTAGTGACAGTATATGCCCGGACCCCAGTGACAGTATATACCCGGACCCTAGTGACAGTATATGCCTCTGCCCATCAGGACTATCCACTATGTGGGGCAGAAGCCTTGTGACCCCAGTGACAGTATATACCCGGAGCCCTGTGACAGTATATACCTGGACCCCAGTGAAAGTATATGCCCCTGCCTATCAGGACTATCCACTATGTGGGGCAGAAAAGCAGCCGGTGCCCTGGGGAGAGTACACTGTATCACTGGGTACGCTGGTATAGTGGTATATTGGGTACACTATCAGTGGGTACACTGGTATATTGGGTACATTGTATCACTGGGCACACTGGTATATTGGGTACACTGTATCACTGGGTACACTGGTATATTGGGTACACTGGTATTTGGAAACACTGAGATATAATATAGATATTAGATACAGAGATAGATCAGTGTTTCCTAACCCGGGTGCCTCCAGCTGTTGCTAAACTATAACTTTCAGCTTGCCTGGACAGCCAAACGCATGCTGGGAGTTATAGTTTTGCAACAGCTGGAGGCACCATGGTCAGGAAACACTGAGATATAAGATAGAAATAAGATAGATATGAGATAGATAGATGTGAGATAGATAGATGGATAGATACATATAAGATAGATAGATAGATAGATATGAGATAGATAGATTGGAGATAGATAGATAGACAGATAGGAGATAGATATGAAATAGATAGATAGATAGAAGATTAGATAAAGTGTTGCAAAACTACAACTCCCAGCAGGTCTGGACAGCCAAAGGCATGCTGGGAGTTGTAGTTTTAAAACTGCTGGAGGCACCCTGGTCAGGAAACATTAAGAAATTGCCCATTTAACTCCCACTGACCCCCAAACAGCAATTTGCCCCTCAACCTTTTCCTCCTGGATAATTACCTGCAAGCGGGTGATGTAGTCAGCAATGGAGCAGGAAGCAAAGAACCTGCCTGCTCCAATAGGGCTACAGCCTGCACACAGAGGAGTTTAGGGGGAGGGGGAGGAGCATCCCTCTGCTCTCTTCCCAGAGAGGCATTGCGGCCACGGCCCCTGCACTCACCTTAAAGGGCCGGAGGCTAACTATTTATAAAAAGAAAACATTGCTGCAGCGGCCTGCAGTGACCCAGGGCCGTAAGTAAGAAGCAGGGCCGGCCCTCTTTTTCTGTTATCATATTTATTGTGGGCGCCGGGCGGCCTATGCGGGCCGTCTGTGCAGGCCGCTGGGCCTATTTTCATGTAGGGGCCTGGAGCGGCAGCTCCATCCGCCCCTACGTTAATACGGCCCTGTATCCTGCATAAAGTCAGAAATAAAGATATCTCCCAATTAACACTAGAAATCACAAAACAAAGACCCAGACAAGTGATGGACATAACAACCATCAAGAGAAAATAAGGGGGCTTAGCTTTATCTTTAACCCCTTAAGGACCGGGGTTTTTTCCGTTTTTGCATTTTCGTTTTTTGCTCCTTGCCTTTAAAAAATCATAACTCTTTAAATTTTGCACCTAAAAATCCATAGGATTGCTTATTTTGTGCGCCACCAATTCTACTTTGTAATGACGTCAGTCATTTTGCCCAAAAATCTACGGTGAAACATTAAAAAAAAATCATTGTGCAACAAAATTGAAAAAAAACCCTCCGTTTTGTAACTTTTGGGGGCTTCCGTTTCTACGCAGTACATTTTTCGGTAAAAATGACACCTTATCTTTATTCTGTAGGTCCATACGATTAAAATGATACCCTACTTATATAGGTTTGATTTTGTAGGACTTCTGGAAAAAATCATAACTTCATGCAGGAAAATTAATACGTTTAAAATTGTCATCTTCTGACCCCTATAACTTTTTTATTTTTCCATGTATGGGGCGGTATGAGGGCTCATTTTTTGTGCCGTGATCTGAAGTTTTTAACGGTACCATTTTTGCATTGATAGGACTTAATGATTGGAATTTTTTTGCGCGCACGCCATTGACCGAGTGGTTTAATTAATTATATATTTTTATAATTCGGACATTTCCGCACGCGGTGATACCATATATGTTTATTTTTCTTTTTATTTACACTGTGTTTTTTTTTTATGGGAAAAGGGGGGTGATTCAAACTTTTAATAGGGAAGGGGTTAAATGATATTCATTCACTTTTTTTTTCAGTGTTATAGCTCCCATAGGGACCTATAACACTGCACACACTGATCTTTATCATTGATCACTGGTTTCTCATAGGAAACCAGTGATCGATGATTCTGCCGCATGACTGCTCATGCCTGGATCTCAGGCACTGAGCAGTCATTCGGCGATCGGACAGCGAGGAGGCAGGTAGGGGTCCTCCCGCTGTCCTGTAGGCTGTTCTGGATGCCGCGATTTCACCGCGGCTATCCCGAACAGCCCACTGAGTTAACCGGCAGCTTTCACTTTCGCTATTAGCGGCGGGTCCCGGCTTCACTATGACGCCGGGCCCGCCGTGATATGATGCAGGGTTACCGTGTAACCCTGCGTTATATCACCGGAGCATGACCAAGGACGTACCGGTACGTCCTTGGTCCTTAAGGGGTTAAACATGTCACAGGTATACTCTGCTGGGCTTTTATATTAGGCTTTTTATAATGATATTAACCTTTTTATGATATTAACCTCTTAACCCCTTAACGACGCAGGACGTATATTTACATCCTGCGCCGACTCCCGCGATATGAAGCGGGATCGCGCCGCGATCCCGCATCATATCGCGTCGGTCCCAGCGCTCATCAACGGCCGGGACCCACGGCTAATACCACACATCGCCGATCGCGGCGATGTGCGGTATTAACCCTTTAGAAGCGGCGGTCAAAGCTGACCGCCGCTTCTAAAGCGAAAGTGAAAGTGACCCGGCTGCTCAGTCGGGCTGTTCGGGACCGCCGCGGCGCCCCGAACAGCTGGCAGGACACCGGGAGGGCCCTTACCTGCCTCCTCGGTGTCCGATCGGCAAATGACTGCTCCGTGCCTGAGATCCAGGCAGGAGCAGTCAAAAGCCGATAACACTGATCACAAGCGTGTTAATACACGCCTCTGATCAGGATGAGAGATCAGTGTGTGCAGTGTTATAGGTCCCTATGGGAGCTATAGCACTGCAAAAAAAAAAAATGTTAATAAAGTTCATTTAACCCCTTCCCTAATAAAAGTTTGAATCACCCCCCTTTTCCCATAAAAAAATAAAACAGTGTAAAAACAAAATAAAAATAAACGTATGTGTTATCGCCGCGTGCGTAAATGTCCGAACTATAAAAATATATCATTAATTAAACCGTACGGTCAATAGCGTACACGCAAAAAAATTCCAAAGTCAAAAAAAGCACATTTTTGGTCACTTTTTATACCATTAAAAAATGAATAAAAAGTGATCAAAAAGTCCGATCAAAACAAAAATCATACCGATAAAAACTTCAGATCACGGCGCAAAAAATGAGTACTCATACCGCCCTGTACGTGGAAAAGTAAAAAAATCAAACCTATATAAGTAGGGTATCATTTAAACCGTATGGACCTACAGAATAATGATAAGGTGTCATATATACCGAAATATGCACTGCGTAGAAACGGAAGCCCCCAAAAGTTACAAAATGGCATTTTTTCTTCGATTTTGTCGCACAATGATTTTTTTTTTCCGTTTCGCCATGCATTTTTGGGTAAAATGACTAATGTCACTGCAAAGTAGAATTGGCAACGCAAAAAATAAGCCATAATATGGATTTTTAGGTGGAAAATTGAAAGGGTTATGATTTTTAAAAGGTAAGGAGGAAAAAACGAAAAATCCTGAGTCCTTAAGGGGATGGTTAGTGATATTAACCTCTTAAGGACATAGGACGTTCTCTAACGTCCCCACTACCTGGGCTTTAATGCCCAAGGATGTTAGAGAACGTCCTGTTGTATTTCCGGTCTCTGCCGCTCGCCGGGCAGAGATCGGAAGCGGATGCCTGCTGAAATGCTTCAGCAGGCATCCAGGGCAAACGCGAGGGGGGCCATGTAGGGAAATCGCCCTTGCGATCTGCGGCGATACTGGGCTGATCGGGTCTTTGGGACCCGATCGCCCGGTAATTTTGCATGATCCCGATTGTCACAGGCAGCCAGGACCATGCTGGAGGCTAGGAGCGAGGTGGCAAACCTGCCACCTCCTCCTATCCCCTGCGATCCGTTGGTTAGCTAACCAACCAATCGCGCGGGGGGGCGGTTACTTCCTCCCGCCCTGCCCGTTCCCTGGAAGTCCGGAGAGGACGGGAGGAAGACCGGAGGACGAGGCGGGGGACGGGGGAGTGCTGGGACCCGGCCCCGGTACTAACCTCGTCCCTGAAGACCCGTATCCCGGCGATGAAGACGGCGACGGCGACGACAGGTGAGTTCCTCTTCAGCCGCAGTCGGGCCCTTTACAGCAATGCACGTCGCCGTAAAGCGACATGCATTGCTGTAATGGGACCCTGTATACTACAACTCCCAGCATGCCCAGCCAGCCCTTGGTGTCTGGGCATGCTGGGAGTTGCAGTTTTGCAACATCTGGAGGTCCACAGTTTGGAGACCACTGTGCCCTTCCAGATGTTGCAAAACTACACATCCTCAGCATGCCCTTACTGTCCAGGCATGCTGGGAGTTGTAGTTCTGTAACATCTGGCCCTTCACATGTTGTAGAACTACAACTCCCAGCATTCCTGGACAGTTTTGGCATACTGGGAGTTGTAGTTTTGCAACATCTGGAAGGGCACAGATTGGGAACCACTGTATTAGTGGTCTGCAAACTGTAGTCCTCCAGATGTTGCAAAACTACAACTCCAAGCATGCTGGGAGTTGTAGTTTGGCAACATCTGGCTCTAAAGATGTTGCCGAACTACTACTTCCAGCATGCCTGAGAATGTTTGGGAGTTGTGGTTTTGCAACAACTGGAGGCACACTGGTTGGGAAACATTGTCTGTTTCCTCAAAATTAAAAGGAAAAAAGAGGCGCGCTCCTAGTGTGATACCGTTGAATTAAAGCGGGTACGTGCGAGTTAGATGCACCTTACCATGGTAGGTTGTGCTGCGGGCACAACACCTTTGTAAGCCTTCAGATCGCAAGAAGCCGTTGGTATCCCGGGTCTGAGATCCTAGCGTACGGCGGCGTTAGGTAGGTGGCTGCCTCTGCATCCCTAACCGTGACTGGCAAGTCCGGTTCTAATGTGTAGGAATAGGGAGAAAAATTGGGATGAGATCCGGCGCCTCCTCCGATATAGTAAGTTGATGATTCGGAAATGAAGTTTTAACAAAACTGCCTATATTAAAAAGGCTGTTTTATTGGAGGGTGCAACTTAAAAGTTTCGAACCCGAACCGGGTTCTTCGTCAGGCATAGGATAGAAAACATACAAGGCGCCAGTTTTAAATACACAGATCAGCTGAGTGCTACCGGGTCAGCGGGTCAGGGTCAGCATGAAGGTTAAACATAGACATTTTTTATATAACAGTAAAAATGAATAAAATTGAGATAAAATACATGATGCTGATATGTTGTGCAATAGAACATATACCTAGGAGAGTGTAACTTAGGTATTCGTTGTTTAACATAGTGCTGCGGCATTCCCGGCATCATGTCACCTAATCGGGAATCCGTGACCTGCTTCTGAGATCCTGATTAGACGTGTGGACAACTGGCGCCTTGTATGTTTTTTATCCTATAGCCTGACGAAGAACCCGGTTCGGGTTCGAAACTTTTAAGTTGCACCCTCCAATAAAACAGCCTTTTTAATATAGGCAGTTTTGTTAAAACTTCATTTCCGAATCATCAACTTACTATATCGGAGGAGGCGCCGGATCTCATCCCAATTTTTCTCCCTATTCCTACACATTAGAACCGGACTTGCCAGTCACGGTTAGGGATGCAGAGGCAGCCACCTACCTAACGCCGCCGTACGCTAGGATCTCGGACCCAGGATACCAACGGCTTCTTGCGATCTGAAGGCTTACAAAGGTGTTGTGCCCGCAGCACAACCTACCACGGTAAGGTGCATCTAACTCGCACGTACCCGCTTTAATTCAACGGTATCACACTAGGAGCGCGCCTCTTTTTTCCTTTTAATTTTCAGTTTTCCCCACGGGTGGTATATACCACTCCGGCGAGAGACGCATTTCTTCTCTGAGGCTTGCAGCTCCAGTGGATACCGAGAATGGATTACTACAACTACCGACTACAGCAGCGTGATGCTCTTATAAGCAAACTAACAGAACCCACATCGGAGGAGACCACAGGTAACCAGGTTGCTACTGACAACAGCGACCTGGACAAGAGTAACTTTGAAATCATTAATGACTTGTTCTTCAAATTGGAAGCAAAAATGAAAGTGGAAATGCAGCACCAAATAGACGTTGATTTTCTAAACATATATAAAAAAGAAAAAATAACACCCAGGGGGCTAAGACTGACATTTTGCTCCACTTTTAAAAATGAAACTGAATACACAAAAATGTGGTACGAACTGACCGACTCATGTACTTTTAAAATGCTTGATTTTTTATGTGAAAAAAGGTTATCTATGTGTAAAGCGCTAAATGATGATGTATTATGTATTATGAATGAGCTGAGAATGCATTCTGGTCACACACATTACGTAAAAATGAATTCACAAATTACAACCAGACTATCAAAATTAGAAACAGAAATCATTGAGAAAAAAGCACAAAAACTACACCGAGACCGGCTAGATTATGCACAGGGTGATCCCTGGGCATGGAATAGCTTTTCCAAAAAGAAACATTACCCTGACAATACAACAAGCGACCAGAAAAAAAGTTCATATCAAGGGAAAATTGCACAGAAGCGTGGATCACCAACACAAGATCATTCTGGACCCACGGGTCAAAACAGCAAGCAATTTATAAACACACTATATAGAAAAAAACAAACAGATAGTGTGCGAAAAGATGACAAAGAAAAAGCACCCAATGTGGTTCAAAATGCCCAAACAAAAGGTAAAACCATGGTCAACAGAAGTAATGAGATCACTACGGACAATTTGGATAACAATACCAACAAGGAGGAGTTACCATACATATGCAATACAGCCAACCCCAGATCTTCACCCCTCAAAAAACAACAGCAGACTATGATTCCTTCTCAGAACATCACCCAGACCCCAGAAAAAACTCAGAACACACATCAGCATAAGAAGGCAAACACCCCTAGATCTTTGTTCATTCAGGCCAGTCACAGTCTGACCAGAAAATATGAAACTGCTAGTAGAGAGATCAAAGGCAGACTCAAACAAAGGGAGGAACAACGACTAAGCTCCCCACAATTGCAACGAGATCTAACACCAATAAAAACGCAACAGGAATTTACAGATCTCATAAATGTTTCGCTGCATGAAGCGATCTCGCCTCCTGAGCCTACACTCATATCAACACTAGTACTGTCCCCGGTTGGAGACGAGAATATTGTCACAATTGACAACACTGACAATAGCAACTCCATAGCTCCATATCTCAAAAGGAGAAATTCAAACCAGCCGGAAGATACACATCATGAGGAAGAAACAACAACATCGGAATCTTTTTTAGAGATGTGCCCCATGAAGCAACTACAAATTCCACAGATGTTTCAGAAAAAGAGGAACAAAAGAAAAATAGAAGACACAGAGGAAAACGCGGAGGAAAGCACAAGAGAAGAAAGGGAAACGAGAAAAGCACCAAGGAAAGAAATGATGGAACAATAAAAATCTTCAATTTATCTAAACACCAACTGTCAACAGTCGAGATATGCCTATTGGAAAAGGGACTCTCGTTCTGTCCATCCAACAAAGGGGATGAATTTCAACTGTTTCTGGATCTTAACAGGTTCATCAGGAAGCTGACATTACAGAGATTCTTTGCAATCAAGGAACAAGGACTTCAGGCAGGGCAGGACCCCAGAGAAAGCATCGATACTGACAATGTAATTAATGATAGTATCATACACCAAGCGGTAAAAGTGCCATCCACCTTCTATCCCACGCATGCGAGGGGTCCCAACATAGATGTGTTCCATGAGCTAGTCTCCCTGAAACTCAAAAAATCTATGGGACATACCGAAGGGAAAAACTTGACAAATGAAGAGTTTAAGGCTCTTAAAGGATTACAAAAAAATGCCAATATAGTAATCCGGAATGCTGACAAGGGAGGGGGACTGGTTATATTGGAGCATGATTACTATGAAAAGGAAGCACTGAGGATCCTTTCGGACAAAGAACTTTACATGGAGATCAGACACAACCCCTTCCCACTTGTGGAGAAACAGCTACATGCATTAATTCAAGAAGGCACTGATAGCAATATCTTGGACAAAAATGAAGAAAGATACCTTAAAACCTATAATGCAAACAAACCATATTTCTACTTTCTATCAAAAATCCATAAATCATTAACCAATCCACCTGGGCGTCCCATCATATCCAGCATCAATTCATCCAATAGCAATTTAGCACACTACATCGATCTGTTTTTACAACCATACGTAACAGCACTTCCCAGCTATCTACGTGATTCCACGCAGCTGATACAAGCACTACTCAATATCAAATGGAAATCTGGTTATCATCTGGTTACAAGTGATGTAACATCTCTTTATACAAACATCCCACACAAACTGGGACTTGACTGCGTTAAAAAATTCCTAGATGAGGATACTACACTACAAACTCAACAAAAGAACTTCCTCATCAAAGGTCTCAATTTCATTCTTCATAATAACTACTTTTCATATAACAAAACAATGTACCAACAGCACAAAGGGACCGCAATGGGTTCGAAGGTCTCACCTGCCTATGCAAATCTGTTTATGGGCGCCTTCGAATCCCAGTTCATCACTAGTAATCCTGCCCTCATGTCCCACATCATCATGTACCGTAGGTACATTGACGACCTGTTTTTCATCTGGGACGGTCCTGATGATCCTACTGACATTCTTCTGACAACCATAAACAATAACCAATGGGGCATAAAATTCACAATGGAGGCCTCTACAGAAAGAATTAACTTTCTAGACCTAACCATCTCTCACATTGAGAATAAAATTATCACTTCTACATTCTTCAAAACAGTCGATGTTAATAGTTATTTGGACTTCAACAGTGGACACTACAGACAGTGGCTCAAAAACGTACCATACAGCCAGTTTCAACGCATCAGGAAAAATTGTACAGAGGATCTCACGTTTATACAAGAAGCAAAAATTCTTGAAAGCTGATTTAAAGAAAAGAAATATCCAAAACCTATCATCAAGCAAGCCTTAAAAAAGGCGTCTAGTAAATCACAATCTGACTGTCTGATCTCTGCAAAGTCAAATAATAAGGAGAAACCAGAAAAACATGCAGAAATGCAAAAAAACAATTTTATCACCACATACAGTGATTCTGCTAATAAAATCCAGACAGCGCTAAAAAAGAATTGGCACATTTTATTAAATGACATCCATTTGAAAGGCAAGATCCCTGAAAAACCAAGAATTACTTTCCGCCGAGCCCCCACTCTAAAAAACCTTCTGGCCCCAAGCCAAATACGGCAACATAAAGTAAATAATCTAAAAAATAGTCTACCGGTTGGAAGCTTCAGATGTGGACAAAAAAGATGCAAATGCTGCAAGGAAATACAACATAATGTGAAAATAATTACATCAAATACAACAAAAGAGGAACACGTACTCAAGCACAGACTTACCTGTCAGTCGATGTATATCATCTACCTCATCGACTGCATGTGTGGGTTACAGTATGTGGGTCGAACAATACAACCGTTGCACTGCAGAATGAATAAACATAGACAGAACATAAAGAATACATTTCAACTACACGGCGTCTCTAGACCTTGCTCTATGGCTCACCCAACCATAACAGAACCAATCAAGATAACTCCGATTGATGTCATATCTGAAACATGTTCTAATCGTTTTGAGACACTCAAAAAATGGGAAGTTTTTTGGATGTATAAACTAGAAACCATCTTTCCGCGAGGTCTTAATGAAATTGTTGAAACTATAATCTAAATTTCCTTACTCCTCCACCTCCGCGTTGGATGACAAATATGGGCCTCCAGCGCGGTTTAACCCAGGAAGGACCGGAACAGCAATAAAGCATGCATAAAAATGCTCCATACCTAAACCCAAAATGGACAATCTCAGAAGGATAACCATATATTGTATTAATATCCACATCAGTTACACAGAAGTACTCACCTGCGCTGTCCACATGGGTACCGATCCATGGATATAACAACATTCATGCGCACCCTACATCATAAACAAATCAATTTTCATTGGAATACCGGAACCGACTTTGTCTGCCCTGTGTCGGATATATTTGGGATTACACCAAGTATTCACTATACAAGGGCCATGCCCTAAAGCCCTCCAGCGCTGCCAAGTTAAAAACTAATAACACCCCGAAGCTGTAAAGAACATACATCAATACACCATACCCATGCAGGGGTTGAAAATCTACTGAAATATTGTCCACACGTCTAATCAGGATCTCAGAAGCAGGTCACGGATTCCCGATTACGTGACATGATGCCGGGAATGCCGCAGCACTATGTCAAACAACGAATACCTAAGTTACACTCTCCTAGGTATATGTTCTATTGCACAACATATCAGCATCATGTATTTTATCTCAATTTTATTCATTTTTACTGTTATATAAAAAATGTCTATGTTTAACCTTCATGCTGACCGTGACCCGCTGACCCGGTAGCACTCAGCTGATCTGTGTATTTAAAACTGGCGCCTTGTATGTTTTTTATCCTATTGCCTGACGAAGAACCCGGTTCGGGTTCGAAACTTTTAAGTTGCACCCTCCAATAAAACAGCCTTTTTAATATAGGCAGTTTTGTTAAATCTTCATTTCCGAATCATCAACTTACTATATCGGAGGAGGCGCCGGATCTCATCCCAATTTTTCTCCCTATTCCTATTGTCTGTTTCCTAACTCAGTGTTTCCCAACCCGTGTGCCTCCAGCTGTTGCAAAACTATAACTACCAGCATGCACTGATAGACTGTGCATGCTGGGAGTTGTAGTTTTGCAACAGCTGGAGGCCCCCCCCCTTTGAATGTACAGGGTACATTCACATGGGCAGGGGCTTACAGTGAGTATCAGGCTGCAAGTTTGCGATGCAGCAAATTTGGCGCGGCAGCTCAAACTCGCAGCGGGAAACTCGCTGTAATCCCCCGCCCGTGTGACTGTACCCTAAAAACACTACACTACACTAACAGAAAATAAAATAAAAAGTAAAAAACACTACATATACACATACCCCTACACAGCCCCCCTCCCCTTCCCAATAAAAATGAAAAACGTCTGGTACGCCACTGTTTCCAAAATGGAGCCTCCAGCTGTTGCAAAACAACAACTCCCAGTATTGCCGGACAGCCGTTGACTGTCCAAGCATGCTGGGAGTTTTGCAACAGCTGGAGGCACCCTGTTTGTGAATCACTGGCGTAGAATACCCCTATGTCCACCCCTATGCAAATCCCTAATTCAGGCCTGAAATGAACATGGCGCTCTCACTTTGGAGCCCTGTCGTATCTAAAGGCAACAGTTTAGGGCCACATATGGGGTATCGCCGAGAAATCGCCTAACAAATCTTGGGGGGCGTTTTCTCCTTTTACCCCTTATGAAAAGGTGAAGTTGGGGTCTACAACAGCATGTTAGTGTAAAAAAATAAATTGTTTACACTAACATGCTGGTGTTGCCCTATACTGTTCATTTTGACAAGAGGTAAAAAGGAAAAACGCCCCCGAAAATTTGTAATGCAATTTCTCCCGAGTACAGAAATACCCCATATGTGGGCGCAAAGTGCTCTGGGGGCGCACAACAAGGCCCAGAAGGGAGAGTGCGCCATGTACATTTGAGGTGATTTGCACAGGGGTGGCTGATTGTTACAGCGGTTCTGACAAACGCAAAAAGAAAACACACCCACATGTGACCCCATTTTGGAAACTACACCCCTCACGGAATGTAATATTGGGTGCAGTGAGAATTTACACCCCACAGGTGTCTGACAGATCTTTGGAACAGTGGTCCGTGAAAATGAAACATTTTGCACAGCCCACTGTTCCAAAGATCTGTCAGACACCAGTGGGGGGTAAATGCTCACTGTACCCCTCATTACATTCTGTGAGGGGTCTAGTTTCCAAATTGGTATGCCATGTGGGTTTTTTCTGCTGTCCTGGCACCATAGGGGCTTCCTAACTGCGACATGCCCCCCGAGCAAAATTTGCTCTCAAAAAGCCAAATATGACGCCTTCTCTTCTGAGCATTGTAGTTTGCCTGCAGTGCACTTCAGGTCCACTTATGGGGTACCTCCATACTCAGAAGAGATGGGGTTACAAATTTTGTGGGGTCTTTTCTGCTATTAACCCTTGCAAAAATGTGAAATTTGGGGGGAAACCCACATTTTAGTGAAAAAATATATATTTTTTTTTACATATGCAAAAGTCGTGAAACACCTGTGGGGTATTAAGGCTCACTTTATCTCTTGTTACGTACCTAAAGGGGTCTAGTTTCCAAAATGGTATGCCATGTGTTTTTTTTATTTTTTTGCTGTCCTGGCACCATAGGGGCTTCCTAAATGCAACATGCCCCCCGAGCAAAATTTGTTCTCAAAAAGCCAAATATGACTCCTCCTCTTCTGAGCATTGTAGTTCGTCCGCAGTGCACTTCAGGTCCACTTATGGGGTATCTCCGTACTCAGAAGAGATGGGGTTACAAATTTTGGGGGGTCTTTGGGGGGAAAACCTAAATGCAACATGCCCCCCAAAAACCATTTCATAAAAACGTACTCTCTAAAATTCCCTTGTCGCTCCTTCACTTCTGAGCCTTCTACTGCGCCCACCGAACACTTTACATAGGCATATGAGGTATGTCCTTACTCAAGAGAAATTGGGCTACAAATATAAGTATACATTTTCTCCTTTTACCCCTTGTAAAAATTCAAAAATTGGGTCTACAAGAACATGCGAGTGTAAAAAATGAAGATTTTGAATTTTCTCCTTCACTTTGCTGCTTTTCCTGTGAAACACCTTAAGGGTTAAAACATTTACTGAATGTCATTTTGAATACTTTTGGGGGTGCAGTTTTTATAATGGGGTCATTTATGGGGTATTTCTAATATGAAGACCCTTCAAATCCACTTCAAACCTGAACTGGTCCCTGAAAAATTGTGAGTTTGAAAATTTTGTGAAAAATTTGAAAATTGCTGCTGAACTTTGAAGCCCTCTGGTGTCTTCCAAAAGTAAAAACTCGGCAATTTTATGATGCAAACATAAAGTAGACATATTGTATATGTGAATCCCAAAAAATTTTTTTTGGGAATATCCATTTTCCTTACAAGCAGAGAGCTTCAAAGTTAGAAAAATGCAAAATTTTAAATTTTTTTCATCAAATTTTGGGATTTTTCACCAAGAAAGGATGCAAGTTACCACAAAAATTTACCACTATGTTAAAGTAGAATATGTCACGAAAAAACAATCTCGGAATCAGAATGATAACTAAAAGCATTCTAGAGTTATTAATGTTTAAAGTGACAGTGGTCAGATTTGCAAAAAAGGGCTTCGTCCTAGAGGTGAAAACGGGCTCCGTCCTTAAGGGGTTAAAGTGACAATGGTCAGATGTTCAAAAAACGCTCTGGTCCTAAGGTGTAAAATGGCCTGTTCCTTAAGGGGTTAAAGGGGTACTCCGGTGAAAAACTTTTTTTTTTTTTTTTTAAATCAACTGTTGCCAGAAAGTTAAGCAGATTTGTAAATTACTTCTATTAAAAAATCTTAATCCTTCCTGTACTTATTAGCTGCTGAATACTACAGTGGAAATTATTTTCTTTTTGAAACACAGAACTGTCTGCAGACATCACGAGCACAGTGCTCTCTGCTGACATCTCTGTCCATTTTATGAACTGTCCAGAACAGAATATGTTTGCTATGGGGATTTCCTTTTACCCTGGACAGTTCCTAAAAATGGACAGAGATGTCAGCAGAGAGCACTGTGCTCAAAATGATGTCAGCAGACAGCTCTGTGTTTCAAAAGGAAAAGAATATCCACTGTAGTATTCAGCAGCTAATAAGTACAGGGAGGATTAAGATTTTTTAATAGAAGTAATTTACAAATCTGTTTAACTTTCTGGCACCAGTTGATTTAAAAAAAAAGGTTTTCACCGGAGTACCCCTTTAACTTCCTGTTTGTGGCACATTAGTATATGTGAGTGGGGAAACTTTTCAAGATGGGTGGTGACCATGGTGGCCATTTTGAAGTCAGCCATTTTGAATCCAACTTTTGTTTTTTCAATAGGAAGAGGGTCATGTGACACATCAAACTTATTGGGAATTTCACAAACATTGATGTGCTTGGTTTTAATGTAACTTTATTCTTTCATGAGTTATTTACAAGTTTCTGACCACTTATAAAATGTGTTCAATGTGCAGCCCATTGTGTTGGATTGTCAATGCAACCCTCTTCTCCCACTCTTCACACACTGATAGCAACACCGCAGGAGAAATGCTAGCACAGGCTTCCAGTATCTGTAGTTTCAGGTGCTGCAGAATGGGCAAAACAAAAATTGGAACAGGACCCTCAGTTTACGCAGAAGATTTTGTTCAGTGATGAGGCAAACTTTTATGTGAACTGTGAAGTTAACAAACAAAACCACCGCTATTGGTCGGACACTAACCCACATTGGATAGATCCCTCCAAGACTGTAGGAACACAAAAATTGATGGTATGGTGTGGTATATGGGGTACAAAGATAGTGGGGCCATTCTTCATCAATGGCGATCTCAAGGCCACTGGATATGCGAAATTGTTACATGATGATGTGTTTCCCTCTTTATGCACTGAAGCTGGTATGTTCCCTGAGTTTTTCCTGCAAGATGGTGCACCACCACATTCTGGGTGTCAGGTCCGAGCATTCCTAGATGAACAGTTTCCTGGAAAGTGGATTGGTCGTCGTGGGCCAGTGGAATGGCCCCCAAGGTCTTCCGATCTGACCCCCTTAGACTTTTATCTTTGGGGTCATCTGAAGGCAATTGTCTATTCTGTGAAGATACGAGATGTGCAGCACCTGAAACTACAGATACTGGAAGCCTGTGCTAGCATTTCTCCTGCGGTGGAGCTATCAGTGTGTGAAGAGTGGGAGAAGAGGGTTGCATTGAAAATCCAACACAATTGGCAGCACATTGAACACATTTTATAAGTGGTCAGAAACTTGTAAATAACTCATGAAAGAATAAAGTTACGTTAAAACCAAGCACATAATTTTTTTTTTGTGAAATTCCCAATAAGTTTGATATGTCACATGACCCTCTTCCTATTGAAAAAACAAAAGTTGGATTCAAAATGGCCGATTTCAAAATGGCCACCATGGTCACCGCCCATCTTGAAAAGTTTCCCCCCTCACATATACTAATGTGCCACAAACAGGAAGTTAATATCACCAACCATTCTCATTTTATTAAGGTGTATCCATATAAATGGCCCACCCTGTAGTTACTAAATAATATTACCATTCTGATATTGTATAAACTAACATACACAGACCAATTACACTAACATACAATGACCATATAAGGTAGGTATTAGTGTTATATAAGAGCTCTACAGACCATATAAGTGATTGCATTGCAGTTATATCCAGTCACCTGTAAACCGTGTACCAGGGTGGGCTCCTCAGGATATAGCAAAGTCACGAACAAGGAAAAAAACTTCCCCACCAGCTTTTGTCAAAACCGAATTTTACTTTAACGTGGTAATGAACCCAAACATAAATTCTGGAAACATACAATAAATTTACACACACCCAGCCTAAGGCTGAGACCCTTGTGCCCGCCCTACCGGCGGGCACAACTAGTCTGCCCCACCTTACCTGTTATTACCCTAAAAACACAAGAATAACTGTATAGGTGTGAGGTTTGGGCTAGCCTGCGGTGCAGCACAACAGCTTACAATCTTACAAAGGTCTACCTTATTCCCCCTCCCCTAACCGGAGTTGCAACACGTGCCAGAGTATTCCTCCTGAACAAAACGCCAGCCTGGTAATAATTCGTGGGAAGTTTCTCAGCTCTCCAATTGTGAAATGTCACTTTTAATTACGGAGTCCTTGCAATGAACAGTAGCAACACTTGTGGCCTGACACGAACAGAGACCCTAACTACCTACCTAGAGGTCAGGTCTAGTCTCCAGCCGCCAATAATATAATGAGGTGCGTGCACGATCTTACTGACCCGGGTCTGCTCTGCATCCGCTGGTGACTCTGAACAGAACAAATGCCTCTCCAACAAACATGTGGTACCACAGTCTATGTTATTTTGCTTCTCAGCTCTCATCCATGTTCCTGGAAGCAATCCTCATTCCTTTGGACAGGATCAGGGTCTCGGACACAAGCAGCTTGTCACGATGCCGGCTGGCAGGTAGTGGATCCTCTGTGCCAGAGAGGGATTGGCGTGGACCGTGCTAGTGGATCGGTTCTAAGTCACTACTGGTTTTCACCAGAGCCCGCCGCAAAGCGGGATGGTCTTGCTGCGGCGGTAGTGACCAGGTCGTATCCACTAGCAACGGCTCAACCTCTCTGGCTGCTGAAGATAGGCGCGGTACAAGGGAGTAGACAGAAGCAAGGTCGGACGTAGCAGAAGGTCGGGGCAGGCAGCAAGGATCGTAGTCAGGGGCAACGGCAGGAGGTCTGGAACACAGGCTAGGAACACACAAGGAAACGCTTTCACTGGCACGATGGCAACAAGATCCGGCAAGGAAGTGCAGGGGAAGTGAGGTAATATAGGGAAGTGCACAGGTGATCAGACTAATTGGAACCACTGCGCCAATCAGCGGCGCAGTGGCCCTTTAAATCGCAAAGACCCGGCGCGCGCGCGCCCTAGGGAGCGGGGCCGCGCGCGCCGGAACAGGACCGACGGAGAGCGAGTCAGGTACGGGAGCCGGGGTGCGCATCGCGAGCGGGCGCTACCCGCATCGCGAATCGCATCCCGGCTGGAGGCGGTATCGCAGCGCCCCGGGTCAGTGGATCTGACCGGAGCGCTGCAGTGAGGAGAGTGTAGCGAGCGCTCCGGGGAGGAGCGGGGACCCGGAGCGCTCGGCGTAACAGTACCCCCCCCCCTTGGGTCTCCCCCTCTTCTTAGAGCCTGAGAACCTGAGGAGCAGACTTTTGTCTAGGATATTGTCCTCAGGTTCCCAGGATCTCTCTTCTGGACCACAACCCTCCCAATCCACTAAAAAAAAGGTTTTCCCTCTGACCTTTTTGGATGCCAGAATCTCTTTGACGGAGAAGATGTCCGAGGAGCCGGAAACAGGAGTGGGAGGAACAGATTTGGGAGAGAAACGGTTGATGATAAGTGGTTTAAGAAGAGAAACGTGAAAGGCATTAGGAATACGAAGAGAAGGAGGAAGAAGAAGTTTGTAAGAGACAGGATTAATCTGGCACAAAATTTTGAAAGGACCAAGATAGCGTGGTCCCAACTTGTAGCTAGGGACACGGAAGCGGACATATTTAGCGGAGAGCCATACCTTGTCTCCAGGGGAAAAAATGGGAGGAGCTCTTCTTTTCTTATCCGCGAACTTCTTCATGCGTGATGAAGCCTGTAAGAGAGAATTTTGGGTCTCTCTCCATATGATGGAAAGGTCACGAGAAATTTCATCCACAGCGGGCAGACCAGAGGGCAAGGGGGTAGGGAGGGGGGGAAGAGGGTGACGGCCGTACACCACGAAAAATGGGGATTTGGAGGAAGATTCAGAGACTCTGAAGTTATACGAGAATTCGGCCCATGGTAGAAGATCTGCCCAGTCATCCTGGCGGGAGGAAACAAAATGTCGTAAATAATCACCCAAGACCTGGTTAATTCTTTCTACTTGTCCATTGGATTGAGGATGATATGCAGAAGAAAAATTTAATTTAATCTTGAGTTGTTTACAGAGAGCCCTCCAGAATTTAGACACGAATTGGACGCCTCTATCCGAGACGATCTGCGTAGGCAACCCGTGAAGACGAAAAATGTGTACAAAAAATTGTTTAGCCAACTGAGGCGCTGAAGGAAGACCAGGAAGAGGGATGAAATGTGCCATTTTGGAGAATCGATCAACGACCACCCAAATAACAGTGTTGCCACGGGAAGGGGGTAAGTCAGTAATAAAATCCATACCAATCAGAGACCAAGGCTGTTCGGGGACAGGCAGAGGATGAAGAAAACCAGCGGGCTTCTGGCGAGGAGTCTTATCCCGGGCACAGATAGTGCAGGCTCGCACAAAGTCCACAACATCCGTCTCCAGAGTCGGCCACCAATAGAAGCGAGAGATGAGTTGCACAGATTTCTTGATGCCCGCATGACCTGCGAGATGGGAGGAGTGACCCCATTTGAGGATTCCGAGGCGTTGGCGTGGAGAAACAAAGGTCTTTCCTGGAGGAGTTTGCCTGATGGAGGCTGGAGAAGTGGAAATCAGGCAGTCAGGAGGAATGATGTGTTGCGGAGAGAGTTCAATTTCAGAAGCATCCGAGGAACGAGAGAGAGCATCGGCCCTAAAGTTCTTATCGGCAGGCCGAAAGTGAATTTCAAAATTAAATCGGGCAAAGAACAGAGACCACCTGGCCTGGCGAGGATTCAGCCATTGGGCAGACTGGAGGTAGGAGAGGTTCTTGTGATCGGTGTAAATAATAACTGGAAACCTTGATCCCTCCAGCAGATGCCTCCATTCCTCAAGTGCTAATTTAATGGCTAGAAGCTCTCGATCCCCGATGGAGTAGTTCCTCTCCGCCGGAGAGAAGGTCCTAGAAAAAAAACCACAAGTAACAGCATGCCCGGAAGAATTTTTTTGTAGAAGGACAGCTCCAGCTCCCACTGAGGAGGCATCAACCTCCAATAGGAAGGGTTTGGATGGGTCAGGTCTGGAGAGCACGGGAGCCGAAGAAAAGGCAGACTTGAGCCGTTTAAAGGCGTCTTCCGCTTGAGGAGGCCAAGACTTGGGATCGGCATTTTTTTTGGTTAAAGCCACGATAGGAGCCACAACGGCAGAAAAATGTGGAATAAATTGCCTGTAATAATTGGCGAACCCCAAAAAACGTTGGATAGCACGGAGTCCGGAGGGGCGTGGCCAATCTAAGACGGCAGAGAGTTTGTCTGGATCCATTTGTAGTCCCTGGCCAGAGACCAAGAATCCTAGGAAAGGAAGAGATTGGCATTCAAACAGACATTTCTCTATTTTGGCATAGAGTTGATTGTCACGAAGTCTCTGAAGAACCATACGGACATGCTGGCGGTGTTCTTCTAGATTGGCAGAAAAAATCAGGATATCGTCCAGATATACAACAAAACAGGAGTATAAGAGATCACGAAAAATTTCATTAACAAAGTCTTGGAAGACGGCAGGGGCGTTGCACAGGCCAAAGGGCATGACCAGATACTCAAAGTGTCCATCTCTGGTGTTAAATGCCGTTTTCCATTCATCCCCCTCTCTGATGCGGATGAGATTATAAGCACCTCTTAAGTCCAGTTTGGTAAAGATGTGGGCACCTTGGAGGCGATCAAAGAGTTCAGAGATGAGGGGTAGGGGGTAGCGGTTCTTAACCGTGATTTTATTAAGACCGCGGTAGTCAATGCAAGGACGTAGGGAGCCATCTTTTTTGGACACAAAGAAAAATCCGGCTCCGGCAGGAGAGGAGGATTTACGGATAAAGCCCTTTTTTTAATTTTCCTGGACGTATTCAGACATGGCAAGAGTCTCTGGGGCGGACAGAGGATAAATTCTGCCCCGGGGTGGAGTAGTGCCCGGGAGGAGGTCGATAGGACAATCATAAGGCCTGTGAGGAGGTAGAGTCTCAGCTTGTTTTTTGCAAAAAACATCCGCAAAGTCCATATAGGCCTTAGGGAGGCCGGTTACAGGAGGAACCACAGAGTCACGGCAAGGGTTACTGGGAACCGGTTTTAGGCAGTCCTTGGAACAAGAGGGCCCCCAACTCTTGATCTCCCCAGTGGACCAATCCAGGGTTGGGGAATGAAGTTGAAGCCAGGGAAGTCCAAGGAGAATTTCAGAAGTGCAATTGGGGAGGACCAAAAGTTCAATCCTCTCGTGATGAGATCCGATGCACATTAGAAGGGGCTCCGTGCGGAAACGTATGGTACAGTCCAATCTTTCATTGTTTACACAATTGATGTAGAGGGGTCTGGCGAGACTGGTCACTGGGATGTTGAACCTGTTGACGAGAGAGGCCAAAATAAAATTTCCTGCAGATCCGGAGTCCAAGAAGGCCATAGTAGAGAAGGAGAAGGCAGAGGCAGATATCCGCACAGGCACAGTAAGACGTGGAGAAGCAGAGTAGACATCAAGGACTGTCTCACCCTTGTGCGGAGTCAGCGTACGTCTTTCCAGGCGGGGAGGACGGATAGGACAATCCTTCAGGAAGTGTTCGGTACTAGCACAGTACAGGCAGAGATTCTCCATGCGGCGTCGTGTCCTCTCTTGAGGTGTCAGGCGAGACCGGTCGACCTGCATAGCCTCCACAGCGGGAGGCACAGGAACAGATTGCAGGGGACCAGAGGAGAGAGGAGCCGGGGAGAAGAAACGCCTCGTGCGAACAGAGTCCATATCCTGGCGGAGCTCCTGACGCCTTTCGGAAAAACGCATGTCAATGCGAGTGGCTAGGTGAATGAGTTCATGTAGATTAGCAGGGATTTCTCGTGCGGCCAGAACATCTTTAATGTTGCTGGATAGGCCTTTTTTAAAGGTCGCGCAGAGGGCCTCATTATTCCAGGATAATTCTGAAGCAAGAGTACGGAATTGTACGGCATACTCGCCAACGGAAGAATTACCCTGGACCAGGTTCAACAGGGCAGTCTCAGCAGAAGAGGCTCGGGCAGGTTCCTCAAAGACACTTCGGATTTCCGAGAAGAAGGAGTGTACAGAGGCAGTGACGGGGTCATTGCGGTCCCAGAGCGGTGTGGCCCAAGACAGGGCTTTTCCAGACAGAAGGCTGACTACGAAAGCCACCTTAGACCTTTCAGTGGGAAACTGGTCCGACATCATCTCCAAGTGCAGGGAACATTGGGAAAGAAAGCCACGGCAAAACTTAGAGTCCCCATCAAATTTATCCGGCAAGGATAGGCGTAGACCAGAAGCGGCCACTCGCTGCGGAGGAGGTGCAGGAGCTGGCGGAGGAGATGATTGCTGAAGCTGTGGTAGTAACTGCTGTAGCATAACGGTCAGTTGAGACAGCTGTTGGCCTTGTTGCGCTATCTGTTGTGACTGCTGGGCGACCACCGTGGTGAGGTCAGCGACAACTGGCAGAGGAACTTCAGCGGGATCCATGGCCGGATCTACTGTCACGATGCCGGCTGGCAGGTAGTGGATCCTCTGTGCCAGAGAGGGATTGGCGTGGACCGTGCTAGTGGATCGGTTCTAAGTCACTACTGGTTTTCACCAGAGCCCGCCGCAAAGCGGGATGGTCTTGCTGCGGCGGTAGTGACCAGGTCGTATCCACTAGCAACGGCTCAACCTCTCTGGCTGCTGAAGATAGGCGCGGTACAAGGGAGTAGACAGAAGCAAGGTCGGACGTAGCAGAAGGTCGGGGCAGGCAGCAAGGATCGTAGTCAGGGGCAACGGCAGGAGGTCTGGAACACAGGCTAGGAACACACAAGGAAACGCTTTCACTGGCACGATGGCAACAAGATCCGGCAAGGAAGTGCAGGGGAAGTGAGGTAATATAGGGAAGTGCACAGGTGATCAGACTAATTGGAACCACTGCGCCAATCAGCGGCGCAGTGGCCCTTTAAATCGCAAAGACCCGGCGCGCGCGCGCCCTAGGGAGCGGGGCCGCGCGCGCCGGGACAGGACCGACGGAGAGCGAGTCAGGTACGGGAGCCGGGGTGCGCATCGCGAGCGGGCGCTACCCGCATCGCGAATCGCATCCCGGCTGGAGGCGGTATCGCAGCGCCCCGGGTCAGTGGATCTGACCGGAGCGCTGCAGTGAGGAGAGTGTAGCGAGCGCTCCGGGGAGGAGCGGGGACCCGGAGCGCTCGGCGTAACACAGCTTCACTTAGTTCTGTCACTGAAGTATGCTCCCACACCTGGATACAGTAGGATCCTCTCACAGTTTCTCACTCTCAGCTCTCTTTAAAGCCCCTTTCACACTATAAAAACACTTCCATTATGAACGCCCGTTAGGAAATTGGCAGTTATACGGCTGGTACAAAATCACTAACGGCCGTTATAAAATCCCATTATAGTCTATGGGATTTTTCTAATAGCTGTTTTAACCTGTTATCGCCCGTTATAAAAACATCCGTTATTTTGTGAAGGGCGATAGTAACGGGAGAATTAGTGCATACACTATTTCTCCCGTTCATTCGCCCATCACAAAATAACAGCTGTTATTAATAATGGGCAATAACGGATTAAAACGGCTATTAGAAAAATCCCATAGACTATAATGGGATTTTCTAACGGCCATTAGTGATTTTGTACCGGCCATATAACTGCCGATTTCCTAAAGGGCATTCATAACGGAAGTGTTTTTATAGTGTGAAAGGGGCTTAAGATGGCTGCTCCCCAACTTTTACTGGCTTTTTTTTTTTTTACTAGTCACTCTCCCCTCTCATGAATATGGAAATCATGCCATCTATTAGCTGTGTTAGAAAACAGCAGCATCTTGTGGCCAAACAGCAGAATGTCAGTCCAGACATTTTACTTAACCCCTTAAGGACCGGGGTTTTTTCCGTTTTTGCATTTTCGTTTTTTGCTCCTTGCCTTTAAAAAATCATAACTCTTTCAATTTTGCACCTTAAAATCCATATGATGGCTTATTTTTTGCGCCACCAATTCTACTTTGTAATGACGTCAGTCATTTTGCCCAAAAATCTACGGTGAAACGGGAAAAAAAATCATTGTGCGACAAAATTGAAAAAAAAACCCGCTGTTTTGTAACTTTTGGGGGCTTCCGTTTCTACGTAGTACATTTTTCGGTAAAATTACACCTGATATTTATTCTGTAGGTCCATACGATTAAAATGATACCTTACTTATATAGGTTTGATTTTGTCGGACTTCTGGAAAAAATCATAACTACATGCAGGAAAATTAATACGTTTAAAATTGTCATCTTCTGACCCTTATAACTTTTTTATTTTTCCGTGTATGGGGCGGTATGAGGGCTAATTTTTTGCGCCGTGATCTGAAGTTTTTAACGGTACCATTTCAGCATTGATAGGACTTATTGATCGCTTTTTATTCATTTTTAAATGATATAAAAAGTGATAAAAAATGCACTATTTTGGACTTTGGAATTTTTTGGCGCGCACGCCATTGACCGAGCGGTTTAATTAACCCCTTAAGGACTAATCCCTTTTTCACCTTAAGGACTCACCTTTTGCAAATCTGACCACTGTCACTTTAAACATTAATAACTCTGGAATGCTTTTAGTTATCATTCTGATTCCGAGATTGTTTTTTCGTGACATATTCTACTTTAACTAAATGGTAAAATTTTTTGGTAACTTGCATCCTTTCTTGGTGAAAAATCCCCAAATTTGATGAAAAATTTGAAAATGTTGCATTTTTCTAACTTTGAAGCTCTCTGCTTGTAAGGAAAATGGATATTCCCAAAAAAAATTTTTTATTCACATATACAATATGTCTACTTTATGTTTGCATCATAAAATTGATGAGTTTTTACTTTTGGAAGACACCAGAGGGCTTCAAAGTTCCGCAGCAATTTTCCAATTTTTCACAAAATTTTGAAACTCGCTATTTTTCAGGGACCAGTTCAGGTTTGAAGTGGATTTGAAGGGTCCTCATATTAGAAATACCCCATAAATGACCCCATTATAAAAACTGCACCCCCAAAGTATTCAAAATGACATTCAGTAAGTGTTTTAACCCTTTAGGGGTTTCACAGGAATAGCAGCAAAGTGAAGGAGAAAATTCACAATCTTCATTTTTTACACTCGCATGTTTTTGTAGACCCAATTTTTGAATTTTTGCAAGGGGTAAAAAGGAGAAAATTTTTACTTGTATTTGAAACCCAATTTCTCTCGAGTAAGCACATACCTCATATGTCTATGTTAATTGTTCGGCGGGCGCAGTAGAGGGCTCAGAAGGGAAGGAGCGTCAAATGGTTTTTGGGGGGCATGTCACCTTTAGGAAGCCCCAATTGTGCCAGAACAACAAAAAACCCCACATGGCATACCATTTTGGAAACTAGACCCCTCAGGGAACGTAACAAGGGGTAATGTGAACCTTAATACCCCACAGGTGATTTACGACTTTTGCATATGTAAAAAAAATAATAATAATTTTTACCTAAAATGCTTGGTTTCCCTAAAGTTTTACATTTTTAAAAAGGGTAATAGCAGAAAATACCCCCCAAAATTTGAAGCCCAATTTCTCCCGATCCAGAAAACACCCCATATGGGGGTGAAAAGTGCTCTGCTGGCACACTACAGGTCTCAGAAGAGAAGGAGTCACATTTGGCTTTTTTGAAGGAAATTTTACTCTGGGGGCATGCCGCATTTAGGAAGCCCCTATGGTGCCAGGACAGCAAAAAAAAAACACATGACATACCATTTTGGAAACTAGAGCCCTCGGGGAATGTAACAAGGGGTTAAGTGAACCTTAATACCCCACAGGCGTTTCACGACTATTGCATATGTAAAAAAAAAAAAAAAAATGTTACCTAAAATGCTTCTTTTCCCAAAAATTGAACATTTTTAAAAAGGGTAAAAGCAGAAAATACCCCCCAAAATTTGTAACACAATTTCTCCCGAGTACGGCGATACCCCATATGTGACCGTTAACTGTTGCCTTGAAATACGACAGGGCTCCAAAGTGAGAGAGCCATGCGCATTTGAGGCCTAAATTAGGGATTGCATAGGGGTGGACATAGGGGAATTCTACGCCAGTGATTCCCAAACAGGGTGCCTCCAGCTGTTGTAAAACTCCCAGCATGCCTGGACAGTCAACGGCTGTCCGACAATACTGGGAGTTGTTGTTTTGCAACAGCTGGAGGCTCAGTTTTGGAAACCGTGGCGTACCAGACGTTTTTTCATTTTTATCGGGGAGGGGGGCTGTGTAGGGGTATGTGTATATGTAGTGTTTTTTACTTTTTATTTTATTTTTTGTGGTAGTGTAGTGTAGTGTTTTTAGGGTACAGTCGCACGGGCGGGGGTTCACAGTAGTTTCTCGCTGGCAGTTTGAGCTGTTGCAGAAAATTTGCTGCAGCTCAAACTTGCAGCCAGATACTTGCTGTAAACCTCCGCCCATGTGAGTGTACCCTGTACATTCACATGGGGGGGCGGGGACATCCAGCTGTTGCAAAACTACAACTCCCAGCATGCGCTGACAGACTGTACATGCTGAGAGTTTTAGTTTTGCAACAGCTGTAGGCACACTGGTTATGTATCACTGAGTTTGTGACCTTATTCAGTGTTTCAAAATCAGTGTGCCTCCAGCTGTTGCAAAACTACAACTCCCAGCATGTACGGTGCATGGTGTAAGGTGACTGCTGGGAGTTGTAGTTTGCAACAGCTAGAGGCACACCGGTCGTGAAACACTGAGTTAGGTGAAAAAAAAATGGGTTTCACAACCAGTGTGCCTTCAGCTGTTGCAAAACTACAACTCTCAGCAGTCACCGACAGCCAACGGGCATGCTGGGAGTTGTAGTTATGCAACCAGCAGATGCACCACTACAACTCCCAGCATGCACTTTAGCTGTTTGTGCAAGCTGGGAGTTGTAGTTATACAACAGCTGAAGGTACACTTTTCCATAGAAAAAATGTGCCTCCAGCTGTTGCAAAACCATAAGTCCCAGCATGCCCATGAGGGAATGCTGGGAGTTGTGGTGGTCTGCCTCCTGCTGTTGCATAACTACAGCTCCCAACATGCCCTTTTTGCATGCTGGGAGCTGTTGCTAAGCAACAGCAGGAGGCTGTAACTCACCTCCTGCTGCTGCTCCATAGCAGGACTGTCCCTCGCCGCCGCTGTCGCTCCTGGGGCCCCGATCCCAACATGGACGCCGGGGATCGGGGTCCCCAGCACCCGGGGTCGTCTTCCCGCACCCGCTCACGCCCTCCGGAAGAGGGGCGGAGCGGGTGCGGGAGTGACACCCGCAGCAGGCGCCCTGATTGGTCGGCCGGTAATCCGGCCGACGAATCAGGGCGATCGTGAGGTGGCACCAGTGCCACCTCACCCCTGCAGGCTCTGGCTGTTCGGGGCCGTCAGAGACGGCCCCGAACAGCCAGTAATTCCAGGTCACCGGGTCACTGGAGACCCGATTGACCTGGAATCGCCGCAGATCGCTGGACTGAATTGTCCAGCGATCTGCGGCGATTGCCGACATGGGGGGGCATAATGACCCCCCTGGGCTATATGCCGGGATGCCTGCTGAACGATTTCAGCAGGCATCCGGCTCCGGTCCACAACCGGCTAGCGGTGGGCACCGGAATTCCCACGGGCGTATGGATACGTCCTGCGTCCTTAAGGACTCGGAATGCAGGGCGTATCCATACGCCCTGCGTCCTTAAGAGGTTAATGATATATTTTTATAATTCCGACATTTCCGCACGCGGTGATACCATATATGTTTATTTTTATTTTTATTTACACTCAATTATTAGGGGGACAAACAGGGCAATCTGTCACAAAGACCGGGATCGCCGAACAGTGTGTTGTCTGCCTGGCGCACGAGTTCGGCACATCGCGGATCGGGTTGACAGGTTGCTGGGCAGGGCTGGAGAGGACCCAGCAGTCATGGTACATATTGGCACCAATGACAAAGTAAGAGGTAGGTGGAGTGTCCTTAAAAATGATTTCAGGGACTTAGGCCGCAAGCTTAAGGCAAGGACCTCCAAGGTAGTATTTTCTAAAATACTACCAGTACCACGAGCCACACCAGAGAGGCAGCGGGAGATCAGGGAGGTAAACAAGTGGCTCAGAAGCTGGTGTAGGAAGGAAGGGTTTGGGTTCATGGAGAACTGGGCTGACTTCGCTGTCGGTTACCGGCTCTACCGTAGGGACGGGCTGCACCTCAATGGGGAGGGTGCAGCTTTGCTTGGGGAGAAGATGGCTAGAAGGGTTGAGGAGTGTTTAAATAAGGGACTTGGGGGTGGGAACCTACAGCAAAGAGGGGGAAGATAGTGCAGATAGAGAGGTGGGAATTATAAATGTACCTGGGGGTGGAGCGGAGGGAGGGGTTAGAATAGTTAATAGGAATAGGCTTCATAGGAAAATAAAACTTACACCCTTGAATCCCATTAACCCCAATAACATAAAGGATGGAAATGTAAAGTGTATGTTCACAAATGCCAGAAGCCTAGCAAATAAAATTGGGGAGCTTGAGGCCTTGATACTGGAGGAACATATTGATATAGTTGGGGTCACTGAGACATGGCTGGACTCCTCGCATGACTGGGCTGTCAATCTGCAGGGGTTTACATTGTTTTGCAAGGATAGAATGAACAGAAAAGGTGGTGGAGTCTGTCTGTATGTTAGAAGTGGTATGAAAGTCAGTGTGAACGATTCCATAGTGTGTGATGATTCTGAGGATGTGGAATCACTGTGGGTAGAATTACAAAAGGAGGGAAATACTGAAAAAATAATATTTGGTGTAATCTACAGACCCCCTAATATCACTGAAGAGATAGAAGGTCGGCTGTATAAACAAATAGAGAGGGCCGCCCAGGCAGGTACAGTGGTAATAATGGGAGATTTTAACTATCCAGATATAGATTGGGGTCCGGGGTTGTCTAAAACTACAAAGGGGCGACAATTCCTAAATTTATTGCAGGATAATTTTATGGGCCAGTTTGTGGAGGACCCAACAAGAAGTGATGCCTTGTTGGATCTGATCATTTCCAACAACGCAGAGCTGGTTGGTAATGTAACTGTGCGGGAAAACCTTGGTAATAGCAACCACAATATAGTTACTTTTGACTTAAAATGTGGAAAACAAAGACAGATGGGGAAAGCAAAAACATATAACTTTAAAAAGGCAAACTTCCCTGGGCTGAGGGCTGCACTACTGGACATAGACTGGGGGGAGGTGTTCTCAAATACTGATACAGAAGGTAAATGGGACATCTTTAAATCAACTCTAAATAACTATACAGCTAAATATATACCAAAGGGGAACAAATATAAACGATTAAAACTAAATCCTACATGGCTGACAAATGATGTTAAAAGAGCAATAAACAACAAAAAAATAGCCTTCAAAAAATTGAAATCTGATGGGTCAGCTATAACATTTAAACAGTACAAAGAGCTTAATAAAATCTGTAAAAATGTAATAAAAACAGCAAAAATTCAAAACAGGTGGCCAAAGAAAGCAAAACTAATCCTAAATATTTTTTTAGATATATAAATGCAAAAAAAACAAATTCGAGACAGGTGACCAAAGAAAGCAAAACTAATCCTAAATATTTTTTTAGATATATAAATGCAAAAAAAACAAGGACAGAGCATGTAGGACCCCTTAATAATGATAATGGGGAGGTTGTCACGGGCGATCAAGAGAAGGCGGAGCTACTGAATGGGTTCTTTAGTTCTGTATACACTATGGAAAAAGGAGCTGACATTGGCCAGGTCAGTGCTGGTAACACATCATGTAATGTACTGAACTGGCTTAATGTAGAGATGGTACAAGGTAAGTTAAGTGATATAAATGTAAGCAAATTTTCCAGGGCCAGATGGATTGCACCCAAGAGTTCTTAGAGAGGTAAGTTCAGTAATAACTGTACCCCTGTTCATGATATTTAGAGATTCTCTGGTGTCTGGTATTGTGCCAAGGGACTGGCACAAGGCGAATGTGGTGCCAATCTTCAAAAAGGGCTCTAGGTCTTCCCCAGGAAACTATAGACCGGTAAGTTTAACGTGCATTGTGGGTAAATTGTTTGAAGGATTTATAAGGGATTACATACAGGAATACATAGGGGATAATAGTATTATAAGTGATAACCAGCATGGGTTTACTAAGGATAGAAGTTATCAAACCAATCTCATTTGCTTTTATGAAGATGTGAGTAGAAGCCTTGACAGAGGAATGGCTGTGGATATAGTGTTTCTGGATTTTGCTAAAGCATTTGATACTGTCCCTCATAGACGTCTGACAGGTAAGTTAAGGTCTTTGGGTTTGGAAATTTTAGTTTGTAACTGGATTGAACACTGGCTCATGGATCGTACCCAGAGAGTGGTGGTCAATAATTTGTACTCTGATTGGTCCCCGGTTATTAGTGGTGTACCCCAAGGTTCTGTACTGGGACCGCTGTTGTTTAATTTATTTATCAATGATATAGAGGATGGTATTAACAGCTCTGTTTCTATCTTTGCAGATGGCACTAAGCTTTGTAGCACGGTACAGTCTATAGAGGATGTGTATAGGTTACAAGATGACTTGGATAGACTAAGTGTCTGGGCATCCACTTGGCAAATGAGGTTCAATGTGGGTAAATGTAAAGTTATGCATCTGGGTACTAATAACATGCATGCGTCGTATGTCTTAGGGGGGATTAAACTGGCAGAGTCACTGGTAGAGAAGGATCTGGGTGTACTTGTAGATCACAGACTACAGAATAGCATGCAATGTCAGGCTGCTGCTTCCAAAGCCAGCAGGATATTGTCATGTATCAAAAGAGGCATGGACTCAAGGGACAGGGACATAATACTCCCCCTTTATAAAGCATTGGTACGGCCTCACCTGGAATATGCTTTTCAGTTTTGGTCGCCTGTACATAAAAGGGACACTGTGGAGCTGGAAAGGGTGCAGAGACGCGCGACTAAGCTAATAAACGTATATAAGTATATTAATGGCCCATACAAAAAATATGGAGAAAAACTGTTCCAGGTTAAACCCCCCCAAAGGACGAGGGGGCACTCCCTCCGTCTGGAGAAGAAAAAGTTTAGTCTCAGGGGGCGACACGCCTTCTTTACCCTGAGAACTATGAACTTATGGAACAGTCTACCTCAGGAACTGGTCACAGCAGGAAAAATTAACAGCTTTAAAACAGGATTAGATACATTCCTGGAACAAAATAACATTAATGCTTATGAAGAAATATAAAATCCCATCCCTTCCCCAATATCGCGCCACACCCCTACCCCTTAATTCCCTGGTTGAACTTGATGGACATATGTCTTTTTTCGACCGTACTAACTATGTAACTATGTAACTATGTAACTGTGTTTTTTTTTTTTTATTGGAAAAGGGGGTTGATTCAAACTTTTAATAGGTGAGGAGTTAAATGATCTTTATTCACTTTTTTTTCACTTTTTTTTGCAGTGTTATAGGTCCCATAGGGACCTATAACACTGCACACACTGATCTCCTATGCTGATCACTGGTTTCTCATAAGAAACCAGTGATCAACGATTCTGCCGCATGACTGCTCATGCCTGGATCTCAGGCACTGAGCAGTCATTCGGCGATCGGACAGCGAGGAGGCAGGAAGGGACCCTCCCGCTGTCCTGTCAGCTGTTCGGGATGCCGCGATTAGCCGCGACTATCCCGAACAGCCCGACTGAGCTAGCCGGGAACTTTCACTTTTAGCCGCGCTATTAGAGGCGGGTCCCGGCTTCACTATGACGCCGGGCCTGCCGTGATATGACGTGGGGTTACTGTGTAACCCTGCGTTATATCAGAAGAGCAGGACCAAGGACGTACCGGTATGTCCTTGGTCCTTAAGGGGTTAAAGAGGTACTCCGGTGGTTAAGATTTTTGGCTATGTTGCATCTTCTTTTAATGTTCATGTGTTTTGCAATTGACATGTATTTTATATTTGTGTAGCATGTGTCTTTTTTTCTTACCTGTTTGTGGGCCAGGAAGTTCTGTACTTCTGTGTTGGATCTCTTACTGTCGTCCACAGCGTCGGCCATGATAGGATTAGGCTGTGGACAACGCGTCAGGGCTTTTTTTTCTCTGTTCTTTCAGAGCACAGAGGATGCAGGTCTGCATGAGAGAAAGAAGCCATGCCCCCTTATCTCCCCCTCCCAGAGGACGGAGGTCTGCATGAGAGAAAGAAGCCACACACCCTCATCTCCTCCTCCCGGAGGATGCAGGTCTGCATGAGAGAAATAAGCCACGCCCCCTCATCTCCCCCTCCCGGAGGATGGTTGTCTGCATGAGAGAAAGAAGCTAAAGCAGGGGGAGAGAGAGGACGTACACAGCTCCTCATCTCCCCTCCCCCTGCTCTGTCTTCTGAGGATGCAGGTCTGCACTGAAAGAAGACAGAGAAAATAAGAGTGTTATCTGAAGGGGAGGATAACAAAGTGCATGGGCTGGGGATGTATAGACTGCAGGGGAATAAATCTCGGACTGGGGATGATTTCTATGTGTGAAGGGGGGGGGGGGGACTCCTGAATGACACATGCTGGGAGTTGTAGTCCCTGTTATGTGTGTGTATACTAGTGTTTACAAACCAGCGTGCCTCCAGCTTTTGCAAAACTACAACTCCCAGCATGCCCTGACAGCCTTTGGGCATGCTGGGAGTTGTAGTTTTGTAACAGCTGGAGGCACACTGGTTGAGAAACACTGTTCTAGCCAATTCAGTATATTACAAACAAAGTGCATTGTTTCCCAACCAGGGTGTCTTCACCTGTGTCAAAACTACAACTCCCAGCATGCCCGGACAACTTTTGGCTGTACAGGCATGCTGGTAGTAGTAGTTTTGCAACACCTGGAGGCACCCTGGTTGGGAAACACTGATGTATGCCCTATAGAGATGTGGTGAACTACAACCCCCAGGTGACTACAGAGGCAGCATGCTGGTGTTATACCACAGACTGAAGACTCCTGAATGACACATGCTGGGAGTTGTAGTCCCTTTTGTGTGTATATGCAAGTGTATCACAACCAGGGCTGATTATATTAGTGTGCTGTGTATAGTAGGGTGAGTAAAGGGCAGAACAAACAAACAAAAAAAAAAAGGAGCCGCCCCAAACCAGCAAGGTATGTGGCATGCTGGGATTCGTGGTTTTCAGCACATCAAGAAACAGGAAATAGAAGCAAAGATAGGAAAACAAAGTGGGGGACTAAACAACAAGAATATAAATGAAACAAAACAAATAGGGTAAGAAAAAACGGAAAAACACGTTGACCACCGGAGTACCCCTTTAATTTAAACAAACAGTGTTCAGACTATGAGAGTTTTCCCATCTTTCACACCCACAGGCTACATCTTCTCTGATTGGAGTTGTTTACTTTCCATTTTATCTTCCATCAGGTCTAGAATGCCATGAGGACTTTTCCTTTGCCACATCTCATCTCTGCAAAATCTGACAGTGAAACATTTTAAAATTCATACTTTTTCAGCCTCTTCTCCATGTACACAAACTTGCCGTCTACAGTCCCTTAAACAATAATACAGTATCCCTTAATGTTGTCCACTGTAATATTGCCTCTTTCTTTGTGCCTCACAAAGTAAGAGTGGGTAGGTTAGTTAGGTGTTGGTAGGTAAATTCCCCAAGTAAGTAGGTCCCCCAGGAGGAAGGTAAGTAGGTTCCCTCTTTGGTAAGCAGGCCCCCCAGTAGGTAGGAAGGCCCTTCTTAGTAAGTAGGTTTCTCTTAAGTAAGTAGGTCCTCCAGCAGGTAGGTAGCCCTCCCATTTGTGCCATCATAAAAAAAAGAACAAAACATAATTCCATTCTCCCCACTTCTTCACAGAACTGAATAGGCCCCTCTTCGTTTTGCACTGCCTCCTCTATGAGGTCATTGGGAACAATAATGACAAATAAGAAAAAGAATGAAGTGTTGCACTCATCCAAGTAGAGGACTGTGATTCTTTAATATTCAAAGTCTAACAAAGACAAACAGGTTAAGCAGTCCCACAACGGGGAATTGGAGCAGCTGCTCCAAAGTGCAGGGGTGTACCAACTCCCCACTATGAGACTGCTGACTCTGTTTGTCTTAATTCGACTTGGAATATTAAAGAATCTAAGTCATCTACTTGGGTGAGTGCAACACTTCATTCGTTTTCTTGTTTGTGGAATTGCCTTGGATTTCTCCAGCGTCTTTCACCCTCATACATGACAGTGATAATTACTGTTTTGCAGTTCAGAAGCTGCAGTGCCTGATTTATTCCTATCACTGTTGTACATCTGTTCATTTAGGGGGAACTATAATTACATCATCACACAAGCCAGGATGTAGAGGTCATAAGCACATGGTGTCCTGTAGGCAGCACAAAGCTTTCTGCGGGCTGCAAGACTGATAAGGTAAAGAGTTGATGACTTATTGCCCTATTACTTCTTTCAGCTGCATGTGCATCTAAATGACGTTCATACAGCTGAAAAGGGGCCCTATAACCAACACCAGCCCTGACCAGGACATTACGGACTGGTGGGTGGCTCGGGCCCCATAATGCCACAGGCCCTGCAACTTCTACAGTGGTAGTTCCCCCCTGCTTCCTTTGGTAGTGCAGTTTCCAGTTGCAGGGTGCACACAGTTTTGTGCAATTCCCAGCTGTTTATCCTAAAGATATCTGTGACATGATATCCACGACTGGCCTAGGCATGCCAGAAGCCTATTGGTCCTAGTTTGGAGCCTTGAGGCTGAACTTGTCTCCTTACTCTTCTTCCTCCTACACTCAAACTTATACTGCTCTAAACTTACTTCCTCATGAACACAAGATGAGCTGGCTCTCTCTTCTTCCAGAAGGAAATTGAAAAATGCAATGTAAAATATTCTGTAACATTTAATGGCCACTGTCAGAATCAAAAACTTTTGAGGTGTTGTAAATGTTGGCACATATTAACCTTTTAACCCCTTAAGGACATAGCGTTTTTCAATTTTTACAGTTTTGTTTTTTCCTCCTTACCTTTTAAAAATCATAACCTTTTCAATTTTGCACCTAAAAATCCATATGATAGCTTATTTTTTGCGCCACTAATTCTACTTTGTAATGACATCAGTCATTTTACCCAAAAATCTATGGCAAAATGAAAACAAAAATCATTGTGTGACAAAATGGAAGAAAAAACGCCATTTTGTAAATTTTGGGGGCTTCTGTTTCCACGCAGTACATTTTTCATTAAAAATGACACCTTATTTTTATTCTGTAGGTCCATATGATTAAAATGATTCCCTACTTATATAGGTTTGATTTTTTATTGCTTCGGAAAAAAATCATAACTACATGCAGGAAAATGTAAATGTTTAAAATTGACATCTTCTGACTACTATAACTTTTTTATTGTTCCATGTACGAGGCTTTATGAGAGCTAATTTTTTGCGCTGTGATCTGAAATTTTTTTTGGTACCATTTTTGTTTTGATTGAACTTTTTGATCGCTTTTTATTCATTTTTTTATGGTATAAAAAGTGATCAAAAATACGCTATTTTGGACTTTGGAATTTTTTTGCGCCATTGACCGTGCAGTTTAATTAGCAACAAATTTTTATAGTTTGCACATTTACGCTCGTGGCGATACCACATATGTTTATTTTTATTTACATAGTTTATTTTTTGATGGGAAAAGGGGGGTGATTCAAACTTTTATTTGGGAAGAGGTTAATGATCTTTATTATAGCCTCCCATAGGGGGCTATAACACTGCACACACTGATCTTTTACACTGATCACTGCAAAGCCATAGCTTTACATTGATCAGTGTTATCAGCGTTTGATTGCTCAAGCCTGGATTTCAGGCTTGCAGCAATCAATTGCCGTTCGGACGCACAGGAGGCAGGTATGGCATCCTCCTGCTGCATCCTAGCTGATCGGGACCGACCAGCCCGACTGAGCTGCCGGGATACTTTTACTTTCACTTTAGTTTCATTAAAAATTTAATGCCGGACATCTGCCGGAACGGCGATGTCCAGCATTAGCCACGGGTCCTGGCTGCTGATTACAGCCGGGACAGTGCGGGTATTATGCGAGCTCAGCTCCTGAGCTCACTTCATAACCCTCCTGTGCCGTAGCGCCATATAAACCTCGCGTTCTGTGGCACGGGGTTAAATATCCTTTATTTTAAAAAATCATGGCTTATAAAAAGATCGCTAGGGGGTCCCCATACCATCCAGAACATAATCCTGTCAGGCTGCAGCATCATCTTTGAAGCATAAGCTGGGACAAAGTCCATTAAGTGAGGAAAGGATTAGCCTTTCTCTGTGCTCACCCCTGTCCTGTCAGACTCCTGCCTGAAAACAGAGAGGAGGGGGTTACAAAGCAGCCTGCAGTGATTGGATAAAGAGACCTAACATAACACAACAGACTTAGGAGGGAAGTGAATGCATGGAGAGTGAAAGTGGGCTCAGTGCTTGCCTTGGACGGACCCCTTCTTGAGCAGTGGATTTCAGAGTGAATATCAGTACAGAGAAATTTGTGAGCCAAATACAGGATCTAGACACATACAAAAGACATTGGGGGGGGGGGGGGGGGATTTATTAAAACCTTTCCAGAGGAAAAGTTGCCGAGTTGCCCATAGCAACCAATCAGATCACTTCTTTCCTTTTTGAAAAGGCTTCTGAAAAATTAAAGAAGCAATCTGATTGGTTGCTATGGGAAGCTCAGCAACTTTTCCTCTGGACAGGTTTTGATAAATCTCCCCCTATGGAAAGCATCTGCATAACCTAGTGGATAACATATGTAAGCATTATTTTTTTTCCCTGTGATATGAGAGGTACGCTTTAGAGGGAATCTATCAGCTCTATCTGTTGCTTAGACCTGCAGACATGATTGCATAGTGTTTAGGGTATTAAAGCAAACTGTATCTTTCCTAGAGATGATGGTAGTCGTCAAACATATGAAATGGGCTTTTTATTTCTCAGCCAAGTATAAAGGAAGCAGAGACAAGCTGTTTAAAGGTGTATTCAGGTGGTCAACGTGCTTTTCCGTTTTTGACTTACCCTATTTGTTTTGTTTCATTTCAATTCTTGTTGTTTAGCCTACTCTATTTCCGTTCTTTGTTGTCTTTTTATCCCCCACTTTGTTTTCCTATCTTTGCTTCTATTTCCTGTTTCTTGCTGTGCTTAAAACTACAAATCCCAGCATGCCACATGCCTTGCTGGTTTAGGGTGGCTCCTTTTTTTTTTTTTCGTTCTGCCCTTTACCCACCCTACTATTTTCCCGGGTCGGCCCCCTTATACACAGCACACTAATATAATCAGCCCTGGTTGGGATACACTGGCATACACACACAAAAGGGACTACAACTCCCACCATGTGTCATTCAGGAGTTTTCAGTCGGGTATAACACCAGCATGCTTCCTCTGTAGTCTCCTGGGTGTTGTAGTTCACCACACCTCTATAGGGCATACACCAGTGTTTCTCAACCAGGGTGCCTCCAGGTGTTGCAAAACTAGTACTACCAGCATGCCCGGACAGCCAAAAGCTGTCCGGACATGCTGGGAGTTGTTGTTTTGATAAAGTTGAAGATACCCTGGTTGGGAAACAATGTACTTTGTAATATACTGAATAGGCTAGGCCAGTGTTTCCCAATCAGTGTGCCTCCAGCTGTTGCAAAACTACAACTCCCAGCATGCCCAAAGGCTGTCAGGGCATGCTGGGAGTTGTAGTTTTACAACATCTGGAGGCAGACTGGTTTGTAAACACTAGCATACACACACATAACAGGGACTACAACTCCCAACACATGTCATTCAGGAGTCGTCCCCCCCCCCCCTTCACACACAGAAATCATCCCCAGTCCAAGATTTATTCCCCTGCAGTCTATACATCCCCAGCCCGTGCACTTTGTTATCCTCCCCTTCAGATAACACTCTTATCTTCTCTGTCTTCTTTCAGTGCAGACCTGCATCCTCAGAAGTATATCTCTCCCCCTGCTCTAGCTTCTTTCTCTCATGCAGACCTGCGTCCACCGGGAGGGGGAGATGAGGGGCGTGGCTCATTTCTCTCATGCAGTTCTGAAAGAACAGTGAAAAAAAAAAGCCATGACATGTTGTCCACAGCCTAATCCTAACATGGCCAACGTTGTGGACAACAGTAAGAGATCCATTACAGAACTACAGAACCTGTAGTTCTGCCATATAGCCAGAAATCTTAACCACCAGAGTGCCCCTTTAAGTGCCACTCCCTGGCACACGTCCTCGCTAGCCTCCACTTCCCACCTGACTGTATTAATATTCCTAACCAGAAAACTTTTGTAGTGGACCCAGTGGGACACTACATGTGATCAGGTGGTACTGAATTAAAGCTGTACAGCACCAAATGCAAGAACTGCTATGGCAGCCTAAACAGGATTTACTGCATGATCTTCCTCGGTTAACCAAAAAGGCATTCAAGATGATTGGACAACTTGATGAAGTTAACTAGAGATTCTTTCAAACTCTATCTCTATTTACCATTTCACCAAACCATCTGATTTTGCATGGTCTATCAGATTGGTTAGTATGTGCATATTTAAACATAATGGGCGAGATTTATTAAAACCTGTCCAAAAGAATAGTTGCTGAGTTGCCCATAGCAACCAATCAGATGGCCTCTTTCATTATTGAAAAGGCCTCTGAAAAATGAACAAAGCAATCTGATTGGTTGCAATGGGCAACTCAGCAACTTTTCCTCTGGACAGGTTTTGATAAATCTACCCCAATATTTTTTTCCAAGGCGATGTCTCATGTAGAAAAATATTAGACCATTATAACCGGGTGCTCTCGGTGTCCCGCTATCACGCTTCAGTTCTCCAGTGGTGTATTCTTCTGCATTGCCCGTGGTCAATGCTTCACACTTGCTGATCAGCAAATTGCCAGCTGTAGTGTTGATCTGCCTCGGTCAACAAAAGGCTGGGTGGCAGTGTGATGCATTGAGACCTGGACACCAATGCAGTACACTACCATTCAGCCTATTGCTGCCCGAGGCAGACATTGCTGCAGCCAGTGATTCCCTAAGCCTCAGTGTGATGCATTGACGGAAGAAGACACCACCGGAGAACTGGAGCGAGATACCAGGACAGGGAGGGAGCAGCGCAGATGAGTCCCCTTTGTTATTTTATATTTTTTTATATGAGAAAACTCCTTTCATGGCTTTCCTGACTAAATCTTGTGTGGACTTTATCATTTTCTGCCTTTCTATTTTGTATTATAAGAAATAATATCTGGTCTATTTCTCTATGGTCATAACTGGTCACTTTTAACTCCGGTGAAAACCTTTTTTCTTTTAAATCAACTGGTGCCAGAAAGTTAAACATATTTGTAAATTACTTCTATTAAAAAATCTTAATCCTTCCAGTACTTATTAGCTGCTGAATGCTACAGAGGAAATTCCTTTCTTTTTGGAACACTGATGACATCACGAGCACAGTGCTCTCTGCTGACATCTCTGTCCATTTTAGCAACCGTGCATAGCAGATGTATGCTAAGGGCAGCATGGTGGCTCAGTGGTTAGCACTGCTGCCTTGCAGTGCTGGGGCCTTGGGTTCAAATCCCACTAAGGACAACAATAAATAAAGAGTTATTATTATAATGACGACAGCAAAGAGCACTGTGCTCGTGATGTCATCAAAGAAAATTCCGGAAAAAAAAGAATTTCCTCTGTAGTATTCAGCAGCTAATAAGTACAGGAAGGATTAAGATTTTTTAATAGAAGTAATTTACAAATCTGTTTAACTTTCTGGCACCAGTTGATTTAAAAGAAAAAAGGTTTTCACCAGAGTATGCCTTTAATGACCAAGCCCATTTTGTCCTTAAGGACCAGACCAATTTTATTTTTCCATTTTCCTCCTCGCCTTCTAAAAATCATAACTCTTTTATATCTTCATCTATAGATGAGTATGAGGGCTTGTCTTTTGTGTAACCAGATGTCCTTTGTAATGACATCACTCATTTTACCATAAAATGTATGGCACAACCAAAAAAATACTATTTGTGTGGCAAAATTTAAAAGAAAACTGGAATTTTGAAAGGTTTGTTTTCACATCGTACAATTTACGGTTAAATGTTGGTCAGTATGAGTAAAATGATACCCATGAGTACATACATACTTTTCTATTATTGTACCGCTTATAAAAAAATCGCAAACTTTTTAACCAAATTAGTACGTTTAAAATCCCTCTATTTTAACAACCTATAACTTTTTCATTTTTTGGTATGAGGGCTCATTCTTTGCGCTCTGATCTTAATTTTTTATTGATACAACATTTGCATATATAAAACTTTTAATACATTTTTTATCAAAAAATTTAGGAAAATGATGTGACAAAAAAGCAGCAGTTTTGGCCTTTTTTTTTTTGTACGTTTACACCCAGGGCCGGCCTTAGGGGTAAGCGAGCTGTGCGGCCGCACAGGGCGCCATAGCAACAGGGGCACCGGGCGGCCAACACAGCTTGCACCAGGAAAATGTAATTTGTATTGCCCGACGTCCAGTTCCGTTATGAGGTGACGGGCAGGTAACTTCTTCAGACATTCAGCGCTGCTTCGGGCAAGCAGCACTAAATGCCGGTGTAATGAAGAAAACTGTGCCCTGTTTTCTGCTTTGCAGGCTACTCCCTCTCATTCCATTCCCACTACCCTCCCTCAACTATGTCCTTATGCGGAGGGTCACATTCCACTTCAGGGCACAGTTTTATTCATTATACAGGGAGGTTTCAATTACCCCGCCCTCCTCCGCGTCTCTGGTTGGCTGGCCGGCCCGAGTCTGAAGAGGGACGTCGCACATGTGACGTCCCTCCGCAGACCCGCACAGGAGGACGTCAGTGATGTCACTCGTCAGGCCGACGCCGGAGAGGAGAATGCAGCGCACTACAGGTAAGTGTGTCTATGTTTGTGTGCATGTGTGGGTGTCTGTCTGTCTGTCTGTGTGTGTGTGGGTGGGTGTGGGTGTCTGTCTGTGTGTGTGTGTGTGTGTGAGTCCGGGGGGGGGGGGGGGGGACCTGCTTCTACCTAATGTGGGGAACCTGCTTCTACCTAATGTGGGGAACCTGCTTCTACCTAATGTGGGGAGCCTGCTACTACCTAATGTGGGGAACCTGCTACTACCTAATGTGGGGAACCTGCTTCTACCTAATGTGGGGAACCTGCTTCTACATAATGTGGGGAGCCTGCTTCTACCTAATGTGGGGAGCCTGCTACTACCTAATGTGGGGAACCTGCTTCTAACTAATGTGGGGAACCTACTTCTACCTAATGGTGGGAACCTGCTACTACCTAATTTGGGGAACTATAATGCACCTAATGTGGGAGAACTATACTGCCAACCTAATGTGGGGGAACTGTACTGCACCTAATGTGGGGGAACTATACTGCACCTATTGTGGGGGAACTATACTGCACCTAATGTGGGGAACTATACTGCACCTAATGTGGGGAAATATACTGCACCTAATGTGGAGAGCTATACTGCACCTAATGTGGGGGAACTATACTGCATCTGATTAAGGGGGGCAGGGGACTGGTGAAGGGGTACATGGGACTGATTAAATATTACAAAAATATATTTGTCACAAAGATTTTTTTTCTCTTTGTGTACGTTTATGGGGGGGGGGCGCTACAAGTCTAGCTTGCACAGGGCGCCTGAACACCTAAGGCCGGCCCTGTTTACACTATACGGGATAATTAACATTATATTTTAATAGTTGGTAAATTTATGCACGCGGCAATACCAAATATGTTTATAAAAAATTCACACATTTGGGGGTAAAATGGGAAAAACTGACATTTTTAGACATGTGAACTAAACGAATTTTCCCGTTTTCGGATGTTGGTTACAAAAAGAATGCACGAAAAAAAAATCACAAAATCCCGAAAAAGCATACGAATACCAATATACAGTTAACGAATGCATTTGTTTACTAACGCATAACGAATATGCATGTTAACGAACAACGAATGCATTCATTATCAGTATACCGAATGTCGGGGCCATGCATCAACTGCTATCCGGCAGCGCATAATGCTTAAGCTGCTGCTGGATAGCAGTTGAAGCAGCCCGGGCAGGTTCACTCACCTTTCCGCGCTGCTCCGGGCCTTCCTCCGGTGGGTCCTGGGCTGGTCCGGGGCCTTCATACGGGTCTCCCTCTGACGTCGTTATGACGCCGTCGCGCAAGCCGTCCCGTCATCCAATAGGAACGGCGTGCGCAGAGACTTGATGACGTCGTTACGGAGGCCCAGTAAGGCCTTGCGGCAGACATCGGAGGACCGGAGAAGACCAGGACCGGGAACACCATCGGGAGCAGCGGGGACAGGTGAGTAGGACTTCAATTTTTTACATTGCACGAATCCCTCAACATACGAATTACCTTCCTATGTTGAGGGATCGCTAGACATGTGCAGAACCAAAAAATCTGAATTAACGAATGGATTCGTTGTTTTTAACGAATGCATTCTGTTTTTTAAACGAATGCATCCGAAAACGAAAAAAAAATTTCGCGGATGCATCCAAAAACCGAATATGACGAATGCACAGCATTCCGAATATTCACAGAACTGAAAATTTTTAAAGAACGAAAACGAACAAAACGAAAAAAACTGCACATGTCTAGACGTTTTACCTTTTTATTGGGGGGAGGTGATTTAAATTTTTTTTTTTTACTATTTTTCTTTTTTACACTTTATGTCCCCATAGGGGACTATTTATAACAATCACTTGATTGCTAATACTGTTCAGTGCTATGCATAGGGCATAGCACTAATCAGTATTATTGGTGATCTTTTGCTCTGGTCTGCTCGATCTCAGGCCAGAGCAGAAGACCCCAGGAGACAGCTGGAGGCAGGTGAGGGGACCTCGGGCTGCCATTACAGATGATCGGATTCCCGTGGCAGTACTGCGGGTGATCCGATCATCCATATTAAGTGCCGCACTGCCGCAAATACTGTGATCTGTATTGATCACGGCATTTGAGGGGTTAATTTCAGACATCGGCATGATCACTGATGTCCGCCATTACAGCGGGTCCCCAGCTGCTGCTAGCAGCCGGGACCTGCCACGCATGATCCGGTGCTCGCGGTCATGTCCATGAGGTAAATATATGTCATGGTGCGTTAACCCGTTAAGGACTGAGGGTGTACCCATATGCCCCCCCTTTTAGAGTCCTTAAAGGGGTACTCCGGTGAAAACCTTTTTTCTTTTAAATCAACTGGTGGCAGAAAGTTAAACATATTTGTAAATTACTTCTATTAAAATTTTTTAATCCTTCCAGTACTTATTAGCTGCTGAATGCTACAGAGGAAATTCCTTTCTTTTTGGAACACTGATGACATCACGAACACAGTGCTCTCTGCTGACATCTCTGTCTATTTTAGCAACCATGCATAGCAGATGCATAGCAGATGCATAGCAGATGCATAGCAGATGCATAGCAGATGTATGCTAAGGGCAGCATGGTGGCTCAGTGGTTAGCACTGCTGCCTTGCAGTGCTGAGGCCTTGGGTTCAAATCCCACTAAGGACAACAATGAATAAAGCGTTATTATTATTATTATAATAACGTCAGAAGAGAGAACTATGGTCGTGATGTCATCAGAGAGCATTCCAAAAAGAAAAGAATTTCCTCTGTAGTATTCAGCAGCTAATAAGTAGAGGAAGGATTAAGATTTTTTAATAGAAGTAATTTACAAATATGTTTAACTTTCTGGCACCAGTTGATTTAAAAGAAAAAAGGTTTTCACCGGAGTACCCCTTTAAGGACTGAGGGCGTATGGGTACGCCCGTGGGAATACCAGTTCCCACCACTAGCCAGTCAGGGACCGGACCGGGATTCCTGCTGAAATCATTCAGCAGACATCCCGGCACATCGCCGAGGGGAGTCCTAAGACCCCCCCCCATGTCGGCCGCTAATTGTCGGTCAAGTCAGACCAGCGGCAATTCTGGGTTATACGGGTCTCCAGTGACCTGGAAAAAAGACACCCACGATCTCCCAAAAGGGATAGGAGTGAGGTGGCAGGGGTGCCACCCCTCCTATCCCTGCTATTGGATACCAATAGGAGATCAGGAGCGGGGGGTTAACCTGTTAAGGACGGCGGGCGTATTCATACGCCCCCATTTTAAAGTCCATAAGGACTGAGGGCGTATGAATATGCCCGTGGGAATTCCGGTCCCCGCTGCTCACCGGTTGGGGACCGGACAGGAATGCCTGCTGAGTCCCCCCCCATATCGGCGATCAGAGAAAATCGCATGTCAATTCAGAAATGCGATTTTCTCCTATTACGGGCTGATCGGGTCTCTGGTGACCCAATCACCTGGAAAATAGGGAGGATCAGAGCTGTCAGTGACAGCCCCGATCATCCTGAGGGATAGGAGCGAGGTCGCAGTGCTGCGATCTCCTCCTATCCCCTGCCATTAGTCAGAACCAATGGAAGTGCACGACAGGAGGTTGCCATGGAAACCCCCCCCCCCATTCTGCCCACCCCTGGATGTCGGGCAGAACGGGGGGAGAATATGGCGGCCTGTACCTGTGCAGAAGATGCCGTGGGGACCGCAGATCATCGCTGGAGACTGCAGAGATCAGCGGCGCAGGTAGGGAAGCGACGGTGGGGGGGGGGAGGGGAAGGAAGGGGGCAGTAAGCGATATTTACTACTGTCCTTCCTAGTGGAAACCAAACTGCAACTCCCAGCATGCCCAGACAGCCAAAGGCTGTCTGGGCATGCTGGGAGTTGTAGTTTTGCAACATCTGGAGGGTCACAGTTTGGAGACCACTATTACAGTGGTGCCCAAACGGTGGCCCTCCAGATGTTGCCAAACTACAACTCTCAGCATGCCTAGACTGCCCAGGCATGCTGGGAGTTGTAGTTCTGTAACATCTGTCCCTTCAGATTTTGCTAATTTTTTTTTTTTATTGCTGCTATATTTTGAAGCCCTCTAATTTTTTCTAAAAGTAAAAATATGTCTCTTTTATGATGCCAACATGAAGTAGACATATTGTATTTGTGAATCAATATAAAATGTATTTGGAATATCAATTTTCCTTACAAGCAGAGAGCTTCAAAGTTAGAAAAATGCTACATTTTCAAAATTTTCATGAAATTTGGGGATTTTTCACCAAGAAAGGATGCAAGTAACAACAAAAATTTACCAGCAAAATAAAGTAGAATATGTCACGAAAAAACAATCTCAGCATCAGAATAATCGGTAAAAGCATCTTAGAGTTATTAATGCTTAAAGTGACTGTGATAAATACAGTATCCCAAAAGGAAAATTAAGGTGCTTAAAACATAACTTTTTCTGTAATGTACACTTAAAATCCACCCACTATATCATATTGTGAATACCAAGTGAAAAAACTAGAAATAATGGTCAAACATTAATATAGTCCACCATGACTGGTAGTCTCACTGACTAGTACTTGTGACAGTCCTACTTAATCAAGTCGCTTTGAGTGGCACAATTAGACTCTCATTTAGACATATAAATCACTCATAAGCTCAAAATAAGATATACATAGAATAAATCCTAAGGCACACACATAATTTTCAATATACATGACTCAAACTGTAGAGGTCATGTAATATGTCCCCATTCCCGACGCGTTTCTGCAGCTGTCTGTATAGTCACACTCCTATGACATCCGCTTCCTCAGGGGAATAAAAGAGGGGTAATTCTCCTGTGTTAAAGCGGCAACTAGAATAGATATAACTATAGTTGCTTATGTGTAGCCACCACAATATAGGTAATGAATCACAAGATAACATATAGTATAGTGAGATCAATGGACCCCCTTTTTTTAGTAACCTCTCCACATTAGCTTCATGATGTCCATCCCTAGTGGGTAGTAGTTAGTCCCATTCAGTGTATATTATAGCCAGGGGACCTAAAGAAAACAGAAATACAAAAATGGGGGCAAACAGTGAGCAAGTATGTAAATGCTTACCCCTATGTTAGTGTATACGATCCACACAATAATCAAAACACTACTTACATAACCACCGGGGGCACCTGAGAACCAACGCTATCTACAATGTAAACATAACCAGACTCAGTAATTACTATTAGAGAAACACATAACTAGCTCCTAGTTAGAGATAACACAAATGTAACTCACGTTTAGAGGTCAAGGATATGAAATATAGAAGCTGCAATGGCAGCACTCCCGTACTGTTGCCGGATATACGCGCGCTCTATGCAGGCTACAATACACGCCCAGTGATACACCTATTCAGACGCCGTACTAATAGGCGGAACACACTCAGAGCCAAGCTCATTGTTCACCTGTGTGGGCGTAACTATGCCGTGATCACCTTTACTAACTATATTTAAAGAATAACTGATTTTATTCCCTGAGGAAGCGGGTGTCATAGGAGTGTGACTATACAGACAGCCGCAGAAACATGTCGGGAATGGGGACATATTACATGACCTCTACAGTTTGAGTCATGTATATTGAAAATGATGTGTGTGCCTTAGGATTTATTCCGTGTATATCTTATTTTGAGCTTATGAGTGATTTATATGTCTAAATGAGAGTCTAATTGTGCCACTCAAAGCGACTTGATTAAGTAGGACTGTCACAAGTACGAGTCAGTGAGACTACCGGTCCATGGTGGACTATATTAATATTTGACCATTATTTATAGTTTTTTCACTTGGTATTTACAATATGATATAGTGGGTGGATTTTAAGTGTACATTACAGTAAAAGTTATGTTTTAAGCACCTTAATTTTCCTTTTGGGATACTATATTTATTATTTGAGCTCTAGGTGACGATATTTTGCCAATTAGGGTATCTGTGTAGCCGACCATTTATACACGTTATCTTGGGGTTAAAGTGACGGCGGTCAGAATTGCGAAAAAGGGCTCAGTCCTTAAGGTGAAAAAGGGCTCAGTCCTTAAGGGGTTAAAGTTCAGTTCCACCTGTTATGCCCACCCACAGTAGTCCGGGCACAATATGGGAACTGTCCTGTGACCGGCGCCTGAGGTCACATACCATCGGTGGCGGTGGGTGGCGATGACGTGCGGCTGACTCCCTGGTGCAGCGTGCTGCAGACTACGGAAGACTGTGAGCTGCCTAGCAACATCTGGAGGGCTACAGTTTGAGGACCACTATACAGTGGTCTCTAAACTGTAGCCCTCCAGATGTTGCAAAACTACAACTCCCAGCATGCCCAGACAGCTGTTTGCTGTTTGGGCATGCTGGGATTTGTAGTTTTGCAACAGCTTAAGGGCTACAGTTTGGAGATCACTTTGCAGTGGTCTCTAAACTGTAGCCCTCTAGATCTTGCAAAACTACAACTCCTAGCATGCACGAACAGCAAAGGGCTGTCTCGCCATGCTGGGAGTTGTAGTTGCGTATCTCCAGCTGTTGTATAACTACATCTCCCAGGATGCCCTACAGCGATCAGTAAATACTGTGAGTTATAAATTTGCAGCAGCCGGAGGCACACTGGTTGGAAAATACTGAGTTAAGTAACAGAACCTACTGAAGGTTTTCCAACCAGTGTGCCTCCAGCTGTTGCAAAAGTACAACTCCTAGCATGCACGGTCTGTCAGTGCATACTGGGAGTTGTAGTTTTGCAACAGCTGGAGGTTCCCTCCCCTCCCATGTGAATTCACAAGGGCGGGTTTACAGTGAGTTTCCTGCTTCAAGTTTGAGCTGCGGCAAATTCTCTGCCACAGCTCAAAATCCTAGTGGGAAACTCACCGTAAACCCCCACCTGTGTGAATGTTCCCTAAAAACACTACATTACACTACACTAACACAAAATAAAGGGTAAAACACTACATATACACCCCTTACATGGTTCCTCCCAATAAAAATGAAAAAGGTATCAAACAGCAGTGTTTCCAAAACATAGCCTCCAACTGTTGCAAAACAACAACTCCCAGCATTTCCGGACAGCCACTGACTGTCCAGGCATGCTGGGAGTTTAGCAACAGCTGGAGGCACCCTGTTTGGGAATCACTGGCATAGAATTCCCCTATGTCCACCCCTATGCAACCCCTAATTTAGTCCTCAAATGCGCATGGTGCACTCTCAATTCGAAGCCCTGTCGTATTTCAAGGAAACAGTTCAGGGACACAAGGGGTATTTCCGTACTCGGGAGCAATTGCTTTACAAATTTTGGGGGGCTTTTTCTCCTTTTACCTATATAAAAAAAGGAAAAGTTGAGGTCTACACCAGCCTGTTAGTGTAAAAAAAGAAAAAATACTACACTAATATGCTGGCCCCATACTTTTTATTTTCACAAGAGGTAAAAGGAAAAAAAGACCCCCAAAACTTGTAATGCAATTTCTCCTGAGTACAGAAATACCCCATATGTGGATGTAAAATGCTCTGCAGGCACACAGCAAGGCTCAGGAGTGAGAGTGCACTATGTACATTTGAGGCCTAAATTGTTGATTTGTACAGAGGTGGCTGATTTTACAGTGGTTCTGACAGAAACGCAAAACAATACATAGCTACGGAACGTAACACGGGGTATAGTGAGCCTTAACACCCCACAGGTGTTTGACAAATGTATGTTAAAGTTGGATGGGAAAATAAAATAAAAAATGTATTACTAAAATGCTACTGTTACCCTAAATTTTCACAAGGGAAAATAGGAAAAAAAGCCCCCAAAATTTGTAACCCCATTTCTTCTGAGTAAGAACATACCCCATATGTGGATGTAAAGTGCTCTGTGGGTGAACTACAATGCTCAGAAGAGAAGGAGCGCCATTGGGCTTTTGGAGAGAAAATTTGTCCGGAATTGAAGGCCATGCGTGTTTACAAAGCACCCATGGTGCCAGAACAATGGACCCCCCCAACATGTGATTTTACAGTGGTTCTGACAGAAACGCAAAACAATACATAGCCACGTGTGACTCCATTTTGGAAACTACACCCTCATGGAATGTAACAAGGGGTACAATGAGCATTTACGCCCCACAGGTGTCTGACAGATTTTTGGAACAGTGGTCCATGAAAAGGAAAAATTTAATTTTTAATTTGCACAGCCCACTGTTCCAAAGATCTGTCAAATGCCAGTGATGTGTAAATGCTCATTGCACCACTTATTAAATTCTGTGAGGGGTGTAGTTTCCAAAATGGGGTCACATGTGGGGGAGTCCACTGTTCTGGCACCACGGGGGCTTTGTAAATGTTCATGACTCCCGACTTCTATTCCAAACAAATTCTCTCTCAAAAGCCCAATGGCGCTCCTTCCCTTCTGAGCATTGTAGTGCGGCAGCAGAGCACTTGACATCCACACATGGGGTAATTCCATATTCAGAAGAAATGGGGTTACAAATCTTGGGGGGCATTTTTTCCTATTACCACTTGTAAAAATGTAAAATTTTGGGGAAAAAACAGCATTTACTTGAAAAAATTTTTTTTTCATTTACACATCCGATTTTAACACCTATGGGGTGTTAAGGCTCACTGTACCCCTTGTTATGGTCCTTGAGGGGTGTAGTTTCCAAAATAGTATGCCATGTGTTTTTTTTTATTTTTTTTATTGCTGTTCTGGCACCATATAGGCTTCCTAAATGCGACATGTCCCCCAAAAACCATTTCAGCAAAATTTGCTTTCCAAAAGCCAAATGTGGCTCCTTCTCCTCTGAGCATTGTAGTGTGCCAGCAGGGCACTTGACGTCCATACATAGGGTATTTACATGCTCAGAAGAAATGGGGTTACAAATTTTTGGGGCATTTCCTCCTATTACCCCTTGTAAAAATGTGAAATTTGGGGGGGGGGATGCATTTAAAAAAAAAAAAATTTTCATTTATACATCTGAAGTCATCAAACACCTGTGGGGTGTTAAGGCTCACTGTACCTCTTTTTACATTCCTTGAAGGGTATAGTTTCCAAAATAGTATGCCTTGTGTTTTTTTTTTGTGTTTTTTTTGCTGTTCTGGCACCACAGGGGCTTCCTAAATGTGACATGCCCCCCAAAAACCATTTCCGCAAAATTCACTCTCCAAAATCCCATTGTCACTCCTTCCTTTCTGAGCCCTCTAGTGCACCCAAAGAGCACTTTACAGCCACATTTGAGCTTAATGGGGTAAAAATGTTGGGGGAATTTTTCTCCTTTTACCCCTTGTAAAAAAAATGGCTCTACAAGAACATGCTAGTGTAAAAAAATTAAGATTTTGAATTTTTTCCTTCACTTTTCTGCTATTCCGGTGAAACACCTAAAGGGTTAACAAACTTTCTGAATGTCATTTTGAATACTTTAAGGGGTACCGTTTTTATAATGGGGTAATTTATGGGGTATTTCTAATATGAAAGCCCTCAAATCCACTTCAAACTAAACTGGTCCCTGAAATTTTCAGATTTAGAAATTTTCGTGAATAATTGGAAAATTGCTGCTGATCTTTGATGCCCTCTAATATCTTCCAAAAGTAAAAACATGTCAACTTTATGATGCTAGCATAAAGTAGACATATTGTATATGTGAATCAATATATAATTTATTTGGAATATCCATTTTCCTTACAAGCAGAGAGTTTCAAAGTTAGAAAAATGCTAAATTTTCTAAATTTTCATGAAATTTGGGGATTTCTCACCAAGAAAGGATGCAAGTAACGACAAACATTTACCACTATGTTAAAGTAGAATATGTCATGAAAAAACAATCTCGGAACCAGAATAAATGGTAAAAGCATCCCAGAGTTATTAATGCATAAATTGACAGTGGTCGGAATTGCAAAAAAGGGCTCAGTCCTTAAGGTGAAAAAGGTCTCAGTCCTTAAGGGGTTAAAGGGGAACTCCGGTGGGGGGGGGGGGAAATGTTTTAAAATCAACTGGTGCCATATAGTTAAACATATATGTAAATTACTTCTATTAAAAAATCTTAATCCTTCTAGTACTTATCAGCTGCTGTATTCTACAGATATACTTCAGAGAAATGTGTGAAGTTCTTTCCAGTCTGACAACAGTGCTCTCTGCTGACAGTGTCAGGAACGGTCCAGAGCAGGAAGGGTTTTCTATGGGGATATGCTTCTAATCTGTGCAATTCCTGTCATGGACAGAGGTGTCAGCAGAAAGCAATGTTGCCAGACTGGAAAGAACCTTCACAAACTTCTCTGTAGTATACAGCAGCTGATAAGTACTGGAAGGCTTCAGATTTTGAAAGAGAAGTAATTTACAAATCTGTTTAACTTTCTGGAACCAGTTGATTTGAAAACATTTGTTTTCCACTTGTTTCCACCACAGTTCTCCTTTAAGGGGTTAATATATTATGAAACTTTTTTCTCTAGATGCACCATGGTCATTTCCCCCTCATGTTACCATTTTTCACCCACTAGGACAGAACCAGTCAGGTTGCAAGTTTTAGGCAGGTTTGTTTGGCACCAGAGATTTGAAGAATATTATTGAAGTTGGCAGAGTTAATCGCTTTAATTGTGTACTATTTTCAGGTGCATTTTTCTCTTATGCCCATGTTTTAGTTAAAATAGCAAATGTTGGTGTGCAGGTTTTGTATGGTTATATACGCTGGAGCAGTTTCTGTTCATAAATTGCAGTTTGAGTAAAGTTCCAGGTTTTAAGGTTTCTTATAATCTTGTCAAAATGTATTGGTTCTCTTAAGTGTATGGCCAGTATATACCAAACTAACGAAGGTCTCATGAATAACTTGGAAAAGACTGAGTGGTATTTTTCGCCTAAGCCAAGGAGTCTTCAGAACATGTCCCCATGGCGACATCTAGTGGCTAAAAAGGATAAAGAAATTACATTTACATTTTCTTGGGATTTTTAAGAAAGAACATCTGCAGCAAAATACAAATTATCCCCTATCCACAGGATAGGGGATAAGTGTCTGATCGCGGGGGGTCCGACCGCTGGAGAACCCCATAATCTCCCAAACGAGGCCCTGAATTGCCGCTCTATGTGAGCTGCTAATGCGTGTAGCGTCGACCTCTCTGAGGTCGGCGGTACACCCCCTCCATGCCCCCTCCTTATACAGTTCTATGGGAAAGGCGAGGAAGCATGAATGCTGCCTCTCCGTCTCTCCCATAGAGATTAATGGAGTAGGCTTGTTGGGCGCGACGTCATGTTGCGGTCGGCACGTCTCCTGCACGGGAGAGCCGTGGCCCCGTGCAGGAGATCTCGGGGGTCCCAGCGGTCGGACCTGCCCCCTGCGATCGGATGCCCCAACCCCCCCAGGATATGTTGTATTTTGCTGCAGATGTCCTTTAAAGCATTATTATCACTAAAAATAATCATCAGACATCCTACCTACAAAAACAATACCCTATACACTATTCATAAAAAACAATAGATTTTATTAAACAATAATAAATTACAAACACATAGATAGAAAAAGGAAATCTGTCATTACAAATCGGAAATCTCACATAAATGGTAACCCTGAATATAAATGTACAAACACAGGAAAAGATATATGAATATTTATGACACTTTATATATGTGCACACTTACAGATATTCAGTGGGGCAAAAAAGTATTTAGTCAGCCACCAATTGTGCAAGTTCTCTCACTTAAAAAGATGGGAGAGGCTTGTAATCATAGGTATACCACAACTATGAGACATAATGAGAGAAAAAAAATCCATAAAATCACTTTGTCTGATTCTTAAATAATTTATTTTGTAAATTATGGTGGACAATTATTTGGTCAATAACAAAAGTTAATCTCAATATTTTGAGGTCAAACATTTTCTGTAAGTCTTCACAAGGTTTTCACACACTTTTGCTGGTATTTTGGCCCATTCCTCCATGCAGATCTCCTCTAGAGCAGTGATGTTTTGGGGCTGTCGCTGGACAACACAAACTTTCAACTCCCTCCAAAGATTTTCTATGGGGTTGAGATCTGGAGACTGGCTAGGCCACTCCAGGACCTGGATATGCTTCTTACGAAGCCACTTTCATTGCCTGGGCGGTGTGATTGGGATCATTGTCATGCTGAGAGACCCAGCCATATTTTATCTTCAATGCCCTTGCTAATGGAAGGAGGTTTCCACTCAAAATCTCACGATACATGGCCCCATTCATTCTTTCCCTTACATGGATCAGTCATGGTCCAAGTCCTGGTCCCTTAGCAGAAAAACAGTCCCAAAGCATGATGTTTCCACCCCCATGCTTCACAGTAAGTATGGTGTTCTTTGCATGCAACTCAGCATTCTTTCTCCTCCAACCATGACGAGTTGAGTTTTTACCAAAAAATACTACTTTGGTTTAACCCCTTGGGGACGGAGCCCATTATGACCCTAAGGACGGGAGCATTTTTTGCAAATCTGACCACTGTCACTTTAAGCATTAATAACTCTGGAATGCTTTTACTTATAAATTTGATTCCGAGATTGTTTTTTCGTGACATATTCTACTTTATGTTATTGGTAAATTTTCGGCGATACTTGCATCCTTTCTAGGTGAAAAATGCAAAAATTTCATGAAAAATTTGAAAATTTTGCATTTTTCTAACTTTGAAGCTCTCTACTTATAAGGAATATGGATATTCCAAATAAATTATGTATTGATTCACATATACAATATATCTACTTTATGTTTGCATCATAAAATTGACGAGTTTTTACTTTTGGAAGAAACCAGAGGGCTTCAAAGTTAAGCAGCAATTTTCCAATTTTTCGCAAAATTTTCAAAATCGGAATTTTTCAGGGACCAGTTCAGGTTTGAAGTGGATTTGAAGGGTCTTCTGGTTATAAATACCCGATAAATGACCCCATTATAAAAACTGCACCCCTCAAAGTATTCAAAATGACAATCAGTAATGACAATCACCTTTAGGTGTTTCACAGGAATAGCAGCAAAGTGAAGGAGAAAATTCAAAATCTTCATTTTTTACACTGGCATGTTCTTGTAGACCCAGTTTTTGAATTTTTACAAGGGGTAAAAGGAAAAAAATCCTCTCAAAATTTGTAACCCAATTTCTCTCGAGTAAGAAAATACCTCATATGTGTATGTCAAGTGTTCGGCGGGTGCACTAGAGGGCTCAGAAGCGAAGGAGCAACAATGGGATTTAGGAGAGTGAGTTTTTCTGAAATGGTTTTTGGGGGGCATGTCCCATTTAGGAAGCCCCTATGGTGCCAGGACAGCAAAAAACCCCACATCGCACACTATTATGGAAACGACACCCCTCAAGGAACGTAACAAGGGGTACGTTGAGCCTTAACACCCCACAGGTGTTTGACAACTTTTTGTTAAAGTCGGATGTGTAAATGAAAAAAAAATATTTTTCCACTAAAATGCTGGTTTTTCCCCAAATTTTACTTTTTTACAAAGGGTAATAGGAGAAAATGCCCCCAAAATTTGTAACCCCATTTCTTCTGAGTATGGAAATACCCCATATGTGGACGTCAAGTGCACTGCGAGCGAACTACAATGCTCAGAAGAGAAGGAGCGCCATTGAGCTTTTAGAGAGATAATTTGTTTGGAATGGAAGTCGGGGGCCATGTGCATTTACAAAGCCCCCCGTGGTGCCAGAACAGTGGACCCCCCACATGTGACCCCATTTTGGAAACTACACCCCTCACGGAATGTAATAAGGGGTGCAGTGAGCATTTACACCCCAATGGCGTTTGACAGATCTTTGGAACAGTGGGCTGTGCAAACAAAAAAATAAAATTTTTCATTTTCACAGACCACTGTTCCAAAAATCTGTCAGACCCCTGTGGGGCTTAAATGCTCACTGTACCCCTTATTATATTCCGTGAGGGGTGTAGTTTCCAAAATGGGGTCACATGTGGGTATTTATTATTTTGCATTTATGTCAGAACCGCTGTAAAATCAGCCACCCCTGTGCAAATCACCAATTTCGGCCTCAAATGTACATGGTGCGCTCTCACTCCTGAGCCTTGTTATGCGCCCGCAGAGCATTTTACGCCCACATATGGGGTATTTCCGTACTCAGCAGAAATTGCGTTACAAATTTTGGGGGTCTTTTTTTCCTTTTACCTCTTGTGAAAATAAAAAGTAAAGGGCAACACCAGCATGTTAGTGTAAAAAAATTTTTTTTTTACACTAACAGGCTGGTGTAGACCCCAACTTTTCCTTTTCATAAGGGGTAAAAGGAGAAAAAGCCCCCCAAAATTTGTAGTGCAATTTCTCCCGAGTACGGAAATACCCCATATGTGGCCCTAAACTGTTTCCTTGAAATACGACAGGGCTCCAAAGTGAGAGAGCACATGCGCATTTGAGGACTAAATTAGGGATTGCACAGGGGTGGACATAGGGGTATTCTACGCCAGTGATTCCCAAACAGGGTGCCTCCAGCTGTTGCTAAACTCCCAGCATGCCTGGACAATCAGTGGCTGTCCGGAAATGCTGGGAGTTGTTGTTTTGCAACAGCTGGAGGCTCCGTTTTGGAAACACTGCTGTACAATACGTTTTTTATTTTTATTGGGGGGGACAGTGTAAGGGGGTGTATATGTAGTGTTTTACTCTTTATTAGGTGGTAGTGTAGTGTAGTGTTTTTAGGGTACATTCACACTGGCGGTTACGGTGAGTTTCCCGCTAGGAATTTGTGCGGCGGCGAAAAATTTGCCGCAGCTCATACTTGAAGCAGGAAACTTGCTGTAAACCCGCCCGTGTGAATGTACCCTGTACGTTCACATGGGGGGGGGGCAAACCTCCAGCTGTTTCAAAACTACAACTCCCAGCATGCACGGTCTGTCAGTACATGCTGGGAGTTGTAGTTTTGCAACAGCTGGAGGCACACTGGTTGGAAAACCTTCAGTTAGGTTCTGTTACCTAACTCAGTATTTTCCAACCAGTGAGCCTCCAGCTGTTGCAAAACTACAACTCCCAGCATGCACGGTCTGTCAGTACATGCTGGGAGTTGAAGTTTTGCAACAGCTGGAGGCACACTGGTTGGAAAACCTTCAGTTAGGTTCTGTTACCTAACTCAGTATTTTCCAACCAGTGAGCCTCCAGCTGTTGCAAAACTACAACTCCCAGCATGCACGGTCTGTCAGTACATGCTGGGAGTTGTAGTTTTGAAACAGCTGGAGGCACACTGGTTGGAAAATACTGAGTTGGGTTCTGTTACCTAACTCAGTATTTTCCAACCAGTGTGCCTCCAGCTGTTGCAAAACTACAATTCCCAGCATGTCTGATCACAGAAGGGCATGCTGGGAGATGTAGTTTTGCAACAGCTGGAGGTACGCAACTACAACTCCCAGCATGCCGAGACAGCTGTTTGCTGTGTGGGCATGCTGGAATTTGTAGTTTTGCAACATCTGGAGTGCTACAATTTAGAGACCACTGAACAGTGATCTCCAAACTGTGGACCTCCAGATGTTGCAAAACTACAACTCCCAGCATGCCCAGACAGCAAACAGCTGTGTGGGCATGCTGGGAGTTGTAGTTTTGCAAGAACTAGAGGGCAGTATAGAGATCACTGTGCAGTGTTCTCTAAACTGCAGACCTCCAGCTGTTGCAAAACTACAAATTCCAGCATGCCCACACAGCAAACAGCTGTCTGGGCATGCTGGGAGTTGTAGTTTTGCAACATCTGGAGGGCTACAGTCTAGAGACCACTATAGTGGTCTCAGACTGTAGCCCTCTAGATGTTGCTATGCAACTACTCACCAGCTTCCGTCGCATCCGGGAGCCGTCCTCTTCTGCCGCACGCCGCCGCAGATCTCCGTCGCCGCCGCCGATCCCCGTCGCTCCGCTGCCTCCGGAGGGGTAAGTGGACTCCGGCGGCGCTCCTCTTCGTTTTCCCCGTTCTGCCCCGCCTATTGTGGGAGGGCAGGACGGGGAAAACGAAAGTAAACCCCTCCGCCCCAGATCTGCTATTGGTGGTCGCGTCTAGACCACCAATAGCAGAGATAGGAGGGGTGGCACCCATGCCACCTCACTCCTATCGCTTTAGGGGGATCGTGGGTGTCTTAGACACCCGCGATCCCCCTTCTATTCCGGGTCACCGGGTCACCATAGACCCGTAATGACCCGGAATCGGCGCAAATCGCATTGAATTCACTTGCGTTTTGCGCCGATCGCCGACATGGGGGGGTCTAATGACCCCCCTGGGCATTTGCACGGGGTGCCTGCTGATAGATATCAGCAGTCACCCCGGCCCGGTCCCCGCCCGGCGCGCGGCGGGGGCCGAAATTCCCACGGGCGTATGGATACGCCCTTCGTCCTTAAGTACCAGGACGCAAGGGCGTATGCATACGCCCTTCGTCCCCAACAGGTTAATGTGACCAAATAACATTCTGCCAATAATCTTCTGGATCGTCCAAATGCTTTCTAGCAAATTTCAGATGGGCCCGAACATGTACTGGCTTAAGCAGGGGACATGTCTGGCACTGCATGATCTGAATCCCTGATGGCATAGTGTGTTACTGATGGTAGCCTTTGTTACTTTGGTCCCAGCTCTCTGCAGGTCATTCACTAGGTCCCCCCACGTGGTTCTGGGATTTTTGCTCACCGTTCTTGTGATCACTTTGACACCACGGGGTGAGATCTTGCGTGGAGCCCCAGATCGAGGGAGATTATCAGTGGTCTTGTATGTCTTCCATTTTCTAATAACTGCTCCCACAGTTTATTTCTTCACACCAAACTGCTTGCCTATTGCAGATTCAGTCTTCCCAGCCTAGTGCAGGTCTACTACTTTGTTTCTGGTGTCCTTCGACAGCTCTTTGAGGTTGTGGACAGGTGTCTTTTATAATGATAAGTTCAAACAGGTGCCATTAATACAGGTAAGTGGAGGACAGAAGATAGGTCTGTGAGAACCAGAAATCTTGCTTGTTTGTAGGTGACCAAATACTTATTTTCCACCATAATTTGCAAATAAATTCTTTATAATTCAGACAGTGGGATTTTATGGATTTTTTTTTCTCATTCTGTCTCTCATAGTTGAGGTATACCTATGATGAAAATTACAGGCCTCTCATCCTTGTAAGTGAGAGAACTTGAACAATTAGTGGCTGACTAAATACTTTTTTGCCCCACTGTACACATATAAATATTGCACTGTGTCTTCTCACAGTGTCTTCTCAGAGTAGCCTACGTATTATGTACAGTGCACAATAATATTATGAATAGGGAACTAGTATGTTATCACCTACTAAAAACTGAGATGAATATACAACTATTCAATAACCATAATGAGTTGATCAAAAATTATGATGAACAGTAGCTGTGCATGTACAGTGGCGTATATATGCTTCAGCGAACCTGGCATCTGTCAGGAAGAGGGGCCCAATACCCTCCAGACGCAGACCGCCAAAGTGTAGGTCCACCACAGCCGGAGGGCCTGGGGCAAAGAGAAAGTCTGCCTGGAAGAGGAGCATGCTCACTCACTAATGAGTAATCCAGGACATGCGCATACAGTTCAAAGCTTCCTCTCAGTGGAAGCTGAAGGACCTGCAGCCTATACTGAGAAGAGACTCGTGACCTCGTGGTAGTAACCAGAAAAGAGACGGGCACTGCAAATGGTAAAGGACTTGGGGTGCAACAAGTTGTCAAATTATCATAGTATGTAAAAAACTATAGTATTGTGGTGTAGGACAGGGTAATTTGTAATTAACCTTATCATGACAGAGTTGCAGGGTGAACTTAGGGAAGCTTATCGGTTTGCTGGGACTTATAGTTGATTGTGCTGTATATGACTGATTCAGCCCACACTATACTTTAGGGACTTGGACTTGACTAACTTGCTGGACTTGACTGGTATTATATCTCCAAGACTGTAGGCTTACTACAAGGCTTTGACTTTCACCAGGGTAGTGGGGTTAACTGGTAGTAGTAGATGCATGGTTGCTGGAGAAGGCCTCAGGCCTCCTTTCAGATCCACCTCACAGACAGACTTCACTCTTCACCAAACTGTACCACAGCAAAGGCTTAATCTCAAGAGAGCAAGCTGAACCCTGACCTCACTATATATGGGAGGAATTTAGAGAGATCCTATTGGCCAGAAAAGTCACATGTTCACCACTTCATACTCCCCTTAACAACAAGGTCCTTAGCAACAAGAGATTTAACCCCTTAAGGACGCAGCTCATTTTCACCTTAAGGACTGAGCCCTTTTTTGCAATTCTGACCACTGTCACTTTATGCATTAATAACTCTAAGATGCTGTTACCGATTAATCTGATTGTGAGATTGTTTTTTTGTGACATATTCTACTTTATTTCAGTGATAAATTTTCGTTGTTACTTGCATCCTTTCTTGGTGAAAAATGTCAAAATTTCATGAAAATTTTGAAAATTTTGCATTTTTCTAACTTTGAAACTCTCTGCTTGTAAGGAAAATAGATATTCCAAATACATTTTATATTGATTCAGATATACAATATGTCTACTTTATGTTGGCATCATAAAATGGACATATTTTTACTTTTTGAAAAAATTAGAGGGCTTCAAATATAGCAGCAATTTTCCAAATTTTCATGAAAATTGCTAAATCTGAAGGGACAGATGTTACAGAACTACAACTCCCAGCATGCCCACTTTAAAACAGTGACCAGCGGAGCTCCTGCGGGCCCGGACTCCTCCTGCTTTTTCTACTTTTCACATTTCCTTACCTGGCCGCGCTCGGCAGGCTCTGGTAATGCATCGGGTCTTGTGGGCTGTGACGAGTGATGTCTCCTGCAGCTCCTCTGCAGGGCGTCAGGGACGTCACTCATCATTTCCTTCGGCCGCTACAGGGCACGATTTTCTTCATTACACCCCAGCGCTGCAGGAAATGAGGAGTGACATCCCTGACGCCGTGCAGAGGAGCCGCAGGAGACGTCACTCGTCACAGCCACAAGACACGACACATTACCTGAGCCCGCCGAGCGCGGCCAGGTAAGGAAATATGAAAAATAGAAAAAGCAGGAGGAGGGGGGAGCAATGAGCAGGGGAGGGTTATGAGTGGGGGAGGATGAGCAGGGGGGGAATGATGAGCAGGGGGGGAATGATGAGCAGGGGGGGAATGATAAGCAGGGGGGGAATGATGAGCAGGGGGGGAATGATGAGCAGGGGGGGGGAATGATGAGCAGGGGGGGGGTAATGATGAGCAGGGGGGGTAATGATGAGCGGGGGGAGGTAAGGGGGGTAATGATGAGCAGGGGGGGGTAATGATGAGCAGGGGGGTAATGATGAGTGGGGGGGGTAATGATGAGGGGGGAATCATGTGGGGGAACTATACTAAGAACAAAAAGGACTCCAGCTCACCGTGAATCATTAGGTCAAGGAGATACATCTGCAGGGAGCATGAGAGCAGGAAAGCCGAGCCATATCCTCGGTGAAGTAGGATGATCCAATATAGGAAAAAGGGGGGAGGGGGAACTCCAGCTCCGCAATATGAGTAAAAATTAACCTTTAATAATGCATGGTTAAAAAATTATCCATGGTCCGTAGAAAAGAAGCTAATAAATGTACGCTAAGTCACTTTTGTAATTCATGCCCTTAGGATACCTGGTATCCAACATAAGAATCCAAAAGGCTTCACGCTTAAGGAGGACACGTGACCAGTCCCCTCCTCTTGGCGGTGGATGCACCCTTTCGATGCCACATATTTCTATGGAGGACGCATCACCTTGGTGAGTTTCATGGATATGTTTTGCAAGACCAGAGAGAGACCGCATATTATAAAACGCAGTGTGTGAACTATGAAAATGTTCATATATGCGTCTCTTCAATTTTCTGGTGGTGCAACCCACGTATTGTAATTTGCATTGTCTGCATGTTGCCAAGTAAACGACAATGACAATATTATAGTTAGGGGAGCAGACAAGGGGGGAGCTACAGTCATATTGGACAAATCACTATTCCGTGACCAAGTGTTGAACATGCTTAGTGATGTGGTAACATATCGAAAAATTCCCAGTGATCCTACGGAAATAGTCAAAAAGGAGTTAAAAGCACTAATATCCTATGGTATATCTTTGAACATTTTCCGTGAGCAACAGGGCGAGTTTCTCTGTCCTGATTGTCCGGTTATGCCAGTCTTTCATGCACTGCCCAAGATCCATAAACAGATATTCCCTCCACCTTTACGTCCAATAGTGGCAGGGATTGGGTCAGTGCATGAGAGACTGGCATCTTGGGTGAATGCGCTGTTGCAGCCTTTGGTTGTACGTACTGCAGGTTATGTCCGAGACACTAAAGCTATATCAGCTATAAAGAAAATTGATTGGTTAGATGGCTACTCGTGGTTATCTTGTGAAGTGACTAGCCTCTATTCTTGCATTACGTACCATATGGCAATAGAAGCTATTAAATATCATGTCAGAAAGTATGGTAACTATGATGTGACATTATCTAATTTCTTATTGGATGCATTGCTTTGTTCTCCTGAAAAACAATTTATCCGCTTTGACACTGATCATTATATTCAAATTACAGGATGCCCCATGGGATCAAAATTCTCCCCCAGTTTAGCCAACTTATACTTTTTGCCACAAGATGTCATCCCAGTCATGTCATCCGCAATTTACCGGTGGGAGAATATATTAGGGCTAAACGAGCCTCTTCTACGGATACTGTTTTTGAGCACACATGCACTGATATTGACAATAGATTATTGGCCAGAGGTTATTCTAGAGCCACACTAACCAGAGCAAAGAACATAGCCAGAAATAAGAACCGTGATGCTCTTCTAACAGAGACCAGGGCCATGAAAAATTCAGACAGTGTCAAGGCGAGGAACAAAATTACATTTTCAACACAATACAGTACGGATTTTTCAGCGATCAAAAGCATTGTATCGAAGCATTTACCGGTTCTATTTGATGATGAAATTTGAACTACCATTTTACATGAAGGGGTCCAATTTGTGGCTAACAGAGGCCGCACGCTAGGTAATCTGCTATCACCAAGTGATATACTTAGTAAAGAACCCTCGAATACCTGGCTTCATCTCAAGGGCTTCTACAAGTGTGCCCGCAATAGATGCAATCTTTGCAAGCATGTTGCCAAGTCGACAGAGTTTGTGTCAATCATAAATGGAAACAAATATCCCATAAAAACATTCATCAACTGTGACACTACACATGTCGTTTACTTGGCAACATGCAGACAATGCAAATTACAATACATCGGTTGCACCACCAGAAAATTGAAGAGACGTATATATGAACATTTTCATAGTTCACACACTGCGTTTTTTAATATGCGGTCTCTATCTGGTCTTGCAAAACATATCCATGAAACTCAACAAGGTGATGCGTCCTCCATAGAAATATGTGTCATTGAAAGGGTGCATCCACCGCCGAGAGGAGGGGACTGGTCACGTGTCCTCCTTAAGCGTGAAGCCTTTTTGATTCTTATGTTGGATACCAGGTATCCTAAGGGCATGAATTACAAAAGTGACTTAGCGTACATTTATTAGCTTCTTTTCTACCTTTATTCCTGTTTGCTATTAGTTCTTTTTTGTATTTTTCTGTACATGCCGTACTCTAATCATTGGTGATTATACATCAGTTGTGGCTCAATCTGTGACGTAATTAGTCATGTGACTGTGATACTTAGTTCAGTATAAAAGTAGCAGCCGTCCAGATAGGATGCAGCACCATGACTAAGGACCCTTAGTTGGTCCGAAATGCGTCAGTTGATGTGGGTTTTAACTCACTAAGCACTGTTTGTCTTTTTGTTCATTTTGGAACATGGATAATTTTTTAACCATGCATTATTAAAGGTAAATTTTTACTCATATTGCGGAGCTGGAGTTCCCCCTCCCCCTTTTTCCTCCATTGGATCATCCCAGGGGAACTATACTGCCAACGTAATGTGGGGGGACTATAACCTAATGTGGGGGAACTGCAACCTACTGTGGGGGAACTGCAACCTACTGTGGGGGAGCTGTACTGCCAACCCAATGTGGGGGAGCTGCACTGCCAACCTAATGTGGAGGGAACTGTACTGCACCTAATGCGGGGGAATTGTACTGCACCTAATGCAAGGTAACTGTACTGCACCTAATGCGGGGGAACTGTACTGCACCTAATGCGGAGGAACTGTACTGCACCTAATGTGGGGGAACTGTACTGCACCTAATGTGGAGGAACTGTACTGCCAACTTAATGTGGGGGAACTGTACTGCACCTAATGTGGGGAAACTGTACTGCACCTAATGTGGGGGAACTGTACTGCACCTAATGTGGGGGAACTGTACTGCACCTAATGTGGGGGAACTATACTGCACCTAATGTGGGGAACTATACTGCACCTAATGTGGGGGAACTGTACTGCCAACCTAATGTGGGGGAACTGTACTGCCAACCTAATGTGGGGGAACTGTACTGGTTGGTGAAGAAAAGTGTAGTGGAGAAGGACCAGGAGGGCATGGGGGGCTAAAGTGAGGTTGTTTGGGGGGTGAGGTAAGGTAAGTGTGGGGGGTGAGGTAAGGTTTGGTAAAGGGGGCAGAGGAGTGGGAAGGGGACTGAGGGGGGAGGGGGTAGGAGGTGCAGAAAAGTGGAATAATGGAGAAGGACCAGGAGTGTTGAAGGGACTCCGGCAGTGCTGGAGGTTCTGGCTCCCGACCACGGGAACGGAAGATCGTGACGTCACGCCCCCTCCCATAGACTTGCATTGAGGGGGTGGGGCGTGACGTCACACAGGGGCGGAGTGGTGACGTCATGATCTTACGTTCCCGTGGTCGGGAGCCAGAACCTCCAGCGCTGCCGGAAGCAGATATAGGTAGGTGGGTGCTGCATGCTATATTGCGGGGGTCCCCAGCGGCGGGACCCCCATGATCAGATATCTTATCCCCTATCCTTTGGATAGGGGATAAGATGTCTAGGGGTGGAGTACCCCTTTAAGGACCAGGGGAGGTCTAAGGCTAAGTTTCCAGAGAAGGCAAAAGCACAAGAAAAAAATGCCAAAAATAACCAGAGAAGACGTCTCCTGTGAGTGATTTTATGTTTGTGTATTCTCCTGACTGTCCCATCGTCACTTCTAAGTTTTGCAGTAATAATGGATGAAACTGTACCCCAATTTGAGGCTCTAGCTGTTACAAAACTACAACTCCTATAATGCCTGAAGCTCTCCAGACATAATGGGTGTTGTAGCTTTGCAACAGCTGGAAAGAGTGACTTGAACTGAAGTGATTTTAGACCATGCAGCCCATTTTATTTTAACGGGGGCCTGACTCCTATGATACCCACCAAAAAATAAATTAAAAAAAGGCGGCATAGTCTAATATACACAGGCCTATTTTTGGTCTCAGTCTGTTCCTTACTTGACAGGCCCGCAAAAAGTTTCAGTGGAAGGGAAGGGGAACTGTCGGGGGGGGGGGGGGGGGGGGTGGAGGTGATTGCCCATCATAATGAAGAGCTCCGTCTTCCAGGCAGCCTTAATCTGGCCCTGCTTCCATGGCAACCCCCATCTTCCACTGCCATTGGTCAGCATTCATTACTGACTAATGGCAGGGGATAGGAGGATATCGCAGCACTGCAACCTTGCTCCTATCCCTCAGGATGAACGGGGCTGTCACTGACAGCTCCGATCATCCCTATTTTCCGGGTGATCGGGTCACCAGAGACCAGATCAGCCTGGAAATAGCAGAAAATCGCATGTCTGAATTGACATGCGATTTCCTGCGATCGCCGACATGGGGGGGGGGGGGGGGGGGGTATCCCGGTCCGGTCCCCAACTGGCAAGCGTCCGGGACCGGAATTCCCATGGGTGTATCCATACGTCCTTAAGGACTCGGGATGCGGGGCGTATGCATACGCCCTGCGTCCTGAACATGTTAAGGCAACAAGTACATAGATAATACAAATACATTAACCCTTACGTAACAGTACATTAGACTATGAAATATAGAGCGTTCTAAGGAGAGGCAGGGGCATCCCTAGAGCATTTGGCACCCGGGGCGGACCCTTTGTTTGGCACAACCCCCCCACCCCCACACACACACCCACCCGGGATGGAACGTGTGTTTGCCCCAATCCCACCCAACCCAAGAAAGTAAGAAAACACGCACAAACTTTTTAAAATAAAAAAACCCAATGCACCACCCCTTAATAAAACCCCTTAACCTCCCCATAATAAAATAAAACCCTGCAACCCCTTAAAAATAATCACCAATCATCATCTGCACCAAATAGAAACAAATCCAAATCCCCATCAATAAAATGAACAAATCCTGCACCCCCCCCCCCCTTAACCCCTTAAGGACCCAGCCATTTTACACCTTAGGACCCGGCCGTTTTTTTGCACATCCGACCACTGTCACTTTAAACATTAATAACTCTGGAATGCTTTTAGTTATCATTCTGATTCCGAGACTGTTTTTTCGTGACATATTCTACTTTAACATAGTGGTAAAATTTTGTGGTAACTTGCATCCTTTCTTGGTGAAAAATCCCAAAATTTGACGAAAAATTAGAAAATTTTGAATTTTTCTAACTTTGAAGCTCTATTCTTGTAAGGAAAATGGATATTCCAAATGATTTTTTTTTATTCACATATACAATATGTCTAATTTATGTTTGCATCATAAAATTGACGTGTTTTTACTTTTGGAAGACACCAGAGGGCTTCAAAGTTCAGCAGCAATTTTCCAATTTTTCACAAGATTTCCAAAATCACAATTTTTCAGGGACCAGTTCAGGTTTGAAGTTGATTTGAAGGGTCTTCATCTTAGAAATAACCCACAAATGACCCCATTATAAAAACTGCACCCCCAAAGTATTCAAAATTACATTCAGTCAGCATTTTAACCCTTTAGGTGTTTCACAGGAATAGCAGCAAAGTGAAGGAGAAGATTCACAATCTTCATTTTTTACACTCGCATGTTCTTGTAGACCAAATTTTTGAATTTTTACAAGGGGTAAAAGGAGAAAATGGATTGTTATTTTTGTAGCCCAATTTCTCTAGAGCAAGCACATACCTCATATGTCAATGTAAAGTGTTCGACGGGCGCAGTAGAGGGCTCAGAAGCGAAGGAGCGACAAGGGGATTTTGGAGAGTACGTTTTTCTGAAATGGTTTTTGGGGGGCATGTTGCATTTAGGAAGCCCCTATGGTGCCAGAACAGCAAAACCCCCCACATGGCATACCATTTTGGAAACTAGACCCCTTGAGGAACTTAATAAGGAATAAAGTGAGCCTTAATACCCCACAGGTGTTTCACGACTTTTGCATATGTAAAAAAATATATAATTTTTTTCACTAAAATGTGTGTTTCCCCTCAAATTTCACATTTTTGCAAGGGTTAATAGCAGGAAATACCCCCCAAAATTTGTAACCTTATCTCTTCTGAGTATGGAGGTACCCCATAAGTTGACCTGAAGTGCACTACGGGCGAACTACAATGCTCAGAAGAGAAGGAGCCATATTTGGCTTTTTGAGAGCAAATTTTGCTAGGGGGCATGTCGCATTTAGGAAGCACCTATGGTGCCAGGACAGCAAAATAACCCCCCTTGGCATACCATTTTGGAAACTAGACCCCTTGAGGAACGTAACAAGGGGTACAGTGAGCATTTACCCCCCACTGGTGTCTGTCAGATCTTTGAAACAGTGGGCTGTACAAAAATTTTTATTTGCACAGCCCACTGTTCCAAAGCTCTGTCACACACCAGTGGGGTGTAAATTCTCACTGCACCCCTCATTACATTTCGTGAGGGGTGTAGTTTCCGAAATGGGGTCACATGTGTTTTTTTTTTTTTTTGCGTTTGTCAAAACCGCTGTAACAATCAGCCACCCCTGTGCAAATCACCTCAAATGTACATGGTGCATTCTCCCTTCTGGGCCTTGTTGTGCGCCCCCAGAGGACTTTACACCCACATATGGGGTATCTCCGTAGTCGGGAGAAATTGCATTACAAATTTTGGGGGGCTTTTTTCCCTTTTATCTCTTGTCAAAATGAAAAGTATAGGGCAACACCAGCATGTTAGTGTAAAAAATTTATTTTTTTACACTAACATGCTGGTGTAGACCCCAACTTCACCTTTTCATAAGGGGTGAAAGGATAAAAAGTTTTGTTAGGCAATTTCTCCCGAGTACGGCGATACCCCATATGTGGCCCTAAACTGTTGCCTTGAAATACGACAGGGCTCCGAAGTGAGAGCGCCATGCGCATTTGAGGCCTGAATTAGGGATTTGCATAGGGGTGGACATAGGGGAATTCTATGCCAGTGATTCCCAAACAGGGTGCCTCCAGCTGTTGCAAAACTCCCAGCATGCTTGGACAGTCAACGGCTGTTCGGCAATACTGGGAGTTGTTGTTTTGCAACAGCTGGAGGCTCCATTTTGGAAACAGTGGCGTACCAGACGTTTTTCATTTTTATTGGGGAGGGGGGCTGTGTAGGGGTATGTGTATATGTAGTTTTTTTTACTTTTTATTTTATTTTGTGTTCGTGTAGTGTTTTTAGGGTACAGTCACACGGGCGGGGGATTACAGAGAGTTTCCCGCTGTGAGTTTGAGCTGCCGCGCAAAATTTGCTGCATCGCAAACTTGCAGCCTGATACTCACTGTAAGCCCCCTGCCCATGTGAATGTACCCTGTACATTCACAGGGGGGGGGGGGACCTCCAGCTGTTGCAAAACTACAACTCCCAGTATGTACAGTCTATCAGTACATGCTGGTAGTTATAGTTTTGCAACAGCTGGAGGCACACAGGTTGGGAAACACTGAGTTAGGAAACAGACAATGTTTCCCAACCAGTGTGCCTCCAGTTGTTGCAAAACCACTACTCCCAAACATTCTCAGGCATGCTGGAAGTAGTAGTTCGGCAACATCTTTAGAGACAGATGTTGCCGAACTACAACTCCCAGCATGCTTGGAGTTATAGTTTTGCCACATCTGGAGGACTACAGTTTGCAGACCACTAATACAGTGGTTCCCAATCTGTGCCCTTCCAGATGTTGCAAAACTACAACTCCCAGTATGCCAAAACTGTCCAGGCATGCTGGGAGTTGTAGTTCTGCAACATCTGAAGGGCCAGATGTTAAAGAACTACAACTCCCAGCATGCCTGGACAGTACGGACATGCTGAGGATGTGTAGTTTTGCAACATCTGGAAGGGCACAGTGGCCTCCAAACTGTGGACCTCCAGATGTTGCAAAACTGCAAGGACCAGCATGCCCAGACGCCAAGGGCTGTCTGGGCATGCTGGGAGTTGTAGTATACTGGGTCCTATTACAGCAATGCATGTCGCTTTACGGCGACGTGCATTGCTCTAAAGGGCCCGACCGCGGCCCGAAAAAGGTACTGTGTAGAAACGGAAGCCCCCAAAAGTTACAAAATGGCGTTTTTTTTTCTTCAATTTTGTCTCACAATGATTTTTTTTCCGTTTAGCTGTAGATTTTTGGGTAAAATGACTGATGTCGTTACAAAGGAGAATTGGTGGTGCACAAAATAAGCCATCATTTGGATTTTTAGGTGCAAAATTTAAAGAGTTATGATTTTTTAAAGGTAAGGAGGAAAAAAGGAAAATGCAAAAACGGAAAAACCCCGGGTCCTTAAGGGGTTAAATAAACTGGTGCCAGAAAGTTAAACAGATTTGTAAATTACTTCTATTTAAAAATCTTAATCCTTCCAGTACTTATCAGCTGCTGTATGCTCCACAGGAAGTTTTTTTCTTTTACAATTTCCTTTCTAGTCTGACCACAGTGCTCTCTGCTGACACTCTTTTTTATTAGAAAAATACAAAATTTATCAAATACAAAACACAAAGCAAGCTTAACCAGCTATAACATAAATAAGAAATACTCTAGAAACAAAAACAAAACTCACAAACAAAACCCTGCCTAACCGGCTAGCCCAGCTTTACTAAGATACTAAAATACCAAGATATTAAAATATGCCCAAACTATCTAATCAAACACACTTACACGCTTACCGAAAATGAATATAAAAGTAGCACAACTTGGCTTATCAAAATATAAAACATAAAAGTTATCACTACCCGGCTATAACTCAAAACCATCCATACTTGGGAACACACAACAAGAAAACTAAACAGAAAAGTAGCAAGCACACCTCCATTTTGTTTTTGTATATATATACATATATATATATATATATATATAATTTTTTTGATATATATATATATATATATATATATATATATATATTATTTTTTATTTATTTATTATTATATATAAACAAAAATAATAATAATAATAATAATAATAATAATAATAATAATAATCATATCACACATACATTCACTTACAAAACGACCAAATTAACTGAATCCTCTATCCGGGACTAATGAAAATACCAAAGAAACCATAACAAAACTATCAAATCAGACCAAATAACTGAAATAAATGAAATAAACCACATAAACCACAACACAACAAGTGGTCCGACTACCATAACGCTATAACATGAAACAATAGGACACAATATAGATATAACGCAATATAGGTACAAAATCACTAATTATACTATATAAATAAAACATAATATAAATAAAATATATGCACTACAGAAAACACCTACAAAATCAATAGAAAACCCTAGGAAAAACCCTACACTAAAACTGTACCCTCACCCACACCACCCCTCCTGTACATGGGTCAGAGTCCATACCATTCTTACAGTTCACAAAGTCCATTCCTTAACTGACCCATGTCAGGTCCCCCAAAGATGAACACCTCCACCCACAAGCACACCCTCCCCACCTAGCACTCCTCCCAACCAACTTATACACAAACTTATACACACTGAACCACAACCCACTTTAGGCCCAAGTTTGGTCGCCTGTAAGCCCTTCATACCATATCAGCTTAAAAACAAAACAAAAAGCTAGCGTGCACATGCATTAGCCCACCACCAGGGAGAAGGAGGGCATACTTGATACTTTCAAAATAATTTTACACTCTTTCCCTATCTCCCCCTACAATTCTCCCTAATTCTATCCCTCCATTCAAACTAACCCTGTTCTCATCCTATTTCTATCCCTATAACACTGTCCTTAACCAAAATAAAGGTACTCTACCTAAAGGGTCTAGTACCTAGGGCACATCAAAAGAAAACCCTCTCCATAGGAGAGAAGCCCTACTGTTACCAAGACTGCCATACTCCAAAGACCTGATCTTCCCGAGGTCACCGGTGATGTTCCTACAGACCTCCACCTCGGAGAGGACTTTCCGCTGTGTAGACACTAAACACCGTGCATTCCATGTGTAGTACCTAACCATTAAACTAACTAAGAATAAAGTGCCCCGGTCTCGGCCACCCAGGGTCCTGAATGCCCCATAAGCCCACTCCGGATAGGTAAGGCCGGCAAGTTGACTCCAGCCGATGGAAGCACCCACCCTGTTGTAAACCCCTATATTAAAGGGACAATGAAGCAGGAAGTGGTCCATGCTTTCCAGCGTGTCCCCGCACTCTTCTCGGGGACATTACCGGTCATCAGAGTTCCTACACTTCAAATTGTCCCTCACATATAGCTTCCCTTGAAAGCAGCGCCAGGCCAATTCCCAAACTTCTGGGGGATCCTTTTCATGTTTAAAAGGTACAACCCCACCCTCAGATCCCGACCTGGGCAGTCCCTGAGCACCAGAGGCTTCTGGAAGTGGGTCAACAGAACCCAATTGTCAAGGAACTGCCTTGACTGGGTCCTGATCTCCCACACTCCCAGACCCCACCGACGTATCGCATTCAGAGTCGGGGTAGCATAAGCCGGAAGATATCCATGGGGCGTACGGAGGTCCTTCACTCGCCCTCCTGTCTCCCATTTCTGGAAGAAAGGCCGAAACCATTCCCTGCAGGAGAGTACCCACGGAGGAGCCCTCTCTTTCCAGAGGTTTGAGATGTTAGCTTTCAAAAAGGTGTTAGTTAAGAACACCACAGGGTTTACCATAGATAAACCCCCTAGTCTCCTCGTGCGGTACGTAACCTCCCTCTTGACCAGGTTCATCCTGTTACCCCATAACAGTTGGAAAAACAGGCTGTAGATCCTAGTGTAGTAAGCCTCTGGCAAGATACATACACTGCCCAGATAGATAAACAAGGGGAGCAGGTACGATTTGATCAGGTGTACCCTTTCCCTGAGGGTCATAGACCAACCCTTCCACTGGTCCACCTTCTGAGCGGCATCCTGGAGCTTACCATCCCAGTTTTTGGTGGGATAATCATCCTGGCCGAAAGTGATGCCCAAAACTTTTGCTGACTCTTGGGGCCCTGGAAGGGTGTCCGGGAGAGCAAAGGTGGGATCTCCCCCTCCCAGCCAGAGACTCTCACACTTATCCCGGTTGATCTTAGACCCGGATGCCTCCGAGTAGCGATCCACCTCCGACATCACCACATCGACCTCCTCTCTCTCTCTCGAGGACACGAAAATGGTGAAATTATCAGCGTACGCCACCACTCTCTGGGCGACATCCAGCTCCGCCAGACTCATCCCGACTCCTGCCAACGGCCCACATTCTACCCTCCGGACGAAGGGATCGATTGCAAACACGTATAACAGCGGGCTCAAAGGACAATCCTGACAGACTCCGAACCCCACCACAAAAGAGCGGCCAGAGCAACCGTTCACCAGCGGGAAACTCTCTGCCCCTGCATACAAGGTCTTAAGCCAATTAACAAAAGTAGTCAGTAAGCCATATCTCAAGAGGACAGACCAGAGGTACTTGTGGTTCACCCGATCAAACGCTTTGGCCTGATCCAGGGACAGCAAGTACCCGTTCCAGAAACCCGCACTACTCCGCTCCACTGCCTCCCTGACACTAAGGACCGGACTTAAGGTGCTTCTGCCTGGAACAGAGCAGTGATGAGCCCCCGAAAAGAAACTTCACCAGCCGATTAAACAGTATCTTAGACAGAAGCTTCCTGACCGTATTGAGAAGAGCTATGGGCCTCCAATTCTCAACATGGCTAGGATCTTTACCCTTTGACAGAAGAATCAGGGCTGACCTCCTCATTGACCTCGGCAGAGTGCCCGAGGAGAGACACTCATTGAATACCTCAGTCAAGAGGGGAGCTAAAGACTCCTTAGGTCCTGTACCACTCGGATGTTAAGCCATCCGGACCTGGCGACTTCTTAGGGGCAAGCCCCTCGATCGCCAGTCTCACTTCCTCTTCCCTGATTTCTTCTGCCAAAACATCAAGAGAGGAGTCTAACCCTGGCTCAGGAATGGTTTCAGTCAGGAAAACCGACATCTTGTCTCGATCTAGATCCTTCCTCCCCAAGAGGTGCGAGTAGAAGAATCTGACGACCTCCAAGATCCCTGATCTGGACCGATTCAGAGATCCCGTACTATCAATCAGTCCTGAAATGACTTTACTACTCACTGACATCTTACAGTTACTGTAAGGGTCAGGCGAGGGGTACTTCCCGAAATCCCTCTCAAAAACCAAAGATGCGTGCCTATCGTACTGACACCTCATCAGCAAGGATTTCACTCTGGAGATATCCTCTCGGCTACCTAAAGTCGAGACGAGAAGCTCGAGTTTCCTCCTCAGACCCTGATACAAGCGATACCTGTTCAGGGACCTGAGGCTCGAGAGCTGGCGGAAGAACCCCGCAACCCGCTTCTTGAACATCTCCCACCACTCTGACTTACTACTACATAGGCCCAGTAAAGGTACCTGACTCTGAAGAAAATCCTCAAAGGACTGTCTTACCTCCGCTTCCTCAAGGAGGGACGAATTCAGCTTCCAGTAACCTTTACCCATCCGGGGGGGTCTCTGAAACATTCAGGGAAAACAAAATCATACAGTCATCTGAGAACTCCACCTCAACCACGGACACTGCAGAAGAGACGGCTTCCTCCTTTAAATAAAACCTATCTATGCTAGACCTGCGACTACCTTGATGATAGGTGAAACCCGCGTGGCCCGAGGGGCTCCGGATGTGGGCGTCCTCTAGGCTAGCTTCTCTAGCTATGCTAATCAGTGTCACACTATCGCAAGTCAGCGGACCATTGGAGCCTCTCCTATTTTGGGACCTCGTGACATTATTGAAGTCCCCTCCAAAGATCACCTGGTGACTCGTAAAAAGAAAGGGCTTAATCCTCAAAGAGATCTTTATGGCCCCGCTTAGTTTGCGGGGCATAGATGTTAATGAGCCGGAGCTCTTGCCCCTTCATGAGGACATCTAAGATCAGGCACCTCCCCATTTCTGATTCAATAACCCGTCGGCATTCAACAGGAGCAGTAAAAAGGACCGCCACCCCACTATACGGCTCAGTCGCAAGAGACCAGTGGGAGGGACCGAGCCTCCACTCTCTCTTGGCTTTTATCAGAGAGGCTAGATCTGACAACCTGGTCTCCTGTAAAAAGAAAATGTCGGCTTCAACGCGGCCGAGAAAATCAAATGCTGCAAATCTAGCCGTATCAGACTTTATGCTTGCACAATTAATAGATGCCAGCGTCAGTTGGGTGAGAGCCGCCATACAGGGTGATTGAGTTAGACGGCCTTCTATCCCTTACACCTTCTTCCTTTCCTTTCCCCCACCCCCATCTGAGTCAGAGGAAGACCCCTTACCCCTTTTAAGGCTGTGGGATAACTCCATCCCAGGATCTTTACCTTTGGAATCCAGAGTTGCCTTCCCCCCTGAGGAAACCACTTCAGGGTTGGAAGGCTTGGCACCCCCTTGAGGCTGCACCACTTACCGCCCCTCTTCCTCCCCCTCAAGAGGAGGAGGCGAGATAGTATCCCCGAGGGCCTCATACCCATTCGAGAGGACGATCAGAGGGTCGGAGACTGAGATGTTCCTTTTCAGGTCTGGGGCTGTAACAGAAGAGGGGAACAGAACCTCCTTACTTTTTCGCCTTTTCCTCCTCCTCTTCTTTTTACGGTCACCATTTAGTTTCTGCCCTCCCTCCTCCTCCTCATCCACTGTTTCGTATTGGGAAGAACTGGAGGAGAAGCCAATCTCACCCTCCTCTCTGCGAATTCTCCCGACCTCCTCATCCAACTCAGTCTCACCCAAAACCTCAGATTGCTGACCAACTGAGCCCGTGCCTAGAGAGGGACCCAGAGCTACCCCTGGCACCTGGGAATTCTCCTGGACCTTCTGCAACCTGTGCTTCTCCTCTCGCCTCAGCTGAGAGGGGGTCTTGTGCTTCTCCCTCACTGGTTTTGGTGCCCCTTCTCCATGGCTGGTCCCCCCCCCCCCCCCCCCACTGAGGCAACCGGCAGGCTCTCCCCAGCAGGAGCGGTCGCAGCATAGGAAAAGGAGCGTGGACACCAGCTGAAAGGGTGACCTAAGTCACCACACAAGTTACACCTAATCTGCCCACAGGTGGCTGCCAGGTGACCCACCCCACAGCAGAGGGCGCATATCTGCTGAGTGCAGTTTGCACTAAAATGGTTGGGGTCACCACACCTGTGACACAGCTTCAGCTGCCCTTGGTAGAAGACCTGAATCCTGTCGCGTCCAAGGAAGGTGGCCGAAGGGATGTGGGTGACTGTGTTCCCTGAACGCCTGAGACGGACGGAAAACGTCCAGGCCCCAGACTAGATCCCGTGTTCATCAAAATTCTTTCGGGGGACGTCCGTCACCTCCCCGTACCTGCCCAGCCAGGTCATGATATTGTAGCATGAAAGTGACTCATTACGGGTTAATACGGTCACCTTCTTCAGCATGCTTTGGCGGGATACCGCTTTTACAACAAAATCACGCCATCCGGGCTCGTTCTTCATCAGCTCATAATTAGACCAGAAAAGATCAAGTTCCTCTGGCCTAACAAAGCTGACGTCAAACTCGGAGGAGCCGAAGGGGTGAATCAGGGCAAAGATGTCCCTAGCCCTGAAACCCATCTGGAGCAGAAGCTCCACCACCTTGCCCCTTTGGGGGCACGCATCATTGCCAGTCCACACCAAACGGGCCACATTCCTGCGGCCAGCCTCCTGCCCGGGTGTATGGAGGGACCATACGATCTCCCCATCTTTTTCTTGGAACGCTCCAAGACCATGTCTCTCCACCCAAAAAGACAGGTCCACCTCCTTTCCCTCTACCTGGAGCATCCTCTCTCCTCTCCTAAGCGCCTCCGGAAGGCGTCGCTGCAAGTGATCATTTCCAGATTCCAAAGGTAAAGAACTCCCTGAACCTCCCGAACCCCCAGCCGCTACACTTGCATAACTCCTGGCGACTGGGGGGGGGGGGGGGCAGCCGGACCAGACCCCGACACACCAGAGCCACCAGCACTTACACCACAATTATTCCTCCCATCCATGACACTCCTCCTATTAATACCACTACCACTCCTCTCATCCACAGCACTACCACTCCTCCCATCTGCACCACTACCACTCCTCCCATTCACAGCACTTCCACTCCACCCATTCACAGCACAAACACCACTCCTCTCATCCACAGCACTACCACTCCTCCCATTCACAGCACTACCACTCCTCCCATTCACAGCACTACCACTCCTCTCATCCACAGCACTTCCACTCCTCCCATTCACAGCACTACCACTCCTCCCATTCACAGCACTACCACTCCTCCCATCCACAGCACTACCACTCCTCCCATTCACAGCACTACCACTCCTCTCATCCACAGCACTTCCACTCCTCCCATTCACAGCACTACCACTCCTCCCATTCACAGCACTACCACTCCTCCCATTCACAGCACTATCACTCCTCCCATTCACAGCACTACCACTCTTCCCATTCACAGCACTACTCCTCTCATCCACAGTACTTCCACTCCTCCCATTCACAGAACTACCACTCCTCCCATTCACAGCACTACCACTCTCATCATTCACACAGGTATTACTAAACCCTTTTAGTGCAGTAACTTAGCTCTTTCCCACAGCGGTCGTACTCTGTAAACCGAGCCGTCATCCTGGAGCAATATATTTCCGAGGACTCTTTCGGTTCTCGGTTGCCCCACATCTCAACATTCTGCAGGCTTTTCTTGGCCTTCCTGCCACTAGTGGCCTTTCCACTACTCGCCGTTGCCTGGGGAGCAGGGACCACATTACTGTGGTCCCTGCTAGATTTTCTCACACAGGAAGGAAGATTGGCTGTAGATGGCTTCTCTCCACCCCCGCCAGCCTGGAACGGGAAGTGGAGCCCCGAGATATCCAGGGCTCCATGCAGGGAGGCTCTCCCCAGGAGTCTGCCACCCTTCTGGGAAAAGCTGTTAGAACACCTGCCTCTGTAGTCTGCTTGGAAGTCCTGGAGAGCTCAAACAGGGACACACCCGCACGCTTCTCACACTGAACTGGTGTGTTTCACAGGAAGTGCTCTCTGCTGACACCTCTGTCCATGTCAGGAACTGTCCAGAGCAGGAGAGGTCTGTTATGGGGATTTGCTCCTACTATGGACAGCTCCTAAAATGGACAGAGGTGTCAGCAGAGAGCACTGTGGTCTGACAGAAAATACATTCAAAAAGAAAAGAACTTCCTGTGGAGCATACAGCAGCTGATAAGTACTGGAAGGATTAAGATTTTTAAATAGAAGTATTTACAAATCTGTTTAACTTTCTGTCACCAGTTGATTAAAACATTTTGTTTTCCAGCTGAGTAGCCCTTTAAGCGGTGGTAAGGTAATGCTGGGAGTTGTAGTTTCACTCATCATAACTGTAGAACTTACAAGTGACTACAGCTCTGATAGGACATAGTGAGGAGAATACACAATAATATCAGTGACTATAGGTGACGTCTTCTCAAGTCTTTCCTAATCTAATTCAGATGGAACATACAGCCATGACTTGTTCCAGCTAAATCTTCTCTCTGCAAAATGTGATGCCCAGATGGCTCCTCACTATGTCAGCGCATTCTGATCCTCTATATAAAAACAATTATAATTATTATTAACCTGCCAGACACTGTATCCTCTAAATATAATACTACTATACACTGCACTCCTTGAATATAAACCTTCCACACACCATAACCTCTGAATATAAATCTGCCACATACTGTACCCTCTAAATAAAATACTGTCACACACTGTACCCACTGAATATAATACTATCACACACTGTACTCACTGAAAATATTATACTATGAAACACTGTACCTTCTGAAAATACTACCACACACTGTACATTCTGAATATACTACCACATACTGTACCCTCTAAATTTAATACTGTCACACACCATACCCTCTGAATATAATACTACCACACACTGTACATTTTGAATATAATACTAACACATATTGTACCCTCTAAATATAATACTGTCACACACTGTACCCTCTAAATATAATACTGTCATACACCGTACCCTCTGATTATAATACTATGACACACTGTACCCTCTGAATACTATGACACACTGTACCCTCTCAATATTATACTACCACACACTGTACAGTAGAAATAAAATACTACCACACACTGTACCCACTGATTATAATCCTATGACACACTGTACCCACTATGACACACTTTACATTCTGAATATAATACTACCACACACTGTACACTCTGAATATAATACCAACACACACTGCTTTCTCTGAATATAAACATGCCACACACCATACCCTCTAAATACAATACTACTATACACTGCGCTCTCTGAATATAATACTACCACACACTGTACCCTCTGAATATACCACACACTGCGCCCTCTGAATATAACCTTGCCATACAGTGCACCCTCTAAATACAATACCACAACAGCAGTAGCACCCATCATCATCATCACCCCTCCATTAGGATTGGTGGTGTTGCTGATGGATGATGGGGGTGCTACTGCTGGGGGGAGGTGTTGCTGGTGGATGATGAGGGTCCTACTGCCCCCCCTGGCAGTAGCACCCCCATCATCCATCAGCAGGATCATCCTCCTGGCAGTAGCACCCTCATCATCCACCAGCAGGATCTGGTGATGGAGGTGCTACTGCTGGGCTGTGTGGAAGTGCTGCTGGTGGATGATGAGGATGCTAGTGCTCGGGGGGGAGCATTAGGTAGGCTGCAGTTCCCCCACATTAGGTAGAAGTTTCCCCACATTAGGAAGCAGTTTCCCCACATTAGGTAGCAGGTTCCCCCATTAGGCAGCAGGTTCCCCACATTAGGTAGCAGTTTCCCCACATTAGGTAGAATAGTTTCCGCACATTAGGTAGCTTAGATTCCCCACATTAGGTAGCATAGTTTTACACATTAGGTAGCATAGATTCCCCACATTAGGTAGCAGTTTCCCCACATTAGGAAGCATAGTCCCCCTCCCCAAACACACACACAGAGACACAGACACACACAGACAGACACACACATAGACAAAGACACACACACACAGACACACTTTCCTGGCAGCGCTTTTTCTCTCCGGAGGCAGCCTGGCGAGTGACGTCACTGATGTCCTCATGCGCGGGTCTGCGGAGGGACGTCACTTGCGCGACAACCCTCATCAGTGTTGCTGCAAACGGGGGTCGGCGGTGCCCCAGAGGTAATGGGGTGCTAACGGATGGGAGCGAGCGCAGCTGAAGACTGGGGGGGGGCACCCCTGTCACTACGCCAAGCGCTAAGTGTCACCCCAGCTGAAGATGGGGGGGGTAACTCCGTCATGGCACCCCCCTTGTGAGTGGCACCCAGCGCGGACCACCCCCCTGCCCCCCCCATTGGTACGCCACTGAGGAGAAGGGACCCATGACGAACATTGAGCAGCATCTGCCACACAGGATGGACAGGAGTACAAAAGAACACGTGATTCTGTACTGGGTCACCACAGTATTATACACACCTGTATGTGATATTAAATGTTTGTGTATCTCATTTGTCAAATTTGATTCATTTTACATCACTTAAAAAAGTGTGAAGGATATGTTTACTGCTACAAGCTGCAGACACCATTGTCTAGCTGTTAGGGTATGAAAGCAAACTGTAGCTTTCTTAAAGCTGATGGTGGTTGCCAAACCTACAAAAATCACCTTTTTGTGGTGTCAAGAAGGTGGAGTCCAGCATCTCAAGTGCCACAGTCTGGCTCGTCTCCTCGCTTTCCCTCACCTTTCAGGCCCTCCTTCATTAATAATACATTGCTCCCTATATGGGTCCCTATATTGCAGCAGCGCAATTTCAGCACAGGTGCATTTCCTTATTCTAACTTGGTCATATGATCACCAGTCTGACCCACAGCAAGTTGCATGGCGTAATGTGTCAGAAGAAGTGGTCTGTCCTGAGTCAGCTGACTTCCTGAACTACAGGATGCTCCTTTCAGCTCCCAGACCCCTCCCCACCAGTCTGTATACTGATGTTTCTACCTCTATGGGATCAGTATATATAGTAGATATGCACTTCTCCTGAGACTGTGTTCACACATTGCATTTATTGCTGCATTTTGCCATGATGATTATTAGTGATGAGCGGCATAGGCCATATTTGAAATTGTGATATTTCACAAATATATGGGGGAATATTTGTCCTATATTTGTGGAAAATCGCATATTCGCAGCCTTTTTTTTCTATGCGAAAATTCGTCATAAAATTTGCATTCACATGCGCAATATCGGCATGATCTTCTTCAACTTGTTACTCTACTCTATGCAAAGTTTCCTGCAAAGTTTCCTGAGACTGAGCAAACATGGTGGGGAGCAAATTTACCAAGAAGGAAAAACTATTTTCACATTACACTTCATGCATGTTAGATCAATCTCTTTATATGCCGATAGAGTGTTAAAATATATACGTGCAGGCAAAAATCGGCAAGTGAAAATGATTTCTCAATAGATACAACTTCACTATTTATCAGCTCTAAGTAGATATTACTGATTGGTGCACTAATTATTAAGTTTTTGAAGGGGAAATTTTACATTTAAAATAGCAGTTATGAGATCCAGCTAAGCAAAGATTTACCTGTCTAGTGAACTGTCGGTACGGTATGGGGTGTAAAGCTGGTGCGCCCGGGGTAACTCTAAATGAACCAGCAAATACTGGCGATCTGACAAATAAAGCTTCTCCTGAGTCCAGACCAACAGAACACCAACAATAATCTATAGTGTGTGTGTGTGTGTGTGTGTGTGTGTGTGTGTGTGTGAGGGGTATATAGTGTCAGGCAGGAAAATGGATGTGCAATGTGAATGAGAAATATATTTCAATGCTGTCCATACGTACGTGCCACAGACATGGGCTGTGATGTCACAACAAATACTTTTAGATTGGCATAATTAACCCCTTGGGGATGGAGCCCATTATGACCCTAAGGATGGGGGCATTTTTTTCAAATCTGACCTCTATTACTTTATGCATTAATAATAATGCCTATACTTATAAATTTGATTCAGATATACCGGTAGTTTTTTTGTGATATATTCTACTTTATGTTAGTGGTAAATTTTCGTCGATACTTGCATCATTTCTTGGTGAAAAAATGCCAAAATTTCAGGAAAAAATTTGAAAATTTAGCATTTTTCTAACTTTGAAGCTCTCTGCTTGTAAGGAAAAGGGATATATCAAATTAAATTACATATTGATTCACATATACAATATGTTAACTTTATGTTGGCATCATAAAGTTGACATGTTTTTTACTTTTTGAAGACATCAGAGGGCTTCAAAATATAGCAGCAATTTTCAAATTTTTCACGAAAATTTCAAAATCAGAATTTTTCAGGAAGTTAAGTTTAGAAGTGAATCAGAGGGTCTTCATGTTGGAAATCCCCTATGATGGACGCCATTATGAAAACTGCACCCCTCAGTATTCCAAATTACATTCAAAAAGTTTGTTAACTGTTTAGGTGTTTCACAGTAATAGCAGCAAAATGGAGGAGAAAAATCTAAATCTCAATTTTTTACACTAACATGATATTGTATTCCCATTGTTTTAATTTTTACAAGGGGTAAAAGATAAAAAGGCCCCCCAAAACTTGTAATTCATTTTCTCTCGAGTAAGGAAATACCTCATATGTGGATTTAAAGTGCTCTGTGGGTGCAATAGAAGGCTCAGAAGGGAAGGAGCAACAATGGGATTTTGGAGAGCGAATTTTGATGAAATGGTTTTTAGGGAGCATGTCGCATTTAGGAAGCCCCCATGATGTCAGAACAGTAAAAAAAAAAAAAAAAAGCACATGGCATGCTATTTTGGAAACTGCGCCCCTCAATGAATGTGACAAGGGGACAGGTGATTGACGAACTTTCGTTAAAGTGGGACGTGAAAATGAAAAATTAGATTTTTAACACTAAAATGCTGGTGTTACCTCAAACTTTTCATTTTCATAAGGAGAAATAGGAGAAAATGCCCCCAAAAACCTAGGGCAAAAGTGAGTACGTTGAGCCCTTATTGTGTGGTTAGAATAATTTCAAAGTGAGTGGAAAAAATAGCAATTAGCTTTTTTTTCCCACAAATTCTTTATTTGTGGGACATCATTTTGGTAGGTCACTTTTGAAATGTCCCGGGCTGGGTAGTGCCCCTACTTAGGCCATATCTGGTTGCCTGACCGCCTGGTAGGACCAAGAAGGAGAGGAGCCCCCTTTGGCTTTCAGGGCATCATTATATGAATAGTCCCCATTCATACTGCGTTTCTGCAGTATAGGTGTCCGTTGTCATGTCAAAAAAGGGATGCCAATGTATACTGTAGCAGTCTCATTCAGAAATAAATGGAGCTGCTACAGTATACGTCAGCATCACTCTTTTTGATGTGATGCTGACGGATACCTCTAACGCTGCGTAAACGCAGTATGAACGGGATGCAGTGTAGAGTCACATAGAGCGCATCCTCAGAATATTTCACACTGCGGATGCCACCCAGCAGTCACAAGGACGAGATCACTACTGTGGCTGGGCAGCTCAGTGTGTCCGCTCATGACTGCTGGCGTGAAATCCTCCGCTATTAGTGGACACAAAGAGCTACCCTGCGGCAGCGGGGAGCTTGTTTTTGTGACTGTTGGCGGGCATCCGCAGCATGTAATATGCTGCAGATTTGCGCTGTATGATCCTACACATTATACATTTTTATTTTTTATTATATTTATTTAATAAATGTGTTTTCATTATTTTTTTTACACTTTTTACACTGTATTTTTACTTGTTTTATACTTATTGTTTTATACACTTATTTATTCTATATATTTTTTTTCCACTTTTTTTAATGCTTTGGAATACTTAGTATTCAAAAGCATTGCAGTTATATGCTGCCTGCCTCGGGCACGTCCTGACAGGCAATAACCAGGGCAGACCTGGGGGTCCTTGTAAAGACCCCCGGCTGCCCAGATAAGCAGCAGCACCCTGCGATCATTGCGAGGTGCTACAGGAGAGAGACAGAGGGAGCTCCCTTCCTCTGTCAAAACTCCTTACAGCTCGCGGTCGCTTCCGACCGCGGCTGTAAGGGTTAAACTGCCGGGACTGAAGTTTTCTTCGGTCCTGGCAGTGCAGCAGGTCCCCGCCCGCTGGGGATCACACACAGCACCCCACGATCGCGCTGCGGGGTGCTGCAGGGAAGCAGTTTACTTCGGTCCCGGCATTGCGGTAGGGTCCCGGCTGTGTGTTACAGCCGAGTCCCTGCCGCGATCTCGTGGGTGCACTGGGCAGCACCCACGAGAAGAATGGACGAGTATACACGTCCATGGTCCTTAAGGGTTAATGAAAATTCGTCAAAGACCTGTGGAGTGTTAAGGCTCACTATACCCCTTGTTACATTCCTTGAGGGTTGTAGTTTCCAAAATGGGGTCACATTTTTTTTTGTTCATGCCAGAACTGCTGTAATTGTCAGCTACCCCTGTGCAAATCACCAATTTAGGCTTCAAATGAACATAGCGCTCTCTCACTCCTGAGCCCTGTTGTGCATCCGCAGAGCATTTTACGTCCACATATGGGGTATATATGTACTCAGGAGAAATTGCGATACAAATTTTCGGAGTCTTTTTCTCCTTTTACCTCTTGTGAAAATGAAAAGTATGGGCAACACCAGCATGTTAGTGTAAAATTTTTTATTTTTTCACACTAACATGCTGGTGTAGCCCCTAACTTTTCCTTTTCATAAGGGGTAAAAGGAGAAAAATCCCCCCAAAATTTGTAAAGCAATTTCTCCTGAGTACGGAAATACCCCATATGTGGCCCTAAACTGTTGCCTTGAAATACGACAGGGCTCTGAAGTAAGAGAGCGCCATGCGCATTTGAGGCCTAAATTAGGAATTTGCAATAAGGGCAGACCCGGATACAAGGATGGGGCTTGTCTCCACCAAAACCCTACGGCAGTGTTTACGAAAATGGGTGCCTCCAGCTGTTACAAAACTCCCAGCCTGTCAGGACAGTCAATGGCTGTCTTGCAATACTGGGAATTGTTGTTTTGCAACAGCTGGAGCGTCCGTTTAGGAAACATTGCCGTATGAAATGTTTTTCATTTTTATTGGGGGGAGGGGGGTTAACTGTGTAGGGGTATGTGTATATGTAGTGTTTTACTTTTAATTATGTGTTAGTGTAGTGTAGTGTTTTATGGGTACATTCACATGGGCGGGGGTTCACAGTGAGTTTTTCGCTGGGAGTTTGAGTTGCGGCGGAAAATTTGCAGCAGCTCAAACTTGTAGAAGGAAACCCACTGTAAACCTACCTGTGTGAATGTACCCTGTACATTCACATGGGGGAGGGGCAAACCTTCAGCTGTTGCAAAACTACAACTCCCAGAATGCACTGACAGACCGTACATGCTGGGAGTTGTAGTTCTGCAACAGCTGTAGGTACACAGGTTGGGAAACACTGAGCTAGATTATGTTTTTTAACAGACTCTAGCTCAGTGATTCCAACCCGTGTGCCTCCAGCTGTTGCAAAACTACAACTCGCAGCATGTACAGTCTGTCAGTGCATTCTGAGAGTTGTAGTTTTGCAACAGCTGGAGGCACACGGGTTGGAATCATTGAGTTAAAAAACAGAATCTAGCTCAGTGTTTCCGAACCTGTGTACCTACAGCTGTTGCAAAACTAAAACCCCCAGCATGCACTGACAGCCGAAAGGCAAGCTAGGAGTTGTAGTCAGGGCCGCCGTCAGGTGGGTACAGCCAGTACTCCAGTAAGGGGCCTGGGCAGCACAGAGGCAGTGGACTGCTGTCTACACAGCCGTCTCCTGCTTCCATGGCCAGTCCAGGATGCATTAAATTATAAGCGCGTCTAACAGATGCACCTATAGTTCAATGCGGTGCTCGGGCTCGGCTGATTGACTGAGCAAAGAGCCATTGGCTCCTCGCCCTGTCAATCACTCTCGTGGCCCACCCACATTATGCAGGCGCCGACAAGAGACCCCGGCTTCCGTCCTCTGCGCCCCGGCACATAAATGACGTCATCATCATGTGCCGGAGCACACATTGGAGAAGAAGACAGAAGAGAAGAGGCCATGGACCGCGCTGGAGCCAGGTAAATATTCCTACCTAAGGGGGCTACTTATTTCTACCTAAGGGGGCTACTGATTTTTACCTAAGGGCGCTACTGATAACTACCTAAGGGGGTCTACTTATTCCTACTTAAGGGGCTACTTATTCCTACCTAAGGGGGCTGCTGGCTATTGCTACCTAAGGGGGGCTACTGATTACTGCCTAAGGGGGCTGCTGGCTCTTACTACCGAAGGGGGCTACTGATTACTACCTAACCGGGCTACTGTTATTACTACATAAGAGGGAGCTGCTGGTTATTATTACCTATCGGGGATACTGACTACCTATGGGGACTACTGATTACCACCTAAGGGGTCTACCTCCTCCTGTCGCCACCCGAGGTCTCTGCCGCCGCTGCTCCGATGCCGCCACTCCAGTAAGCCGGTGCTCCCCCCTCGTCGCACAGGGGATAGGAGGAGGTGGCACCCCTGCTCCAATCATTCTTATTTTGTGGGCGATCGGGTCACCATTGACCCGATTGGCCCGGACTCGCCGCAAATCGCCGGTCTGAATTGACCAATGATTTGCGGCAATCACCGACATGATGGGGGCCTGCTGATAGATATCAGCAGTCATCCCGGTCCGATCACCGCCCAGCGAGCGGTGGTGATCGGAAATACTAACAAAGAAATTTTGTGACAGGATTTTCCCACTGTCCTGAAATACAATATTTGACAAGCAAACAATCTCACAATGGCTAGGATAAGTAAAAGTCTTTAAAGTTACTACCGTATAAAGTGACACATGTCCAACTTGCTAAAAATGGCCTGGGCAGAAAGGTGGAAAATGGCGCGGTCATTAAGAGGTGAATTTGGATTGGTTATGAGTTCTAAGTTGTTTGTCTACATGCTCAACATTGTGTGATTACAGGAGCTCCACTTCCCTCTAAGGCAGAGGAGAGAAACAGAGGAGATGGAGGTGGTGGAGTTGGAGGAGCAGGATGATGACGATGATGACAGAGAGCAGGCCGGACCCTGCCCTCAGTCACCTGCTTCATTACTACCGCCACCTGAAGTTGGGGAAAATGTGGAGGTGGTGGCCGAAGAGGAGCCACATCCATCCCCCCACAGCTCCTAATTAGGGAGGAGAGGAGGAGGAAGTTGCCACTGCCCCTGCCTGGAGGGTAAATATGTGCACACAGCATCATTTTGTAACCCTAAGATGTACACAACAAAATGGCCAACAATGAAGGGGAAAAAACACACAACAGTTATATAATACAACATCACTACACACTAACTCATTTATCTACATAAAAACCATTAAATACACAAATAAAGCACATTATACTCTACCTAACTATCACAAACTAACCAACTAAATAACATTAAACTATACTGAACTAACACTAACTAACCACTTAAATAAGTCTAGAGATTAACAAAGTTTTTAAAAATTCTATTCAGCTGATTGGCTGAAAATTCCCCCAAAAATTGGTTAGATCCTGTTCAGGCATGAGGTGGCAGCAGCATGAGTAGACCACATAATGGCAGAATGACTCAGCCTGGAGGTGACAGCAGTATCAGGAGACCATATAGTGGCAGAATGACACAAGCTTAAGGTGGCAGCAGAATTAGGAGACCACATAGAGGCAGAATGACACAGGCTTGAGCAGGAGTAATCCATATAGTGGCAGAATGACAGGCTTGAGGTGGCAGCAGCATGAGTAATCCATATAGTGGCAGAATGACACTGGCTTGAGGTGGCAGCAGGATGAGTAGTCTACATAGTGCCTGAATGACTAAGCCTGGAGGTGATAGCAGTATTTGGAGACCATCTAGTGGCAGAATCACTGAGCCTGGAGGTGGCAGCAGCATGAGTAGACTATATTGTGACACAATGACACAGGTTTGAGGTGGCGGCAGCATGAGTATTCCATATAGTGGCAGAATGACAAAGGCTTGAGGTAGCAGCAGCATTAGGAGACCATATAGTGGCAGAATGACACAGGCTTGAGGTGGCAGCAGCATTAGGAGACCATATAGTGGCATAGTCACTCAAACTGGAGGTGGCAGCAGCATGAGTAGACCATATAGTAGCAGAATGACAGAGGTTTGAGTTGGCAGCAGCATTCAAAGACCATATAGTAGCTGAATGACTCAGCCTGAAGGTGACAGTAGCATTAGGAGACAATGTAGTAGCAGAATATTTCAGCCTGGAGGTGGTAGCAGCAGGAGTAGAATGTCACAGGCTTAAGGTGGTGGCAGAATAAGTAGTCCATATTGTGGCTAAATGACTCAGCCTGAAGGTGACAGCAGCATTAGGAGACCATATAGTGGCAGAATGACATGCTTGAGGTGGCAGCAGTATTAGGAGACCATTTAGTGGCTGAATGACTAAGCCTGGAGGTGACAGCAGCATTAGGAGACCATATAGTGGCAGAATGACACAGACTTGAGGTTGCAGCAGCATAAGTAGAGCATATAGTGGCAGAATGGCGCAGACTTGAGGTGGCAGCAGCATTAAGAGACCATATAGTGGCATATTGACACTGGCTTGAGGTGGTCGCAGCATTAGGAGACCATATAGTGGCTGAAAGAATCAGCCTGGAGGTGACAGGAGCATTAGGAGACCATATAGTGGCTGAATGAAACAGGCTTGAGGTGGCAGCAGCATGAGTAGACCATATAGCAGCAGAATGACATAGGCTTGAGGTGGCAGCAGCATTAGGGGACCATATAGTGTCTGAATGACTCAGCCTGGAGGTGACAGCAGCATTAGGAGACCATATAGAGGCAGAATGTCAAAGGCTTGAAGTGGCAGCAGCATGATTAGTCCATATAGTGGCTGAATGGCACATCGTGGAGGTGTTGGCAGCATGAGGAGACCATATAGTAGCTGAATGACACAGCGTGGAGGTGTTGGCAGCATGAGGAGACCATATAGTGGCTGAATGACACAGCGTGGAGGTGTTGGCAGCATGAGGACACCATATAGTGGCTGAATGACACAGCTTGGATGAAGCTGAAGCATGAAGACACCATATAGTGGCTGAATGACACAGCATGGACAGGTTGTCAGCATGAGGAGACCATATAGTGGCTGAATGGCACAATCTGGAGGTGTTGGCAGCATGAGGACACCATATAGTGGCTGAATGACACAGCGTGGAGGTGTTGGCAGCATGAGGACACCATATAGTGGCTGAATGACACAGCTTGGATGAAGCTGAAGCATGAGGACACCATATAGTGGCTGAATGGCACAGCGTGGAGGTGTTGGCAGCATGAGTACACCATATAGTGGCTGAATGGCACAGTGTGGAGGTGTTGGCAGCATGAGGACACCATATAGTGGCTGAATGACACAGCATGGAGGTGTTGGCAGCATGAGGACACCATATAGTGGCTGAATGACACAGCTTGGATGAAGCTGAAGCATGAGGACACCATATAGTGGCTGAATGGCACAGCGTGGAGGTGTTGGCAGCATGAAGACACCATATAGTGGCTGAATGACACAGCGTGGATGTGTTGGCAGCATGAGGACACCATATAGTGGCTGAATGGCACAGTGTGGAGGTGTTGGCAGCATGAGGACACCATATAGTGGCTGAATGACACAGCATGGAGGTGTTGGCAGCATGAGGACACCATATAGTGGCTGAATGACACAGCTTGGATGAAGCTGAAGCATGAGGACACCATATAGTGGCTGAATGACACAGCGTGGAGGTGTTGGCAGCATGAGGACACCATATAGTGGCTGAATGACACAGTGTGTAGGTGTTGGCAGCATGAGGAGACCATATAGTGGCTGAATTACACAGCGTGGAGGTGTTGGCAGCATGAGGACACCATATAGTGGATGAATGGCACAGCCAGGAGTTGCCAGCAGCATGAGTAGGCACTAGGCCTTCACAATCCCTAAGTTTAAAAGATGAATTAAGAAATTTAAACCGAAGATTTTGGATAGCGGCTGCTACCTATGAGAAAATTTGAAATTACCAGACCCAGGCCCAACAGCTGCATCAGTAACCCATATATTGCCTGAATGACACAGCCTGGAGTTGCTTGATGCATGAGTACACACCAGGGCTTCACAATCCCCCCCCCCCCCACAAAAAAAACACCACAATTTTTGAAATTTTTAAAAAAGATTCTGGATAGCGGGTGCTACCTATGAGAAAATTTGAAATTCCCAGACCCAGGCCCAACAGCGGCATCAGTAACCCATATATTGCCTGAATGATACAGCCTGGAGCTGCTTGATGCACGAGTACACACCAGGGCTTCACAATCCCCCCCAAAAAAAAAACACCACAATTTTTGAAATTTTTGAAAAAGATTTTGGATAGCGGGTGCTACCTATGAGAAAATTTGAAATTCCCAGACCCAGGCCCAACAGCGGCATCAGTAACCCATATATTGCCTGAATGACACAGCCTGGAGTTGCTTGATGCACGAGTACACACCAGGGCTTCACAATCCCCCCCAAAAAACACCACAATTTTAGAAATTTTTGAAAAAGAATTTGGATAGCGGGTGCTACCTATGAGAAAATTTGAAATTACCAGACCCAGGCCCCACCACAGCGGCATCAGTAACCCATATATTGGCTCAAGGACAAAGCCTGGAGTTGGCTGATGCACCAGTACACACAGGGCTTCACAATCCCCCCCCCCCCCCCAAAATCAACAAAATTGTATAATAATTAAAAAAAAATGTATACCTTTGTGTAAAAACAAGCGCATATCCAACAGTTCAGAAGACTCTATAATGCAGGACGGTGGACCACCCAAAGACTTTCTTCTCAAAAATAATAAACCACACAATGTTTGAAATAAAAAAAAAAAATTATGACATATGTGTGTAAGCGCATCTGTCTCCAAAAGATCAGATCACCAAAGGAGTTTTTTCGGCAAAAATGATTACGCAGAGTTAATCCCTCTCCGTATTTTTTTTTATCATAAAGCGTTCTGTTGTGTAACGGTTAGCATTCTGCAAAATTCTTACTGATAAAATTATCTGTTAACTTAAAAATAACACTACCCAAGAGTGTTTAATTACCCCATACATTGCACCAGGAACAGTCAGGAGTAGGCCTCAGCAGTACCCAAGAGGCTTTAATAACCCCTTACATTGCACAATCAATTGCGAGATCGAGCAATAACAGGTGTGTTATGGCCTCAGATGTCTGGGCCGCACTAGCGCTCCACTGAACGGATTAGCGTGTCTCTATCTTTCACCGACAGGTGCGGGTAACCCACTACCTCTCTGAAAGGTAAGCTGCCTCGAAGCAAGTGGTCTCCCCCGGGCACGTTTGTCTCCTGAATTTCCACTACTGCCACACCACGTTGACTGCCAACCGTGCTACCGCCTTGCTGACTCAAGGGCAACCTGTAACTCTCTTCTCCTGATGATGATTAAGCCCCTTCTGCACCCGGCTCCCGTTGGCGATAGGGATCATTTTTGCCAGGAAAGAAGAATCACAACTAAGTGCGGGTCATAAGCTAGGGTTCATTAAGTCCCTGCCCCTTGTACACCCCACATGTCTCTACTAACAATTGGATGGTTTAGTGAGGTCCTCGGATCGGCCCCGGCAGGGTAGGAGAAGGCCCTGGCAGAGCGCCGAGAATTTAACGATCATTGTTGAAATTTGCATTAAGCATGTATTCAGCTACTGCTAAACTTCAAAAAATTATAGGCCCAGGGCCTGAGGCACCAGGGAGGCAAGTAGTTCCTGAAAGACACAGAATGATTCTAGAGCAGTCATTCGCAGTACCCAAGAGGGTTTCATAACCCCTTACATTTTAAGATCAATGTTGACATTTGCATTAAGCATGTATTTAGCTATTGCCAAACTTCAAAAAATTATAGGCCCAAGGCCAGAAGCATCAGTTTCCCCCATATTAGGAGCATAGTTGTCCACCAGATTAGGCAGCATAGATGTCCCCCAGATTAGGAGCATAGTTGTCCCCCAGATTAGGAGCATACTTGTCCCCCAGATTAGGCATCATAGATGTCCCCCAGATTAGGCATCATAGATGTCCCCCAGATTAGCAGCATAGTTGTCCCCCAGATTAGGCAGCATAGATGTCCCCCAGATTAGGCAGCATAGATGTCTCCCAGATTAGGCAGCATAGATGTCCCCCAGATCAGGAGCATACTTGTCCCCCAGATTAGGCAGCATAGATGTCCCACAGATTAGGCAGCATAGATGTCCCCCAGATTAGGCAGCATAGTTGTCCCCCAGTCAGCGCGGGCCGTTCAGAGCCAATCAAAGGGCTGTATATGGCAAGCAGGCCATACAATGCCCAGGTCTGCCCCAGAGGGTTTCATAACCAACCATAATTGAGAAATTTTTGTTGTAGGAGCATGGTCAATCTACTCCGAGCCATCTGGCATTGGTGGGTGGAAATCCTGGCTGATCCATCCCTGATTCATCTTGACAAACGTCAGTCTCTCCACATTTTTAGTGGACAGACGAGTTCGCCTTGGGGTGACTATGGCCCCGGCCGCACTAAACACCAGCTCTGATGGCACACTACTGGCCGGGCAGGACAGCTTTTCCAGGGCAAACTCTGCTAGTTGTGGCCATAAATCAAGTTTGGCTGCCCAGAAGTCCAGCGGATCTTCAATGGTTGTTGGCATGGCCATGTCAAGGTATGCCACCACCTGCTGCTTCAGGTCCTGCTCCATGTCTACCTGCTGCTGATGACTTTGCGGGTGAAGAAAGCTACTCACCAGCGACTGTAGACTCAGGCTGCTGCTGATTGAGCTGGTACTGCTCCTGCCACCCCTCCCCTCCCCAGCAGCCATGGCAGTGAAAGGTGACCGCAGAGGGCCCCCCAAGTCAGACCTGCGAGTGGATGGACCATGTGGTCGATAGGCATCAGCCAACTTACTACGTAGAAACTCTCTGTAGTAGGTTAGTTTGTCCTCCCTCTCAGTGGGTGTAAAAATGGCCCCCATTTTGGGACGGTAGCGAGGGTCTAATAAGGTGGAGATCCAGAAGTCATCCCGCTGACAAATTCTGACAATTCGGGGGTCACTACGCAAACAACTGAGCATGCATAGTGCCATTTGAACCAGTGACTTGGAGGGACTACTTGCCTCCATCTCCACTGCATACTGCCACGGTGTGTCTGGGTCCTCTGTCTCAACTTCCTCATAACCCTCCAGCTCCTCTGGCTGCTCCTGCTCCTCCTCTCCTGTCCAAAGACTAGAAACACTGGCCATCTCATCCAACCTAAACTGTGCTCCGCTCTGCCCCTCATCATCCTCCTCCTCCAGTTCAGCCCCCACAGGGCCCATGTAGCCTGGAGATGTAGGCGCAACGTCTCCATTGCCGTGACCAGCCATGGTTTCAATCATTTGTTGTAGGAAATGTAGGAGTGGAATTACGTTGTTCATGGCGTAATCCAGGCGACTCACAAATAATGTGGCTTCCTCAAAGGGCCTCAACAAACGGCAAGTGTCACGTATGAGCTGCCACTGGTTCACATTGAAGTTACACAGGGGAGTACTCCTATCTGCTTGGATCATCAAGAAATCGGTGATGGATTTTCTTTGTTTGTATAGTCTGTCCAACATATGGAGGCTGGAATTCCAACGTGTGGAAACGTCACAAATAAGACTATGTTGTGGGATACCGTCCTGACGCTGCAGCTCAAGGAAGGTGTGCTTGGCGGTGTACGAGTGGCTGAAGTGCATGCACAGTATCCTTGCCATTTTCAGGATGTTTTCCAAATGGGGTGAAGACTTGAGGAAGCGCTTGTCAACCAGATTCAACACGTGTGCCATGCAGGGTGCATGTTTCACACTTCCTTGTCGCAGCGCGGACACGATGTTCTTCCCGTTGTCGGTCATCATGGTTCCAATTTCCAGATTTCGTGGAGCAAGCCATACTCGGATTTCTTTACGAATGAACTTTAGCAGTTCCTCCCCTGTGTGACTCAGTTGGCCAAGGCAAACCATGTGAAGAACAGCTTGACACGGCCGTGCACTACACACATGGTACGATGAAGGGCCACCGAGATTTGGACGTGCAGTGGAGGCCGAGGACATAGTGGAGGATGAGGAGGCGGCGTCGCACACTGTAACAGGACCAACAGCCTGTGAGCGAGAGCGTGGAGGAGGAAGTGGTGTAACCTGTCCAAGTTGCTGTTGTGGCTGTGCAGGAACCACATTTACCCAGTGAGCCGTAAAAGACAAGTATTGTCCCTGCCCGTAGTTACAGCTCCACACGTCGGCGCTGCCGTGCACTTTTGAACACAGGCTCAAGGACTGGCCCACCTTCTCTTGTACAAACTTATGCAGGGCTGGTACTGCCTTCTTCGCAAAGAAATGACGGCTTGGGACTCTCCACCTCGGCTCGGCACAAGCCATCAATTCTCTGAAAGGTGCAGAGTCCACCACTTGAAAAGGGAGGGACTGCAACACCAGCAACTTGGACAGGAGCACATTCAACTTCTGCACCGTTGGATGAGTGGGCGAATACTGTTGTCTCTTGGACATGGCTTCGCCAATGGATTGTTGGCGGAATGGCTGACTAAAAGCGGGAGAAGCAGGAGCGACAGAAGGAGGGTTTGACACACAGCTCCCTTTGGCTGAGGTGGTGGAGCCTTGGCTGGATGAAGGAGGGAGCGGATGGCCACTGGGTGATGCAGCAGGCTGGACCACTACATTTGAGCCACGGTTCTCCCAGGCAGCTTTATGGTGGTAAAGCATGTGTTGACGCAGGGCCGTGGTGCCGACATTGGGACCCTGGCCGCGCTTCACCTCCTCCGGATGCCTTATGAAAAACTTCCACACCGCCGAGTAGCTAATTTTCCCACCCGCAGTCCGCACTAATTGACTGCTACTGGCGCCGTCTCCAGGAACCCCTGTTCCACTACCTCCCGGAAAGGTAGGATGCCGCGAAGCAGGTGGTCTCCCCCGGGCACGTTTGGCTCCTGAATTTCCACTTCTGCCACCATGCTGACTGCCAACCGTGCTACTGTCTTGCTGCCTCAAGGGCAACCTGCAACTCTCTTCTCCTGATGATGATGAAGCCCCTTCTGCACCCGGCTCCCGATTGCGATCGGCTTCATCATCATCAACAGTTGTGTGCACGTCAATGATGTCCTCCTCAGGTTCCCCAACAGTGTCTGCTTCAGGACCCTGAACACTTGCAACACCGCCTCCCACGTCACTCTCCGCATCACTACTTGGCCGCCTAGAGAAGCAAGCGGCGCATATCTCCTCCCCTTCTTGGCTGTCCAGTAGCTGCTAACTGTCCTCTATTGGATCGTCCTCAGTAAATAGTGGAGCTGAACCCACAGAATAAGATACTTCTTTAGGAGAGGGAATAGCATAGGACACAGGCAATGGGAGGACACAGACTGCTCCCGGGCCATGCCAACTGAGGGTTGTGTCTGAGGAACCCACCGACTGTTGACTGGGGGAGTCAGATGTCACTTGTGATGATGTGGATGAGCGTGTTAACCAATCGACAACGGCAGATGGGTTGCTGGTGGAGACACGACCGCTGGCTGATAACGGGAGCTCAGGCCTCTCGCTGCGACTCCTTCTGCCACTCGCCCCAAGTCTACTGCCAACTCTGCCTGCAGTATTTAGGCCTCTGCCACTCCTCTGTGCACGTCTATGAGAGTATTACAATACGCTACACTACTCTTTAAACGGTATTTGTCTAGAACAGCAGCATGTGATTACTTACGGCTGTCCTTGAACAGTATGCAGGCCCTTGACAGATTAACATGAAATTAGATGGTACAATACTTGGATGTACTTATGCGGTATGCACTGATGAGGGCAGTAATATGCCTAACTATTAGCAGGAAAAAAATCAGTATTTTTGTAAAACACCAGCCGGTGGATACTATTGTTTGGACTTTGACGGTTTGGAGCACCTTGACAGATTAACAGGTACTAAATGGTACAATACTTGGATGTACCTATGCGGTATGCACTGATAAGGGCAGTAATATGCCTAACTATTAGCAGGAAAAAAATCTGTATTTTTGTAAAACACCAGCCGGTGGATACTATTGTTTGGACTTTGACGGTATGGAGCACCTTGACAGCTTAACAGGTACTAAATAGTACAATACTTGGATGTACCTATGCGGTATGCACTGATGAGGGCTTATTAGCAGGAAAAACTCAGTATTTTTGTAATACACCAGCCGGTGGATACTATTGTTTGGACTTTGACGGTATGGAGCACCTTGACAGCTTAATAGGTACTAAATGGTACAATACTTGGATGTACCTATGCATTATGCACTGATGAGGGCAGTAATATGCCTATAAGCAGAAAAAAAATCTGTATTTTTGTAAAACACCAGCCGGTGGATACTATTTACATAGTTAGTACGGTCGAAAAAAGACATATGTCCATCAAGTTCAACCAGGGAATTGAAGGGTAGGGGCGCGGCGCGACATTGGGGAAGGGATGGGATTTTATATTTCTTCATAAGCATTAATGTTATTTTGTTCCAGGAATGTATCTAATCCTGTTTTAAAGCTGTTAATTTTTCCTGCTGTGACCAGTTCCTGAGGTAGACTGTTCCATAAGTTCACAGTTCTCATGGTAAAGAAGGCGTGTCGCCCCTTGAGACTAAACTTTTTCTTCTCCAGACGGAGGGAGTGCCCCCTCGTCCTTTGGGGGGGTTTAACCTGGAACAGTTTTTCTCCATATTTTTTGTATGGGCCATTTATATACTTATATACGTTTATCATATCCCCCCTTAAACGTCTCTTCTCAAGACTAAACAATTGTAACTCCTTTAATCGCTCCTCGTAGCTAAGATGTTCCATGACCCATATTAGTTTAGTCGCGCGTCTCTGCACCCTTTCCAGCTCCACAGTGTCCCTTTTATGAACAGGCGACCAAAACTGAACAGCATATTCCAGATGAGGCCGTACCAATGCTTTATAAAGGGGGAGTATTATGTCCCTGTCCCTTGAGTCCATGCCTCTTTTTATACATGACAATATCCTGCCGGCTTTGGAAGCAGCAGCCTGACATTGCATGCTATTCTGTAGTCTGTGATCTACAAGTACACCCAGATCCTTCTCTACCAGTGACTCTGCCAGTCTAATCCCCCCTAAGACATGCAGGTTATTAGTACCCAGATGCATAACTTTACATTTATCCACATTGAACCTCATTTGCCAAGTGGATGCCCAGACACTTAGTCTATCCAAGTCATCTTGTAACTTATGCACATCCTCTATAGGCTGTACCGTGCTACAAAGCTTGGTGTCATCTGCAAAGATAGAAACAGAGCTGTTAATACCATCCTCTATATCATTGATAAATAAATTAAACAACAGCGGTCCCAGTACTGAACCTTGGGGTACACCACTAATTACCGGAGACCAATCAGAGTACGAATCATTGACCACCACTCTCTGGGTACGATCCATGAGCCAGTGTTCAATCCAGTTACAAACTAAAATTTCCAAACCCAAAGACCTTAACTTACCTGTCAGACGTCTATAAGGGACAGTATCAAATGCTTTAGCAAAATCCAGAAACACTATATCCACAGCCATTCCTCTGTCAAGGCTTCTACTCACCTCTTCATAAAAGCAAATTAGATTGGTTTGACAACTTCTATCCTTAGTAAACTCATGCTGGCTATCACTTATAATACTATTATCCCCTATGTATTCCTGTATGTAATCCCTTATAAGTCCTTCAAACAATTTACCCACAATGCACGTTAAACTTACCGGTCTATACTTTCCTGGGGAAGACCTAGTGCCCTTCTTGAAGATTGGTACCACATTCGCCTTGCGCCAGTCCCTTGGCACAATACCAGACACCAGAGAATCTCTAAATATCATGAACAAGGGTACAGATATTACTGAACTTACCTCTCTAAGAACTCTTGGGTGCAATCTATCTGGCCCTGGAGATTTGCTTACATTTATATTACTTAACTTACCTTGTACCATCTCTACATTAAGCCAGTTCAGTACATTACATGATGTGTTACCAGCACTGACCTGGCCAATGTCAGCTCCTTCTTCCCTTGTATATACAGAACTAAAGAACCCATTCAGTAGCTCCGCCTTCTCTTTTTCGCCTGTGACAACCTCCCCATTATCATTATTAAGGGGTCCTACATGCTCTGTCCTTGTTTTTTTTGCATTTATATATCTAAAAAAATATTTAGGATTAGTTTTGCTTTCTTTGGCCACCTGTCTCTCATTTAGAATTTTTGCAGTTTTTATTACATTTTTACAGATTTTATTAAGCTCCTTGTACTGTTTAAATGTTATAGCTGACCCATCAGATTTGAATTTTTTGAAGGCTATTTTTGTTGTTGTTTATTGCTCTTTTAACATCATTTATCAGCCATGTAGGATTTAGTTTTAATCGTTTATATTTGTTCCCCTTTGGTATATATTTAGCTGTATAGTTATTTAGAGTTGATTTAAAGATGTCCCATTTACCTTCTGTATCAGTATTTGAGAACACCTCCCCCCAGTCTATGTCCTGTAGTGCAGCTCTCAGCCCAGGGAAGTTTGCCTTTTTAAAGTTATATGTTTTTGCCTTCCCCGTCTGTCTTTGTTCTCTACATTTTAAGTCAAAAGTAACTATATTGTGGTCGCTATTACCAAGGTTTTCCCGCACAGTTACATAGTTACATAGTTACATAGTTAGTACGGTCGAAAAAAGACATATGTCCATCAAGTTCAACCAGGGAATTAAGGGGTAGGGGTGTGGCGCGATATTGGGGAAGGGATGGGATTTTATATTTCTTCATAAGCATTAATGTTATTTTGTTCCATAAATGTATCTAATCCTGTTTTAAAGCTGTTAATTGTTCCTACTGTGACCAGTTCCTGAGGTAGACCGTTCCATAAATTCACAGTCCTCACGGTAAAGAAGGCGTGTCGCCCCTTGAGACTAAACTTTTTCTTCTCCAGACGGAGGGAGTGTCCCCTCGTCCTTTGGGGGGGTTTAACCTGGAACAGTTTTTCTCCATATTTTTTGTATGGGCCATTAATATACTTATATACGTTTATCATATCCCCCCTTAAACGTCTCTTCTCAAGACTAAACAATTGTAACTCCTTTAATCGCTCCTCATAGCTAAGATGTTCCATGCCCCATATTAGTTTAGTCGCGCGTCTCTGCACCCTTTCCAACTCCGCAGTGTCCCTTTTATGGACAGGTGCCCAAAACTGAACAGCATATTCCAGGTGAGGCCGTACCAATGCTTTATAAAGGGGGAGTATTATGTCCCTGTCCCTTGAGTCCATGCCTCTTTTTATACATGACAATATCCTGCCGGCTTTGGAAGCAGCAGCCTGACATTGCATGCTATTCTGTAGTCTGTGATCTACAAGTACACCCAGATCCTTCTCTACCAGTGACTCTGCCAGTTTAATCCCCCCTAAGACATACGATGCATGCAGGTTATTAGTACCCAGATGCATAACTTTACATTTATCCACATTGAACCTCATTTGCCAAGTGGATGCCCAGACACTTAGTCTATCCAAGTCATCCTGTAACTTATGCACATCCTCTATAGACTGTACCGTGCTACAAAGCTTGGTGTCATCTGCAAAGATAGAAACAGAGCTGTTAATACCATCCTCTATATCATTGATAAATAAATTAAACAACAGCGGGCCCAGTACTGAACCTTGGGGTACACCACTAATTACCGGGGACCAATCAGAGTACGAATCATTGACCACCACTCTCTGGGTACGATCCATGAGCCAGTGTTCAATCCAGTTACAAACTAAAGTTTCCAAGCCCAAGGACCTTAACTTACCTGTCAGACGTTTGTGAGGGACAGTATCAAATGCTTTGGCAAAATCCAGAAACACTATATCCACAGCCATTCCTCTGTCAAGGCTTCTACTCACCTCTTCATAAAAGCAAATTAGATTGGTTTGACAACTTCTATCCTTAGTAAACCCATGCTGGCTATCACTTATAATACAATTATCCCCTATGTATTCCTGTATGTAATCCCTTATAAGTCCTTCAAACAAATTACCCACAATGCACGTTAAACTTACCGGTCTATAGTTTCCTGGGGAAGACCTAGAGCCCTTCTTGAAGATTGGCACCACATTCGCCTTGCGCCAGTCCCTTGGCACAATACCAGACACCATAGAATCTCTAAATATCATGAACAGGGGTACAGATATTACTGAACTTACCTCTCTAAGAACTCTTGGGTGTAGTCCATCCGGCCCTGGGGATTTGCTTACATTTATATCACTTAACTTACCTTGTACCATCTCTACATTAAGCCAGTTCAGTACATTATATGATGTGTTACCAGCACTGACCTGGCCAATGTCAGCTCCTTTTTCCCTAGTATATACAGAACTAAAGAACCCATTCAGTAGCTCCGCCTTCTCTTGATCGCCTGTGACAACCTCCCCATTATCATTATTAAGGGGTCCTACATGCTCTGTCCTTTTTTTTTTTGCATTTATATATCTAAAAAAATATTTAGGATTAGTTTTGCTTTCTTTGGCCACCTGTCTCTCATTTTGAATTTTTGCTGTTTTTATTACATTTTTACAGATTTTATTAAGCTCTTTGTACTGTTTAAATGTTATCGCTGACCCATCAGATTTGTATTTTTTGAAGGCAATTTTTTTGTTGTTTATTGCTCTTTTAACATCATGTGTCAGCCATGTAGGATTTAATTTTAATCGTTTATATTTGTTCCCCTTTGGTATATATTTAGCTGTATAGTTATTTAGAGTTGATTTAAAGATGTCCCATTTACCTTCTGTATCAGTATTTGAGAACACTTCCCCCCAGTCTATGTCCTGTAGTGCAGCCCTCAGCCCAGGGAAGTTTGCCTTTTTAAAGTTATATGTTTTTGCCTTCCCCGCCTGTCTTTGTTTTCTACATTTTAAGTCAAAAGTAACTATATTGTGGTCGCTATTACCAAGGTTTTCCCGCACAGTTACATTACCAATCAGCTCTGCGTTGTTGGAAATGATCAGATCCAACAAGGCATCACTTCTTGTTGGGTCCTCCACAAACTGGCCCATAAAATTATCCTGCAATAAATTTAGGAATTGTCGCCCCTTTAAAGTTTTAGCCAACCCGGGACCCCAATCTATATCAGGATAGTTATAATCTCCCATTATTACCACTGTACCTGCCCGGGCGGCCCTCTCTATTTGTTTATGCAGCCGACCTTCTATCTCTTCAGTGATATTAGGGGGTCTGTAGATTACACCAAGTATTATTTTTTCAGTATTTCCCTCCTTTTGTAATTCTACCCACAGTGATTCCACCTCCTCAGAATCATCACACACCATGGCATCATTCACATTGGCCCTCATTTACTTAGAAAATCGGGTTGTAAGTCTATGTTGCTTTCTTACCCGACTGCTTTTTTCCCCTGGTATTTATTATTATGTCGCATCCTGTTTGTCGCACGTGGGTTTTGTTGGTTTTGGTTTCCAACTCCTCTGAGTTGTCGGGAAAAAATCCACAACAATTCAACAAATTCGGGTTGGAAACCTTTATAAATACATGGGAAAGCTCACAAATGTCGGGTTACGCCCCTTTTTCGGGTTTGGGAGAATCTATATCGGGTCCGTCGGGAAAAAATGTTGCATCATGTCGCAGACTGGCGCACGATGTCTGCAACATGTCGCAGACAAAGATGCGCCAAAAAAACCTGACAAAACAAGTCGGGTTTAGAATAGTAAATGAGGGCCACTGACTTTCATACCACTTCTAACATACAGACAGACTCCACCACCTTTTCTGTTCATTCTATCTTTGCGAAACAATGTAAACCCCTGCAGATTAACAGCCCAGTCATGCGATGAGTCCAGCCATGTCTCAGTGACCCCAACTATATCAATATGTTCCTCCAGTATCAAGGCCTCAAGCTCCCCAATTTTATTTGCTAGGCTTCTGGCATTTGTGAACATACACTTTACATTTCCATCCTTTATGTTATTGGGGTTAATGGTATTCAAGGGTGTAAATTTTATTTTCCTATGAAGCCTATTCCTATTAACTATTCTAACCCCTCCCTCCGCTCCACCCCCAGGTACATTTATAATTCCCACATCTCTGTCTACACTATCTTCCCCCTCTTTGCTGTAGGTTCCCTTCCCCCAAGTCCCTAGTTTAAACACTCCTCCACCCTTCTAGCCATCTTCTCCCCAAGCACAGCTGCACCCTCCCCATTGAGGTGTAGCCCGTCCCTACGGTAGAGCCGGTAACCGACAGCGAAGTCAGCCCAGTTCTCCATGAACCCAAACCCCTCCTTCCTACACCAGCTTCTGAGCCACTTGTTTACCTCCCTGATCTCCCGCTGCCTCTCTGGTGCGGCTCGTGGTACTGGTAGTATTTCAGAAAATACTACCTTGGAGGTCCTTGCCTTAAGCTTGCGGCCTAAGTCCCTTGACAGAGCTTGAAGCCAGCCCCTTGACAGATTAACAGGTACAAAATGGTACAAATGCACTACAGTCCACTGAACAATCACGTATTTCTGAACAGCAGCAGGACCCAACAGTGCAGCACCACAAAAATAAAATCCAGGGATTAAACCCTAAATTGCACCCTGTCACACAATTCGGAGCAGCAGAAGTTTTGTGGAGCAAATAAAAATAAACTCAATTGGGCTGAACAATGAGGAGATAAGATGCTTCAGAAAGTTCAGGCAGCTTGGAGATCTGTATGAGGCAGCTGACAGCTATCTGCCCCTCTCTGCTGCAATGCTCAATAATGTGAATAGGAGGTTTAGCAATCAATGATCCTTCTCAGTGTAACAGCAAAGCACTCTGCACTCCTGCCTTTCCCTAATGCTGATGTGACTAGCAGTTGCAGTTTAACGCTGTGGTATAAGCTATTCACACACACGCAGTCCCGTCCTCTCCATCTGAGTGCATAGATGAAATGAAGAGGCAAGATGACCGCCGATTATATAGGGGCTGTGACATCACAGGGGTCAGTGAACACTGATAGGCTGCATCTCACATGTGATTCAGGGTCAGCCCGCCTACCTTCATTCCTGCCGCTGTTTCCCGCCCTCTCATAATCCCCTGCCCCATGTACTCACATGTGGATCCGCCATCTTAGGTCCCCAATAGCCTGGAACGCTGTAAAATGGAGTTTAATTAAGCGATTCATGCGATAGAATCACGGCGATATTCGTATTCGCTGCAAATCAAATTTTTCATGAAATTCGTAACGAATTCGGGTTCGTCAACTTCGATTCGCTCATCTCTAATTACATACTGTACATGCATCTTATACACACACAGATAGAATAGATCTGTGTTTCCCAACCAGGATGCCTACAGAGGTTGCAAAACTACAACTCCCAGCATGCCCAGACAGCCTTTGGCTGTCCGGGCATGCTGGGAGTTGTAGTTTTGCAACAACTGGAGGCAACCTGGTTGGGCAACACTGGCATAGATACACACATGCACTTTACATATAGTCATCCACAGTAACACACACACACAGGCACACACATATGTACACACATATATATATCCACACTCACATGCTTATACACATATATATATACATGCAGGGACACCTACTGTAGTCAAGCTCCATGTTGCACAGCCTCTGCGGTCTCCTTTCCTCACAGCTCTCTCCTCCCCCTCCCCCTCCCCCTCCTCCTGCTTAGACGGCTGAAGGCTGAGAAAAGAGTCGGGGCTGAGGGAAAATACCAAGAGCAGCGGGGGTGGGGGGAGTGTGATTGTGGTGAGGTGAGAACTACAAAGCTGCAAATTAGTTTATTTTAAAAAAAATGTCAGACATTCGGGGGCCCTCTTGTTTGGGTGCCTGGGGCCAGGAGCACAAACTCCAAGAGCAGGATTGTTAATCACTACAGGACGGGCAAGCACTGGCTGTGCTCGGGGCCCCCAGCCAGCTCGGGGCCCCAAGCAATTGCTTGGTTTGCCTGTCCTGTAGCGACGGGCCTGAACAAGAATGGATTTCATGGGAGGATACCACAGAGGAAGCCACTGCTGTCCAAAAAAAACATTGCTGCACTTTACAGTTTGTACAAGAGCACCTGGATGTTCCACAGCAGTACTGCCAAAATATTCTGTGGACAGATTAAACCTAAGTTGAGTTTTTTGGAAGAAACACACAACACTATCTGTGGAGAAAAAGAAACACAGCACATCAACATCAAAACCTCATCCCAACTGTAAAGTATGGTGGTGGGGGCATCATTGTTTGGGGCTGCTTTGCTGTGTCGGGGCATGGAAGGATTCCTATCATCAAAGGAAAAATGAATTCCCAAGTTTAATGCCATCTGTCCACCAGCAGAAGCTCAACAGAAGATGGGTGTTGCAACAGGACAACGACCCAAAGCATAGAAGTAAAACAACAAAAGAATGGCTTAAACAGAAGAAAATATGCCTTATGGATTGGTCCAGTCCAGAGTCCTGACCTCAACCCGATTCACACCAGACATCCCAAGTGATTCACACCAGACATCCCAAGAATATTGCTGAACTGAAACTGTTCTGTAAAGAGCAATGGTCAAGAATTACTCCTGACCTTTGTGCACGTCTGATCTGCAACTACAGGAAACGTTTGGTAGAAGTTATTACTGCCAAAGGAGGTTCAACCAGTTATTAAATGCAAGGGTTCACATAATTTTTCCACCTGCACTGTGAATGTTTACATGGTGTGTTCAATAAAAACATGGTAACTTTTAATTCTTTGTGTGTTATTAGTTTAAGCAGAGTGTGATTGTCTATTGTTGTGACTTAACCCCTTAAGGACCAGGGGTTTTTCCGTTTTTGCACTTTCGTTTTTTGCTCCTTGCCTTTAAAAAATCATAACTCTTTCAATTTTGCACCTAAAAATACATATGATTGCTTATTTTTTGCGCCACCAATTCCACTTTGTAATGACGTCAGTCATTTTGCCCAAAAGTCTACGGTGAAACGGAAAAAAAAATCATTGTGAGACAAAATTGAAAAAAAAAAAAAAACGCAGTTTTGTAACTTTTGGGGGCTTCCGTTTCTACGTAGTACATTTTTCAGTAAAAATGACACCTGATATTTATTCTGTAGGTTCATACGATTAAAATGATACCCTACTTATATAGGTTTGATTTTGTCGTACTTCTGGAAAAAATCATAACTTCATGCAGGAAAATTAATACGTTTAAAATTGTCCTCTTCTGACTCCTATAACTTTTTAATTTTTCCACGTATGGGGCGGTATGAGGGCTCATTTTTTGCGCCGTGATCTGAAGTTTTTAACGGTACCATTTTTGCATTGATAGGACTTATTCATTTTTTCATGATATAAAAAGTGACCAAAAATGCACTATTTTGGACTTAGGAATTTCTTTGTGCATACGCCATTGACCGAGCGGTTTAATTAATTATATATTTTTATAATTCGGACATTTCCGCACGCGGCAATACCATATATGTTTATTTTTATTTACACTGTGTTTTTTTTATTTATGGGAAAAGTGATTCAAACTTTTAATAGGGGAGGGGATGAATGATCTTTATTCACTTTTTTTTCACTTTTTTTTTTGCAGTGTTATAGCTCCCATAGGGACCTATAACACTGCACACACTGATCTTTTACATTGATCACTGGTTTCTCATAGGAAACCAGTGATCGATGATTCTGCCTCTTGACTGCTCATGCCTGGATTTCAGGCACTGAGCAGTCATTCGGCGATCGGACAGCGAGTAGGCAGGTAGGGACCCTCCGGCTGTCCTGTAAGCTGTTCGAGATGCCGTGATTTCGCCGCGGCTATCCCGAACAGCCCACTGAGCTAACCGGCACTTTTTACTTTCACTTTTAGCCGCGTGGCTCAGCTTTGAGCGCGCGGCTAAAGGGTTAATAGCACGCGGCACTGCGATTAGCGGCGGGTCCCGGCATCACTATGATGCCGGGCCCGCCGTTATATGATGCGGGGTCACTGTGGGACCCCGCGTTATATCACGGAAGCGGGACCAAGGACGTACTCATACGTCCTTGGTCCTTAAGGGGTCAAATGAAGATCAGATAACATTTATGACATATTTGTGCAGAAATCCATATACTTCCAAAGGTTTCACATACTTTTTCTTGCAACTGTATATTTTTTATAAATATTTATTTAGGTTAAAACGCGTGCTTTCTTTTTTTTATATGTTTTTCACCCATACATAGAACTGCAGGTAAACGTAATCCACAAAACGAGTGCAGCTCTGCTTCATCTCTGTCGAAAATGAGATCCGTTAGGTTCATGAAAAACGTGCAGGAATCTGGTCTGGGTGTCTTGTTGAACACATAGTGCCTTCTGAACAGACTACAAACTCCACTATGCTGTATGACAGTGTCGGTGTGGGCGGCATGTTGACCAAATAATTAAATAAGATGTTCAATGGGGCATGGCCTGGCTGCCTTGGTGGATGGTTGCTAGTTAGCTGAACTCCGTCTTACCAGCTCCTGTTAACGGCTAAACCTAGCATTTATCACCGCATTTTCCTACCTGTGGATACCTCTCGTCCTCTAGAACATGCCGACTCGCAAGAGGAGAACAGGGAGGCAAGAGAAATTCTCTACTTTCTATTTCTCCCGCACCGCACAGACTTCCCAAGATGGCGCCGAAGTCCTGCCTTGCTCACCTTCCTCTGTCTCGCAGCCTGCTGAGAGATACCGCTCTTCATCTCCAGTCCTGTTCCCACCGCGCAGGTCTACATCTGACCAGACACTGCACACCCGGTCTCCTGCTGCAGCGACCCAGCCTGTCTCTCCCTCACCCTCTGTTTCCTCAGCTCACAGTGCAGTGGATCTACATACCGGCGGTGCTGCTGCCCCAGCACGGCGCGGAAAGGGATGGGACTCGCCGGCCATGATGCCATCACAGAGCCCGGCAAAGCAGAGACCACGGCTGGATGCTCCCTCCTCATCACTCGAGGTGAGCGACTGGATGACTGTGCTTGCACTCCCTGGCGAGATTGCTGTTGATCTTGACACCATAACTGTGTCTAACACCTCCCTGATGGACACTGCCATGAAAGGTATGCTGCAAGCTCTTCATAAAACCTTCTTGGCTGATATACACAGCATTGTTGCCCCTCTCAATTCTTCAGTTAAGGACTTATCTGACAGAATGATTCATGTGGAATCAAAATTTGAGGAATTCTCTGCATCACATAATGTGCTTATTGATTCCCACAATGATATGGCAGATGATGTGGCAGCCTTAACCCCTTAAGGACGCAGGGTATTTCCATTTTTGCATTTTCATTTTTTCCTCATCACCTTCTAAAAATCAAAACGTTTTCAATTTTGCACATAAAATTCCATATGATGGCTCATCTCTTGCGCCACCAATTCTAATTTGCAGTGACATTAGTCATTTCCCCCAAAAATCCACGGCAAAACGGAAAAAAAATTCATTGTGCGACAAAATTGAAGAAAAAATGTCATTTTGTAACTTTTGGGGGCTTCCGTTTCTACACAGTTCATTTTTCGGTAAAAATAACACCTTATCTTTATTCTGTAGGTCCATACGGTTAAAATAATACCCTACTTATATAGGTTTAATTTTGTCGTACTTCTGGAAAAAATCATAACTAAATGCAGGAAAATTTATAGATTTACAAATGTCATCTTCTGACCCCTATAACTTTTTTATTTTTCCACGTACAGGGCGGTATTAGGACTAATTTTTTGCGCCGTGATCTGAAGTTTTTATCAGTACCATTTTTGTTTTGATCTGACTTTTTGATCACTTTTTATTCATTTTTAATGGTATAAAAAGTGACCAAAAATAAGCTTTTTTGGACTTTGGAATTTTTTTGCCCGTACGCCATATACCGTGCGGTTTAATTAATTATATATTTTTATAGTTCAGACATTTAAGCACGCGGCGATACCACATATGTTTATTTTTATTTACACTGTTTTATTTTTTTATGGGAAAAGGAGGGTGATTCAAACTTTTATTAGGGAAGGGGTTAAATGACCTTTATTAACACTTTTTTTTTTTTTGCAGTGTTATGGGTCCTATAATAGGGACCTATAACACTGCACACACTGACCTCTCATGCTGATCACTGACGTGTGTTAACACACCTGTGATCAGTGTTATCGGCGCTTGACTGCTCCTGCCTGGATCTCAGGCACGGAGCAGTCATTCGCCGATCGGATACCGAGGAGGCGGGTAAGGTCCCTCCCGGTGTCCTGCAAGTTGTTCGGGATGCCGCGATTTCACAGCGGCGGTCCCGAACAGCCCGACTGAGCAGCCGGGTTAATTTCACTTTCACTTCAGACGCGTCAGTCAGCTTTGATCGCCGCGTCTGAAGGGTTAATACAGGGCATCACCGCGATCGGTGATGTCCTGTATTAGCCGCGGGTCCCGGCCGTTGATAGCCGCCGGGACCGACCCGATATGACGTGGGGACACTGCATGACCCCGCGGCATATCGCGGGAGCTGGCGGAGGACGTACATATACGTCCTTCGTTGTTATGGGGTTGGATATTGTCGTACTTCGGAAAAAAAATCATAACTACATGCAGGAAAATGTATATGTTAAAAATTCTCATTTTCTAACCCCTACAACCTTTTTATTTTTCTGCGTACGGGCCAGTATGAGGGCTCATTTTTTGCGCCGTGTTCTGAAGTTTTTATCTGTACCATTTTTGTATTGATTGGACTTTTTGATCACTTTTTATTCATTTTTTCATGATATAAAGTGACCATGTGAGCCCCAGTCCATCAGTCACCTGGTGCTTCTCCTGCCCAAGCCTCTGCCTCTCTGCTCCGGCAGAGCTTTAAGATTTAAAGGGCAAGTGCGCTCATTAGTGTGATTTACCTGTGGCTCACCCTCCTCACTCCCCTGCCGGATCTTTGCTGCCTTGAGCCTGAGAGAAGGCATTCCTGTTTCTGCCTTGCCGTGTATCTGATCCTTCGCTTTGTGACACGACCTTGCTTCTCTGCCGCCTGCCTATTGACCTCCTGCTACGTCCTGACTACGCAACCGTGCCGACTGCCCTGACCTTCTGCTATCCAGAATACGAGCTGTCTTATCCCTCCTGTGCCTCGCATCTCCTCAGCCACCTGTGAGGTTGAGCTGTGCCAGGGGTAGCGACCTGGGTGCCGCCTGCCGCAGCAAGTCCATCCCGCTTTGCAGCGGGCTCTAGCGAAAACCAGCTGCACCTTAGACTCCAATCCCTGGTACTGTCCGAGTCATCTGCCACACAGGTCCAGTGGATCCACATCCACCGGGGTTCCTGTCTTCTGAAACGTGAGTGTTACAGAAAAATCCGGCCATGGATCCAGCTGAGGTACTCCTGCATGAAGTTGCGGGTCTTCCCTCCATTATCGTACATCAGTCACAGCAGTTGTCTCGACAGGCGCAGCAACTTTCTCAACTTTCCGCTATGATGCAACAGCTTTTGGCCTTGCAACAGCAGCAGGTACCGCAACGTGGCCCACTCCCACCACCAGCTCCTGCAGTGTCTTCTGGCCAGCTACGTCTGCCTATACCTTCCAAGTATGATGGACTTTGATTCCAAGTCATGCAGAGGCTTCGTTACACAGTGCTCCATGCACTTGGAGCTCATGTCTGAACTGTTTCCGACAGAACGTGCAAAGGTGGCCTTTGTCATTAGCCTACTGTCCAACAAAGCCCTGGCCTGGGCTACACCCCTTTGGGACCGCTGTGATCCAGTAGCTTCCAACTTAATGGTTTTTCTGGCAGAATATCGCCGTGTTTTTGAGGAACCCGCACGTGCCTCTTCTGCTGAGTTGGCTTTGCTGAACCTATGTCAAGGGAATTCTTCCATTGCTGACTACGCAGTTCAATTCTGCAATCTAGCCTCAGAGCTGGCATGGAATCATCAGGCCTTGTGTGCCACATTCAAAAAAGGACTAGCTAACAGGATTAAAGATGCCCTTGCTGCACGTAATCCTCCTTCTCTGGCCACACGTATTGATGTGCATTTTGCTGAAAGGCAGGAAGAATTGCGCCTAGAGGTGGCACCTGCCCGAACATGGAGATATCCTCACCTGGCACCCGTGTTTCAACATTCACCTTTACATTTTCCTGTGCTTCATTCCAAAGAGGGTATGCAAGTGGGTCGTTCCAGTCTTACGCAACAGGAGAGATCACGATGACTCAGTGAGAATTTGTGCTTGTATTGTGCTAGCCCCGAACACTTCCTCAAAGACTGTTCTGTTCGTCCACATTATCCGGGAAACGCTTGCACTTAGGGCACGTAGGAGAGGTGTGAATACCACCTCTCCTCACTTAACTATTTCAGTACAAGTCTTCGCTTCTGCCAAGTTTTCCTTCAGAGTTATAGCATTTTTTAATTCAGGATCAGCAGGTGACTTTATTGATGCTTCCTTGGTCCACAAGTATCATCTTCCTGTCACTTGCCTTGCCAAGCCCTTGTTCATCTCCTCTGTTAATGGTTAAAATGGACTGTATGGTTCACTTCCATACTGAATCTCTTGTCATGCAAGTGGGTGTATTGCATAAAGAAAATATTGAATTCTATGTTCTGCCACACTGTACTTCAGAGATTCTTCTTGGCCTTCCTTGGCTGCAACGCCATTCTCCACAACTGGATTGGAGAACTGGAGAGATTATTCTTTGGGGACAATCCTGTCAAAATCTTTGCCTCCAACCACATCTGCGTAAAGTTGTTTCTCGCCTTCCTCCTTTACCTGGCCTGCCACCACCTTACCAAGATTTCTCTGACGTTTTCTGCAAGAAACAGGCTGAGTCTCTCCACATGGTCCTTACGATTGCCCTATTGATCTTCTGCCTGGTACCACTCCTCCTCGTGGGAGGATATACCCTCTATCGGTTCCTGAAACCAAAGCCATGGCTGAGTATATCCAGGAGAATCTCCAAAAGGGATTTATCCGTAAGTCCTCTTCTCCTGCTGGGGCTGGTTTCTTCTTTGTAGGGAAGAAGGATGGCTCACTCCGTCCATGCATTGACAAAAAGGGGACTTAACAAAATCACGGTCAAGAACCGTTACCCTCTACCTCTTATCTCAGAACTTTTTGACCGTCTACGTGGTGCCAAGGTCTTCTCCAAATTGGACTTACGTGGAGCGTATAACCTCATACTTATCCGCAAGGGAGATGAGTGGGAAAACTACCTTCAATACTCGTGACAGACATTTTGAGTATCTCGTAATGCCATTTGGTCTCTGCAATGCTCCAGCCGTTTTTCAAGAGTTTGTCAATGCTATCTTCCGTGATCTTCTCTACATCTCTACATCTGTGTTGTCGTATACCTAGATGACATCCTGATCTTCTCTTCCAACCTAGAGGAGCATCGTACTCATGTTTGTCTGGTTCTTCAGCGACTAGGGAAGAATCATCTCTACGCCAAACTGGAGAAATGCCTGTTCGAGAAATCTAGCCTTCTGTTTCTTGGCTACATTGTCTCTAACCAGCGCCTGCAGATGGATCCAGATAAATTGTCTGCAGTATTGGATTGGCCTTGTCCTTCAGGCATACGTGCTATTTAATGCTTTCTGGGGTTCGCAAACTATTATCGTCAATTTATCCCACATTTTTCATCCTTGATTGCTCCAATTGTGGCTCTCATTAAGAAGGCATCTAATCCTAAGTCTTGGCCTCAAGAGGCTGAAGAGTCCTACTCCTCTTTAAAGTCTGCATTTGCCTCTGCTCCCATGCTTACAAGACCTGATCCGGAGAGGCCCTTTGCTTTGGAGGTTGATGCCTCATCTATTGGAGCGGGTGCCGTTCTTACTCAGAAAAATGCCAAGGGCAAGACTGTTACTTGTGGGTTCTTCTCCAGGACCTTCTCTCCTGCTGAGAGGAATTACTCCATTGGAGATCGTGAACTCCTCGCTATCAAGCTAGCTTTGGAGGAATGGCGACATTTATTGGAAGGTTCTTCTCATTCCGTCAGCATCTAATCTGACCATAAAAATCTTCTATACCTTCAGTCTGCTCAGCTTTTGAACCCCCGCCAGGCAAGGTGGTAACTATTCTTTTTTTGGTTAAACTTCTTCATTCAGTTCGGTCTAGCAGACAAGAACATCAGGGCTGATGGTCTCTCCAGGTCCTCTGACGTCATTGGTTTGGACTCCACGCCTAGGCATATTATTCCTCCTGACTGTTTGATTCCTGCAGCTCCTGCTGAGATTCAGCAAGTTCCTCCGGGAAAATCCTTTGTGCCTGCCAGATTGAGACGCAAGGTCCTGAAATAGGGTAATTCTTCCTTCACAGCAGGACATCCTGGAATATGCAAGACTCTATTTCTTATCTCCCGGCATTACTGGGGCCCCATCTTGAACGTGATGTTTCTGATTTTGTTCGTTCCTGTGAAACTTGTGCCCGCGACAAAACTTCTCGACAAAGACCTGCAGGACTCTTTACAGCCTTTACCCATTCCAGAGGCTCCCTGGTCCCATATCGCCATGGATATAATCACCGATTTGCCACCATTTCATAATAACACTTATCTGGGTCGTTGTAGATCGATTTTCCAAAATGGCTCATTTCATTCCTCTACCAGGTCTTCCTTTTGCCCCACAGCTGGCAAAGTACTTCTTGTTGCATGTCTTTCGTTTACTTGGTCTTCCTCTGGACATCAATCTGGACTTCTCCACGGCCTACCACCCTCAGTCCAACGGACAGGTGCAGAGGGTTTATCAAATCCTAGAGACTTTTCTTTGGCATTTAGTTTCAACTCGCCAAGATGATTGGGTCGACCTTCTTCACTGGGCTGAATTCTCATATAATTATAAGGATTCCCAGTCCACGAGGTTGTCTCCCTTTTTGTTGTCTACGGACTCCATCCCCGTCCTCCCATTCCTCTCCCAGTCTCCTCCGGTGTGCCTGCTGTTGATGAGCTGGTCCATGACTTCTCTACCATCTGGCAACAGACCTGACAGTCGTTATCTCAGGCTTCTTCACGTATGAAGGCACAAGCGGATAAAAGTGGAAGACCTACTCCGTCCTTCTCTCCTGGTGACATGGTGTGGCTTTCATCCACGTACATCCGCTTCAAGATCCCCTGTTACAAGCTCGGTCCTCGCTACCTTGGTCCTTTCCAGATTCTACAAAAAATCAACCCTGTCTCCTACAAATTCTGTCTACCTGCTACGTTACGTATTCCTAATTCCTTCCATGTCTCTCTCCACAAGCCTCTTGTCAAAAACCGTTTTTCTCAAAATAATCTTGTCCCCACACCTGTCTCTGGCACTTCTGACATATTCAAGGCTAAAGAGATTCTTGTTACAAAGACTGTGAGAGGTAAACAATTTTTTTTTTGGTAGACTGGGAGGGTTACGGTCCTGAGGAGAGATCTTGGGAGCCTGAGGAGAACATCCTGGACCGTGACCTTCTCAGAAGTTTTCTGAGTCGAAAAAGGAGGGGGAGACAAAAGTTGGCCGTGAGCACATGGTCCGGTTACCTGCTGCTACCGGTGGGGCTGGGACTCGCATCGCGGGATGTGCCCGCATGCGAGCCCCAGTACGTCACTCACCTGGTGCTTCTCCTGCCCCAGCCTCTGCCTCTCTGCTCCGGTGCGCGTGTCCCCATCCTCTAGGGTGCGCGCACACCGGAGCTTTTAGATTTAAAGGACAAGTGCGCTCATTAGTGTGATTCACCTGTGGCTCATTTATATATTCCTACACTCGCCTCACTCCCCTGCAGGATCTTTGTTGCCTTGAGCCTGAGAGAAAGCATTCCTGTTTCTGCCTTGCCATGTATCTGATCCTTCGCTTTGTGACCCGACCTTACTTCTCTGCCGCCTGCCTATTGACCTCCTGCTACGTCCTGACTACGCAACTGTGCCGCCTGCTCTGACCTTCTGCTATCCAGACTACGAGCTGCCTTATCCCTCCTGTGCCTCACATCTCCTTAACCGCCTGTGTGGTCGAGCCGTGCCAGAAGTAGCGACCTTGGTGCCGCCTGGCGCAGCAAGTCTATCCCAGTCTATCCCGCTTTGCGGCAGGCTCTGGTGAAAACCAGCTGCACCTTAGACTCCGCTCCCTGGTACGGTCCGAGTCAACTGCCACACAGGTCCAGCAAATCCACATCCACTGGGGTTCCTGTCTTCTGAAGCGTGAGTGTTACACCTGCGAATATTCCTGACTATGTCAGCTCCCTCATTAAAGCTACTCTGCCATCATCTTCTTCCCCTCGCCCGAGTCCACTTCTTCATAGTAAAAGAGAGACTTATGGAATACTCTTGGGAAAATGGGGGTCTCCCCGCTCCCTTCCATAAGATATCCATATATGCCGACCTCTCAGCTGCCACTCTTCAGGCGCGAAGGGAGCTCGAGCCGATTACCATTGCCCTATGCTCAGCAAAAATTGCCTATAGGTGGGGCCTCCCAGTCAGTCTGTGGATCAAGCGGGGTGACTCCATTCATGTTGTCAACTCTATGATGGCCAAACCCTACTTTCCTCCTTGAATCTGGACCTTCCTCCAGCTAGAACATCCCGACCTCCATACGCACCGACTCGCTCCAGAAATGTGTGAACTGCTGGCATGTTTATTAAGCGAAGGGTGATATGTTTTTTTTCTCCATTGTCTTTTACTATGTTTCATTCCTACAAGAGCTGATCTGTTTCCTCCTTCATCTAGGCTTCAGTACGGACTCTACCCCCTCACATACCGGTTGGCTTCAGTGAGTTTGGCCATATGTTGTTCCTATATCTTTGTCTCACTTACTTACTTCTTGTGTTATGTTTTTGGTTCTTTACTTCACTTTTGACCGCTATGCATCTCTATGATTTAAGTGTGTTACCCACTTTCATCAAGAGGGTGCTTGCTGGCTGGGAGGCGCGCCCTCTTCCTTTATTATTGCTTTGCAAGACACATGTCATACCATTTGTCATTTTGTGTTATGGTGATAAATATAGCTAGCCTTAATGTTAATGGCCTTAATGTGCCACATAAACATTCCCATCTTTGGAAGGTGGTCCACAGGTTAGGATGTGATATTATCTGCATACAAGAAACACACCTCTTGCTAAACGATGCCCATAGACTGAAACACCCTGCCTTTCATCCCACGTTTCACTTCCACCACTCCTCCAAAGCAAGAGGAGTAATCATCGGAATTAAGAATACCGTTTTGTTCCTTTTAGAGGACAAGCTTATTGATCCCAATGGTAGATTTATCATATTGTATTATATTGTAAACTCTGCTAAACTTTCCCTTGTGTCTCTCTTTGCCCCAAACTCAAGGCAAATTAGTTTTTTAAACAATCTCCTCAAACGGGTTAAATGGAAAATTGGGGTTCTCTATTGATGTGTGGGGACTTTAATGCCGTTATGGACCCAACTATGAATTCCACTTCAAGTTCTCACCTTCCATCCACCTCACTTTCACCCTGGGCTTGGGAAAATGGGTTATATGATACTTGGAGAATACATCACCTGGAAGAGTGGAATTATACCCACTTGTCTTCTGCACACCATTCCTACGCCAGAATAGACATGATGCTATCCGACAGCCCACTTATTTCCATCGCGTTATGTTCTCACATCGGTATCCAGTCATGGTCTGACCATGCAGCAATTTCAGTTACGCTAGAAGACTCTGTTTCTTCCCACAAATCTCACATGTGGCGAATTAGTACATTCCTCCTCTCTCATAAGGAATTCTCCAGAAAACTGCAAACTGACATTAACGAGTTCTTCCATCTAAACAAACCCTAGGTATCGTGCCCTATCTTACTGTGGAACTGCCACAAAGCGTACATCAGAGGGATGTGCATTAAATATAGTTCAGCGCTCAAGCGTCAAAGGGAGCATAAAATTAACTCCTTACTTACTGAAATTCAGAATCTAGAATTGCTTAATAAGAGTAAACCTCCCCACAAACTACTTCCCTCTTTCTTTCTCTTAGATGTGACCTTAGATGTCATATGTTACTCTTATATGAAAAAGCGGCCCGCAAAACTAATTCCGTATACTATTTACAAGATAACAAAGCAGGTAAGCTGTTGGCTACACGCCTTAAAGCCCAATAACTGAAGTCCCACATCTCCTCCATGACTCATCCCACTTCTAAGCATATATTGTACACTCCGAAAGATATAGCAGATGGGTTCCAAACCTTCTATGCTTTATATAATCTAGAAATCTCCCGGATGCTTCTGAACCTGTGCAATCTTTTCTAAACAAGCTCAACCTACCCTCCCTCTCCACTTCCCAACTGGAAATGTTAAACGCCCCTATCTCTCTCTTTGAAATTCAAAAAGTTATCCACTCTCTCCCCTCAAATAAAGCCCCAGGACCAGACGGATTTACCAGCTCCTATTACAAGAAATTTAACGACAGTCTCCCCCCCCCCCCCCTTTCTAGTAGACTTCGGCAATGCAGCTATGTCTTCGGGCTCCCTTCCTAAAGAGAATTTACAGACTTAAATAACGACTATATTAAAACCGGGAAAGCCCTCTGTCACCCCACAGAATTATAGGCAAGGCCAATTTCCCTGTTAAACCAGGACCTAAAAATATTTGCTAAGTTACTTGCTTCACGCCTCGCCACCGTACTCCCACACCTTATTCAAAACGACCAATCTGGCTTCATCCCTGGGCGTCAAACATCTGACAATACAAGAAGACTTCTTCACATTTTTCATCATATCGAACTGTCTGAGACTCCTGCCCTGGTGTTAGCCCTAGACGCTGAGAAGGCGTTCAATTGTCTCAAATGGTCAAATGCCTTTGATGTCCTAAGGAGAATGGGTTTTGCGGGCAACATATTATCAGCCATATCCTCTCTCTACTCTAATACCACGGCCAGAGTACTCACAAATGGCACTCTCTCTGAGGAATTTAATATTACTAACGGTTCCAGACAGGGTTGCCCCCTCTCCCCCCTTATCTAAATTCTCTCCATCGAGCCCTTGGCCCAAGCCATTCACCTTGATGGAATCTCAGGAATACGGATTGGCTCTGCTACACACGTCATATCGCTGTATGCTGATGATTTAATTCTCTCATTAGCACACCCTTCTACTTCCCTTCCGGAAGTTGTGGAACACAACTAACTTTGGTAAACTCTCCTACTACTCCCTAAATGCTGCTAAAACCCCAAGCGCTCCCACTTAACATCCCCAGACAGGAACTTACTAACTTGCGCTCTAGCTTCCAATTTGACTGGAAATAGTTGGGTATTCACTACCTGGGGGTCCACCTTTTCTATCCACACTCTTCCCTCTATGATGCAAACTATGTCCCTCTCCTCTCTCACCTTCAAGCAGATGCCAATAAATTCTCAAAATTTGTTATCTCCTGGATGGGCAGAATTGCCACCTTTAAAATGTTCATGCTTCCCAAATTATTATATGCATTTAGAACACTTCCAATACTTCTTCCTGCTGCCTTTTTTAAACAAGCCCAACGTATTTTGTCAGATTTCATATAGGTAAATAAGAAACCTAGGCTAGCGGCCACTATAATGTTACATTCCAAAACTGGGGGCGGACTGAGCACCCCTGACATTAAAGGCTATTACATATCCACATTAGTGAACCATTTGAAACTGTGGTGGGCACCCAATCATTCTCCTCCATGGTTACCTGTAGAATCTTTCTCTATATATCCATGCTCCCTGCGAGACTTCCTGAGGTTACCTACCTGGAATCTACCTTCCCTTACACTCACTAACCCCATAGTGAAGGCCTCTTACTCAGCCTGGACTACATATTTATCCACTATAGATAAGTCACACTCCTCTGACCTCCACTCCATTCCCCTTCCCTTATTTCAGCTCTCCTTCCCTGATCTAGACCTACGTAAGTGGTTGGTCAAGGGAATTCAAACTGTAGGCCAATTATATCAGCAAAACACTTTACACTCTTTTGAATTCCTCCAGCACAAAATTGAGCTCCACAAATCAGAATTATACATATACCTGAGAATAAGACACTTATTGGCCACCCTGAAAGTGACCCCTTGGGTTTGGATGTCATGATCAATCGTCTTCTCTCCTCACCACTGAAGGGTCTTAAACCGTTCTATTCCTCTATGTTACAAACTACAACATTTGCAAAAAATCTTATCCCTTGAGGCTATGGGAAAGAGATCTAGCTATTCCCACAGAACCAGACGACTAGAAAAACGTGTTTCGATGTCTTAATCGTGCGCTTCAGTGCTCTTCACATATTGAGTCCGCATATAAGACCATCTTGAGATGGTATTACACTCCCGACAGGATAGCCAAACTATACCCGGGATCTTCTCCATATTGCTGGAGAGATAGCGGCCAAGTAGGTTCTCTATATCATATATTATGGTCCTGCCAAGTCATCTCCCCATTTTGGAACGATTGCAGGGCACTGATAGAAGGCCTGCTGCACTCTCCCCTAGATTGGTCCCTTGCACTGGTCTTACTATTTCTGGGAACTAACTCTGTGCTTGTTATCTTTAGAGACCTTTTTTGCATCATCTGCATTTTTGTTAAAACTTCTCTAGCTAGTTATTGGAAATCCCCTACTGTTCCATCCAAAGACACCCTCATCCAGAAACTAGACACTACATATTCATTTGAGAAAGTACTGGCTATGGGCTCGGGAGATATGAAAAAGTTTCATGCGAGATGGGCCCTGTGGAAGTCATCCCCCCTCTGTAAGGATATTTGAATTTTGAATTTGTCTTCTAGAATTTTACGCATAATAGTGATAATTACACCAATTCATCATCCTACCCATATTATGCACCAAGTGGCCCTAGGCCATTTCTTGCTTGTCACCTGTTGACACAATGTCCCATACCCCTCTGTACATGACACGTGGCTGGCTGCGAGGACACGGAGAGGCAGGAGGTGAGTGACGGGCTGGGATTCGCATGCGGGCGAGTCCCACGGTGCGTATCCCAGCCCCGCCGGCAGCGGGTACATGGGCAAAGAGTGCTCCCGGCCAGCGTGACCGGCCGGAGCACAGGCGTTACAGTACCCCCCCCCCCTTTGGTCTCCCCCTCTTCTTTGGAATTCAGAGAGTTCCCCACTACATGAGACCAGGGGGTTTCTGGAATGGGCAACTGGCAAGGAAGAATGTCCTCAATTCAAGACTTTAAGTCTGAGTTTAACAGGCACAGAAGATATCACAGGGGGAACAAGACAGTGATCTTGGCAATATTGTCCCCAACAAGTGATTTCTCCAGTTTTCCAGTTGAGATGTGGAGAATGACGTTGAAACCAAGGAAGACCATGAAGAAGCTCCGAAGTACAATGTGGAAGCACATAGAACTCAATTTGTTCCTTATGCAAATGTCCTACTTGCATGTCGAGGGATGTCGAGGGAAATTGCACCTTACAGTTCAGATTTTGTCCATTAACAGAAGAGATGTAGAAGGGCTTGGCAAGACGAGACACTGGAAGACGGTATTTATCGACATGGGAGGCACCAATGAAGTTACCTGTGGAACCGGAGTCCAAAAGAGCAGAAGCGATGAAAGATGTCTTGGCAGAGGTAAACACTTGAACTTAGGTGGTCAAGCGAGGAGAGGAAATATGCACATCAAGGGATGCCACTCCAACTTGTCCAAGATGAGAGCGTTCTCCCAGACGGGGAGGACATACAGAACAGTCTTTGAGAAAGTGTTTGGGACTGGCACAATATAGGCACAAATTCTCATTGCGTTGACGGAATCTTTCCTGCTGCGTTAAGTGAAAACGGTCCACTTCCATAGCCTCTTTGGCAGGAGGCAAAGTAAAGACAGTAGAGGTGGATGTTGGAACACGGGTCCCAGACGAGGTAATCACTGTGTTCGGGCAGGTTCTTTTTCCAAAGGAAGTTCTTCCTGCCTCTCGGCAAAACACACATCAATTCGAGTGGCTAAAAGGATAAGTTCGCTCAGGTTAGTCAAAGAATCTCGTGCAGCAAGAGCATCCTTGATTCGAGAGGAAAGTCCTTTTTAAAAGGTAGCACTCGTCGTTCCAAGAAAGTTCAGAGGCAAGAGTGCGGAACTGAAACGCATAGTCGCCAATGGAGGAGTTCCCTTGGCAGAGGTTCAGTAGAGCCGTCTCGGCAGAGGAGGCTTGCACGGGTTCTTCAAATGCATTGCAGAATTCTGCAAGGAAGGCTGACAGGTTCAAGGAGACTGGATCTCTACGATCCCAGAGAGGAGTAGCCCAGCCCAAAGCTTTTCCAGATAGTAGACTGAACACAAACTCCACACAAACTCCGTCAGGAACAAATCCGCCATTAGTTCAAGATGGATAGAACACTGTGTCACAAAGCCTCTACACAGCTTGGGATCTTGGGATACTTTGAAGGCAAGGACAGACAAAGTTTGGTCCCGGAGGAAGCTGCAGACACAGAAGGAGGCTCAGGAACAGGTGGCTGCTGCTGTTGTTGCTGCTGAGCGGCAAGGAGCTGTTGCACCATGGCTGAGCGTTGATTCACTTGTTGCGCCTGACAGGGATTCATGGCCGGATCTTACTGTAACAGGTCATGGCAGGTGGTAAATCCTCTGGGCCTGTGTGGATGATGACGTGAGCCGTGCCAGGGAGCGGAGTCTATGGTGCCGCTGGTTTTCACCAGAGCCCACCGCAAAGCGGGATAGTCTTGCTGCAGCAGGCGGCACCCAGGTCGCTACCCCTGGCACGACTCGTCCACACAGGCAGCTGGGAGGCAGCGAGGCACAGAAGGAGACTGGCAGGACGTGGCAAGATGGCAAGGTGGCACTGGCCCTTTAAGAGTGAGATCTCCGGCACGCCCGCGCCTGTGGAGGCAGGGGCACGTGCCGGGGCTGTGAGGACACAGAAAGGCGGGAGGTGAGTGACGGGCTGGGAGTCGCATGCGGGTGTGTCCCGCAATGTGAATCCCAGCCCCACCAGCAGCGGGGACATAAGCAAAGAGCGCTCACGGCCAGCATGTCTGGCCGGAGCATAGGCGTTGTATATATATATATATATATATATATGCACATAAATAAATAAATAGTTTAAAAAACAACGGTTTTATTGGAGGGAGAGCCAAGGAGAGGGATTGACAAGGGACCCTTCAGTGCCCAGAACCGAAGGCAGGGGCCAAGAAGTCGCCGCCTATGCTGGACTGATTCATTTTAATGAATGTGAGTCTGTCTATGGAGTCTGTGGACAGACGGGTCCGCTTGTCTGTGACCACCCCACCTGCCGCGCTGAATATCCGCTCAGACAGTACGCTGGAGGGCGGCAAGACAGTAACTCCACCGCATAATGAGCTAGCTCTTGGCAGGTGTCCAGCCTGGAAACCCAGTACTCCATGAGGTCGTAGGTGGTCATGCAGTGGAGGCAGAGGTCTAGCTGCCAGTACCAGTACTGCGCACTGCTGGTGGCGCTGCTACAACCACCCCGCATCTGTTCCCACTCCCGCCAGTGGTTTACTCTCAGGTGCTGGGTTAGGGCAGTGGTACCCAGCCGGGCCAAAGACCTCCCTCTCCTCACCCTGGCATGGCACAGCTGACAAATGCCTATAGCAGCACCATCTGCTACCAGGGTGAAGTAAGCCCAAACAGGTGACTTAAGCATCGACCTCCTGTCAGATGCACCTGTTCGGGCTCAGTGCGCACAGGTGGAGCTGGCTGTTGCCTCCTCCTGCTGCCATTACCAGTGGAGCCCCTGATGCTGGTCTCCCTGGGGACCTGGCGCACCATTTCCCTAGGGTGCCTACCTTCCTCGTCACTGCTGCTATGAACTGATAAGGGAGATGGCACCCATTCTGGGTCACCCTCCTCTTCACCCCTGATATGTCAGACCCAGGGCCAAACTGTGGTGGACTGAGGGGAACAGCAGACATGGAGCCCCTGACCTGGTTCCACCGTCCCCTTGCGGATTCCTGGGTGTGACTAGGTTCGGGGGTTCATTGGCTAAAACCACCCACACCAGTTGAGAGGGAGGTCACTGGGGTACTAACAACCGTTACCCATCCTCCTCCTCCTCTTCCATCATCCCTTCCAAAAGGTCCTGAGCATCAGCACTGAAATGGAGATTAGCCTGATGCATTACCTCCCCCAAGAGGTGCCTCTCACTGTCACTGTTAACCAGGAGAAGGCTAGATTCTTGAGGGCTGGTCCTGCAGGAACCAGAGCGCTGCTGCTCGGAGCCGGGGCAGAGGAATCTGTGGCACTGGCTTGTGCCACAAGAGCCACTACTTCCTCGGCATCCTGTGAGGAAATGGGGAGGATGCCACCACCAAAAAAGTCACTAATGAGACCGACACCCCTGCCACCTGCACCTGACCCTCTAGAGGAGCTGCCCCATGCTGGCAGTGGTCCAGCACTGGAACCAACTCCCCTACCCCTGCTGCCTGAACGGCCATGAGAACTACCCATTGTAGCTGTGGGGAAAACTTTATTGGGATGGGGACTCTGGGGCAAAAATTACGTTAACTAACAAATGACACAGACACTGACAAAGACACTAACAATTAAACTTAATGCTAATAAACTTTTTTTTTAAACACACACCAAAGACAGACAATCAGGCAGACACTGACACAGACACTACTAACTATACCAACTAAACAATAAAAAAAACTAAAAACTAAAGCTAACTTTTTTTTTTTTTTACATGGACACTAAACTAAAACACGCCTAAAGCCTACACTATACTTTACCTAAACTAACTCTATACCCTACACTAAAAACTATCTGCTAAACTAACCTACTCTATCTAACACTATAAATTCACTAGATGATTTGCTTTGCTTTTAAAAAAGCAAAGCACTAACTCTATACCCTACACTAGAACCTATCTGCTAAGCTAGCCTACTCTAACACTATCTTATTTGCTGGAAAATTTGCTTTTAAAAAAACACTTGAAAGCACACAGACAGTATTTAAGACAAAAAAAATAAATTTGAATATTCGTAATTGCGAATATATAACGCTATATTCACAATATTCGCGAAATCACAAAGCTGCAATTTTAGTGATAAAAATATGCATTGCAAATATTCACGCGCAACACTAAAGATCATCCTGCAGTAAAAACATGAGAGAAATGCAGTACACATTTAACATATGAATACAGCCTAAATATTTTAAATCTTCAGAAAATACATCAATTGTGCTTATGGGTCACACCACTTTCTTCCTCAATATTCCTTTAAAAAACAAACAAAAAACACACTTGAGTATATATATATATATATATATATATATATATATATATATACAGCAACAGAAGAATGCAGCAGCACACTGCCAGCACAAGGATATAGGTGCAACATGAATATGCAGTTAAAACATGGAGAGCTATACAGCTATGGTGTAATAGATGCAAATGTGAAACTATGAAATAGTGAGGCACTTAGCTCGCAAATTTGTCTCCGCCGGCGGTCAAATAGCTTGGACCGTCCCACCGCGATAAGGTAGCCTCCTGGGACGGACCCTACACTGTGAATATGCCTCTGTGTGAACAGTTCAGTAAGCATGGCAGGATCTGGAACATCCAAGCCACCTTATATACACACACCTGATAGAGGTGGGTGGGGTGCAAGGCCAACATGGAGGTAGCCACTCCCCCGTATGTGCAATACAGACAAAGAATAAGTCAGCCAGCACTTTAGTTGATACCAAACTATTATATGGACCTGGCCATATTATATGGACCTGGCCATATCTAGCCTAGTAGCGTGCACCTGTAGGCCAGGTCCATATAATAGTTTGGTATCAACTAAAGTGCTGGCTGACTTATTCTTTGTCTATATATATATACACACATATATATATATATATATATATATATATATATATATATATATACGCAAATATATATATATATATATATATATATATATATATATATATACACATATACTTGAGTATTAGCCGACCCGAATATTAGCCAAGGCACCAAGTTTTACCACAAAAAACTGGGAAAACTTATTGACTTGAGTATAAGCCTAGGATGGGAAATGCAGCAGCTACTGGTAAATAGTTTTGCAACAGCTGGAGGCACCATGTTCAGGAAACACTGAGATTTAATAGATATGAGATAGATTAATAGATACATAGAAGATAGAATTAAAAGGTGTCAGTTGGGATTCTTTTTTTTTGTATATCTATGTATCATCCTGTATAATTGGTGTCTACCATGATCCTATCAAAAGGTCACTCCCTAAACCATAACCACACCAAAGAAAAAGACTGGAGTATATATACCATATAAAATCCGACTATCTTTATTAGAATACAATATAAAATAAAAATACACAACATACTGGAAGAGATGAATATAAGTACAGATCCTGAACTGCTGCCGAGGTACTATAATGTATAAAAAGCTTGATGCACTAATACTACTTATGCATATCAAAAAATTGTATATGCATATACTGTAAATCACAAATATCAGCACTAAGACAGAAAGAATAATATAAAGATATAATACAGACAGGATAAATCAAACTCTCATAAGTAAGGACTCTAAGGTGCAAACTGCATACCGCTGTGGAGTGGTGAGTCTCACTGTCAACCTATATCACCTATATAAGGAAAGGCATGGTCAAAATAAAGTGTCTAATGCTGTAAACAATAACCGTGGTAAAGTGCATAGTGGTTACCCATATTATAGTCAGCGTACCTCGGCACCCCAACGCCGTTTCGTATCTCACTTTCTCAAGGGGCCGCCGTCTACTTTCTATTTATAGGATGGAATACTTATGTCCGGATAACCTGGAACTTGGTGTCACGTGATCTCAATTTCATTGGCGCAGGCTAGGAGTTCTGCTCTACTCTGCCCCACTTCCGTCGCCCGATCCGGAGGGCGTAGGCCCGGGCTGACAACCGAGCATGCGCCGTCCAGGCAAGGGGCGGCCGGGGCAGGACCACTGGAATCAGGGCTCCACGCATGCGCTATAAGCGCGATCACGGATTTAAGTGAAGATAATGGGAACTTAATCAACTAACTTTAAGCTGCAGCCAAATCACTACTCCACAGGTATCAATAATTAACCACATTGTGATGTAATTAAAATATGCATAAAATAAACTAATCCAATTGCACAATTTACACAATCCGCTACCAAAATCCCCAGAACATCGTAATATACAAAATTATAAATAAAATTTCATATACAAAAATGCATACACCGTGAATGTTATTCATATATTAAAAAACTTATATACTAAAGTGTGTTAAACCAATATCATAAAGTTCTTGAAGAACACCCGTGTTATATGTTATTGTTGTAGTGGTTTATAAAAATGGATAATAATATCCATAAAATTAATAGGAGGAGTGAACAGTGCCCAATTATCCTCCATAAAAGTACAATGGACAAAATATGTAATATTAAATATAATATTGTATGTGCGGTGCTGGGCACCAGCCTGGATGCCCCAGGGTGGCTGTCCAGCAACCCACACACAATGAATTAGCATTAAGTGGTGTGTGGTGAAAAAAATGTGAAAAAAATATAAAAAAACTAAATTTTTTATTATAATATAAACACTCCTTACACTGCAATACAGCCTAAATATTTTAAATCTTCAGAAAATACATCAATTGTGCTTATGGGTCACACCACTTTTTTCCTCAATATTCCTTTAAATAACAAACAAAAAACACACTTGAGTGTATATATATATATATATATATAAGAGCAAAATCATCGGTAGTTGCAGTATCTTGTAATACCTTTTTTATTGGACTAACAAGATTATGTAGAGACAAGCTTTCGGGATTCCTCCCTTTATCAAGTCATAAGCATTTCTGAGCTCATAAGGAGAAAACACAGGTTCTATCTCACAAAATATGCAGGGGTTAAAACAACATATGTGGAGAATGGACATTAAGTTGGGCCATAAATTGTATAGCTATAGGACGATAGATACAGATAAGGGTGAGGGGGGGGGGGGCTGGAGAGCAGAGGTGAGAATGGTGGTTACGCGGGACAGAGGACTATTTTACTACAGAGCCATAGACTGCAGATAAGACTTAGACAGGGGGAGCAGGGGTGTAATGGTGTTAGAGCAGGGAGAGGGAAGACAGTTTAGCAAAGGTTATAGGAAATTTTGATAATGGGATAAGAAGCTTAAATCCACATTAAGTCCTCTGTTCTTGGAGTCATAAAGAACTATCATTTTGGCTTCAAATGTCTTTCTTTCCTGGTTGTTCTTGAAGTTTCCTTTCAGGATCTTGATTTTGAGGTCCTGTAGGGAGCGACCTGTTTGGGTGAAATGGTGTCCAACTGGGGTGCAATAGTCCTTTTCTCTATGGTTGTTGATGGACGATCTGTGGAGGTTCATCCTTTTATTGAGTGGCTGACTGGTCTCACCAATGTAACATCCCAGGTCACACTTGGTGCATTGTATCATGTAAACTACATTCTCTGTGGTGCAGGAGTACTGTCCCTTGATGTTGTATGTCTTGTTGTTGTGGGAGGCCTCAGAATTTGTGCAGATGTTTTGACAGAGTTTACAGCGCGGTTTGGCGCAGGGTTTGGTCTCATTGTCTGTATCTGATGTGTCTGTGGGTAGTTTCCTATTGACCAGCTTTTGTTTTAAGTTGGGTGGTTGTCTGAAGGCCAAGATGGGTGGTTCAGGAAAGATTTGCTTTAACACCTCATCTTCTGCTAGTATTGGCTGCAGGTCCTTGATGATTTTGCGTATTTCCTCAAGGGTGGGATTGTATGTGGTTACCAGTGATATGCGTGATGAGGTTTGTTTCTCTCTGTATTGCAGTAGGTGTTCACGTGGTGTTTGAAGAGCAGAGTGGATTTTCTTATGGATGGTCCTTGGTTTGTAACCTTTTTGTTTAAATGTCTCAGCTAGCGTTTGTAGATGTGTGTCTCTGTCATCAGGGTTGGAGCAGATGCGGTGGTACCTGATGGCTTGGCTGTATATGATGCCTTTCTTGGTGTGGGACGGATGGGAACTTGAATTGTGTAGATAGCTGGATCGGTCTGTGGGTTTTCTGTATACAGATGTCTGTATTGTGTCCTTGTTTATAGTTACAGTGGTGTCCAGAAAGTTTACACTTTCTGTAGAGAAGTCCATTTTGAGTTTGTTGGATTTATTAAATGTGTTGAAGGCATCATGAAATTGTTTGAGTTTATCCTCTCCTTCAGTCCAAACAATGAAAATATCATCAATGTATCTGTAGTATCTGTAGGGTTTGTGAATTTGGGTATTCAGGAATCGCTCTTCAAGGTCAACCATGAACAGATTGGCATATTGTGGTGCCATGCTGGTCCCCATAGCAGTTCCCATCATCTGTAGGTATATTTCACTGTTGAAGCTGAAGTAGTTGTGTGTGAGAATGAATTCTATTAGTTTGGTGATGATCTGAGGGCTGTATTTCTGGTTGTGGGTCTGGGAGGAGAGGAACAGTGAGCAGGCCTCAATTCCATCTCTGTGTGGGATGTTACTATACAGAGATTCTACATCCATTGTTACCAATATGGAGTTGGCAGGCAAGTTCGTAATCTGACTCAGTTTGTTAAGAAAGTCAGTGGTGTCCTGTATGAAGCTGCTGGTGCATGTAACAAAGGGTTTTAGTGTGTTTTCTACCAAACCAGATATCTGTTCAGTTAATGTGTCCATACCTGTTATTATTGGTCTACCAGGGTTTCCAGATTTGTGGGAGCATGTAGAATGTCCCTGTTTTGGGATCGGTGGGTAGAAGGATCTCTAATCCTTTTTGTGAGTCCTTTGGGAAGGATTGAATTAATTTTCTTAGTTCCGTGGTGAATTCTTTGGTGGGGTCTTCTGTCGGTTTCTTGTAGTATGTAGTGTCTGACAATTGTCGGTTTCCCTCTTTGATGTAGTCCTGGGTGTTCATGATCACTACTGCTCCTCCCTTGTCTGCTGGTTTGATTGTGATGGCTTGATTATTTCTTAAGTTTTTGATGGCCTCTCTTTCCAATACTGAGAGGTTGTAGTAGGTTTTATGGTGGTGTTTAGTGACTAAGGATGCTGTTCTTAGTCTGAAGCTTGCAATGTAGCTGTCCAGTTTGCTGTTACGTCCTGGTGCTGGGGTGAAGTGGGAATTCTTTTTCTTGATGTTGTAATCCAAGGTGGTAGTGATTGTGTCCCCTTTGTCATGAAATAATTCTTTAAGTCGTAGTCTTCTAAAGAATTCTTCCAAGTCTGAGTATAGTTTAATGTCATCTAGTTTGGTGCTTGGACAGAATGAGAGTCCTTTAGAGAGAACAGATCTCTCAGGCTTGGAAAGTTCATAATCTGAAATGTTTATAATTCCAGAGTTGTCTGTATTGATGTCAGGCGTAGTTGTGGGACCATTGGTTGTTTCAGTCCTTCTATTGTTTGTAGTGATCCTAATATTCCTCTCTGTTTGGTGCTTGTAGAAATCTTGGGAGAGTTTGCCCAGTTTCTTATTTTTCTTCATGAAAAGATCTCTTATTTGGTGGTTGTGGAAGTTTTGCATATCCATTTCCACTTGTTTGGCCATGTGTTGATCCTATTCTTGTAAAAACTGAAGTACGGATGTTTTTGTATTTTGAATGTCTTGTATTTTCCTGTATAGAAGGTGGATAAGATGGTTCCTAAGTTTTTCGCTGGTGCGTTGGCAGAGATCTTGAGCATATTGCAAGTTATGCATTGTAGAAACTGGATTTTTGATCCTTAGTCCCTTGGGGATGAGTCTTCTTTTCTTACAGTGAGACAAGAAGTATTTATCACTGTGAAGCTGTGTTTCTTTTCTGGTGAGCTTGAAGATTTGCGTTGTTAAGCGGCTGTATGCAGTATCTTCCATAGTAGCCATATTAGTCCAGTGATGCAAAAAGCAAAATCATCGGTAGTTGCTACCCACAGACACATCAGATACAGACAATGGGACCAAACCCTGCGCCAAACCGCGCTGTAAACTCTGTCAACACATCTGCACAAATTCTGAGGCCTCCCACAACAACGAGACATACAACATCAAGCGACAATACTCCTGCACCACAGAGAATGTAGTCTACATGATACAATGCACCAAGTGTGACCTGGGATGTTACATTGGTGAAACCAGTCAGCCACTCAATAAAAGGATGAACCTCCACAGATCGTCCATCAACAACCATAGAGAAAAGGACTATTGCACCCCAGTTGGACACCATTTCACCCAAACAGGTCACTCCCTACAGGACCTCAAAATCAAGATCCTGAAAGGAAACTTCAAGAACAACCAGGAAAGAAAGACATTTGAAGCCAAAATGATAGTGTCAGGATCCAGACTGGTATGCAGCGAGGACACTGGAGGTGGATCCTCTGTGTCAGTGAGGTGATGGCGTGGGCCGTACCAGGGGAACGGAATCTAAGGGGTTACTGGTTTTCACCAGAGCCCGCCGCTAAGCGGGATGGACTTGCAGCGGCAGGTAACCCCCAGGTCAACACCACTGACAGCTGAGACAGGCGCGGTACACAGGGACAAGGCAAGAGCAAGGTCGGACGTAGCAAAAGGTCCGGGCAGACAGCAAAGGGTCGTAGTCAGGGGCAACCGCAAGGGTCTGGATACACAGGCTTGGGATACACAAAACGCTTTCTCAGGGCACTAAGGCAACAAGATCCGGCAGGGACAGGAAGGGGAAGTGGGTTTTTATATGAATGGGAGTGATTGACAACTGATTGGGCCAGGCACCAATTAGTGGTGCACTGGCCCTTTAAATTTCAGAGAGCCGGCGCGTGCGCGCCCTAGAGAGTGGGGCCGCGCGTGCCGGGACGTGACAGTCGGGGAACGGGACAGGTGAGTGGATTGGGATGCAACTCGCGGGCGGGCGCGTCCCGCTACGCGGATCGCATCCCAGCCGGCAGTGACAGTGCAGCGCTCCCAGTCAGCAGGTCTGACCGGGGCGCTGCAGACAGGAGAACGCCGCGAGCGCTCCGGGGAGGAGCAGGGACCCGGAGCACTCGGCGTAACAGTACCCCCCCTTAGGTCTCCCCCTCTTTTTGGAGCCCAGGAACCTATGGATGAGCTCCTTGTCGAGGATATTGTCCTCGGGCTCCCAAGACCTCTCTTTGGGGCCACAATTCTCCCAGTCAATAAGAATTTTTTTTTTGCCTCTGGCAACCTTGGAGGCGAGGATTTCTTTTACCGCGAAGACATTAGAGGAGCCAGAGACAGGAGCAGGAACGGTGACCTTGGGGGAGAAGTGGTTAAGAACGAGAGGTTTGAGAAGGGAAACATGAAAGTAGTTAGGAATACGAAGAGAAGGAGGAAGATGAAGCTTGTAGGAGACAGAGTTGATTTGACTTTTGACTTTAAATGGTCCAAGGTAACGTGGACCCAGCTTGTAGCTAGGAACACGAAACCGGATATATTTGGCAGAGAGCCACACTTTGTGACCAGGAGCGAAGACAGGAGGAGTTCTTCTCTTTTTATCTGCATGTCTCTTCATTCCAGACAAGGCCAGTAGGAGTGACTTTTGAGTCTCCTTCCAGATAACGGAGAAGTCCCGGGTTACTTCATCCATGGCAGGAACTCCAGAAGAAGTGGGAATGGGGAGGGGGGGGCAGAGGGTGACGGCCGTACACCACAAAGAATGGGGATTTGGCGGAGGATTCAGAATTTTTTTAATTGTACGAGAATTCAGCCCAGGGCAGAAGGTCGACCCAATCATCTTGGCGGGAGGAGACAAAATGTCGCAAGTAGTCACCAAGAATCTGGTTTACTCTTTCCACTTGTCCATTGGATTGGGGGTGATAGGAGGACGAGAATTTTTATTTGATCGTTCATTGATTACAGAGAGCTCTCCAAAATTTTTACACAAATTGAACGCCTCTATCCGAGACGATATGCGTGGGAAGCCCGTGAAGACGTAAAATGTGCAGAAAAAATTGCTTCGCCAACTACTGTGGCACAGAAGGAAGGCCTGGAAGCGGAATGAAGTGAGCCATTTTGGAAAAACGATCAACGACCACCCAGATGACGGTGTTGCCATGGGAAACGGGAAGATCTGTAATGAAATCCATGGCAATTTGGGACCATGGTTACTCAGGGACGGGCAAAGGAAGGAGGAGTCCAGCAGGCTTCTGGCGAGGGGTTTTATCCCGGGCACAAACAGTACAGGCCTGAACAAAATCAGTAACGTCACCCTCTAGTGTAGGCCACCAATACAGACGGGAGATTAGCTGAATGGACTTTTTAATGCCAGCATGACCAGCCAGGTGAGAAGAATGCCCCCATTTGAGGATCTTGAGGCGAAGGCGTGGAGGAACAAAAGTCTTTCCAGGGGGGGTTTGCCCCAGTGAGGCTGGAGCAGAGGAGACCAGGCACTCAGGTGGTATAATATGCTGCAGAGGGGCTTCAGACTCAGAGGCATCAGAGGAACGAGAAAGGGCATCAGCTCTGACATTCTTGTCAGCGGGACGAAAGTGTATCTCGAAGTTGAAGCGGGCAAAAAACAACGACCATCTAGCCTGGCGAGGATTCAGACGCTGAGTGGACTGGACGTAAGACAAATTCTTGTGGTCAATATAAATGACAATGGGGTGTTTGGAACCCTGCAATAGATGTCTCCACTCCTCAAGTGCTAACTTGATGGCCAGCAGTTCACGATCTCCAATAGAGTAGTTCTTTTCTGCCGGAGAGAAAGTCTTTGAGAAAAAAACCACAAGTAATGTTACGTCCTGTAGCGGTTTTTTTGCAAAAGTATGGCTTCGGCTCCGACTGAGGAAGCGTCTACTTCCAGGAAGAATGGTTTCAACGGATCAGGTCTGGACAGAACTGGTGCAGAGGCGAATACAGCTTTGAGACGATTGAAGGCCTCATCCGCTTGTGGAGGCCACGACTTAGGATTAGCATTCTTCCTGGTCAGAGACACAATAGGGGCCACAATGGTGGAGAAGTGGGGAATAAACTGTCGATAATAGTTGGCGAATCCCAGGAAGCGTTGGATAGCACGGAGTCCAGAAGGGCGTGGCCAATCCAAAACCACCGACAGTTTATCTGGATCCATTTGAACCCCTTGGCCAGAGACTAGGTAACCTAGGAAAGGAAGACTGCTGCATTCAAAGAGACATTTTTCAAATTTAGCGTACAGGTGGTTTTCACAGAGTCTTTGCAGCACTTGAAGGACATGGCGACGGTGTTCCTCTAAGTTAGAGGAAAAAATCAAAATGTCATCCAAGTAGACCACAACACAGGTATACAAAAATTCCCAAAAGATCTCATTAACAAAAGTCCTGGAAGCCTGCAGGGGCGTTGCAGAGCCCAAAGGGCATAATTAGATATTCAAAATGTACATCCCTGGTATTGAAAGCGGTTTTTCACTCATCACCTTTGCGGATGCGAATAAGATTATGCGCGCCCCTTAAGTCCAGTTTGGTGAAGATACTTGTTCCGCGTAGACGGTCAAAGAGTTCGGAGATCAAAGGCAGGGGATAGCGGTTTTTGATGGTAATCTTATTTAAACCGCGGTAGTCAATACATAAGGACGTAAGGATCCATCCTTTTTAGAAACAAAGAAGAACCCAGCTCCAGCAGGGGATGAGGATTTCCAAATAAAACCTCTCTTTAGGTTCTCCTGGATATATTCCGTCATGGCTTGAGTCTCTGGGGCTGACAGAGGGTAAATCCTGCCACGGAGCGGAGTGGTACCAGGAAGGAGGTCAATGGGACAATCATAAGGTCTATAAGGAGGTAAGATCTCTGCTTGCTTTTTGCAGAATACATCTGAAAAGTCCTGGTAATCCTTGGGAAGGTCCAGTAAAGAAGAAGCCTCAGGGGTTTGACAAGTGGGAGAAGATGTGAGACATCGCTTGTGACAAGAAGGACCCCAACTTTTTATCTCCCCGGTGGTCCAGTCGAGGGTAGGAGCATGACGCTGGAGCCACAGCAGGCTGAGAAGAACTTCAGAGGTGCAGTTAGGCAGAACGAAAAATTACATTTTTTCATTGTGAAGTCCAATGCTCATGGGCAGGGGTTCAGTGCGGTAGCGCACAGTGCAGTCCAATTTCTCTCCGTTTACAGAAGAGATAAAGAGCGGCTTGACGAGACGGGTTACTGGAATACTGAACCTATTAACGAAAGAGGCCAAGAGTCCAAGAAGGCCACTGCTGAGAAGGAGGAGGTGGCAGAAGGAGAAATCCGCACAGGTACAGTCAGACGTGGAGAGGCTGAATTCACACCAAGTGTCGTTTCACCCTTGTGAAGTAGGTGCGTGCGTTTCTCCTGACGCGCAGGGCGGATAGGACAGTCTTTTAGGAAATGTTCGGTACTAGCACAGTACAGGCACAAATTCTCATTTCGGCGGCGAGACCTCTCTTGTAGGGTCAGGCGAGACCGATCCACTTGCATAGCCTCCTAGGCGGAAGGAACAGGAACAGATTGCAAAGGACGTTGGAAGAGAGGAGCCGGGGAGAAAAACTGCCTGGTGCGAACAAGATCCTTTTCCTGTCGAAGTTCCTGGCGTCTTTCCGAGAAACGCATGTCGATGCGGGTGGCCAAATGGATGAGTTCTGACAGATTTGCAGGAATTTCTCGTGCGGCCAGGACATCTTTGATGTTACTGGATAAGCCTTTCTTGAAGGTCACGCAGAGGGCCTCATTATTCCACGACAGCTCTGAGGCGAGGGTGCTGAACTGGATGGCGTATTCACCCACAGAAGAACTCCCTTGGACTAGGTTCAGCAAAGCAGTCTCGGCTGAGGAAGCTCGGGCTGGCTCCTCAAAAACACTACGTACTTCAGAGAAGAAGGACTGGATAGTAGCGGTGGCGGGATCGTTGCGGTCCCAAAGCGGTGTGGCCCATGACAAGGCCTTTCCAGACAGGAGACTGACCACAAAAGCCACCTTAGATCGTTCAGTAGGGAATTGGTCCGACATCATCTCCAGGTGTAGGGAACACTGGGACAGGAATCCACGGCACTGTTTAGAGTCCCCATCAAACTTGTCCGGTAGAGACAGGCGGAAGCTGGGAGCAGCCACTCGCTGCGGAGGAGATGCAGGAGCTGGCGGAGGAGATGATTGCTGTAGTTGCGGCAGAAGCTGTTGCAGCATAACGGTCAGTTGAGTCAGCTGCTGTCCTTGTTGCGCGATCTGCTGTGATTGCTTGGCGACCACGGTGGTTAGGTAAGCGACACTAGTCAGTGGGACCTCAGCGGGATCCATGGCCGGATCTACTGTCAGGATCTGGACTGGTAAGCAGCGAGGACACTGGAGGTGGATCCTCTGTGTCAGTGAGGTGATGGCGTGGGCCGTACCAGGGGAACGGAATCTAAGGAATTACTGGTTTTCACCAGAGCCCGCCGTAAAGTGGGATGGACTTGCAGCGACAGGTAACCCCCAGGTCGTTCCACTCAACCCCACTGACAGCTGAGACAGGCGCGGTACGCAGCGACAATGCAAGAGCAAGGTCGGATGTAGCAAAAAGGTCAGGGCAGGCAGCAAAGGGTTGTAGTCAGGGGCAACGGCAAGGGTCTGGATACACAGGCTTGGGATACACAAAACGCTTTCTCAGGGCACTAGGGCAACAAAATCCGGCAGGGACAGGAAGGGGAAGTGGGTTTTTATATGAATGGGAGTGATTGACAACTGATTGGGCCAGGTACGTGACAGCCAGGGAACGGGACAGGTGAGTGGATTGGGATGCGACCCGCAGGCGGGCGCGCCCCGCTACGCGGATCGCATCCACGCCGGCAGTGACAGTGCAGCGCTCCCGGTCAGCGGGTCTGACCGGGGCGCTGCAGACAGGAGAACGCCACGAGCGCTCCGGGGAGGAGCAGGGACCCGGAGCGCTCGGCGTAACAGATAGTTCTTTATGACTCCAAGAACAGAGGACTTAATGTGGATTTAAGCTTCTTATCCCATTATCAAAATTTCCTATAACCTTTGCTAAACTGTCTTCCCTCTCCCTGCTCTAACACCATTACACCCCTGCTCCCCCTCCCCCTGTCTAAGTCTTATCTTCAGTCTATGGCTCTGTAGTAAAATTGTCCTTTCTCCTCTGTCCAGCGTAACCACCATTCTCACCTCTGCTCTCCAGCCCCCCCCCCTCACCCTTATCTGTATCTATTGTCCTATAGCTATACAATTTATGGCCCAACTTAATGTCCATTCTCCACATCAGTTGTTTTAACTAGGGATCAACCGATATCGTTTTTTTAGGGCCGATACCGATAATCGGTGGAGGTTAGGGCCGATAGCCGATAACTTATACTGATATTCCGGTATAAGTTATCGGCTATTTATCCCCCCGCGACACCGCTGCAGATCATTGATATAAAGCAGGCGCTTTAAATCAATGCACTGCAGTGGCTTTTGCGGTGCCATAGGCCGCCACCGCCACCCGCTTCTCTCCCCCTACCTGTCAGGGTGGTCCGGGCCATCCATCCTTCCTGTAGTGTCCGGCGGCATTCCGGGTGGAGGGTGAACCGGTCCGGGCTGTACTTCTTCTACGAGGTCATCTTGTCCACTCCGGGCAGGCTCCGGCCTAGTAACACAGCATAGACGCCGCTGCGCAGTGACGCCCGTGCGCAGTGACGCACCTGACGTCACGGCGTAGCGGCGTCTATGCAGCGTACTAGGCCGGAGCCTGCCCGGAGGGAAGAAGAGGACCCAGGAGAAGGACAGCCCGGACCGGTTCACCATCCACCCGGAATGCCGCTGGACACTACACGAAGGATGGATGGCCCGGACCACCCCCATTATGGGGGTGGGGGAGGGGCCCGACCGGTATAGCGGTATGGGCAAAAATCCATACTGTTCATACCGGTATACCACCCAGCACTAAGGTGGGGGGTGCAACGCGGTGCGGTGGGTCGGGGGGGGGGGCGGTCGCGGAGCGGTGGGTCGGGGGGGGGGTGCGGTCGCGGTGCGGTGGGGTGGGGGCGGTGCGGGGGGTATGCGGTCGCGGTGCGGTGGGGTGGGGGCGGTGCGGGGGGTGGGGCACAAAATCGTGATTATCGCCCGATAATATCGGCCATACCGATAATCGGTCGATCCCTAGTTTTAACCCCTCCATATTTTGTGAGATAGAACCTGTGTTTTCTCCTTGTGAGCTCAGAAATGCTTATGACTTGATAAAGGGAGGAATCCCGAAAGCTTGTCTCTACATAATCTTGTTAGTCCAATAAAAAAAGGTATTCCAAGATACTGCAACTACCGATGATTTTGCTTTTTGCATCACTGGACTAATACGGCTACTCCTAACTAATATATATATATATATATATATATATATATATATATACTTGAGTATAAGCTGACCCGAATATAAGCCAAGGCACCTAGTTTTACCACAAAAAACTGGGAAAACTTATTGGCTTGAGTATAAGCCTAGGATAGGAAATGCAGCAGCTACTGGTAAATAGTTTTGCAACAGCTGGAGGCACCGTGTTCAGGAAACACTGAGATTTAAGATATGAGATATGAGATAGATTAATACATACATAGAAGATAGATTTTAGATAAATAGATAGATAATAGATAGATCAGTGTTTCCCAACCAGGGTGCCTCAAGTTGTTGCAAAACTACAACTCCCAGCATGCCCAGACAGCCAGAGGCATGCTGGGAGTTGTAGTTTTACAACAGCTGGAGGCACCCAGGTCAGAAAACATTAAGAAATTGCCCATTTAGCCCCCCCCCCGGAAAGTTACCTATTGGATGGGCGGCCTTAGCGGTGGGCAGGGAAGTCTTCCTGTTCCCTGCGGTGCGGCGGGTGTTGGAATCTGTGGTGGAGTAGGAAGAAAAGCACCTGCCTGCTCCACCAATAGGGCTTCAGCCTGCACACAAAGGAGCGTGGGGGAGGGGGAGGAGCGTCCCTCTCTGCTCTCCTCCCAGAGAGGCACTGCGGCCACAGCCCCTGTCCTTAAAGGGCTGGAGGCTGAATAAAAAGAAAGCAGTGGCGGGCCCCGTCATGAGCTCCTGCAGGGTGGTACAGCGGGGCCAGGGGCCCCTTATTTTGGTACTGGCTGTACCTCCCTGATGGCAGCCCTCACTCACAGTATAAACCAAGAAGGACTTTTTCAGAACAAGAAATGTACATAGTGTGAACTGACCTCAACCCACTTATGAGTCTAATGAGTTCACCTGGGAGAACTCCAGCAATAGCAACTTGATTAAAAAACCAGGTGCAGTCATAAAATGTAACCCCCTCTCTCTCCCCAAAGCCAGAAGATTCTTGGAAAATGTAAGTAGCATTAGGGTAGAGTTACAAAGAGCTCATCCACATCATATTTCATGCTGCGGATGCGCTGACGGCAGTCACAAGAGCAAGCTTCCTGCTGCGGCTGAGTAGCTCAGTGTGTCCATTTGCAGTGGCAGATTTCCCGCTGTAGACACAGTGCCTGCTCATAGCTGATGCTCCACAAGCAAACACACAGAGATACTCGGCCATAATAGGGTAGCTCACTCTTGTGACTGGTGTTGGTGTATCCGCAGGGTGAAATACGCTGTGGATGTGCTCTGTGTGACTCTACCCTAAACCCCTTAAGAATCCAGGTAGAGAAAACAGACATGGTCGCACATCTACAATCTGTATTTTATCTACTTTCTTCTCAGCATAAATTCAAAAACTAACAGGTTGTTAGTATACATTTTGATAAAAAGTACATGCCCACTCGCCACGTCAAGGCCACCTATTTAGAGTGGGTCCCTAACATCCCTAGCATAAAATGGTGTAGCGCTGGGCGGCAACCACCAGCGCCGCAACACCAGTGCCCACAGGGGGAACAAACCACTGGCAGAGCAGCCTCAATGCCACACAAGCCAGTCACAGGGCCGCACCCCCCCCCCCCCCCCCCACAGACACGGTTCCACGGCAGCAACGGGCGCCGCACAGCACCACACCAGTGTGAACAAGGTGTAAAAGCTTACTTACCATGTGCTCCCAGTCAGACTGGGAGGCTGCTAGAAATGAAGAGGCCTTGTGTAGCGACCTGCTACTTTATATAGGGTTGGGCAGAGTGCAGACACAAGTGAAATAAAAAAGAAAAAAAAAAAAAAGGGGAGAGAAACACAATGTGAATCCAGGTAGAGAAAACAGACATGGTCACACATCTACAAACTGTATTTTGATCTACTTGTTTCTCAGCATAAATTCAAAAACTAACATGTTGTTAGTATACATTTTGATCAAAAAGTACATGCCCACTTGTCACGTCAAGGCCACCTATTTAGAGGTAGACCCTAATGTCCATAGCATAAAATGGCGTAGTGCTGGGCGGCCGCCGAAACACCAGTGCCCACAGGGGGAATGACCCACTGGCAGAGCAGCCCCAATGCCACTCAAGCCAGTCACAGGGCCGCACCCCCCCCCCCCCCCCCCACAGACACGGTGCTACACAGGGTCTTTTCTTTTCTGGCAGCTTCCCAGTCTGACTGGGAGCACATGGTAAGTGAGCTTTTACACCTTGTTCACACTGGTGTGGTGCTGTGCGGCGTCCATTGGTGCCGTGGTGCCGTGTCTGTGGGAGGCGCGGCCCTGAGACTGGTTTGAGTGGCATTGGGGCTGCTCTGTCAGTGGGTTGCTCCCCCTGTGGGCACTGGTGTTGCGGCGGTGGTGGTTGCCACCCAGTGCCGCGCCATTTTATGCTAGGGATGTTAGGGTCCCACTCTAAATAGGTGGCCTTGATGTGGCGAGTGGGCTTGTACCTTTTTTTTATCAAAATGTATACTAACAACCTGTTAGTTTTTTAATTTAAGCTGAGAAGCAATTAGATCAAAATACAATATGTGGATGTGCGACCATGTCTGCTTATTCTACTTGAATTCACATTGTGTTTTCTATCCCCCTCTTTTTGTTGTTGTTTTCACTTGTGTCTTCACTCTGCCCCACCCTATATAAGTAGCAGGTAGCTACCCAGGGCCTTTTCTTTTCTGGCAGCTTCCCAGTCTGACTGGGAGCACATGGTAAGTGAGCTTTTACACCTTGTTCACACTGGTGTGGTGCTGTACGGTATCCATTGCTGCTGTAGCGCTGTGTCTGTGGGGAGGCGCGGCCCTGAGACTGGTTTGAGTGGCATTGGGGTGCTCTGCCAGTGGGTCACTCCCCCTGTGGGCACTGGTGTTGCGGCGGAGGTGGTCGCCGCCGAGTGCCGTGCCATTTTATGCTAGGGATGTTAGGGACCCACTCTAAATAGGTGGCCTTGACGTGGCGAGTGGGCTTGTACCTTTTGATCAAAATGTATACTAACAACCTGTTAGTTTTTGAATTTATGCTGAGAAGCAATTAGATCAAAATACAATATGTGCGGACATGTCGGTTTTTTCTACTTGAATTTCTAAACCCCTTAAGGACCTGGCCAATTTGCATTGTTGCCCTTTCATTTTTTCCTCCTCAACCTTTAATAGCCATAACTCTTATTTTTTATCCATACTATCATATAAGGGCTTGTTTTTTGCAGGATCAATTGTATTTCATTCATTCATTTTTCCATAGCATATGCTCCAAAAATGGAGAAAAAATTATTTGTTAGGTGACATTAAAAAAAAATTAGCAGATATTGGGTGTTTTCTTTTTTTTACGATGCAGTCAAACTAACTAATCTTGATACTTTAGGTGGGCACTTTTAAAACAATACCGAATTTGTATAATTTGTATCATGTTTTACTAATTTAGACATTTTTTAAACTTTTTATAAAATGTTTTTTTTTTCTTATTTAATTGCCATTTTCTGACCACTATAACTTAATTTTTTGTGCCATGATCTGAAGTTTTTATCGTTACCATGGTGGAATTGAGGAAATGATCGAACCATTCATGGCTTTTTACAAAAATTTTTCTGTGGTATGACGTAATAGAAAAAAAAACTAATTCTGGGGTTTGGTATTTTTGTATGTTTAGGACGCTCACCATACGGGATAAACAATGATATATTTTAATAGTTTGGACAATACTAAATATGTTTATTTTTTTTTATATGGAAAACGGGGGTGATATAAACTTTTAATGTGGAAGGGGTTAATCTATGTGGGTTAAACCTTTGTTACAACTTTCTCTTACACTTTGTTGGTCCCCTTAGGGGACTTTTGAGAGGAATCATAAAATTTCTCATACAGATCAATGCTGTTCCATAGAACTACACTCTATATATCTGTGTGCTCTGCGTTCCATTAGTAGAGCCTGCTGAAGAGAGGCTCTATCAATGGCCGAGCCACGGATGGCAGTGAAGGAGAGGTAAGCCCTCCGACTACTTCTGCAGTGGATCGACCCCCCCCTACCCCAACCGCACGGGAGTCCACCGTCTCATAGGAGTACACAGAAAGAATGTACAGGTTAATTATTTCTTTGGACATGGTAATCAGAATTTCCTGCCAGAAACATCTGGTGTGGAAATTTTGCTGTGTTCACAGCACAGCAGAATCCTGTTGAATTCAATGGGACTCTCCACGGAGAAGTCCACCGTCTCATAGGAGTACACAGAAAGAATGTACAGGTTAATTATTTCTTTGGACATGGTAATCAGAATTTCCTGCCAGAAACATCTGGTGTGGAAATTTTGCTGTGTTCACAGCGCAGCAGAATCCTGTTGAATTCAATGGGACTCTCCACGGAGAATTCCAATGCGGAATTTCGCACAGAAATTCCAATGTGTGAACATGGCCTTCTAAAAGCTTGTGCTGCATTATATATACACACAGTGAAAAAATACTGGACTGCATTTTAAACTATTTGTAAAAAGATATGAAAATATTCATTATTCATATTATTCATTATCATTAAAATATATTTTTTAAAATTGGCAATATACAAGAAAGTGTGGAGTATATTTCTGTTTAATGATTGATTGTATCACCCATATTGAGTGTAAGAGATTGCATGTATGCTGTGGGTCAGTGAGATTTATTAAAAACATATAGATTAAAATGAATAATTTAGGCAAGATTACCTGCACAAAAATCCAATGATTCTGACAGTATTAAAGAATATGATAGAAAGGCTATTAGCAGATACATTTTAGCACACGTAAGAAGGTGGAGTTTGAAAACTTTCCCTTTTAAAGACAATATTACAACTTGCCAATCAATTAGCTGGTAATTTAAATAAACACTACTTAAATATGTTTTTGTACGGGCTGCATTGGAAGGAGTCATCTTTTCTTCATAGAATTTCACCAGGAAGATAATCATTTTGTTAATCACCTGTGAAATTGGTTTCTGAAGGTTCTTCATCACTGAGCTTTTCCTGGCTAAAAATGACAAGAAATGAATTCATAGAATTCATGCATGTTTTTCCTTACCAATATCTAAACCTCAAGGTTAACTCAATGACAAAAGTTTTGCGAAAAGTTGAATAACTATGATATGTACATCTTGCTATTTGGATATAACTGTGGTTTACACACAAGGGTGTATTTAATTTTGACATATAGTTCTAGCTAAAAGTGACTGTGATGGGGGGTAATCATGTAAAATTGGGGCTAAGTTGGGACTTACCCCAAACTTGTACTCAGTGCAGGTTTCAGCACTATCAATCCCCATGGTGCCACATACATATATATGTATAGAAGCATTGGTTTCTTTATATGGGGTAGATTTACCTACCCACAACCAAGGCAGAATGTTTTACTAAGACCTAGACGGCCTAGGGCAGCACTAACAATGTATACCTCCTGCCCAGCATAAGCTGTACCCACAACTGTATAGCTGTGGGCTCAGCTCAGCCCCACCAGGAGAAGGGACTCCTGTCAGTACCGTGTTTCCCCAAAAATAGTACCTACCCCGAAAATAGGCCCTAGCCGGATTATCGGGGTGGGCTGCAATAAGACCTAGACCAGTGGTCTCCAACCTGCAGACCTCCAGATGTTGCAAATGTTTGCAACATCTGAAGGTCCGCAGGTTGAAGACCACTGACCTAGACAATGCCCGGGCTGCAAATATTAAAAAGCAATCTTTAACTTACCTTCATCCTCTGTTCCCCCGTTGCTAAGCAACCCGACTCGCTGTCCTCCGCTGTTCTCGCTCGCCGGCCGGCTTCTTACATGACAGTCGGCTCAGCCTATCATCGACCGAGGCAGGACATCGCTGCGGCCGGTGATAGGCTGAAGGCTCTGAGACGTTACAACACCAGGAGGCAGCAAGAACAGCGGAGGGACCATGAGGCCGGTGCCTTAGAAACGGGGGAACGGAAGACAAAGGTAAGTTAAAGATTGCTTTTTAATATTTGCAGCCCGGGCACAGGAATAGATACAGCGCAGCGGCTGATAATTATTTGGCAGGGGGGGAGAGAAGCTGCGCTCGCGGGTGACAAATGATCAGTACCCCGATGTGGGGATTGTGGGGTGCAGCGCTGGGCTGATAAACCGGCGGGGGTGGGGGGGGTTAGCGACGTTGGGGGGTATTTACACACCCCCATTATCATCATGTGATATGCGTACCTCACGCATATCACATGATGATAATGGGGGGGGGTAAATACCGTGGAACCGCCATGTTGTTCAATGTGCATACTAGAGGTGCACCGAAATGGAAATTTCAGAACCAAAACGAAACCGAAATAAAAAAAAAAAGTCCGGCCGAAACCGATACCGAAACCAAAAATGACTTCTCCCCATCTTCTGGTAAAATGCAGCGCACCGCTCATTAGATTAGATTCCCCCACATTAGATTGCCAGCTCCCCCACATTAGGTCGGGAGTTCCCCCACATTAATAGGCAGCTCCCCCACATTAATAGGCAGCTCCCCCACATTAATAGGCAGCTCCCCCACAATAGTAGGCCGCTCCCCCACAATAGTAGGCAGCTCCCATCACAATAGTAGGCAGCTTCCCCACATTAGGTCAGCATTTCCCCCACAATAGTAGGCAGGTTCCACACAATAGTAGGCAGTTTCCCCACAATATTAGGCAGCTCCCCCCAACAATATTAGGCAGCTCCCCCCAACAATATTAGGCAGCTCCCCCAACAATAGGTCAGCATTTCTCCCACAATAGTAGGCAGCTCCCCCCACATTTGTAGGCAGTTCCCCCACAATATTAGGCAGCTCCCCCCACATTTGTAGGTAGCTCCCCCCCACAATAGTAGTCAGTTCCCCCACAATATTAGGCATCTCCCCCCCACAATAGTAGGCAGTTCCCCCACAATAGTAGGCAGCTCCCCCAACAATATTAGGCAGCTCCCCCCACATTTGTAGGCAGCTCCCCCCCACAATATTAGGCAGCTCCCTCCACATTTGTAGGCAGCTTCCCCCCACATTTGTAGGCAGCTTCCCCCCAACAATATTAGGCAGCTCCCCCCACATTTGTAGGCAGCTCCCCCCCACATTAGGTCAGCAGTTTCCCCACAATAGTAGGCAGCTTCCCCCCACCCCACAGACATACAGCTTCCAGCCACATACAGTGTATGGCTGGAGGCTGTATGTCTGTACTGCTGCCCCCACAGTATTCCAGTCACCGCTCCTCCGGCCCGGGGTCACATCTACTGCTATGGCCTATGGACCATAGCAGTAGGTGCCGGGACCGGAGGAGCGGTGACCGGAACACTCAAGAAGATGACACGGTCCCTTACCAGGCCCCGGCCAGCGCGCGTTCTCCTGTGACGATACTGCGGTCCTCCTGCGTTTCTATGGTTGTACGCACGGGACGTCAGTGACGTCCCGTGCGTACGACCATAGAGGCGGAGAAGCGATGGACCGAAGGAGGATCGCAGGAGGACGCCGGGGAATGGTGAGTGACCGGCGGACATCCTTATGTCCCGAAAAGATTTTTCCGGACACAGGGATGTCCGGGATATGAATACTTATTTTTATGTGCCCGGGCCGGCTCCCGTGTGTGGCTGCAGGCGGGGGCCGACCAGAGCATATAAAAACTAATTATGTATACTATAAACCAGGGGGCCTCCAGCTGTTGTGAAACTACAACTCCCAGCATGCCCGGACAGACTTTGCCGGTATGCTGGGAGTTGTAGTTTCACAACAGCTGGAGGCCCCCTGGTTTTTAGTATACAGTATTAGGTTTTATATGCGCTGGCCGGCCCCCGCCTGCAGCCACACACGGTAGCCGGCCCGGGCACATAAAAAGAAGTATTCCTATCCCGGAGAGCGCGCCCCGCCAGATGTTGCGCCCGGTGCGGCCGGCCCCCCCTGCACCCCCCACGTTACGCCTCTGCCACTGGCAGTGTAGGTAACTTGTGCTGTGGGCGGGCAGGGGAGGTGGGTCATTATCGGCACATTTTTTGTTGTTTCTGCATTTCCCCGAAATAGCTATTTTCGGCCGATGTGTATCGGCCGCCGATATATCGGTGCATCCCTAGTGCATACCATAGATAAATAAGCCCTATCCTGAAAATTAGCCCTAGTGTGTTTTTTGGGGCTAAAATTTATATAAGACCCGGTCCTATTTTCGGAGAAACACAGTGGCAGGAGTCCGGGCTGAGCTATGCATTACTACCTCCTTACATTCCATTTGCTGGTCTCTTCAAATTTGACCCACAGATGGTACCCTGAAAGCAGTGAAAAACTGCCACAGGGTAAAAAATTGACTTTTCCAACACACATGTAAAAACGTCAAAACACTGCAAAAAGTAGTGTCAGTTTTAGTGGCATTTTTTCATGTCAAAAAACTCCACAAAAAACCTGAACCTGGTGATAGCTTAGCATAAGGGTGCGTTCACACGCTATTACTAGCAGCGGTTTCACACTGTGGGAAACCTGCTGCGAGTTACGCTACCATTGATTTGAATGGGTCCACAGACAGTCTGCAATAGTGTCAGATGCGGACTGTCCGCGGATGACCCATTTAAATCAATGGTAGCGTAACTTGCAGCAGGTTTCCCGCTACTAGCATGTGAACACACTTTTATACACAGATTTTTGCAACAGTTTTTTTTAAGTTTTATGAGCTAAACAAAGACTATGGGTTCAAAAACAGAATTTTTATTTCCAAAATAGTGGGTTTCAGTCTTGACTTTTTTTTTAATGAAGAGTTAACTCAAAAATCTGTGTGTAAAGTCCCCGAACAATTTAAAAAGGGTATGGGAAAGAGGCCTTATGCAGTTCTTAGAGGAGCTAAAGAAAAAAAACGTGACCAATAGTGATGTCGCCAACATATAATTTTCGGTTCGCGAACCGCGAACGCAAACTTCCGCAAAAGTTCGTGAGCCGGGCGAACCGCCATTGACTTCAATAGGCAGGCGAATTTTAAAAGCCACAGGGACTCTTTATGGACACAATAGTTATTTAAAAGTTGTTTCAAGGGGACTAACACCTGGGCTGTGGCGCGCCGGAGTGGGATCCATGGCAAAACTCCCATGGAAAATTACATAGTTGATGCAGAGTCTGGTTTTAATCCATAAAGGGCATAAATCACCTATTATTCCTAAATGGTTTGGAATAACGTGCTTTAGCTCCCTTTAGGCAGCACATAGAGCCCCCCTTTAGGAATCACATAGTTAGATTCCCCCCTTTAGACAGCACATAGATTCCCCCATATTAGGCAACACATAGTTAGAGCCTCCCTTTAGGCAGCACATAGAGCCCCCTTTAGGCAGCACATAGTTAGATCCCCCCTTTAGGCATCACATAGTTAGATCCCCCCTTTAGGCAGCACATAGATTCCCCCATGTTAGGCAGCACATAGTTAGAGATCCCCTTTAAGCAGCACATAGTTAGAGCCCCCCTTGAGGCAGCACATAGTGGGATTTGAACCCAAGGCCCCAGCGCTGCAAGGTAGCAGTGCTAACCTCTGAGCCACCATGCTTCCCTTAGCATACATCTAATATCCACGGTTGCTAAAATGGACAGAAATGTCAGCAGAGAGTACCAGAAAAATTAGGCATGTACACATGCCTGAAAAATTTGGTATTGTTGCAGCCGCTTCTGTAGCAGCGGCCAGAAAAACTGCAGCACCATAACAAGTGCAGCAGTAGAGGCCAGAAAAATTAGGCATGTACACCTGGCTGGAAAATTTGATATTGTCGCTGCTGTAGCAGCGGGCAGAAAAAATTCTGTTTGTTTCGCCAGGCAGAAAGTGCCCTAAAACATTGCGGCTTGAACCCTAGTTGGTGGCGGATAATTCACGTAAGTCATCCGGCATTCAGAGTTCAAATACAGCAGCGTGTGGACCATTTTTAGCCCAAGGCAGCTCATCTGATCAAGCCTTGTTCAGTCAAATGTATCGCCCAGTGTCGGTCCCTTCGGGATCCATCCCTCATTCATCTTAAGAAAGGTGAGGTAATCCAGACTTTTTTGACCAAGGCGACTCCTCTTCTCAGTGACAATACCTCCTGCTGCACTGAAGGTCCTTTCTGACAGGACTCTTGAAGCGGGACAGGCCAGAAGTTCGAGCGCAAATTGGGATAGCTCAGGCCACAGGTCAAGCCGGCACACCCAGTAGTCAAGTGGTTCATCGCTCCTCAGAGTGCCGATATCTGCGGTTAAGGCCAGGTAGTCTGCTACCTGTCGGTCAAGTCGTTCTCTGATGGTGGACCCTGAAGGGCTGTGGCGATGCGTAGGACTTAAAAAGCTCTGCATGTCCTCCATCAACAGCATGTCACTGCAGCATCCTGTCCTTGCCGGCATGTTTGTGGGAGGAGGATTACTTTCACCTCTTCCCCTGTTAGATCCCTGTTGTGCTGTGACATGACCCTTATACGCTGTGTACAGAATACTTCTTAATTTATTTTGGACCTGCTGAATCCTTTCCGCCTTGCTGTAATGCGGTAACATGTCAGGCACTTTATGTTTATACCAGGGGTCTAGTAGTGTGGACACCCAGTACAGGTCGTTCTCCTTCATTCTTTTTATACGAGGGTCCCTCAACAGGCACGACAGCATTAAAGACCCCATTTGCACAAGGACGGATGCCGAGCTACTCATGTCCCGTTCCTCGTCGTCAGTAATGTCAGGGAAGGTATCATCTTCTTCCCCCCAGCCACGTACAACACCACGGGAACCAGATAGGTGACAAGGAGCACCCTGGGATGCCTGCTGTGGTTGGTCTTCCTCCTCCTCTTTAAAGCCACATTCCTCCTCTGACTCCTCTTCCTCACAATCCTCTTCCAGCGTTGCCGCAGGTCCAGCAAGCGATGCTGATAAGCCTGTTTCTGGTGGTGATGGTGTCCACAACTCTTCCTCTTCCCGCTCATCTACTGCCTGATCCAGCACTCTTCACAGGGCACTTTCCAGGAAGAAAACAAACGGTATGATGTCGCTGATGGTGCCTTCGGTACGACTGACCAGGTTTATCGACTCCTCAAAAGGACGCATGAGCCTACAGGCATTGCGCATGAGCCTCCAGTAACGTGGCAAAAAAATTCCCAGCTCCGCAGATGATGTCCTAACACCCCGGTCATACAAATATTCGTTGACGGCTTATTCTTGTTGGAGCAGGCGGTCCAGCATTAGGAGTGTTGAATTCCAACGTGTCGGACTGTCGCAAATCAAGCGCCTCACTGGCATGTTGTTTTGCCGCTGGATATCTGACAAGTGGGCCATGGCCGTGTAGGAACACCTGAAATGGCCACACACCTTCCTGGACTGCTTCAGGACATCCTGTATGCCTGGGTACTTGAGCACAAAGCATTGTACAATCAGATTACACACATGTGCCATGCACGGCAAATGTGTAAACTTGCCCAACCTCAATGCCGCCAACAAATTTGTTCCGTTGTCACAAACCACCTTGCCGATCTCCAGTTGGTGCGAGTCCACATGTGCGTTCAGGGCCGACAGGAGTGCTGGTGCGGTGTGACTCTCCGCTTTGAGGCAAGTCAACCCCAAGATGGCGTGACACTGCCGTATCCGGGATGTGGAATAGCACCTGGGGAGCTGGGGGGGGGGGGGGGTGCCGGTGATGTGGAGCAAGACGCAGCAGTGGAAGAGGACTCGGCCAAGGATGTTATGGAAGGGGATGGAGTCGGAGGAGTAAAGGAGGTGCCAGCAGGCCTGCCTGCAAGTCGTGGCGGTGTCACCAACTCCTCTGCAGAGCCACGCATTCCATGCTTGGCAGCCGTCACCAGGTTTACCCAATGTGCAGTGTAGGTGATATACCTGCCCTGACCATGCTTTGCAGACCAGGTATCATTAGTCAGATGGACCCTTGCCCCTACACTGTGTGCCAGACATGCCATAATTTCCTTTTGCACAATGGAGTAAAGGTTGGGGATTGCCTTTTGTGCAAAAAAAATTTGGCCGGGTACCTTCCACTGCAGTGTCCCAATGGCTAAAAATTTTTTAAAGGCCTCAGACTCCACCAGCTTGTATGGTAAAAGCTGTCGGGCTAGCAGTTCTGACGCCGGGCTAGTGGGTGACTTTGAGACATTGTCTTCTTGCGCTCAAACATCTCCTTGACAGACACTTGACTGTGGGCAGATGAGTAGGAACTGCTCAAGGCGAGAGATGTAGAGGCGGATGGTTGAGAGGGGGCAAGGAGGGCAGCAGTGGTTGACCTGGCTGAAGATGCTGGACCAGGAGGAGGATTGTGGCTTTGACTTTGTGTGCTGCTTGTACTGACGTGTTGATCTCATAGGCATTTGTGATGTGACATCATGTGCCTTCGCAAAGCAGTTGTGCCTAGGTGGGTGTTGGAACTTCCCACGACTCAGGTTCTTCTGGCACAGGTTGCAAATGGCCTCGCTGTTGTCAGAGGCAGACACACAAAAAAAATGCCACACTGCTGAGCTCTGCGATGACGGCATTCTGGTGGTGGCAACAGCATGCGTTGATTGGAGTCCCGTCTGGCTGACCCCGGGTGCCGATGCATGCTGTCTGACTGTGCCACTAGCTCCTTGCGATGACCTCCCCCTGCTTCCAACTCATCTCCTCCTCCTCTCTGTCTCCCCATCTGAACTTTCCCCCTCTTCTTCTCTTCTAGCGGGTACACACGTGGCATCCACGGACACATCGTCATCATCAACACCTTCACCGCTATCTGACACCTCAAGAAAGGAAGCAGCAGCGGGTACAAGGTCATCATCACACCGTACGTCCATGTGTGTAATGCTGCCTGACTGAGACATATCCCTGTTAACTACATCCTCTGGCAATAATGGTTGCGCATCACTCATGTCTTCAAACTGATGTGTAAATAACTCCTCTGATGGATCAAGTAAAGCTGCTGTGGTGCTAGTGTTGGTGGTGGCGGCAGGCGGGCAAGTAGTAGCATGAGAGGTGCCCAAAGCTAAGCTAGAGGAGGAGAAGGACGGTGCGTAAAGGTTCCGAGCGGAAGCTGTAGTAGATTGGGTGTCTTGTGAAGTCCTCAGAACTTTGGGGGTTCAGGGTACGTGGCCTCTGAACACTGGCCATTCTAGGGCCAAAGGGAATCCTAGCACCACGACGGCCCCTGTGGGGTGGCCTTCCTCTGCCTGTCATTTTTTTGGTTAAAGGGGTACTCCGTCCCTGGGCATCTTATCCCCTATCCAAAGGATAGGGGATAAGATGTCAGATCGCCGGGTCCCGCTGCTGGGGACCCCGGGGATCGCCGCTGCGGCACCCCGCCATCATTACTGCACAGAGCGAGTTCGCTCTGTGCATAATTACGGGCGATACAGGGGCTGGAGCAGTGTGAAGTCATGGCTCCACCCCTCATGACATCATGGCCCGTCCCCTTAATTCAAGTCTATGGCAGGGGGCGTGACGACCGCCACGCCCCCTCCCATAGACTTGTATTCACGGGGGGCGGAGCTGAGACATAAAGATGCTCCGGCCCCTGTATTGCCCGTCATTACGTGCAGAGCGATCTCGCTCTGCGCAGTAATGATAGCGGGGTGCTGCAGTGGCGATCCCCGGGGTCCCCAGCAGCGGAACCCCGGCGATCTGACATCTTATCCCCTATCCTTTGGATAGGGGATAAGATGTCTAGGGGCGGAGTATCCCTTTAAATATACACAACTGTCACACCTAATGTGATTTGCACTAGGGTGACACAATTTGCCCTGCAGGCAAAAAATCTGGCAACTGTGACGTGAACTGACAGTGACGCCTGATTTTATTGAACAGCCAAAAAAGGTATTTTTTTTTAAATTTGCACAACTGTCACACCTAATGTGATTTGCACTGGTGTGACAATGAGCAAAAAAGCTTGCCAGCGGAGTTCCCCTTTTAAGAAGTGGTCCCCAACCAGGGTGCCTCCAGCTGTTGCAAAACACACGGACTGATATATTTCAGCCCTTTGAATACTGTAGTAGTTAGTTGCTTTAAAGAAAAAAAGCTTGCCAGCGGAGTTCCCCTTTTATGCAGTGGTCCCCAACCAGGGTGCCTCCAGCTGTTACAAAAAACACGGACAGATATATTTCAGCCCTTTGAATACTGTAGTAGTTAGTTGCTTTAAAGAAAAAAAGCTTGCCAGCGGAGTGAGCAAAGCAGACTGGCAGCTCTGAGTGTTTAGGACTCCAAGCATGAGTCAGAAATGCTTGCTGACAGGACTGATCGGGAAAAATACAATAGAAAGAAGCATATTTTTCATTAACATGCTATTGGAAAGTTATTCAACATTCATTGATCTAAAATATATCAAAAGTTTATTTGATGAGAGGTACCCTTTGAAGTATAGGGGGCGGATCGAACTTCACATATGTTCGCCCGGCGAACAATTCGCGACATCTCTAGTGACCAATATTTCAGTGCATTAGTTAATTTAGGCATGCTGCTAAGTACCTAACTAACTCTTCACTAGATGGCAATGTTGTACTTTACTGTTCTATATACATACAATTAAAGCTATTCATGGTCATAGCAAATGTTTTCTAAGCAGAACTAAACTCTGAGGCTGGGTTCACAAAGCATAAAAATTGGGACCTATTTTAATTGATGCATAGATGTTGCCAGAAAATGCAGCCGTAATATTTAATTTAGGGGTGTACTCACATTTACCAAAATTTAGAGATTACCGTATATACTCGAGTATAAGCCGAGTTTTTCAGCACGATTTTTCGTGCTGAAAACACCCCCCTCGGCTTATACTCGAGTGAACTCCCCACCCGCAGTGGTCTTCAACCTGCGGACCTCCAGAGGTTTCAAAACTATAACTCCCAGCAAGCCCGGGCAGCCATCGGCTGTCCGGGCTTGCTGGGAGTTGTAGTTTTGAAACCTCTGGAGGTCCGCAGGTTGAAGACCACTGCGGCCTTCGACATCATCCAGCCCCCTCTCACCCCCTTTAGTTCTGTACAGTACTCGTCTCCGCTCGGCGCTGGTCCGGTGCTGCAGGACAGTCCGGAGAGGAGGTCGTCCGGTGGGATAGTGGTTCCGGGCTGCTATCTTCACCGGGGAGGCCTCTTCTAAGTGCTTTGGGCCCGGCCCCAGAATAGTCACGTTGCCTTGACGACGACGCAGAGGTACGTTCATTGCCAACGTACTTCTGCGTCATCGTCAAGGCAACGCCTCTATTCTGGGCCCGAAGCGCGGAGAAGAGGCGCCCCCGGTGAAGATAGCAGCCCGGAACCACTATCCCACCGGACGACCTCCTCACCGGACAGTCCTGCAGCACCGGACCAGCGCCGAGCGGAGGCGAGTACTGTACAGAACTAAAGGGGGTGAGAGGGGGCTGGATGATGTCGAAGGCCACAGTTGTCTTCAACCTGCGGACCTCCAGAGGTTTCAAAACTACAACTCCCAGCAAGCCCGGACAGCCGATGGCTGCCCGGGCTTGCTGGGAGTTGTAGTTTTGAAACCTCTGGAGGTCCGCAGGTTGAAGACCACTGAGGGCGGATGATGACAAGAGGATGATGAAGGGGGGGTGTGGGATGATGACAAGGGGATGATGAAGGGGGGGTGTGGGATGATGACAAGGGGATGATGAAGGGGGGTGGGGATGATGACAAGGGGATGATGAAGGGGGGTGGGTGGGATGATGACAGGTGATGATGATGAGAATCTGGATGATGACAGGGTGATGATGATGAGGATGTTAATGACGGGGGTCTGGATGATGACAGGGGGGTATGATGTATTTCCCACCCTAGGCTTATACTCGAGTCAATAACTTTTCCTCGGATTTTGGGTTGAAATTAGGGGCCTCGGCTTATACTCGGGTCGGCTTATACTCGAGTATATACGGTACTGGCTGTATGTTCAGTTATTTTAAGGGGACAACAAAATAAAACACTTATACAGGCTGCTCATCCACCACTTAACATTGTAGCAGAGTGTCATTTCTTCAGTGTTGTCATATGAAAAGTTATAATAAAATATCTATATATAAATGCCTCATTTGCAAAAAAGTTATATTTTGGATTATATATTTTGCAGTAGCCTAAAAAAATATAAAAGTCCAGGCAAAACAGATGTTTTTTTCATTTCAATAAAAAGGTCAGACAAAGTAGTGAGAACATAGCCTTAGACTAATACATTTATTTGTGTTGGGCACATTTTTGTATATTGTTTAAGGCTGTATTTATGGGAGGGGCCGGTTGATATAAATACCGGCACATGCAGGTTCAGGACTGTGGGTGTGTTTGGTTTTATGTGCAGTTTGGCATGAATCACAGGTGGCTTTCTCTCTCAGAAGATCATCTTTAGTGTTAAACCCGGCGCTCTGCCAGACACGCTGGCTATAAGCGCTCCCTTGCTCTGTCATCATCTGCCGGCGGGGCTGCCGACGGGGCTCAGTCCGTCACTCACCTCTCTTGCCTGCTGTCCCTTCCGTGCTCTCGCAGTCCCGGCCAGAGCTCTAAGATTTATAGGGGCAGTGCGCCCGTAATTATCACCTTCACCTGCACCTTTGTTAAAAGTTTCTGCACTTCCTCCCACTCACTGCTGGATCTATGTTTGCCTTTGTGCCTTAGAGAAAGCTATTCTGTGTCTTGCCTTGTCATGTTCCTGATACCTCTGTTCCGTGACCTGACCTTGCTCCTGTGCCGCCTGCCTATGGACCTCCTGCTTTGTTCCTGACTACGCACCTGTGCTGCCTGCCCTGACCTTCTGTTATCCTGACCACGACTTGCAATATTCCTGCTATGCCACATATCTCCTCAGCCGCCTGTGTGGGGTAGCAACCTGGGTGTCGCCTGCCACAGCAAATCCGTCCCGCTTTGTGGTGAGCTCTTGTGAAAACCAGCAGCACCTTAGACTCCGCTCCCTGTCATGGCCCACATCATCTACCACACAGGTCCAGCGGGTCCACTACTACCGTGTGTGTTACAGCCTACTGCCGTGAGTCTTGCAGTAAGATCCGGCCTTGGACCCCATTGAGGCACCACTGCCAGAAGTTTCGGACCTTTCCTGTCATGGCTCAACAGTCGCAGCAGCTAGCCCGTGAGGCGCAACAACTGACTCAGTTGTCTGTCATGAAGCAACAACTTCTTGCCGTACAGCAGCAACCTGCTCCAGTTTCTCCACCTGTTCCTGCAGCTCCTTCCGGATCCAAGCTTCGTTTATCTTTACCCACAAAGTAAGAAGGTCATCCTAAGTTGTGTAGAGGCTTTGTGACACAGTGTATTATGCATTTGGAACTCATGGCGGAACAGTTCACGATGGAGTGAGCTAAGGTGGCGTTTGTGGTCAGTCTATTGTCTGGTAAAGCCCTGGCCTGGGCTACTCCTCTCTGAGATCGTAATGATCCAGGCTCCTCTAACCTGCCGGCCTTCCTAGCAGAATTCCACAGTGTATTTGAAGAACCCGCATGAGCCTCCTCAGCCAAAACATCGCTCCTAAACCTCTGCCAAGGGAATTCCTCCGTAGGTGACTACGTGATTCAGTTCCATGCTCTTGTCTCTTAACTGGCTTGGAACGACGAGGCCTTGTGTGCTACATTTAAAACAGGACTTTCCAGTAGAATCAAGGATGCTCTCCCTGCATGAGATCCTCTGTCTACCCTGAGCAAACTAATTCATTTAGCTACTCGAATTGATGTGTGTTTTTCCAAGAGGCAGGAGTTTAAACACCCTTTTTCATTTTTTTTTTCTCTGTTCCACCTCTAGGGGGAGGAGGAGTAGATTGGGCACAGGTGTCTAAATCTTAGTTTGGGACTCTTATTGAGAGCTTGCTCTTCTGAGTGTTGCTGTGTAAGAGGAGGCGTGAAAGAGGAGTTACAAAAACTGTGATTATCTGTTGTGCGGAGTGAATCTGTGGAGTGGGTGCGACTGCCTATAGTCCACATTCATATTTTGGGTAAGTCTTTCTCTCTTGCACATAGTGGGATAACTGTTAGAGTTTAAACACCCTTTTTCATTTTTTTTTTTTCTCTGTTCCACCTCTAGGGGGAGGAGGAGTAGATTGGGCACAGGTGTATAAATCTTAGCTTGGGACTCTTATTGAGCGCTTGCTCTTCTGAGTGTTGCTGTGTAAGAGGGGGCGTGAAAGAGGAGTTAAAAAAAAAAGGAGTTTGAAAGCAGGAGGTTGAGATCGCTGTGAGTGTTAAATTCTGAACCCACAAGGTCTACAAAAAATTTGCCTATACATTTGTGAAATCCCCATAGCTAGATGGCCTCCATGTTGGAAAATGCAGTCCAATGTACATCCTGTTCAATGTATGCAATCCTTGAACAACAGTTTGAGGGTGCATGTTGTTGTGCAAGATGTGTGCTAGTTGTCCGTTTGGAAGCCCAGATCCTGCGTCCAGAGGGGCGACTTGCAACAATGAGAAGCATTAACAACATGGAGAGGAGTCTCCTGCTCACTGAGCAGGCACTCTCGGGAGTAGAGGTGGGGGAGGACAGTGGGACGGAGTTGCAGGACAGTCAGGCAGTTAGCTGGGTTACAGTTAGAAAGCGGGGTAGGGGAAAAAGTGTCAGGGAGGCTAGTCCTGAACTGGCACACCCCAACAAGTTTGCCCGCTTGGCACATGAGGGGGATGCCATTACAGAGCTAGCAGAACTGCAGCAGAATACTGCCTCTGACCGCCAGGGGGGTGTCTGCTCCAGTAAGGAGGGAGGGAGGAGTACAGGGCAGGCCAGACAGGTACTAGTGGTGGGGGACTCAATTATTAGGGGGACAGACAGGGCGATCTGTCACAAAGACCGGGATCGCCGAACAGTGTGTTGTCTGCCTGGCGCACGAGTTAGGCACATCGCGGATCGGGTTGACAGGTTGCTGGGCGGGGCTGGAGAGGACCCAACAGTCATGGTACATATTGGCACCAATGACAAAGCAAGAGGTAGGTGGAGTGTCCTTAAAAAAGATTTCAGGGACTTAGGCCGCAAGCTTAAGCCAAGGACCTCCAAGGTAGTATTTTCTGAAATACTACCAGTACCACGAGCCGCACCAGAGAGGCAGCGGGAGATCAGGGAGGTAAACAAGTGGCTCAGAAGCTGGTGTAGGAAGGAAGGGTTTGGGTTCATGGAGAACTGGGCTGACTTCGCTGTCGGTTACCGGCTCTACCGTAGGGACGGGCTGCACCTCAATGGGGAGGGTGCAGCTGTGCTTGGGGAGAAGATGGCTAGAAGGGTGGAGGAGTGTTTAAACTAGGGACTTGGGGGGAGGGAACCTACAGCAAAGAGGGGGAAGATAGTGTAGATAGAGAGGTGGGAATTATAAATGTACCTGGGGGTGGAGCGGATGGAGGGGTTAGAATAGTTAATAGGAATAGGCTTCATAGGAAAATAAAACTTACACCCTTGAATACCATTAACCCCAATAACATAAAGGATGGAAATGTAAAGTGTATGTTCACAAATGCCAGAAGCCTAGCAAATAAAATTGTGGAGCTTGAGGCCTTGATACTGGAGGAACATATTGATATAGTTGGGCTCACTGAGACATGGCTTGACTCCTCGCATGACTGGGCTGTCAATCTGCAGGGGTTTACATTGTTTCGCAAAGATAGAATGAACAGAAAAGGTGGAGTCTGTCTGTATGTAAGAAGTGGTATGAAAGTCAGTGTGAACGATGCCATAGTGTGTGATGATTCTGAGGAGGTGGAATCACTGTGGGTAGAATTACAAAAAGGAGGGAAATACTGAAAAAATAATACTTGGTGTAATCTACAGACCCCCTAATATCACTGAAGAGATAGAAGTTCGGCTGCATAAACAAATAGAGAGGGCCGCCCGGGCAGGTACAGTGGTAATAATGGGAGATTTTAACTATCCTGATATAGATTGGGGTCCGGGGTTGGCTAAAACATCAAAGGGGTGACAATTCCTAAATTTATTGCAGGATAATTTTATGGGCCAGTTTGTGGAGGACCCAACAAGAAGTGATGCCTTGTTGGATCTGATCATTTCCAACAACGCAGAGCTGGTTGGTAATGTAACTGTGTGGGAAAACCTTGGTAATAGCGACCACAATATAGTTACTTTTGACTTAAAATGTAGAAAACAAAGACAGGCGGGGAAGGCAAAAACATATAACTTTAAAAAGGCAAACTTCCCTGGGCTGAGGGCTGCACTACAGGACATAGACTGGGGGAGGTGTTCTCAAATACTGATACAGAAGGTAAATGGGACATCTTTAAATCAACTCTAAATAACTATAAATCTAAATATATACCAAAGGGGAACAAATATAAACGATTAAAACTAAATCCTACATGGCTGACAAATGATGTTAAAAGAGCAATAAACAACAAAAAAATAGCCTTCAAAAAATTCAAATCTGATGGTTCAGCTATAACATTTAAACAGTACAAAGAGCTTAAAAAAATCTGTAAAAATGTAATAAAAACAGCAAAAATTCTAAATGAGAGACAGGTGGCCAACGAAAGCAAAACCAATCCTAAATATTTTTTTAGATATATAAATGCAAAAAAACCAAGGACAGAGCATGTAGGACCCCTTAATAATGATAATGGAGAGGTTGTCACGTGCGATCAAGAGAAGGCGGAGCTACTGAATGGGTTCTTTAGTTCTGTATATACTAGGGAAGAAGGAGGAGCTGACATTGGCCAGGTCAGTGCTGGTAACACATCATGCAATGTACTGAACTGGCTTAATGTAGAGATGGTACAAGGTAAGTTAAGTAAAGTAAATGTAAGCAAATCTCCAGGGCCAGATGGATTGCACCCAAGAGTTCTTAGAGAGGTAAGTTCAGTAATATCTGTACCCCTGTTCATGATATTTAGAGATTCTCTGGTGTCTGGTATTGTGCCAAGGGACTGGCGCAAGGCGAATGTGGTGCCAATCTTCAAAAAGGGCTCTAGGTCTTCCCCAGGAAACTATAGACCGGTAAGTTTAACGTGAATTGTGGGTAAATTGTTTGAAGGACTTATAAGGGATTACATACAGGAATACATAGGGGATAATTGTATTATAAGTGAAAGCCAGCATGAGTTTACTAAGGATAGAAGTTGTCAAACCAATCTAATTTGCTTTTATGAAGAGGTGAGTAGAAGCCTTGACAGAGGAATGGCTGTGGATATAGTGTTTCTGGATTTTGCTAAAGCATTTGATACTGTCCCTCATAGACGTCTGACAGGTAAGTTAAGGTCTTTGGGTTTGGAAATTTTAGTTTGTAACTGGATTGAACACTGGCTCATGGATCGTACCCAGAGAGTGGTGGTCAATGATTCGTACTCTGATTGGTCCCCGGTTATTAGTGGTGTACCCCAAGGTTCAGTATTGGGCCCGCTGTTGTTTAATTTATTTATCAATGATATAGAGGATGGTATTAACAGCTCTGTTTCTATCTTTGCAGATGACACCAAGCTTTGTAGCACGGTACAGTCTATAGAGGGTGTGCATAAGTTACAAGATGACTTGGATAGACTAAGTGTCTGGGCATCCACTTGGCAAATGAGGTTCAATGTGGATAAATGTAAAGTTATGCATCTGGGTACTAATAACATGCATGCATCGTATGTCTTAGGGGGGATTAAACTGGCAGAGTCACTGGTAGAGAAGGATCTGGGTGTACTTGTAGATCACAGACTACAGAATAGCATGCAATGTCAGGCTGCTGCTTCCAAAGCCAGCAGGATATTGTCATGTATAAAAAGAGGCATGGACTCAAGGGACAGGAACATAATACTCCCCCTTTATAAAGCATTGGTACGGCCTCACCTGGAATAGGCTGTTCAGTTTTGGTCGCCTGTTCATAAAAGGGACACTGTGGAGCTGGAAAGGGTGCAGAGACGCGCGACTAAACTAATATGGGGCATGGAACATCTTAGCTATGAGGAGCGATTAAAGGAGTTACAATTGTTTAGTCTTGAGAAGAGACTAAAGGGGGGATATGATAAACGTCTATAAGTATATTAATGGCCCATACAAAAAATATGGAGAAAAACTGTTAAAAAACCAGGTTAAACCCCCCCAAAGGACGAGGGGGCACTCCCTCCGTCTGGAGAAGAAAAAGTTTAGTCTCAAGGGGCGACACGCCTTCTTTACCATGAGAACTGTGAACTTATGGAACAGTCTACCTCAGGAACTGGTCACAGCAGGAAAAATTAACAGCTTTAAAACAGGATTAGATACATTCCTGGAACAAAATAACATTAATGCTTATGAAGAAATATAAAATCCCATCCCTTCCCCAATATCGCGCCACACCCCTACCCTTCAATTCCCTGGTTGAACTTGATGGAAATGTCTTTTTTCGACCGTACTAACTATGTAACATCGTTTGGAAGGAGAACCTTCCCCAACACAGCGATTTCCTCGTTTGGCACCCGTGTTTCAACGTCCACCTCTACTGTCTTCTTTGCCTCCAGCCAAAGAGGCTATGCAGATGGATCACTCTCACCTAACGCAGCAGGAAAGATCCCGTCGATTCAATGAGAAATTGTGCTTATATTGTGCCAGTCCAGAGTGCTTTCTCAAAGACTGTTCTATACGACCTCAGCGATCGGGAGAATGCTGGCTGTGAATTCAACTTCTTCTCGTCTGACCACTCCGATCCAAGTTTTTACTCTTGCCAAGACTTTTTTCATTGCTTCTGCCTTTTTGGACTCTGGTTCCGCTGGAGACTTCTTTGATGCCTCCCTGGTCCATGAACACCAGCCTCCTGTGAGTCGACTTGCTAAGCCCTTGTATATTACCTCTGATAATGGACCAAACCTGGAGGAAAAAGGAAAAAATTGAGTTCTATGTGCTCTCCCATTGTACTTCGGAGCTTCTTCTTGGTCTTCCTTGGCTTCAACGTCACTCTATGCACCTTGACTGGAAATCTGGTGAGATCCCTCGCTGGGGACAGTTTTGCAAAAATCACCGTCTTGTGCCAATCCAGTCTAAAGCTGTCTATTCACCTCCTCCTATGCCTGGTCTGCCTCTTCCATATAAAGACTTTTCAGATGTCTTCTACAAAAAGCAGGCCGAGACCCTTCCACCGCATGGTCCCTACAACTGCCCCATTGACTTACAGCCTGGAACCACACCTTCTCGAGGGAGAATCTATCCATTATCTGTTCCAGAGGCACTAGCCATGGCAAAATATATCCAATAGAACCTTCAAAAGGGGTTTATCTGAAAATCCTCCTTACCTGCCGGAGCTGGTTTCTTCTTTTTAGGGACTACAGGGGTCTTAATAAGATCACAATAAAAAATTGCTATCCCCTTCCTTTCATTTCTGAACTTTTTGATCATCTTCGGGTTGCCAAGATCTTCTCCAAGTTGGATTTGCGGAGAGCACATAATCTTATTCGTATCCACGAGGGAGACGAATGGAAAACGGCCTTTAATACCCGAGAAGGACACTTTGAGTATCTTGTAATGCTTTTTAGTCTCTGTAATGCTCCAGCTGCAGGGATGTGAAATCCTATCGCCCGACGCCTGTGACATGTAGTTCCGGGTGCCGGGCAGGTGATTTTTTCATAGATTTAGCCCTGTATAGGGCAAGCAGGGACAGACCGACTTCCCCCTTATTTTTCTTTAATGCCGGTGTGAGGTGAAAAAAATCAAACCCATGAAAAATTCGGACCGAGGGCAGAGCCCAAGATCGCACGTCTGCAGGAGATACTTAAGCCACGCCCCCTCATCCCCCCTCTTGGAGGATGGAGAGCGCAGCTCTGCATAATACAAGAAGACACGGGGTGAATGAGGAAGTACACAGCTCCTCCCCCATACACAGCTCCTCCCCTCCCCTGCTCTGTCTACACAGGACCTCCCTCACTTATCACGGGGAGGTTTCAAGTTTTCATGGGGGAAAATACTGAGCAGGGGGAGGGGAGAGGACGTGTGTGTGAAGGAGACATACTGCACTGCACTGGCTGGGGATTTCACTTCACACAAGTTCAGGTGAGGAGGCAGAGCATGCAGGCGGCGGGAAGGGTGGTTGTATATGTATGTCATGTATGATTAGGGGGGGTGTATCAGCGGCGGGTGTATGTTTGATGTGTGCATATGTATGGTGCATGTATCATGTGTATATATGATGTATGTATGGTGTCTGTGTATGTGTGATGTGTGTATGTAATGTATGATGTGGGGTGGGCAGCAACAGGTGTATGTATGATGTGTGTGTATGTATGGTGTATATTTGTGGTATGAGTATGTGTATATTTGATGTGTGTATGGTGTATGTGTGATGTGTGTATGTAATGTATGATGTGGGGGGGGGGGCTGCGGCGGGTGTATGTATGATGTGTGTATATGTATGGTGTATATGTATGGTGTGAGTGTATGTGTGATGTGAATATATGATGTGTGTATGGTGTATGATGTGGGAGCAGCGGCAGGTGTATGTATTTATGATGTGTCTGTATGTATGATGTATGCATGGAATGTATAATATAGGGGCAGTGACCGGTATATGATATGTGTATGCATGTATGTTTTGTACGGGGTGGACTGACAAGTGCTACCGCCAGTTGTGCTATCTAATTTTTTTATTTATTTTTAGTGGTTTCTGGCCACCCGCACTAAATTACACCATCAGAATCCTGCCCCCTTCATACTCGCCCGCCGACCAAGAGCCCCACGGATGCACGCAAACACGCCCGAAACTTCAACTTCCAGCATGTTGCACCATAACCTAAACTGTAGAACTATAAAGTGTAACATGCTGGAAGTTGTGGACTTTGAGATCGATCTATTCAAGTCTATAAGAAAGCTTAACTTAAGAAAAAAATATTCTCTAATAAAGATTCAGTTATTAATACATCAGAGGGAGAATTACCAGTCACCATAGGCCCCTTGGGGTTCAGTACTCTCAATGAAGCCTCAATGAATGATTTGGAATGTCTTGATAACCTGATTGATTTATTAGGTGATGATTCTGATTCTTCTCCAGTTGAAACCCTGGAGATACAAGAATTCATGGGCGGAGTTAAGTCTACTTTCTGCCCTCCGGTGTCTCTGGGTAGTAATTTAGATCTCTTCCATATTAAAGTATTGGAAGATGTAAAATCTCTCATGCCCCAAAAGCCTCTGCCAATCTCACAATGGATGAACATCGAGCACTTGATACTTTAAAACAGAGAGACGATATTGTGATTAAGAAGTCCGACAAGGGCGGAAACACAGTTATCATGAGTACTGCTTACTATATAGCTGAGGCTAAGCGTCAACTGGGCGACGAAAAACCTATGTAAAATTGGCAGAAAATCCTACCCCTAAAATTAAGTCTTGTTTACAAAGCTTCCTGCAGTGCTATGTGGACAAAGGAGTACTGTCAAAAAGTAAAGCAGAAAAGCTTATACCCCCTTTCCCAGTTACCCACGATGGTATTTCCTGCCGAAGGTTCATAAGACCTTGGTCTCCCACCCCGGGACGACCTATCGTCTCGGGGTGCGGATCGATCACGAAGCATCTGTCCAAATATCTGGACTGGATCCTTAGACCCCTTCTGCAGGAGATACCATCGTTGGTAAAAGACACCAATCAATTTTTAGGATGTCTGGATGAGATATACTGGCCAGAAAAAGGTATCCTAGGGTCTATAGACAATGAATCCTTATATACCAGTATTCCGCAGGAGCTAGGAGTAGATATGATTAGAGACATCTTATCCAAAACAGGGCGTAGTGAGAATTTCATCAACTTTGTTTGTAACGGTCTATTACTAATATTACAGAATAATGCATTCATTCCAATTTGATAATGAGTGGTTCAGGCAAATCTGGAGTGTGGCCATGGGCACCCCTGTGGCATGTACTTTTGCCAACTTATATGTGGCAGCTTTTGAGAGACGTTTCGTCTTCAGTGACAATAATCCCTTCCTTAGGTCGATGAGGTGCTATCTCAGGTTTGTGGACGACGTGTTCATAGTCTGGGATGGCACCTCATCGTCCTTTTCTGATTTAGTCTCCCACTTAAATGTTACCAATAATATGAACTTAAAGGGGTACTCCGGTGGTTAATTTTTTTGACTATATGGCATCTTCTTTGTCAGTTTAGTTTTTTTGCAATATACATGTATTATATGTTTTGGCAGCATGTGTGTGTTTTTCTTACCTGTTTTTTGGGCAGGAAGTTCTGTAGTTCAGAGGGTTTTCTTTTACTGTTGTCCACAGTTCTGAGTCTGTTGTGGACAAGATGTCACAGCTTTTTTTTTTCCTCTGTCTGCGTGAGAAAAATAAGCCACGCCCCCTCATCTCATCCAGCTGAGTACACAGCTCCTCACCTCCCCTCCCCCCTGCTCTGTATTCTAAGGACGCAAGTCTGCACAGGAGAATGAACACAGAGAAGATAAGTGTTATCTGAAGAGGAGGATGAAAAGGTGCACGGGCTGGGGATGTATGGACTGCAGGGGAATAAATCTCATACTGGGAATGATCTCTATATGTGAAGGGGTGGGGGGGACTACTGAATGACACATGCTGGGAGTTGTAGACCCTTTTGTGTGTATGCATGCTAGTGTTTACAAACCAGTGTGCCTTCAGCTGTTGCAAAACTACAACTCCCAGCATGCCCTGACAGACTTTGGGCATGCTGGGAGTTGTAGATTTGCAACAGCTGGAGGCACACTAGTTGGGAAACACTGTTCTAGCCTATTCAGCATATACATCATGTTACATCAGTGTTTCCCAACCAGTGTGCCTCCAGCTGTTGCAAAACTAACTATAACCAGGCTGTCAGGGCATGCTGGGAGTTGTAGTTTTGCAACACCTTGAGGCACCCTGGTTGGGAAACACTGGTGTATGCCCTATAGAGGTGTGGTAAACTACAACCCCCAGGAGACTACAGAGGCAACATGCTGGTGTTATACCACAGACTCCTGAATGACACATGCTGGGAGTTGTAGTTTTGCAACACCTGGAGGCACCTTGGTTGGGAAACACTGGTGTATGCCCTATAGAGGTGTGGTAAACTACAACCCCCAGGAGACTACAGAGGCAGCATGCTGGTGTTATACCACAGACTCCTGAATGACACATGCTGGGAGTTGTAGTTTTGCAACACCTGGAGGCACCCTGGTTGGGAAACACTGGTGTATGCCCTACAGAGGTGTGGTGAACTACAACCCCCAGGAGACTACAGAGGCAGCATGCTGGTGTTATACCACAGACTGAAGACTCCTGAATGACACATGCTGGGAGTTGTAGTCCCTTTTGTGTGTGTATGCCAGTGTATCCCAACCAGGGCTGATTTATATTAGTGTGCTATGTATAAGGGGGCTGACCCGCAAAAATAGTAGGATGGGTAAAGGGCTGAAAAAAAAAAAAAAAAAAGGAGCCGCCCCAAACCAGCAAGGCATGCGGCATGCTGGGATTTGTAGTTTTCAGCACAGCAAGAAACAGGAAATAAAAGCAAAGATAGGAAAACAAAGTGGGGGATAAAAAGGCAACAAAGAACGGAAATAGAGTAGGCTAAACAACAAGAATAGAAATGAAACAAAACAAATAGGGTAAGTCAAAAAACGGAACAACATGTTGACCACTGGAGTACCCCTTTAAGGTTCACTTCAAAAACTCATGAGGAAAAATTTGAATTTCTCGATGTCTTAGTGCAGCTAGACAATGGAAGACTCATGTCATCAGGTTTTAGAAAGCCTACAGGTTGTAATTCTCTCCTTCACTTCGCCAGCTACCATCCCGAACATGTTACGCGTGCAATCCCTTACGGCCAATTTTTACGGCTACGCCGCATTAATAATTCAGATGATTGTTTTTTTGAAACAAGCTGGCGAACTGAAGGAGAGACTTCTAGCTAGAAATTACCCAAAAGTCATCCTGGATTTAATCAAGATAGATCTACTCTTCTACATAATAACAAGAGAAAACACAAAACCACCAAAGAAAATATTTTTTCGTTTTCATTAAAATTCAGCCCTCTTGCTGATACAGTAAAAAAACGCAATTGCCAAAAATTGTTTTTTGATCAAAAACAATCCCGATTTGAACAAAATAATTCCCCCTAAACCTATGGTAGCCTTCAGAAGGTGTAAAAACTTAAAATATACCCTTACCTGTAGTTCCTTTAATTCAATAAAGAAAAAAGGCACTAATTGGCTAACAGATATAGGAATAAAAGGGAGATTTAAATGTGGCACATGTAACTGGTGTTCACATCTGTCATCCGGTAAAGTTTTTTGGATCGGAGGTGGTAAAATCATCCTGCATGATCTTATTACTTGTCATACCCCATGGGTTGTATATGCTATTTCCTGCAAATGTGGGCACTTCTATATAGGAAGCACGAAAAGACCCATGAATGTCAGGTTTCGCGAGCATATTTACTCCCTCCGCTCCAAAAAAGGTGCTCCACGTCTTATAAGTCATCTACAAGAAGTACATAATAGCGATCCAAGCAGTCTAGTCTTTCACACCATTGAAAGGGTAAACATTAAAGAAGGTCAAGATAGACATAGAGCCCTTCTTAAAGCCGAAGCGCGCTGGATTTTAAGAACCGGCGCACAAGGAAACTTAGGTTTAAATGACAGACTCGACTACAGTGTATTCCTGTGATTGTTTTTAGCTTTACAGATTTGCGTTTTTTAATGTCACTACACTTTTGTTTTTATCTGTGAACTTACCTCTGCCGACGTCCCAACTGGAGAGTATTTAGGTACGCGCTGAGCAGAGAAGAGGCAGGGTCTGATGAAGCATGCTATACGCATGCGCAACAGCTGTCACCTATCTCTTTGAACGTAGTTTGGCGTCCGTGTCCGGCCGCACCGGTGTCCTGCACTTTGAAATAAAGAAGATTTTCTGCAACTAACCTGGTGAGTGCTGCCATTTTCTTCTTCTACGGATTTCTATCAAATTTTTTAATTTATTTTTAGTGGTTTCTGGCCACCCGCACTAAATTACACCACCAGAATCCTGCCCCTTCATACTCGCCCGCCGACCAAGAGCCCCACGGATGCACGCAAACACGCCTGAACCAAAACTTCAACTTCCAGCATGTTGCACCCTAACCTAAACTGTAGAACTATAAAGTGTAACATGCTGGGAGTTGTAGTTTTGGTTCGGGTCAGCTGCCAGGTCATAGGCTGCATCAGGGCATGCTGGGTGTTGTAGTTACTAACTGCAATTCCCAGTATTCCTTGACACAGCCTATGGATCTGCAGCTGACACGAACCAAAACTACAACTCCCAGCATGTTACACAATAACTTTAACTGTCCTACTATACATTGCAACATGCTGCAACACACACAGAACCATAGGCTGTATCAGGGCATGTTGGGTGTTGTAGTTATCTTGTAACTAAATGCAACGTAAAGACACATAAATTAGAGTAAATAAAATGCACCACACAAACTGGAGAAGCAGACCCCCCCCCCCCCCCCAGTAACACAGCGTTAACACACTTTTAAGAAGTGTGTATATATGTGAATAAGCCCCTTTCCTAATAAAAGTTCTGATAATGAATGGTTCCAATAAAAACTACAGATCACGGCACATAAGATTTCCCTCATACATCCCTGTATATGGGACGAATTGGAATTATAGGGATCAGATGGGGGGGGGGAGGGGGCTTGCCTCGGGTGTAAAAGGATCTAGCTACAGCTCTCCTGCCGCTAATAGCCTGGCATGCTGTGATTGACATGGTCGGCTATTAAACCATTAGATCGCCGCTGTCAAAGTTGACAGCAGTGTCAAAAGGGATCTTATATCCATCCCTGGTGGTCTAGTGGGGGTGAATCGTACTATTTTGGTTGAAATTATTATACCTACCAGGACAAGTGGATTTTCTTGAGGGACAAGTAGATTGTGTTCCGCTTTAGCCCCTTTGACAAGTATTTTTTTTTTTAATTGCCACACCCATGAGCTGTATTCCAAGAATTTGTGAATGACATCTTCTGAGATCTGCTCTATATGTGTGTTGTCGTTAGAGATGAGCGAACTTTTGAAAAATTTCATTTAGCCAATTCGCCAAATTTTTCTAAAAAATGTAGTTTGATCCGAATTTATTGGCGGCAAATCTATATTAAAAATGGCTATTTCTGGCCTACAGAGAGCCTCAATAGGGGTGTAGAACACTTAACTATGTTCTAACACGCATATGGAGTGTGCTGGGGTAGTGAAATAATACTGTTATTCAGTATGACATGCAGATTACAGGCATCGCTTTTAGAATCACTGGAGCACAATGGAGGTGGCATCAGTATGAGGAGACCATATAGTGGCTGAATGACACAGCATGGAGGTGTTGGCAGCATGAGGAGACCATACAATGGCTGAATGACACAGCGTGAAGGTGTTGGCAGCATGAGAAGACCATATAGTGGCTGAATGACACAGCTTGGATGAGGCTGAAGCATGAGGAGACCATATAGTGGCTGAATGACACAGCGTATAGGTGTTGGCAGCATGAGGAGACATATAGTGGCTGAATGACACATCCTGAAGATGGCAGCAGCATGAGTAGACACTAGGGCTTCACAATCCCTAAGATTAAAAGATGAATTTTGAAATTTAAATTGAAGATTTATGGTAGCTAGTGCTACCATAAGAAATTTTTAGGCCCAGGCCCAGCAGCATCAGTAAACCATATATTTCCTGAATGACACAGCCTGGAGTTGGCTGAAACATGAGGAGACCATATAGTGTCTGAATGGAACAGCCAGGAGTTGGCAGCAGCATGAGTAGACACTAGGGCCTCACAATCCCTAAGATTAACTCCTTGGGGACAGAGGATTTTTCCATTTTTGCACTTTCGTTTTTTCCTCCCTACCTTTTAAAAATCATAACCCTTTCAATTTTGGACCTAAAAATCCACATGATGGCTTATTTTTTGCACCACCAATTCTACTTTGTAATGACATCAGTCATTTTACCCAAGAATCTATGGCGAAATGGAAAAAAATCATTGTGTGACAAAATTAAAGAAAAAACGCCATTTTGTAAGTTTTGGGTGCTTCCGTTTCTACGCAGTACATTTTTCTGTAAAAATGACACCTTATCTTTATTCTGTAGGTCCATAAGATTAACCCGATAACGACCACGGACGAGTATAGACGTCAAGGTTGGCGGGCGTTCCCGCACCTGGACGTCTATACTCGTCCATTCTTGGGCAGCACCCACGAGATCGCAGCAGGGACTCGGCTGTATCACACAGCCGGGACCCTGCTGCACTGCCAGGACCGAAGTAAACTTCGGTCCCGGCAGTTTTAACTCTTACAGCCGCGGTCGGAAGTGACCGCGGGCTGTAAGTGTTATGACATCACGATCGCGGGGTGCTGCGTGTAATACGCGGCTGGCCGGGGCCTGCGGTACTGCCGGGAGTGAAGTTCACTTCACTCCCGGCAGTTTAACCCTTACAGCCGCGGTCAGAAGTGACCGCGCCCTGTAAGGAGTTCTGACAAAGGGAGGGGGCTCCCTCTGTCTCCTCTGCAGCACCCCGCAGCGCGATCGCGGGGTGCTGTGTGTGGCCGCACTGCCGGGAGTGAAGTTCTCTTCACTCCCGACAGTTTAACCCTTACAGCCGCGGTCAGAAGTGACCACTCGCTGTAAGGAGTTCTGACAAAGGGAGGGGGCTCCCTCTGTCTCTCCTGCAGCACCCCGGAGCATCGCCGGGTGCTGCTGCATACCTGGGCAGCCGGGGGTCCTACAAAGACCCCCAGGTCTGCCCTAGGTATTGCCTGCTAGTGAAATATGCTGCCTGCTAGTGAAAACTGGCAGGCAGCATATAACTGCAATGCTTTGGAATACTAAGTATTCCAAAGCATTAAAAAGTGTAAAAATAAATAAATTAATAAAATAAAAGTGTAAAAATAAATAAAAATGTAATAAAAGTGTAAAAAAAAATATATATTAAAAATACATTTATTAAATGAATCTAATTTAAAAAAAAAGTATAATGTGTAGGATCGCATTGGCGGACATCCGCAGCATGTAATATGCTGCGGATGTCCGCCACGTGATCCTACACATTATGCAGCAGTCACGGTAATGAGCTCGCTGCTGTGGCTGGGTAGCTTTGTGCGTCCACTCATAGCGGCGGATTTTCCGCCAGCAGTCATGAGCGGACACACTGAGCTACCCAGCCGCAGCAGTAATGGATATATTCGCCATGAGCGGGTGCTTATTCCCACAACATGGCGGATATATCCATCAGGAGCCTTAACTGTCACAGACAGACGCGTTATACTGCCAGGCGACCAGCCAATAACTTGTAGGGGTGCGGTATATAAATGGGGTCACTTGTGGGGGTACTGTTCTGCCCTGAAAGCCAAATGGCGCTCCTCTCCTTCTGAGTCCTACCACGCGGCCAAGGAACCATATATGGCCAAAGCGGGGGTATTTCCGAACATGGGACAAGCAGCTAAATAAAATATAGGGTGCATTTCTTTCAATATCAGAAGTGATGTACAAAAAATATGCCCCCCAAATGATGCATTTGTGAAAAATTGCAATTTTCGAATTTTTAACACTGACTTTGTAATAATTCCTGCCAAAAAACTATGGTGTTAAAATACTCACTGTACCCCCTAGCGAATACCTTGAGTGGTCTAGTTTTTAAAATGGGGTCATTTGGGGGGGTGTTCCTATGTTCTACTACCTTTTAATTTCAGCAAACCTTGCATAGCACATAAAAAAAGATGTACTTTTCAAATTTTCTAAATTTCAAGTTAAATTGTTAGGGTTCTAACTAATTTAAAATGTTAATTAAAAACTAAAAAATGACGTCAAAATAAAGTAGACATCTGAAAGTATAAGTTTCATAAACTATTTGGTCAGTAAGTATAAATATATGCAACCAATTAGTGTTAAAATAGCAAAAAATCGAAATTTTTTGTAAAAATTTCATGATTTTTTGCATTGTAAAAAAAAACTACAAATTATATCGGCTTACTTTTACTATGTACATGAAGGACAACTTGTGACAAAAAAACAATGTCAGAATTATCATGATTGGCAAAACGTTACCAGAGTTATTCTCTAATAAAGACAGACATCCCCGATTTGAAAAAACAGGCCTGGTCTTTCAGGGGCGTACAGGTTTATTTGCATTGGTCCTTAAGGGGTTAAAATTATACCCTACTTATATAGGTTTGATTTTGTCGTACTTCTGGAAAAAATCACAACTACATGCAGGAAAATGTATACGTTTAAAATTGTCATCTTCTGACCCCTATGACTTTAACATTTTTCCTTCTACGGGGCGTTATGAGGGCAAAATTTTTGCACCGTTATCTGACGTTTTTAGCGGTACCATGTTTGTATTGATCGTACTTTTTGATCGCTTTTTATTCATTTTTTCATTATATAAAAAGTGACCAAAAATACACTATTTTACTCTATCCATTTTAAGAACTGTCCAGAGTAGGAGAAAATCCCCATAGAAAACATATGCTGCTCTGGACAGTTCCTAAAATGGACAGAGATGTCAGCAGAGAGCAATGTGGCCACGATGTCAGCAGAGAGCACTGTGTTCCAAAAATAAAAGAATTTCCTCTGTAGTATTCAGCAGCTAATAAGTACTGAAAGGATTAAGATTTTTTAATAGAAGTAATTTACAAATCTGTTTAATGTCTGGCACCAGTTGATAAAAAATAAATAAATAAATAAAGTTTTCCACCGAAGTACCCCTTTAAATCTGTTTGGCATTATCCATATTTGTGAAGTGTTGGTGTGGCACCATGGACAATCTACTCTCATGCATTAGGCATTGGTGGTTGGAAATCCTGGCTGATCCATGCCTGATTCATCTTCAAAAAGGTCAGTCTCCACATTTTTCGTGAACAGACTAGTTCTCCTTGGGGTGTGTTGGCATGGGCATGTCAAGGTATGCCACCACCTGCTGGTTCAGGTCCTGCTCGAGGTCTACCTGCTGCTGATGAGTTGCTTAACTATGCGGGTGAAGAAAGCTACTCATCAGCGACTGTAGGCTGCTGCTGATGGAGCTGGTGCTGGTACTGCTCCTGCCACCCCACCCCTCCCCAGCAGCCATGGCAGTGGAAGGTGAGCACAGGGGGCCCCCCGATTCAGACCTGAGAGAGGATGGACGATGGCGCTAATAGCCATCGGCCAACTGACTACATAGGATGCCTCTGTAGTAGGTAATTTTGCCCTCCCTCTCAGTGGGTGTAAAGAAGGCCCCTATTTTGTGACGGTAGCGAGGGTCCAACAAGGTGGAGATCCCACTGTCGAATGGTGACAATTCGGCTGTCACTACTCAAGCAGGTGAGCATGCATCGTGCCATTTGTGCAAGTGACTTGGAGGGACTCCCTGTCTCCATCTCCACTGCATACTGCCACAGTGTTTCTGGGTCCTCTGTCTCGCCTTCCTCATAACCCTCTAGCTCCTCTGGCTGCTTGAGCTCCTCCTCTCCTGTTAGATTGCTAGAAAACGCCTATTTGGCGAAACCTAAACTGTGATCCACTGTGCTCATGTGGCTGTGACATATAGGCACCATGTCTCCAGTGCCCTGACCAGCCATCCTTTCCAACACATGTTGTAAGAAATGAAGCAGTTGAATTACGTTGTTCATCCCGTAATCCTGGCGACTTACTAATAGTGTGGCTTCCTCAAAGCGCCTGAGCAAACGACATGTGTCACGTATGAGCTGCCACTGGTTCACATTGAAGTTACACAGGGGAGTACCCCAATCCCCCCAATCCAGTTGGATCAACAAGAAATCGGTTATGGCTTTTCTCTGTTCGTACAGTCGGTCCAACATATGGAAGGTGAAATTCCAACATGTGGCAAAGTCAGAAATCAGACTATGTTGTGGGATACCGTTCTGACGCTGCAGCTCAAGGAGGATGTGCTTTCCGGTGTACGAGTGGCTGAAGTGCATGCAAATTTTCCTTCCCATTGTTAGGATGTTTTGCAAATGGGGAGGAACTGCTTCACAACCACATTAAACATGTGTGCCATGCAGGGCGCATGGCTCAGCCTTCCCAGTCGCAGCGCATGCAAGATGTTTTTCCCGTTGTCAGTCACCAAGGTTCCAATTTCCAGTTTTCGTGGAGTAAGCCATGCTCCAATTTTTTTTATGAATGACTTAGCAGTTCCTCCCCTTTGTGACTCTTTTCGTCAAGGCAAACCATGTGAAGAACAGTGTGAGACCACCGTGCCCTGCACACATGATATGCTAATGGGCCACTGAACGGAGTTACACACTGTCACAGGACCAACGGGCTAAGAGCGTGGAGAAGGAAGCGGCATGACCTGTCCACATTGGGGTTGTGGCTGTGCAGGAACGACATTCACCCAGTGAGACGTAAAGAACATGTATTGTCCCTGACCATAGTTACATCTCCAGACGTCAGCGCTGCTGTGCACTTTGGTACACACAGACAGGCTCAAGGACTGGACCACCTTCTCTTCCACAAAATTGTGCAGGGAAATTACAGCTTGGGACTCTACACCTCGGCTTGGCACAAGCCATCAGTTCTCTGAAATGTCCACCACTTGAAAAGGGAGGGACTGCAGCACTAGCAACTTAGACAGAAGCACATTCAGCTTCTGCGCCGTTGGATCATTGGGCGGATACTGTTGTCTCTTGGACATGGCTTCACCGATGGATTGTTGGCGGAATGGCTGACTAAAAGTAGGAGGAGCAGGAGCATCTGGAGCGACAGAAGGAGGGTATGACACACAGCTCCCTCCCTCGGCTGAGGTGGTGGAGCCTTGGCTCGCTGAAAGAGGGAGTGCGTGCAACCGGGTGATGCAGCAGACTGGACCACTACATCGGAGCCACGGTTCTCCCAGGCCGCTTTATGGTGGTGAAACATATGTTGACGTAGGGCCGTGGTGCCAACATTGGGACCCTGGCCACGCTTCCCCTTCTGCCGACATATCTTGCATGTGAACCTCCTCCGGATGCTTGATGAAAAACTGCCACACCGCCAGTAGCTTATTTTTCCACCAACAGTCCGTACTAATTGACTGCTACTGCCTCCGTCTCCAGGAACCCCTGTTCCACTACCTCCCGGGAAGGTAGGCTGCCGCGAAACAGGTGGTCACCCCCGGGCACGTTTTGCTCTTCTGCCACCACACTGACTGCCAACCATGCTACCACCTTGCTGGCTCAGCTGCTGCCTCACAAGCAACCTGAAACTCTTTTCTCCTGATGATGATTAAGCCCCTTCTGCACCCGGCTCCCAATTGCGATCGGCTTCATCATCATCAACAAGTGTCTGCACGTCACTGATGTCCTCCCTCAGGTTCCTCAACAGTGTCTACTTCAGGACCCTGAACCCTGGCAACACCGCCTCCCACGTCACTCTCCTCATCACTACTTGCCCGCCCAGAGGAGGAAGCGGCAGATGTCTCCTCCACTTCTTGGCTGGGCAGTAGATGCTGACTGTTCTCTATTAGATCAGTGAATAGTGGATCTGAACCCACAGCATAAGATACTTCTGTGGGGGAGGGAACAGCATAGGACAGAGGCAATGGGAGGACAGGGACTACTCCCGAGCCATCCCAACTGAGCATTGTGTCTGAGGAACCCACCGACTGTTGACAGGGGGTGTCAGATGTCACTTGTGATATAGTGGATGACCGTGTTAACCAATCGATGACAGCAGATGGGTTGCTGGTCGAGACATGACCGCTAGCTGATAACGGGAGCTAAGGCCTCTTGCTGCGACTCCTGCTGCCACTCGCTTCTAAGTCTGCTGCAACCTCTGTCTGAAGACTTTAGGGCTCTGCCACTACTCTGTGCACGTCCTGGCACTTCTCTGCCTGACATACTTTGTGCGTATATGAGGGAAGTACAATTCGCTTCACTATGCTTAAAACCGTATTTGTCTAGAACACCAGCCGGTGAGTACTTTCGCCGGGACTTTCACAGTATGTAGGCCCTTGACAGATTAATAGGTACAAAATAGTACACTGTATGCGGTATGCACTGATGAGGGCAGAAAAATGCGCTACAGTATGCCTAAAAACTCTGTATTTTTGTGAAACTCCAGCCGGTGATAACTTTTGTCTGTCCTTTCACAGTATGTAGGCCCTTGACAGATTAACAGGTACAAAATAGTACACTACTTAGATGTACGTATGCAGTATGCACTTATGAGGGCAAAATAATGCGCTACAATACGCCAAAAAAGTCTGTATTTTTGTAAAACACCAGCTGGTGATTACTTTTGGCTGTCCTTTCACAGTATGTAGGCCCTTGACAGATTAACAGGTACAAAATAGTACACTACTTAGATGTACATACTGTAGTACACTACTTAAATGTGCGTATGTGGTATGCACTGATGAAGGCAGAAAAATGTGTTACAGTACCCTTAAAAAAAAATTATTTTTCTAAAACAACAGCAGTATACAACAGTACTGCAGCCAAAAAAAACTGTGTACTAAACACAAACTTGCACTCTGTCACAGACTATTAGGAATGGACTGCTGTGTATTATACCATCTACAGAATAGTATAACCAGCAAATTATTTTTTTGTGGAACAAAGACACTGAATTGCACTGAAAAATTATTCCTGCCTCCTCTGCTAAGTTTTATGAAGTTGATGCAGCTTGTTGAAATGTATGAGGCAACGCACAGCTATCTGCCTCTCTGTAATACTATGCCGAAGAAAGTGACTGGGAGGTTAATGCCTGCAGCTGAAGTAAAGATCCTTTTTAGTGAAAAAAAAACAATGCTCTCCGTCCATGAGAATGCTGATGTGACTAGGAGGATGTTAAACGCTGCTGGACTGCGCTTTTCTCTGCTGTAATGCACACATGCAGGCTCTGCATCCTATGATCCTTATGCAGTGTATTGTGATGAAGTGACTGGCCGTGACATCCCAGGGGTGACTGACTGCTGATAGGCTGCATCCTGCATGTGATACATGGTCATCCCGCCTACTTCCCTTCCCGCCTTGCCTTCCGGCCTTCCCAGCATTCCTTGCCCCATGTACTGACATGTGGATCCGCCATTTTAGATGCCCTGGAGCCTGCACCGCAGTAAATGGAGTTTAATGAAGAGATTTGCACAATAGAATCACGGCGGTATTCGTATTCGTTGCGAATCGAATATTTCCTGAAATTCGTAATGAATTCAGGTTTGTCAGCTTCGATTCGCTCATCTCTAGTTATCGTATACTTTGATGACATCTTGATTTTCTCCCCCAATTTGCAAGAGCATCGCTCACATGTCCGTCTGGTTCTACAGCGTCTACGGGAGAATGATCTTTACGCCAAACTGGAGAAATGCTTATTCGAGAGATTTAGTCTTCCATTCCTCGGTTACATTGTTTCTCATCAAAACCTAATAACTATGTATAAATATATCAGGGGACAGTACAGAGATCTCTCCCATGATCTATTTGTACCCACAACTGTATTAATACTAAGGGGGCATCCTCTACGTCTAGAGGAAAGAAGGTTCCTACACCAGCACAGACGGGGGTTCTTTACTGTAAGAGCAGTGAGACTGTGGAATTCTCTCCCGGAGGAGGTGGTCATGGTGAACTCTGTAATAGAGTTCAAAAAGGGGCTGGATGCATTTTTGGAGAGTAATAACATTACTGGTTATGTATACTAGATTTATAGGGACAGAACGTTAATCCAGGGATTTATTCTGACTGCCATATTGGAGTCGGGAAGGAATTTTTACCTCTAGTATGAGGGTTTTTTGCCTTCTTCTGGATCAACTTAACTCAATAGGGACTCATTAGGGTTATAGGTTGAACTTGATGCACTCTGGTCTTTTTTCAACCTTATGAACTATGTTACTATGTTACTACTGGTCTACGGGCTATTCAATGCTTTCTGGGATTTGGCAATTATTATCGTCAGTTTATTCCACATTTCTCTTCCTTGATTGCTCCGATTGTGGCTCTCACTAAGAAGAACTCTAACCCCAAGACTTGGCCTCCTGAGGCCGAAGAGACCTTCACTCGCTTAACGTCAGCATTTGTCTTTGCTTCCGTGCTTTCTAGACCTGATCCTAAGAAACCCTTTGCTTTGGAGGTAGATGCTTCATTCGTAGGAGCAGGTGTCGTTCTTACCCAGAAAAACTCCAAGGGCAAGATTGTAACCTGTGGTTTCTTTTCTAAGACTTTCTCGCCTGCAAAGAGGGACTACATTATTGGAGATCAAGAGCCTTGCTATTAAGCTCCCCTTGGAAGAGTGGCGACATTTATTAGAAGGTTCTTCTCATCCGATCAGCATTTATTCAGGCCATAAGAATCTCCTATACCTCCAGTCTGCTCTGGTCTCTTTTCTTTTCCAGATTTAATTTCTTCATTAATTTCTGCCCTGCTAACCAGAATGTCAGAAATGATGCTCTTTCCAGGTCCTCCGATGTCGTAGGATTGGACTCCACGCCAAGGCATATTATTCCTCCAGAGCGATTAGTTTCAGCAGCTCCTGCCAATCTTAAGCAATTTCCAACTGGGAAATCTTATGTGCTTGTTAAACTGAGACGTAAAGTCTTGAATTGGGGACATTCTTCTTTGCTGGCAGGTCACCCTGGTATATGGAAAACTATTTAACTTTTCACCCGGCATTACTGGTTGCTGCATCTTGAACGCGATGTCACCGATTTTGTCCGTTCCTGTCTTACCTGTGCCCGGGATAAAACTCCTTGGCAGAGACCTGCAGGACTCTTACAGCCTTTGCCCATTCCGGAAACCCCCTGGTTTCACACTGCTACGGACTTTATTACCGATCTGCCACTTTCCAGTAATAATACGGTCATCTGGGTGGTGGTTGATCGATTTTCCAAGATGGCTCACTTCATTCCGCTACCGGGTCTTCCATCTGCTCCACAGCTGGCAAAACACTTTCTTCAACACATTTTTCCCCTTCATGGCCTTCCAAATCATATTGTCACGGATTGTGGAGTGCACTTTGTTTCCAAGTTCTGGCATGCTCTCTGTTCCCGTTTTGACATCAATCTTGACTTTTCCTCAGCCTACCACCCTCAGTCCAACGGTCAGGTGGAGAGGGTGAATCAAATCCTGGAAATTTACCTCTGTCATTTTGTTTCAGCTCGACAAGACGATTGGGTCGACCTTCTACCTTGGGCAGAATTTTCCTACAATCATAAGAATTCTGAGTTAGTTGAGGTCTTCTCTGTTCTTTGTTGTTTTTTGTCTTCATCTTCGTTCTCCTCCCTATTCCAGTCTCCTCTGGTGTGCCAGTTGTTGATGAACTTGGTCGAGACTTCTCTTCTATTTTACAACAGACTTGGCATTCTCTTTCTCAAGCCCCCACACGTATGAAGGTCCCGGCGGATAAGAAAAGAAGATCTCCTCAATCCTTCTCTCCTGGTGATAAGGTTTGGTTTTCCACCAGATACATCCGTTTCAAGATTCCCAGCTACAAGTTGTGGCATTGCTTCCTGGGTCCGTTTGAGGTGTTAAAAAGAGTTATTTCGGTCTCCAATAAACTTTGTCTACCTTCTTCTTTGCGTATTCCTAATTCCTTCCATGAGTCTCTCCTCAAGCCTCTTTTGATCATCCGTTTTTCACAAAAGAATGTTGTTCCCACACCTGTCTCTGGTTCTTCAGATGTCTACAAAGTCTAGGAAATTCTTGCCTCTAAAACCATAAGAAAAGATCTTGGGATACAGAAGAAAATATCCTGGACCGTGATTTACTCCAGAACTTTTTGTGCCAGAAAAAGAGGGGGAGACCAGGGGGGGGGGGGTACTGTTACGCCCGGCGCTCCCCTGCTCTGTCCTCATCAGCTGGCGGGGCTGGGATTTACATCACTGGACGCGCCTGCATGCGAATATCAGTCCATCACTCATCTCTCTTGCCTGCTGTCCCTTCCGTGCTCTCGTCGCTATCCTGGCGCATGTGCCCCGGCCTCCTTGGGTGTGCGCGCGCTGGAGCTCTAAGATTTAAACGGCGAGTGCGCCCGTAATTATCAACTTCACCTGCACCTTTGTTATACGTTTCTGAACTTCCTCCCACTCACTGCCGGATTTTTGTGCCTTAGAGAAAGCTATTCTGTGTCTTGCCCTGCCGTGTTCCTGATACCTCTGTTCTGTGACCTGACCTTGCTCCCGTGCCGTTAGCCTATAGACCTCCTGCTTTGTTCCTGACTACTCACCTGTGCCGCCTGCCCTGACCTTCTGCTATCCTGACCACGACTTGCCATATTCCTCCTGTGCCTCGTATATCCTCAGCCGCCTGTGTGATCGAGTGGTGCCAGGGGTAGCGACCTGAGTGCTGCCTGCCGCAACAAATACATCCCGCTTTGCAACGGGCTCTGGTAAAAACCAGCAGCACCTTAGACTCCGCTACCTGGTATGGCCCACATCATCTACCACACAGGTCCAGCAGGTCCATGCGGCGTTATAGCATGGCTTATGCAGTTGTTAGCTTTGTTACTATGCAGATAGCGTCATAGCATGGGTTATGTAGTCTTGTTAAGGTATCATTGATTCTACGTACTGCTTATTTTGCATATGTTGCTTAGCATAGGGTGTTTTACAGGGTGCCTACTTTTTATAGCATTTGGATGGCACTACTCAATATTGCCCAATTTCTTGTCACGCACGTAGCTTTCATACCAAGTTCATATATGAACGTTTTGTGTGCATTAAGCATACGTTATATAGTGTCCTACCATTAAAAATAACTACAAGCAGATACTGTGTTTTGGTTTTTAGCAGTCATACCAATTAATTTTTACTGAAGAATTTCTGCAAGCTTCAATAACAGAACAGTCTCTAAGCATAACAACTGCTTTCCTTGGAAATTGACAAAGGTTGGGACTTTGGCATTTAGAGTCTTTTAGTATGGTGCGCTGTTCCACTGGATTTAGGGGATTTAGTTGCGGTCCAGTAGTCACGCTAGCATTAGCGGGGATTTAGATTTGAACTCACGGTTTTGGCTCAGCTGATGCTGGCAGGTTTTTCAGGCCTAGCGTGTCTTTGAAAGTTGCGCAGAACTGTCCTGTTAGTCCGGAATCCACGAGAACAGCAACCCAAGAGAGCGATAATTGGACGCAGCTCCCTTATATGGGCAGGGGCTGGACTAGTGCTAATTGGTCCATACTGATGTCAATCACCATTAAAAAAGACTTGTGGGTAACACATGACCCAAGGACCTCCAAAGGTCCTCCAACATACCATAGAGGTTATTAGCATGGTCACATGACCGAAGGTCCTGCAATGCTAAACAAGGTAAGCACTATACATCATCATAAAATATATATAATTATTAAATATATACATGTATTATCATTAGAGAATTAGACTTGAGGAGAGGCGACTAGGGGCTGTCCCACCTGAGGAACCCTACCTGAACGTAGTTACTCTGACTTTGGGGACCTCTACACTAGGTACGGTATGCAATGCGGTACAGGGACACCACATCTTTACATTTTCAGGTGGGATGCACTGCTATAGTCAATGTTTTCTGACATGTTTTTCAGGTTATGACTTTCATTTTTTCATTAGTTAAACCTTATCTGCAGGTGAAACATTCAGATTGGCATGGAAGTATAGTTTTACTTGGCCATTTTCTGTTTTGTGGGCAGTAGGTTGTTGCCTTTCATTTATGTAGGTCCGTTATGTTTTGAGGTTGGTGACTCAAGTTGTCATGGTTTGTTTACGTTACACAGGTCTGTTTATTTTCCAGGCAGTTTTGTTTTCACCTGGTGGTTTTCATCAATTCAGGGCATTAGTTTCAGAATCGTTGTTCCATTAAGAGAATGAATGGGGGAGTCCTTAGCACTCTGGCTGCAGTATTTTCCTTCAGGTGAAGATCATGTTGTCTAGGTAAGATACCAGTTTGTGTGGTACAGGTGTCTGATAGGGCCATGCTGGTCTCCTTTCCTAGTTCATCTTTGCCAGAATGTTTGTTTTGACCCGCTGGCATATGGTCGCAGCATAATTCTGTTATGTTCGAGTTAGTATTGCTATTGGATATTTTGTGGTTATAGTTGCTTTACTCAGTCAATCTCGGGTTCAATCTTCGTTGTATGACCAAGACTGTCAGGGGTTTAAATTTGTTGGAGAGTTAGCATGCATACAGTCAGGCTCAGGACAGTTCATTGCATTTGGGGAGTTGGCAGTTTGATTCCAGTTATGTTGCTTTTGTTGCTCGGTCAGTCAGGGTGTTCCATTTTTACCTAGTCCATACCTTTTCCCTATTGCTTAAAAGGTTTTTGGCCCCTTTAGAATTATGCAGAACACAGCATTTTCTGTACAAATAGCGGGCTTCCATATTGTGTACTTGTAGGAGGGATCTGGTTCATCAGCTACATCTAGCAGGTTATAAGAAGGTGCGGTGTAGAGACCGTATAGAGAGTTGTAGCGGTGCCTGGTAGGCCAAGGAAATTGGCAGTGATACTTCAGGTTTTACTGTGTTGTGTCCACTTAGACCATTGTTGTGTTGTCTTGTTTCGGCGGTTGAGGCTTTTGTCTGTGTCATGTTCAATACTTAACTTCTCCCTATGTATGCTGGTTTTTGCCCTCCTAAGGTGTACCCCCGACAGCGGTTCAGGCACACCTCTAGCTGCAGGTTAGGCTAGGTAGGTATGCTTCACTCACACCTTCAGCCGTAGGTTTGGTTAGGTAGGTTTACGTTTCACTCTTTTTTGAAGGCCTTGACCATAAGTAAATTATCTACTCCAATATTTTATTTTTTTTTTTTTTTAGCCCATATTTTTTACTTTTGTTTGGCTGTTTTTGGCTATATTTACAAATGCTTTTTGGGTTACAGCAGAAGCTATAGACCAAAATAACTACTGTTTGATGTTTCTTGTGACATAAATGTATTAAAATACATCCTAACTAACATGCCAAAATGTGACTTTTTTTTAAAGCAGATAAATGGCCAAAGTAAAGGCCCTGACACTTAATTTTACAGTTGTCAAAAGGCCATAGAAATTACAATGTACCTGCACAGAGATACATTTTCCTTTTTAATTCCAAAGAATCTTATGGGTAGAATATGAATGTTTTTGGAACACATTTTAAGCCATAAAACAGTGTTTTTTGGCCCTTTAGCAGCCTAAAATGGCCCCAGAAATGTGAGCACATAGCCTCAGAGTCTTCTACGGTGGTGGCCCAGAACGAAAAATACCAGCTGATACTTCAAACTTAGTCGGGTGGCTGAGGTACAAAAAGGTATACTGGTTAATGAAATGTGTCCTAAAGTCTTGAAGGCCTTAGTTACTGTTTTATAGTAAAAAGGAAACAACCAGCTCTATCTGCTCTTTCTATTTCTCATGCACTCCCTGGACAATGTAACAGACTTTGTATTGCGATGATCAGCAGGAGCAAAAGTATACACTGTTCACAATGCAAATACATTTTCCAGAAGAATAAAATAACCAGTGGCACTCACCATGGAGGTTATCAAATCTGGCACTTACCGGGTCACATAATAAGAGACGTAACTAGCAAGGACAACACCTGTTTATATATTTGTACACTTTGATTAAGACTCCCCCCCCCCCCCAAACTAAATAAGCCCAAGCTTGATACCCTTGGTTCTCTAATCCAGCCACTCCCTTGATTACCTTAGTTGCCCTCCTCTGCACCTGCTCTAGTTAACCATGCCCTTCTTATATACAGGTGCCCAAAATTGGACACAATGTGGGAGATTTATTAAAACCTGCGCAGAGGAAAAGTGGTGCAGTTTTCATAGAAAATTAAAGAAGCAATCTGATTGGTTGCTATGGGCAACTGGTCAATTTTTCTCTGCACAGGCTTTGATAAATTTCTCCCAATATTCCATATGTGGTCTGACTAGTAATTGTAAAGAGGCAAAGACTCTATGTGTCTCTTTAAGTGCTAACACCTCTGACATGCTTTTACTTAGCGACGCGATTCGTTTACTCGTGACATATTGTACTTTATATTAGTGCTAAATCTTTGTTAATTCATGCATACTTGTTTGAGAAAAACTCCAAAATATTGTTAAATATTGAACATTTCTGGTGTTTTTTTTAATTATGTTTTTATGGCATTCACTGTATGGTAAAAATTATATTTTTTTTATTCTGTGGGTTGGTACGATTATGGTGATACCCAATTTATATAGCTTTTTAAAGGGGTACTCTGGTGGAAAACTTTTTTTTTTCTAAATCAACTGGTGGAACAGTAAAAAATCTTAATCCTTCCACCACTTATTAGCTGCTTAATACTACAGAGGAATTTTTTTTCCTTTTTGGAACCCAGAGCTCTCTGCTGACATCTCTGTCCATTTTAAGAACTGTCCAGAGTAGGAGAAAATCCCCATAGCAAACATGTGCTGCTCTGGACAGTTCCTAAAATGGACAGAGATGTCAGCAGAGAGCACTGTGTTCCAAAAAGAAAATAATTTCCTCTGTAGTATTCAGCAGCTAATAACAACTGGAATGATTAAGATTTTTTTTAATAGAAGTAATTTACAAATCTGTTTAACTTTCTGGCACCAGTTGATTTAAAAAAAAAAAAAAAGTTTTCCACCGGAGTACCCCTTTAACCCCTTAAGGACCCAGCCAATTTTCACTGAAGGACCCGGCCACTTTTTGCACATCTGACTACTATCACTTTAAGCATTAATAACTCTGGGATGCTGTTACCTTTCATTCTAATTCCAAGATTGTTTTTTTTGTGACATATTCAATTTATGTTAGTGGTAAAAATGTTGTTGATACTTGCATAATTTCTTGGTGAAATATTCCAAAATTTGATGAAAAAATTTTAAATGTTGCATTTTTTTTTTAACTTTGAAGCTCTCTGCTAATAAGGAAAATGAATATTCCAAATAAATTATATATTGATTCACGTATACAATATGTCTGCATCATAAAGTTGACATGTTTTTACTTGTGGAAAACATCAGAGGACTTCAAAGTATTTTTCAGGGACCAGTTCAGTTTTGAAGTGCATTTGAAGGGCTTTCATATTAGAAATACCCCATAAATTACCCCATTATAAAAACTGCACCACTCAAAGTATTCAAAATGACATTCAAAAGGTTTGTTAACCCTTTAGGTGTTTCACAGGAATAGCAGCAAACTGAAGGAGAAAATTCAAAATCTTCATTTTTTACACTGGCAGGTTCATGTAGACACAGTTATTGAATTTTTACAAGGGGTAAAAGGAGAGAAATCTTCCTAAAATGTGTAACCCAATTTCTCTCGAGTAAGAAAATACCTCATATGTGTATGTCAAGTGTTCGGCGGGCTCAGAAGGGAAGGAGCGACAGTGGGATTTTGGAGAGTGAGTTTTTCTGAAATGGATTTTGGGGGGCATGTCACATTTAGGAAGCCCCTATGGTGCCAGAACAGCAAAAAAATAAAAATACACATGGCATACTATTTTGGAAACTACACCACTCAAGGCACGTAACAAAAGGTCCAGTAACAAAGTTGGATGTGTAAATGATTTTTTTTTTCACTAAAATGCAAGTTTTCCCTCAAATTATTTTTTTTTTTACAAGGGATAATAGGACAAAATGCCCCCCAAAATTTGTAACCCCATCTCTTCTGAGTATGGAAATACCCCACGTGTGGACGTCAAGTGCTCTGCTGGTGCACTACAATGCTCAGAAGAGAAGGAGCACCATTGAGCTTTTGGAAAAAAAATTGTTTGGAATGGAAGTTGGGCAGAGGATAACGGTTCTTTACAGTAATTTTGTTAAGACCGCGGTAATCAATGCAAGGCCGTAGGGATCCATCTTTTTTGGCAACGAAAAAGAAGCCTGCTCCAGCAGGAGATAAAGATTTTCTGATAAAACCCTTTTTAAGGTTTTCTTCTGACATGGCCTGCGTTTCTGGAGCGAATAGAGGGAAAATTCTGCCACGGGGTGGAGTAGTACCAGGAAGCAAGTCAATAGGACAGTCAAAGGGTCTGTGTGGCGGTAAGACCACTGCTTGCTTTTTACTGAAAACATCAGAATAGTCCTGATAGGCCTCAGGAAGGCCTGGCAATGGCGTGGCGAAGGAGACTTGGCTGGTAGGAATAGGCTTGAGACATCGTTTGTGGCAGGAAGATCCCCAACTTTTAATGTTCCCAGTGGCCCAGTCGAGGGTTGCCACATATTGCCTCTTGAGAACGCCGTGGTGACGGCGAAACATGTAGAGGCTGCAATTTTGTGTTTTTAATAAGTGTCACAATTGGGATGTTGGGCCTCTGCAGAGCCCTGAACACTGGAGTAATGTTGCTCCAATAACTATATTATTTTCCCATGTGACACTGTATTTTTAATCATCACCTTCTGGATTTGTTACCTTTTAATATATACACCATTAAAAGTTATGTTTTAGGGGGGAGCAATTTGAGGTGTCTTGCACCCCAGGCTGCGGCCTTGGGGTTTGGATAATTATATTGTTTTGGCCTCTTAGCCCCTTATTGGGTCAATTTGTAGTTTTTGTGGAACAAAAACACAGAATTATGCTAAAAAATTATTCCTGCCTCCTCTGCTAAGGTTTATGAAGTTGAGGCAGCTTGTTGAAATTTATGAGGCAACACACAGCTATCTGCCCCTCTCTGTAATACAATGCTGAAGAAAGTAACTGGGAGGTTAATGGCTGCAGTAAAAATCCTTTTCAGTGAAAATAACACTGCTCTCTGTCCACCAGAACGCTGACTTGACTAGGATGTGAAACGCAGCTTTTCTGTGGGACACACACAGCGATGTCCGTCCTATCTCTATGCAGTGTAATGAATTATATAACGAGCTGCAAAATGGCTGCTGAATATATAAGACTGTGACATAAAAGGTGTGACTTGCCGCCTACTTCCCTTCCCGCTTTCACAGCGTTCCTTGCCCCATGTACTGACATGTGGATCTGCCATTTTAGATGCCCTGGAGCCTGGACTGCAGTAAATGGAGTTTAATGAAACGATTTGCACAATAGAATCGCGGTGATATTCGCATTCCTTGCTAATCGAATATTTCATGAAATTTGTAAGGAATTTGGGTTTGTCAGCTTCAATTTGCTCATCTCTAATTCTCAGAATCGTTCAAAAACAACAATATGTCGGGGGGGGGGGGGGGGCAGAGCCTGACCGCTGAGCTGAATGGCTGCTTAACAGAGCAGCTCTCCAGAGCCACGGCTCTTCTCTGCTCATAACGGCCCATACAGGTCCATACAGGCGATAAGTGGTGAACACACCCGGCACCACTGAAAGGCAAAAGAATCAAGTGGATATGGATAAATTCCTGAAAAAGAGGATGCTGCAGAGCCCAGCAAGGCCCTCCAAGATGGCTCCACCGACTTCTGGTGAAGATGACAGAGAGGAGGACACAGACAACGAAAGCTATGGTGGCAGCCAGATTGAATAGGGTAGTGAAGACAACAGGATGTCTTTTACCAAAGCCTTCCTAAGAAAGACTGTCCAACAGGCTGTCGCCAAGGCGATGCAAACAGCCTTCGGTCCGGTTCTACAAGGACTTGCGGAGATCAAGGCGGAAGTGCATCATGTCGGGACTCGCACAGACCACCTCGAATCTGCACTTTCCGACACGGTCTCATTCTGCAACTCAGCTTCTAGTCAGCTACGTCTTCACGAGACTCACCTGAATAAAGCGTCCCTCATGCTAGAGGACCAGGAAAACAGGAGCAGGAGGAAGAATGTAAGGATCAAAGGGATCCCTGAAATGTTCACAGCAGAATCTCTACGTGCAGTGACGAGGCAAATATTCACCTCTCTCCTAGGCGAAGAAAAGGCGGCCACCATTATCATTGAAAGAGTGCACAGGGCGCTCCGTCCTAAACCTCCACCCAATGTGCCTCCTCGAGACCTGGTATGTGGACTTTTGAATTTTTTAGATACAGCTGCCATTCTAAAAGCTAATAGAGAAGCTGAATCTCTACAGTTTGATGGCAATCCTGTTCTTATATTTCAAGACATTGCACCATCTACCCTGGCAAAGTGCAGACTACTTAACTCCTTGCTACAAAAGCTGCGTGAACACCACCTGCCCTATATGTGGCTATATCCATTCGGGTTCTCCATCTTAATAGACGGCAGACGCCTCTCTGTGCGTCACCCTGAAGAACTGGAAAAGGTATGGGAATTCACAAGCATAGAACTGATCCAAATACCATCTTGGCTTCCTGTAGATGTGTGCCATTCCCTACCTTCTCTACCGAAACTGCAAGTGAATCAAAAGGGAGACAAGCTGAAGTCGCCAAAGACCCGCAAACAAGCTGCGAAAGCTCAGAAGCAAATAGATGCTACCTGAAGGGTCTCTGCACGATAAGTATCCCTTCCTGCTTTTTATGCTCACTTGCCATATTTGAATTGCCCATGTTCGAGGTTCAACTTCTCTGGTTTAGTGCGTAGAAAGTTTATGTTGCCCAAAGTGGTAGGTTTATCAGCGATAGCAAGCTGGACCTACTTAGCTGCTGTTCCTCTAGCGGTCCGGAATAGGACGTATGAGGACATCACGGCTTAGACGGCTCTACATGGCAGGTCCCCAGCGGATGAAGGTGCTACGGGTGGATATGGGACGCTTTGCAGTGAGTCTGTTATTTTGCACTTCAAGATACCCAGGAGGGTTTTATTTCTATGTTATGCCTATGTTTATTTCGCCAGCACCGATGTGCACCCGCAGGCCGGAGGATATGACCTCATGCACTTCCTTCATTCCATCACCCCCCCCTTCCCTCCCTTACCCTCCTGATTCTCGCTCTCCTGATCACACAGAGCTCAGGTCCTTATATATGCTCTGTCCCCCTCACCTCTTATGGCTCCCCCTCCCATGTATACCTCTTTACCTCTTTGTCTTGTTTCCACTTTCATCACCAGTTCATTCGTGTGATCATGAACTGCTCACATGAGGAACATGCTGAAACAGCCTGACATGCACTCTGGGACTGAAATGCCCTTATCACCCGTATCCCTCCCCTCCCACCCTTCCCCTCCCTCCCGCTTCATCACCCCATTGGTCTTGGATGTGCTGTGAGACATTATTTGCCGTTCCCCGCTGGAAGACCTGTCGATCTTTCTTTAAATGAGAGATGTCTTCCTTGCAATGTTGAGATGTTATTCATTGTTTTTACCTGAGCAGGTTGAGCAGGCTGTCGACGCAGGACTACCTCTGTTCCCGCTGGTCTGTAGCTGTCAGACTGCCTTTCTCTCTTTGTTTCCACTCTAACTTTTTAGTACCTGACATTCTGCAATAGGCGTTTACTTGCCTTCTTTAGCTCTGCTCTCTCATTGTCTCTTTCCCTGCCTAATCTACTTGTAGGTACCCTTTGCTTGCAACCTCTTCTTCCCTCTCGCCCATCTCCTAGTGTCTTTTCCCTAGTGTGTTTCACTCCCTTTCCTTGACCCTTCCTGTAATTTCCTCAACGATCTGATACCTCTCGCATATGGTGGATCTTAAGTTCATTACCCTAAACCTGAAGGGATTTAACTCCCCCTGTAAGCAACATGGTATCCTCTCTCTGTTGCAAAAAGATAAAACATCCATAGCCCTCTTGCAGGAGATGCATTTTAAAAAAGGGAGAATCCCGAAATTGGCACTAAATTATTTTTCTTCTTGGTTTCACGGTGAGAGTACTAATTCCTCCTCCAGAGGAGTCTCGATTGCCTTGCACCGGAATGTACCATTCACCCTGACGGACACCTATGACTCAATGGATGAGCATTGTTTTTAAAGGTAAGGTCGAAACCACACCATGCACCTTTGCATCTCTATACGCCTCTTAACAGGCACCAGATAAAATGGTTGCTAAGAGTCTTGGAGAAATGAAAGGCATTCGCGGAGGGTCCCAGTATTCTAGGTGCTGATTTTAATGTCACCTTGGATCCCTTAATGGACTCATCCACGCAGAAGTCGGTGATTCCGTCCCTGGCTCTCCCCACCCTTCGGAACACGCTTAATGAGTTGGGTCTCATAGATGCCTGGAGATTGCTCCACCCTGGCGACCACCAGTATACCTTCCATTCCGCTCCACACAACTCGTCCCAACATCTAGATTATATTTTTTGCCATGACAGACTGGTGCCAGCCCTACACCACTCAGACATTGGACCGAGGACTCTTTCAGATCACTCACCGGTCAGCGCCACACTCTCGCTTCAACACCTCCCCCGACCTGACTGGACTTGGAGGCTAAATGATACTTTGCTGACCAACCCAGCCCATATCCCCACACTGACGTCTCAGCTTACTGACTTGTTTTACATAAACCTGACTCCAGGGGTGTCCTGGCTGATAGTGTGGGAAACTCATAAAGCCTATATGAGAGGACTACTCGTAGCATTGGGCTCCAAAGTTAAGAAAGACCGCAACCAAATGATCGCTTCCCTGCTGTCCCGGTTGACGGACTTGGAGAGGAGACGAGATGCCTTTTCAAACAGTGCTGTCGGCCAGGAGATTTCTGCTGTTAGAGATCAATTGAAAGATAATCTCAATAGAAAATATGCTGAACAGGTTCTTCGCTTCCGGCAGAAACTGTTTATGCACGGCGATAAAGGAGGCCGCCTGTTGTCGGCCATGATTAAAAAACGTAGGGAAAAAACTTTCATACAGACGATACGGACATCAACTGGTCAGACAGCGACTGACACTACAGCCATTGCTACAGCTTTCCAACAGTACTATAGGGATCTATATAACATTACTCCTGCCATTCCGGACGCCACGTACAGAGACGCAGCCATACGCCAATTCCTGCATTCTTTACACTTACCTACTATTTCTGCTGAAGAGGGTCGAGCATTACTAGAACCATGTACAAGTGAGGAACTGAAAAAAGTTCTCTCCTCCTTTCCAATGGGAAAAAGCCCCGGTCCGGACAGACTTAGTATGACCTATTACAAAACTTTTAAGATGCACTGCTCCCGAAGCTCACTGACTGGTGCAATGCATTGTTACAAGGTGGTTCTCTTCCTCCCAAGGCACTAGAAGCCCACATCACCATCCTTCAAAAAGAGGGGAAAGATCATACGTTATGTTCCAATTTTAGGCCTATCTCACTCCTTAATCTAGATGTTAAAATATGGGCCCAGTTGCTGGTGTTATGGTTGGAACGCCTCCTCCCACGCCTGATCCACCCAGACCAAACAAGTTTTGTGCAAGGTAGGGAGGGCAAACATAATGCCCTTCAAGTAATGCATGCTATACACTTTGCATCATCTACAAAGACCCTGTTAGTCCTTCTCGGCACAGACACAGAGAAGGCATTTGATAGGGTATCGTGGGCTTACCTCCGTTGTACTCTTGCCAAAATGCGCATACCTGAACCGTTTATAGCTGCAGTACTATCCCTATATTCTAACCCCAGTGCTAGAATCAGAATTAACGGAACCCTCTCCCCCTCCTTCCAAATTAGAAATGGCACATGCCAGGGGTGCCCCCTTGGAAACTTTGATGCCGGCTATTAGAAAAAACCCCAAGGTAAGTGGACTGACTGTAGGAGAACACACACACCACAGCTGCATTTGCAGATGACCTGTTGATCCTGCTCACCAACCCTGCAACTGCTCTGCCGGAGCTACAAGTTAATAGATGAATATGGCACCTTATCGAACTTTAAGGTCAACTACACTAAATCGGAAATTTAAATGTATCACTGCTCCCAGAGATGGCAGCAGACCTCAAATCCAAGTCACACTTTACCTGGCCGATTGGTAGCATCAAATATTTAGGCATTGCTTTGCCAGCTTCATTGGGCGAATTTTCCCTCAATTTTCTTCCTTTTCTCCAAAGGATAAAAACCCAACTGGAATCCTATAAACTGACCAATTTATCCTGGATGGGTAGAAAAAATGTACTCCAAATGTATATTATGCCCTCTATTTTATACTTTCTCCGCATGATACCGATTAACCTGCCCCCCACCTACCTTCGCCATTGGAAAAAACTTTTTACATCCTTTCTGTGGTTAGGGAAAAAACCCCGCTTACCGTACGGATTATTAGTTAAGAAACGACCACAGGGTGGAATGGGACTCCCAGATGTAGAGCAGTGGCATAGTGATACATCTTCAGAGGTGGACAGAAATATTGTCCTCTTCAAATCTCTTTTGTACGGCACACTCACACTCAAAAAGGCATATAATAGAAGGACATCCACACACAAATCCCTCAGACATATGCTGTCTCCGGGGCTCCCCAGCTCCTTACCACCATATGTACTCCATCCTGACGCACCAGCACCAGATTCAACATGGACCTTGTTCAAAGTCATTCCCCTTAAAGACCTATGTACTGGTGGCCAGCCCCCGACCCAGGCACACTTAGAATCACTAGTACCTCCCGTTTCCCTTAACTTCCTACAGTCCTATATGGTCAGAAGGACATGCACTTCACTGTTGTGGGTGTATGGTGTGGAAGATGACCTATCGTGGCTAGAAAAATTAGCCTTTGCTTCTACTCCCTCTGCTGGCAAACCGAGACTTGCTATTTTTCGCACTCACTACTTAACAGATTTCACAGGTTCCTCACCGCTCTTCCTCTTCTCCTGGAAGAAGGAATTGGGAGTGACACTCAGCGCGGAAGAGAAAAGGACAATTTTGGCAAACTCTCACGGATTTTCCAGGTGCGTACGCCTGCAAGAGGGACATTATAAATTACTGACAAGGTGGTACCGCACTCCAGAGTTACTCCACTCCTGGGGCCTGGCACCTAATGCACTCTGCTGGAGATGCAAATCGGACAAAGGCTCTTTATCTCACATTTGGTGGGACTGTAAAGTCTTAACTACCTTTTGGAAAGAGATTAACAAAGCTATCAACAAGGTGGTGGGCTCCAGGGTGCTGCTTACTCCTCTACAAATTTTTCTAGGCTTATCTAACCCTACTTGCCCACTCTCTAGAAAAACACTGGCAACACATCTCATATCCGCAGCCAATGCTCTTGTCAGGATTCGGCAGGCTGGAGGTGGATCCTCTGTGTCAGAGAGGGATTGGTGTGGACCGTACCGGTGGACCGGTTCTAATTTGCTACTTGTGTTCACCAGAGCCCTCCGCAAAGCGGGATGGTCTTGCTGCGGCGGTAGCAACCAGGTCGTATCCACCGGTAACGGCTCAACCTCTCTGACTGCTGGGACAGGTGCGGTACAAAAGGACAAGGCAAGAGCAAGGTCGGACGTAGCAGAAGGTCAGGGCAGGCAGCAAGGGTTGTAGTCAGTCAGCAAGGTCTGGAACACAGGCTTGGGACATACACAAAACGCTTTCTCTGGCACAAGGCAACAAGATCCGGCATAGCAGGGAAGGGGAAGTGAGGTTATATGGACGTGGAGCAGGTGGAAGCTAATTAGACTGATTGGGCCAGGCACCAATTATTGGTGCACTGGCCCTATAAATCTTAGAGAGCTGTCGCGCGCGCGCCCCCTAAGGAGCGGAGCCGCGTGCGCCAGGACGCGACAGCCGGGGACCGGGACAAGTAAGTGGATTGGGATGCGATCCGTGAGCGGGCGCGTCCCGCTATGCTAATCGCATCCCCGTCGGCAGTGTCAGTGCAGCGCTCCCGGTCAGCGGGTCTGACCGGGGCGCTGCAGAGAGGGGAACGCCGCGAGCGCTCCGGGGAGGAGCACGGACCCGGAGCGCTCGACGTAACAGCTCTGATCCCAATCCACTGGTTACACCCTGAGCCCCCTACGAAACAAGAATGGATCTGCAAGGTTTCTCACATCTGTCGGATGGAGGAACTCTCCAGTTGGGCTGATCACACTCATAACCAATTTCGTCTTACGTGGTCCCCATGGAAAGCCTTCAGAAACTCCTCACCATAATATGGCTTAAGAATACATCTTCTGCACTACCTAGTAGTATTCATCACAATGGGCTTCCAATGGCTCCCTATAGACTCCCACCTCTTGCGCTCTGTAAGTTTACTAGCATACGGTTCAGTTCGTCCCCTCCCCCCATACCAGCCCCTTCCCTGTCTTCCCTCCCCCCCCTCTATACTTCCTCCCCTCTCCCAGCTTCCTCCCCCCCTTCAGTATGTTTGTTTAACTTCCCCCGCCTCCCCTCCCTCATCCCCCACCTCACTTCCTCTTTCTTTCTAAGTTGTCTGTTCTTTCCTCTGATCATTGTGCTCTACTCTAATTATCTAACTAACCTTTACTCTCTTCTTCCTTATCTCTCCCTTGTCATACTATTCTAAGTCTCTGTTCACTTCCCTATCCCTCCTTCTTGCAGCTTCTGCGTGCTGCTTATCTGAATCTCTTTTACCTGGCTTCTTTCTTCTGCTTCTTTTCTGCTTCTTTCTCTTGTTGTTTAAGTGCCAAGCTCCTACTGTAGGAGCTTGGCACGTCAGCACCTCTCACTGGTCCTCTAGAAGGATCACCCTGGACGCCCTAAGACGTGCCCACTTGTACTTATGTTTTTTGGTTGTATCTCATACAATTGTTCCTTTTTATTTTATTATTGATATGTTTCTTTGTCTTATGTAAGACATTGTCTTGGTACGCCTCTTCTTGTTCTATTGAAATAAAGAATTGATAAAAAAACAACAACAATACGTCTTCTGCATACAATGCAATGCAATCTGTGTCCCCTCAGAGACCAAATCCTTTAAATTGCTGTCCTGATCTAATCAGAACCGCCAATGTTTGAAGATATAAAGCGAACAGGTCGGGTGATAGGGGGTAGCCCTGATGGGTCCCCCTAGAAAGCCTAAAAGATCCAGAGGTTCTACCCCAATTCTAATCCTAGCATAGGGGCCAATACATAAAAGTTTAACAAAAGAAAGAAAACTGGACCCAAAACCAAAGGCCAAAAGGGTCTCCCAAAGGAAGTCCCATTCCACCCTGTCAAACGCCTTTGTGGCATCTAAAGACAGGATGGAATTGGACCCCACCTGAATATTAGCAAAAGTATGATTTATATTATCTGCAAGTGATCTTCGAGGAATGAACCCTGTTGGATCACCCAATATCAGGTCTCCAATTACCTATTTTTGTCTCTTTGCCAAAATTTTGGCGAAGAGCTTCACATCGGTGTTCATGAGGGATATTGGCCAATAAGACTCCACGGAAGCGACATCCTTATCCTTTTTCTTAATTAAAACTACATTACCCTCCATCATAGAGGGCGGAAGGGATCTCGTTCAAATTGATTTATCAAAGGGGTACTCCGCCCCTAGCATCTTATCCCCTATCCAAAGGATAGGGGATAAGATGTCAGACCGCCAGGGTCCCGCTGCTGGGGACCCCTGGGATCTCCGCTGCGGTACCCTGCTATCATTACTGCACAGAACAAACTCGCTCTGTGCGTAATGATGGGCAATACAAGATCCGTCCCCCCTCAATACAAGTCTATGGGAGGGGGCGTGGCGGCCATCACACCCCCTCCCATAAACTTGCATTAAGGGGGCGGGCCGTGATGTCACAAGGGGGCGGATCCGTGACGTAATGATGCTCCGGCCCCTGTATCGCCCGTCATTACGCACAGAGCGATTGTGCTTTGTGCAGTAATGATAGTGGGGTGCCGCAGCGGAGATCCCGGGGGTCCCCAGCAGCGGGACCCCGGTGATCTGACATCTTACCCCTTATCCTTTGGATAGGGGATAAGATGCCAAGGGGCGGAGTACCCCTTCAAGCACTTCCCATAACATGGGAATAAACACATCACCATCATGGGGAAAGTGGAAGTACATTTTAATTTTAATTTTTTTTCTCTCTTTCCTTCTCCAGGGGGGTGGGGGCGGGGTGGTGGGTTTGAGGTTTTGGTTGGGTTAGTCTAATGAATGATTTTTTGTTATTATCCTAAGACAAGGGGAAATTGCTATTTGGATGCTTATTTCTCTGTAATGTCTATTTTATTTTTTTAGAAAATAAAAAGATTCTAAAAAAAAAGTTGCTTTGGTAAGGCTGTTTGGTAAAGTTTCACAAAGAGTGCTTAGGCGCACTTGCGACTTTTTGTGCGCCCGGAATAGGCAAAAAAAAAAAAAAAGGCTCTAAATATGGGGATCGGCAGTATTAACCCCAAAGATGCCATGATCAGTCCTGATCACGGCATCTATGGGGTTGACAGAGGGAGGGGGCTCCCGCTGTCTACCAACGGCGATCCTGCAATGCAATTGCGGTATCCCATTGGTTGCTATGGCAGCAGGAGGCCAGCTGATGGCCTCCTGTTTGCCTAGTATTGCAGCTTGTGAGGTCCAGCCATAGGCTGGATTGCACAGGCTGTTAGTCAGTGTAGTACTGACTGTTATACTGTGCTGCAGTACAGATGTACTGCAGCATAGTATAACCTGTAAAAAAATAAAAGGCTTTTATATAAATTAATAAAGTGTAAAAAAAAAAAAAATGCCCCTTTACCAATAAAACCCTATATTATCACCCAAAAAACCTATACATAATAGGTATTGCCATGTCCGTAATGACTTGACAATAAACTGATAATGATATTCATCCCGTATGGTGAACACCGCGAAAAAAACAATGACAACAAAACAACGCAAATCTTGGTCCAAAACGTGGAATAAAAGGATCAAAAGGTAGCATAAATTGCAAAAATGGTACCAATAAAAGTACAGCTTGTTCGGAAAAAAATAAGCCCTCACACAATGGCATTGGATGAAAAATATAAAAGGTATGGCTGTCAGAACATGACAACACAAAAAAAGGGTAAAAAAGGATTTTGTTGAGAAAATGAAAAAGAACATTAACCTGTTGAGGACCCAGGGCGTACAGGTACGTCCTGACACCATGGTACTTAAGGACCCAGGACGTACATGTACGTCCGTGGTAATTTCGGTCCCCGCCGGGCAGGGACCAGGCCGGGGTGACTGCTGATATCGATCAGCAGGCACCCCGTGCAAATGCCCAGGGGGGTCATCAGACCCCCCCCCCATGTCGGCGATCGCGGCAAATCGCAAGTGAATTCGATTTGCACGATTACGGGTCATTAGGGGTCTATGGTGACCTGGAATATAAGGGGGATCGTGGTTGTCCAAGACACTTCCATTCCCAAAGGTTCACCTTATGCTCACCAAATATTGCTCTTTGATCTTTTTTTTTTTTGATCTATTGTCTTTGGGTTAATACCTATTTTAATTGGTTTTAATCACTTTTTCATCTCAGTTCTTTTTAGTTTTTTTGTTCTTTCTTCCTTCTTTTCTTCTTCTTTCCTCTTTCTTCTTTTTTCTCCCCTTTTTTCTTTTCTTTTTGTTTTCTTGCAGGTGGCTTGTATTTCATCAATCAAGATTTGGATCACTTCTACATACATATACATCTATAGAAAAAAGTCCAATGGTGCAGCACTCCAATAAAAAGGTGCAAATTTATTCACATATATCTCATAACAGCAAGGTTTCTGCTCCTATGGAGCCATTTTCAAGCCTCCATAGGAGCAGAAACGTTGCTGTTATGAAATATATGTGAATAAATTTGCACCTTTTTATTGGAGTGCTGCGCCATTGGACTTTTTTCTATAGAATTGAAGCCCTGATCAGGCTTTTTGGTCGCTGGCACCACCATTTGTGGAATAGAGCTGTGCTGCAATCTCCTTCAATTTTTCTACATATACATCTATATATTTAATATGCGCATTCATTTATTATATTGCAGATTTATTCAAATATGACCAATACATTTTATTGATTTATACTGTATACCAGTCCCTTTTTCACGATCCTAGTTTTAAGTGAATTTTTGATTATGTCACGTGTGTTTTTGCTGTGTCACAAATACTCTCCCTCTCCCTCCATTTCCCCCCTTTTTTTTGTCCCTTTTCTCTCCTTTCCTCCCCCCTTCCTACCTTTTTCCCCCGCCTCCCTTCCTCTTTTCCTTCCTTTCCCTTCCTTTTCCAATTTCTTTCTTCTATTAATCACCCCTTTACTTTTCACTCTTTCCACTTGTCCCACCATCAGCACTTTATTTATTCACCTTTTCATTCACTTCTTACCATGTATTCTCACATGTTTTAAGATGGTTCATATAAACCAAAAATATAAGTCTACAACACCTCTTTCTCATTATCTATATATCATTCACATTCACTCTGTTCACTATTGCAATATCATCTTTATTACTTCTCCAGTTCTATTAATATATATTTTTTGTCTGCTTTGCGCCAACCATGCATCTGCGTTCGGCGTACCTTAGTGATCCTTGCTACGCTGAAAAAGAGCTTATACGTAAGCGTGCTCGGCGATTCAAAACATATAGCTTTATTGCTAACTCGCGCATAACATAATATTGCGCGATGACGTTGGCAGACGCGTCGCGTCATGGCGCGTGCGCAGTTGGATCTAAGATGGCGGCCGCCATCGCACTATGTGCGCGATAAGGTAAATCATTACAATCACCTGTATTGTTTCTTTTTCTGTATTCTGATTGGCCAAATGTGTATATATAAGGACCCAAAACCAGTGTTTAGATCACTCCCTGAGGAAGCCTTCACGGCGAAACGGCATTGGGGTCGGACGTGCTGCATAGGGGTATGTGTTAGATGACTATGATTCTGATCTACCATTGTGCTGACTAGCAGACACTGTTTTTGATGTGGTGGGACTATCCAGCTTACGGATAGATCAGACATATGCAGGCTTTTCCCTTACCCTGCTTTTTCCACTGTGTCACTTTATGTTATGTTCAATATATTTGGCTACGGCCATAGTATTTATATGTTTACATATTGAAGTGTTTACATTGCCTATATCTATTGCATGCCGCACTTTGGCAGCCTTATAGATTGCATAAGTCACTTTAATATACTGTTTGCACTCTGTTTGCACACTCTCACTTACTTACCTATGTAGCAGTCAATATTTGTCTGTTTTGTTGCTGTCTCTTTTAACCCCTTAAGGACCGAGGGTTTTTTCGTTTTTGCATTTTAATTTTTTCCTCCTTGCCTTTAAAAAATCACAACTCTTTCAATTTTGCACCTACAAATCCATATGATGGCTTATTTTTTGCGCCGCCAATTCTACTTTGGAATGACATCAGTCATTTTGCCCAAAAATCTATGGCGAAATGGAAAAAAAAATCACTGTGAGACAAAATTGAAAAAAAAAAAAAAAAAGCTGTTTTGTAACTTTTGTGGGCTTCCTTTTCTACGTAGTAAATTTTTTTGTAAAAATGACACCTTATCTTTATTCTGTACGTCCATATGATTAAAATGATACCCTACTTATATAGGTTTGATTTTGTCGTACTTCTGGAAAAAACCATAACTACATGCAGTAAAAATAAATACGTTTAAAATTGTCATCTTCTGACCCCAATAACTTTTTTATTTTTGCGCATATGTGGCGGTATGAGGGCTCTTTTTTTTATGGGAAAAGGGGGTGATTCAAACTTTTAATAGGGAAGGGGTTGAATGATCTTTATTCACTTTTTTTTTCACTTTTTTTTGCAGTGTTATAGCTCCCATAGGGACCTATAACACTGCACACACTGATCTTTTACATTGATCACTGGTTTCTCATAGGAAACCAGTGATCAATGATTCTGCCGCTTGGCTGCTCATGCCTGGATCTCAGGCACTAAGCAGTCATTCGGCGATCGGACAGCGAGGAGGCAGGTAGGGACCCTCCTGCTGTCCCCTAAGCTGTTCGGGATGCCGCGATTTCGCCGCAGCTATCCCGAACAGCCCACTGAGCTAAACGGCATACTTTCACTTTCGACGTGGCGTTCAACTTTGAACACCGCGTCTAAAGGGTTAGTAGTGCGCGGCACCGCGACCAATGCCGCGCGCTATTAGCCACGGGTCCCGGCCGTTGTTAGAGGCTGGGCCCGACCCGCCATGACGCGGGGCCACGCCGTGGCCCCACGTTATAGATCGGGAGCGGACACATGACGTTCCAGTACGTCATGTGTCCTTAAGGAGTTAAACGTTTTTAATCATGTATGTTCAATAAAGATTAAATTTATTTGGATTTATTGTCCTCGTGTGTCTATGGGTATTTATCTTTTTGCCTACACGTAGAACTTTTTCTGTTTGACCACGCAGTGGTCACGTATTTATCATTTGTGACTTTTGTCAAAAGTTGCTATTTTGTGCATAAAGGTACTTTTTTAGGCACAAAGCTACACCACCTACAAGTAGGCGTGAGAATTACTTCTACCTTCTGCAATTCAACCTTTAACCTCTTGTGGAACACAGCGTCCCACTCCCCTTCTATGACATGCGCTCAGGAGCTGAGCGCAGGTCATAGCTGGGTGGTCCTGGCGGCTATCTGCCACCAGGACCCATCTCTAATGCCAGACATCACCGATCACTGTGATGCCCGACTTTAACCCCTTAGACACCACAATCAAATTTTACTTGCACTTAGTGTCTAAAATGCAATTAAAAAGGTCACGGCAGCTCTGTGAAAGTAAGTAACAACACCTAACCTGCCAAATTCAGGACTCGGGAAAGTGTCTACTTCCCTCACTCACAAGCGTCTAGAAAAAGTGTATGTGGTAGAGCCTTTCCCACCACAGCAGAGCTGTGCAAATTCATCTTCCTGCTGCACCTTCTTGATAAATAAGATGCACGCTAGTCAAACCCACCACTCAAATAAACGTGGGAAAATAGCTCTATTTTAGATATTTTGTGATAAATCTGGGCCATGGTCTTCTTGATTTTCAGTCCTTTTGGTATATTCAACTAAAATGGGCAGATGTATGCACGCTTAACCGTTCAATTTTTGAGATAAATTATAATAAAACTTTGGATATGATTATAAACAAACCAGTAGGTAAAAAAAAAATCGGTTGTTTTAACTTATAGAACTTTGAGGGAAGAAAACAGTAACATAGTAACATTGTTCATAAGGTTGAAAAAAGACCAGAGTCCATCAAGTTCAACCTATATCCCTAATAAACCTATATCCCTAATGAGTCCCTACTGAGTTAATCCAGAGTAAGGCAAAACACTCTCATAAAAAAGATATATGTAGACAGAAGTGGGAGAGGGATTTGGGCCATATTTCCCCTAAGGATTGGGACTATATGACGATGAACATTAAGAGAGTATTACTTAACTCCAATATGAGGAAAACTCAATTTAACCCCTTAAGGACATGCGCCGTAAATGTATGGCACTTCATAGCATCACTTAGAGCACAGCGCCGTACATTTACAGTGTGGCAGCATCCAGGGACCCGCTGGTAATGGCAGACATCAGTGATGTCTGCCATTAACCCCTCAGATGCCGGGATCAATACAGATCACGGCATCTGCGGCACTTAAAATGGCTGATCAGATCAGCCAAGATGGTGGACGGAGGTCCCCTCACCTGCCTCCGTCCATCTACTGGAGTCTCCTGCACTGATCTGCCTTCCACCAGACCAGAGCAGAAAATTGCCAATAATACTGATCAGTGCTATGCTCTATGCACAACACTGAACAGTAATAGCAATCTAATGATTTCTATAAATAGTCCCCTATGGGGACTGTAAAAGTGTAAAATAAATGTAAAAAAAAAGTAAAAATAAATAAATAAACATATTTGGTATCGTCGCGTGCCTAAATGTCCAAACTATAAAGATATCGCCTACGGCAAACGGTGTAAATTAAATTAAAAAAAGTCCAACATTTCTGCTTTTTTGTCACATAAAACTGAATTTTTTTAAAAATAAAAAGCGATTAAAAAGTCACATATGCGCAAACCCCACACATCCCTGAATGCGGAAAAATAAGAAAAGATAGAGGTGGTCAAAATAGGGCAATTTTAAACGTATTGATTTTGTAAAAAAAAAAGCAGTACAATAATAGAAATGTATGTAACCATGGGTATCATTTTAATCGCAATGACCCAGAGAATAAAGAAAATATGTAATTTTTACCGTAAAGTGTACAGCGTGAAGACAACCCCCCCCCCCCCAACTTTGCTAAATTATGATTTTCGTTTAAATTTCGTTACACAAAAAAAACATTTTTTGGCTTTACCATACATTTTGGGGAAAACGAGTTATGTCATTTTAAAGTGCAACTGGTCACGCAAAAGACAAGCCCTCATAAGGGTCTGTGAATGGAAATATGAAATAATTATAGATTTTAGAAGACGAAATGCAAAAATAAAATTGGCTGTGTCCTTAAGGTCAAAATGAGCTGTGTCCTTAAGGGGTTAATATTATTCATAAACTTTATTATTCCCCCATGCAACTCAAGAAGATAGGCTATAGAGACCATGCTGGATGCTCACGGTGCCTTTGTGAGATTTGTGCTCCAGATTTATCAACCCTCTGTGATAGTATGATAAATATGTAGCACATAAGCAAAACTAAAGCAAAAAAAATGCCTTCAGAACCTGCTTACCAAAGCAAACAATGGTAAATGTCCCCCATGCTGTTTTATTCCTGTATGTAAACCTTTAACGTTTTAAGGACGCAGGGCATACCTGTATGCCCTGCGCCCGTTCCTCTGCTATGATGTGGGGTCATGGGCTAACCCCGCGTCATAGTGGGGTGGTCCTAACGACAATCTACTGCAGGGACCCGTGTCTAATGCCGAACATCATCGATCGCTGTGATGCTCAGCATTAACCCCCTTAGACGCAGTGATCAAAGTTAATTGCCATGTCTAAAATGAAAAAGAGCATTCCTGGCAGTTCGGTTGGGCTGATCGGGATCACAGAGGTGAAACCACCGTGTCCCTATCAGCTTGCAGGACAACAGGAGGGTCCCTACCTGTCTCCTCGCCGTCTGATCTCTTCTGCGATGCTACAGCCTGGCTCACCAGGCTGGAGCAATCGAGCACAGATGACACTGATCAATGCTATGCTATGGCATAGCATTGAACAGTGTATGCAATCAGAAGATTGCATGTAACAGTCTCCTATGGGGACTAAAAAATGGTGTAAAAAAAAGTTAAAAAAAAAAGTGAATAAATGTGAATTAACCCCTTCCATACTAAAGGTTTAAATCACCCCCCTTTTCCCAAAATCCATATAAATAATATGCAAACATATGTGGTATTGCCGCGTGCGTAAATGTCCAAACTATAAAAATATAACATTATTAAACTGCGCGGTCACTGATGTATACGTAAAAAAATTCCAGAGTCCAAATGGCTGTTGTCTTTGCTAGCTTTGTCTCTGTCTATGGGACCCAATAAACACCATAGGCCCCTTCCACACTATAAACTTCTGTTAGAAAAGCCTTAAAAACAGATGTTAAACGGCCGTTAAAAAATTCCATTAAAGTCTATGGGATTTTTTGATTATCCGTTATGACCCATTATAGTCCGTCATGAATAACGGACGTTATTTGTGACGGAAGAAAAAACGGCACATGCACAAATTTTTCTTCCGTCACAAGAAACGGGTAAATTAACAGCCGTTATTTTTAACATTGAAGTCTATGGCAAACGGATGAGCCTTTATATCTGTTTGCACCTGGTTTATAATATACGTTATTACTTCTGAGCATGCTCAGAAGAGGTGACATCAGCAGACTTCTGCAGTGCTGAGGGACTATTACTACTCCCATCATGGAACAGACATGTTTCCATGATGGGAGTAGTAATTCCCCGGCTGCGGGAGTCTGCCAGTGGCTGTGGAGGCTACATTAGTGTTTGCACTACAACCCCCATCATGGAACAGACTCTGTTCCATGATGGGGGTTGTATTACAGGGCCGGGGGATTGATCATATCGGGTCTCACTTCTGAGACCCAATGCGATGAGAAGTTATTAAACAGGGGGGCGAGTGGCATGCTCCACTCCACTGCGATGTATTTTACTTTCATTTTTAAATTCCCAGCAGGGAGCCCTGAATGGCTGGTACGGATGAGCCATTCAGGCTCCCGGCGGGGTTTTTTAAACGTCAGTGTTCCTTACTGTATAATCACACTCCCCCACTTTATTCCCCCCATGTGTATATGTATGATTCCCCCCCTGCCTACTCCCTGGTCTTCTAGCGCTGTCACAGCGCACAGCAGGGACATGCCATTCCATTCCCTGCTGCTCATCTCCGTATCTGAGAGGAGCAGTGAAGAATGGAGGGACCTGTCCCCCCTGTGCACTGTTATACCGCTCCATTCCCCGCCACCATACCTAACTTGTACCCCCAATATGCTGCCTAATTCATATATTCCCCACCACCGCCCGACATGTCCCCACTGCTGCCCTGCTCCAAGCGCAATCAGAGCGCACAGCGGGGACATGTCAGTCTATTCCCCACTGCTCATCTCATGTCGGGAACCAGTGTTGGAGGCGGTAAATTAATTAAGCAGCGCACAGGAGAGACAGGTCCTTCCATTCTCCGCTGCTCATCTCTGTCAAGTACAGAGATCAGCAGCAGGGAATGGAATGGCATGTCCCTGCTGTGTGCTGTGACAGCGCTAGAAAACCGGGAAGCAGGCGGGGGGGGGGGGGGGGGGGGGGGGAGGAATCATACATATACACATTGGGGGAATAAAATGGGGAAAGTGATTATACAGTAAGGAACACTGATGTTTAAAAACCCAGCCGGAAGCCCTGAATGGCTACTCCGTACTGGCCATTCAGGGCTCATGGCGGGGAATTTTAAAATGAAGGTAAAATACCGCCTGCTCCCCTGTTTAATAACTTCTAATCAGAAGTGAGACCCGGAGCGATCAATCCCTCAGCCTCTGTACTACAACCCCCATCATGGAACAGAGTCTGTTCCATGATGGGGGTAGTAGTACAAACACTAATGTAGCCTCCCCAGCCACCGGCAGACTCCCACATCCGGTCTGTTCCATGATGGGAGTAGTAGTAGTCCCGGCTGTGGGAGTCTGTAGACAGGTGTTAAAACGGCCGTACATGACGAATGTTATAATGTGTCTTAACGGATGAATATGCCCATTATTTTGATGGACGTTATTCAGCCGTTATTTCATCCATTATTATACATCTGTTTTTACACAGAAAACGGATGTTTAATAATGGATGAATACTCAGTGTGAAAGTAGCCTTATTTGATAATCTACGTGGTAAGTGCTGCAGGCTGTTTTCTTCTAGTCAATTAATGCAGGAGTTGTCCCAACTCCACTACCCTATTTTGGTAATAGAGGTGGATCTCTAGTTGAGTTCTGCCTAGGACATAGTTGGGTGCATGTTAGTTCCTCAGTTCCTGTCACACTTCCCAAACCTGAGGAGACTTAGTACAGCTTTACAGCTAATAGCCTAGGTATAACTAATGTCAGTCATACCTCCTACAAACAGGCCACACTGTCACTAGTTCTGTCTTTAATCATGTTCAGGCCTATGCCTGAAAGTCCCATTGCAAGGATTGTTCATCTCTTTAATATTGTTTTCAAGTGGTTGGATAGACTTCTCCAAATGTTATGTCCCAGTTTGCCACCAGGTTTTTTTTTGTTCGTCTTTCCCCCTTGGGTCGAGTTTGCATTATATTTGATATGAGCATTGGTTACCTTCGTAGCAATATAGGTTTATCTGCTTCCCTGTATTTTAGGTAATGTTCCATGCCTATCCATCTTTCATTATTCTTATACCCTAGGGTCCATTGTTTGTATGCCTTGTTTCATACATATTTTTCCAGTGTATTTTCTGGTCTCTATGTATTTTTATGTGATTTTATGTATTGTCTATGCTAATGAAGATTCTTGTGATATTTCAGTTGTCTATGTGCATATTTGAGCTTAATTGGTGTTTATCATATATATGGGCACACAACATCATACCATTTATTTGGCATTTATTTATTTATTTATTTTTCAATAATCCAAATATCTATACTATATTAAAATTCATCCAGAGTTAAGTAAAGTTAAAGTTGTTAACAAAAAAACACGCCTGGCTGTCAGAAATCACATTTCTTTGCTTCGTGTACAGAAACCGCTCTATTTGAATAAGGATATTGTGGGGTTCATTTGGGCTTGTCTGAACTTACAGTTTATTAGTTGCAGAGCACTTAGAGGACAGTGGATTTGGAGCCCTACAAAAGTTGACTGAAAGGAAAAAAAAAAGTGGTGGGTTGGGTGCTGCAACCCTTCCAATTGTTAGAACCACTGTTTCTCCCCACTGTCTCAGTGCTTACTGAAGAGAGGATATAGACTTTCTTTGTAACATGTCATACATTTTCTAAAATGACATTTACACTTTAAAAAAAATATGGATCCATTTCAAAGATATATCTGCTGCTACAATTACACAAGAGTACACTATTTGTGCTTATACCTAAAGCGGACTGGTCCGCAGGTTTTTAGGATATATAAAGAAAGGGCATGGCTTTAGACTCTCAATCCAGACATACCCTTCATAAGTTTATGATATGCAAATTAGACTTTGGAGTCAATTAGGCTTTCCCATGAGCTGCTAAAACCCACCAAAGCTTCCCCAGTTAGTCACTTTCCTTTCAATCAGGCGGGTAGAGGAGGTGACTGAGGGGAGTGATTAGCTGGTAAAGGGGTTGATCTATACAGGGCTCTGACAGCTCAGGGGAAGACCCAGTGGTCTCCAAAGTTAATTTAGCATATTTATAAAACTCTGATATCTCAATGCTGGAGGACTTAAAGGAGATCTGTAGTGTAATTTTTTTTTTTTTTTATAATACTCTGTGCCCAGGCTACAAAAAGTAACAAAACAAACTTGAACTCACCTTCCGATGCTCCCCCCATTGGACTGATATTGGTTTCCCAGTCATCCGGTGCCAGTCTTCTTCCTGGCTCCTAGGGACGATGAGTGATACTCCTCGGCTGGTGATAGGCTGAACGTCATGTAAGAGCCTTGGCCCCGCCTTATCCCTGCTGCCCGGGCTCGTTATATGACAGTACTGCCGAGTGCAGTATGACTCATCGTCCCCAGGAAGTAGGAAAAAGACCGGCACCCGAGGATCGGGACACCGATATTGGCCCAACGAGGGAACGTCGCAAGGTGAGTTAAAGGGGTACTCCGGTGCTTAGACATCTTATCCCCTATCCAAAGGATAGGGGATAAGATGCCTGATCACTGGGGACCCCCGTGATCTTGCACGCCGCACCCCGTTAAAATCAGTCCCTGGGGCGTGTTCGCTCCGGGTCTGATTACTGTCGATCACAGGGCCGGAGCAGTGCAAGTGCAAGCCTATGGGAGGGGGCGTGACACGCTCCAGGGACTGATTTTAACGGGGTGCGGAGTGCAGGATCATGGGGGTCCCCAGCGGCGGATAAGATGTCTAAGCGCCGGAGTACCCCTTTAACTCACCTTGCGACGTTGGGCCAATATCGGAGTCCCGATCCTTGGGTGCTTTTTCCTACTTCCTGGGGACGATGAGTCATACTGCACTCAGCAGTACTGTCATATAACGAGCCCGGGCAGCAGGGAGAAGGCGGGGCCAAGGCTCTTACATGACAGTACGCTCAGCCTATCACCAGCCGAGGCGGGACATTGCTGAGGAGTATCACTCATCGTCCCTAGGAGCCAGGAAGAAGACTGGCACCGGATGACTGGGAAACCAATATCAGCGCAATGGGGGGAACGTCGGAAGGTGAGTTCCAGTTTGTTTTGTTACTTTTTGTAGCCTGGGCACAGAGTATTATAAAAAAAAAAAAAAATTACACTACAGATCTCCTTTAAGTCCTCCAGCATTGAGATATCAGAGTTTTATAAATATGCTAATTTAACTTTGGAGACCACTGGGTCTTCCCCTGAGCTGTCAGAGCTCTGTATAGATCAACCTTTTTACCAGCTAATCACTCCCCTCAGTCACCTCCTCTACTCGCCTGATTGAAAGGAAAGTGACTAACTGGGGAAGCTTTGGTGGGTTTTAGCAGCTCATGGGAAAGCCTAGTTGATTCCAAAGTCTAATTTGCATATCATAAACTTATGAAGGGTATGTCTGGATTTAGAGTCTAAAGCCATGCCCTTTCTTTATATATCCTAAAAACCTGCGGACCAGTCCGCTTTAGGTATAAGCACAAATAGTGTACTCTTGTGTAATTGTAGCAGCAGATATATCTTTAGGATCCATATTTTTTTAAAGTGTAAATGTCATTTTAGAAAATGTATGACACGTTACAAAGAAAGTCTATATCCTCTCTTCAGTAAGCACTGAGACAGTGGGGAGAAACAGTGGTTCTAACAATTGGAAGGGTTGCAGCACCCAACCCACCACTTTTTTTAAAATCAATTATCCTTTCAGTCAAATTCAACTTTTTTAGGGCCTCTAAATCCACTGTCCTCTAAGTGCTCTGCAACTAATAAACTGTAAGTTCAGACAAGCCCAAATGAACCCCACAATATCCTTATTCAAATGAAGAGGTTTCTGTAAGGGGATAAGATGCCTGATCGCGGGGGTCCCGCCGCTGGGGACCCCCATGATCTTGCACGCCGCACCCCGTTAAAATCAGTCCCTGGAGCGTGTCACGCCCCCTCCCATAGGCTTGCACTGAGGGGGCGGAGAGTGACGTCACACGGGGGCGGAGCCATCACGTCACAATGCTCCGGCCCCGTGATCGACAGTAATCAGACCCGGAGCGAACCCGCTCCAGGGACTGATTTTAACGGGGTGCGGCGTGAAAGATCACGGGATCCCCAGTGATCAGGCATCTTGTCCCCTATCCTTTGGATAGGGGATAAGATGTCTAAGCGCCGGAGTACCCCTTTAAAGTTTGTTATGTTACTTTTTGCAGAACGCACACAGAGGATTATAAAAAAATGTACACTACAGATCTTAATTAACTAATGAGATATGAACAGATTTAGATTCAAAAGCCCTATACAGCTGTGTCTTCACATTATACCCTAAGGACCTGCTGACAGGTCTTCTTTAACCCCTTAAATACACAGCCCCTTTTGATCTTGAGGACACACAGTTTTCATTTTGATTTTCCGCCTTGACCTTTAAGGGCAATGCTTTTTTTTTTTTTTTTTGCAAACAATTGTTCTTTGTACTGACAACTTTCTTGTTTATACACGTACATTAGAAGGGACCATACTCATGGTTGTGGACCCGTTGTTTAGGATGGGTACGCAAGTAGGCAGGGACAGAGGGTGTGGGCAAGATAAGGGCTTAACTCTTTCCCTGCCCAAGGTGACACCTCCTTAGTACTTTAGATGTCATGATCAGTATTGATCACTGCATCTAAAGGGTTAATGGTCAGTATCGTGATTGCTGACGTTTGCCATTAATGGCATGTCTTTGGCTCCTGAAAGTAGCTGGGACCTGCAGTGTGTGAAGCGAGCACAGCCAGCACTCACTTCATAAACGGTAACTCGTCCACAATGTACATGTATCGTCATTGTTTGCTAAATACCAGGGCACAGCGCCTTACAATACATGAATGCTGCTGTGCCCTAGTACTTTGCATAAAACACGTGTCCTCTAGGGGTTAAAGATAATAGAATTTCATAAATGTACTGTATGTATAATCCACCGTAAAGTTGTTAAATTGCATTTTTCAAGTATTACCAGGTAATGGTAGTTATATTGAGGTATACCCATTTATTAATATACATTAACATACCCTTACATCAACATAACCTTTCTGCTCTCTGCTGCTTCCTCAGGCGAGAAAGCATTACTGTAGTAAAAGGAGTTATTTGGCAAAATCTTTTTTAAGCAATGTGCCCAGGTTGTGTAATAAAACAAAAAAGCCTTTACTAACCTCCCTCATTCCCTCCATAGTCTCTGTTATTGCGCCTAGTCTCCACTGCTCTGCACTTCCTGATGCTGCAGACAATACATCACATTATTGCTCAGCCAATCTTTACGCAGCAGTCTCCAACTTCAGCCATTGATTGGCTGAGTGGCAATGTGATGGGATGTCTGTAGCTCCGTGAAGTCCAGGAGACGGTCCCGATAAAAGGAATATGAGGGAGATAAATAGAGGCTTTTTTTTGCTTAATTTTATTACACAACCTGAGTGCATTGCTTAGAAAAAGATTTAGCTGGAAAGACCCTTTAACAGTCTAATATTCTCTGGTATTCTCCAGAATATCCAGTAACTAAGTGGGGTTGTTATGATTAAGCTTGTTTTATAAGTTTAGCTTTTCTAGACCTTGTGGTCTCAAAGCAAGATCTCTAGGCCACATGATGTGTATAATTTGAGTTGCTAGCTACTGTTTGTTTTACAAGTTGGAGTTAGAACAAAGTTGCATAAGCTTACAAGAATTGTGTTTACCACTATAGGCTACTACGCAGAGTACTACAATATTCTGTGTAAAGTCTTCACTAGAGATGAACGAGCCATGCCCCACAAACCTGGATTAGACCCAAATTTTGGGGCGGCCGCGGCTCATAACACCTTGGCTCAGGCGACCAGGAAATGTACTAAATTATAACATAAAGGGATGGGGAACACTTGGCCATTCAGTGCCCAGAGGAAGCAAGTAGTATTGGGGCAGTGAGATTCAGGTTAGACAAGCATTCCTTGCAACGCAACTAACATGATCACCCCAGGTTATATGATTTGTTATATGATTTGCTGGTTTGTGTGTCAGTAGGGTCTTAGACACATTTATAAGCCTATGTACTGCATTCTGGAGACAGAGACAGTGAGAGTTGGATCGAAGCATTGTGGAGATAGAGAGATAGAGCAGAAGCAAAACATTCTGGAGAAAGAGTGAGAGCAGGAGCAAGCCTGCAGAAGCCACAAAGCCTTCTTATATTATAAACTCCAAAGCATGCTGAGCACAAACCCTAATCTATACAATTCCAAAGTAAAATGAGTATACCATTAATCTGTGGACTGATCTCCAGGACCACCTGTCTTCTACCTGCAGAAGTCTGATCGTGCATTCCAAATCACAGCCAAAATTGTTCCAGGCCATAACTAGTATCACATACATATATCTGTACAACTGATCAAAGATGTGGGCTGACCTGTAATATAGTAATACGTATTTAAAGCGCCATGAACGCAGGATAGCCATCTAAAGTACATTTATGTATATTTTTGGGGTTTAATCGCACACACAGGATTCCTACCTGGTTGTAAGATAACGCAGTTTAAAGTGTGTACATTGAACAAGCATTAGCCATCTGAGGTACATTAGCGCCTATTTTTTGGGTTTACTAGCATACAAAGTATTTCTACCTGGTTGTAAGATAACAATGCTTTTTAAAGCATTGAGAGTGAAAGTGCACTACTAGGTGAGTGAAAAATCACCCCAAAAAGATAAAAATAAGCTAAAAATCTATTACTATAAACAAAACGTGTCACGAAAAGGAATTGCTGGATAGAGTAGAGGACAGAACACCCATGTCATGCCTTCTGCCAGTAAGAATGTTAGTGGCAGTAACAGAATCAGTACAGGTAGCAGCAGCCATGTGCCTGGTGATAGTAGTAGCAGCCACAAGCAAACAAAAGTTCTCACTGTCTTCTAGAGACTGTGTGGTTTCAGAGAATACTACAGCCCTTGAGGACAGGTTGACTGGTTTGCGGTCTTCTCGGGAGGAGAAAGAAGAGTCTGACGACATGCCGGTGAGCTAGCTGTCAGTAGATTCCTCATTTTCTACAGTTACATGGCAAGGTGGAAATTTTCGTTCTAGTTGGTCTGTTCTATCATCTCTGCCTTTGCTTCCTCCCACTGCGTTTTCCTATACTTTTGTGTATATTTTAACATCCGCAGGCATGTGCCAACAACTGGGAAACTTTATGCAGCTTTTTTTTTAGTGTTAATAAGCAAAACAATCCGCTAGCGTATTAAACAAGCTGTTACTGCATGCCGCCATATATGAGCCTTAACTAGTTGGGGACAGAGGGCATACCTGTATGCCCTTGTCCTGCTCCCCTTCTATGACGCACGCTAAGGAGCTGAGCGCAGGTCATAGTGGGTCGGTCCCAGCAGCTATCTGCTGCCGGGACCCGTGTCTAAAGCCGGACATCCCCGATTGCAGTGATGCCTGGCATTAACACCTTAGATGCAACGATCAAAGTTGATCGCCGCGTCTATAGTGAAAGCAAAAGTATCCTGGCAGTAAAAGTATCCCACGAACAGCTGAGAGGATGGGGGGAGGGTCCCTACCTGCTGGAGACTGGAGCAGCAGAGAGCCGATAACACTGATCAATGCTATGCTATGGCATAGCATTGAACAGTGTATGCAATCTAATAATTACATGTAATAGTCCCCTATGGGGACTAAAAATTGGTGTAAAAAAAGTAGAATAAAAAGTAAATAAATGAGATTTAAAGGGGTATTCCGAGAAAAAAAATATATTTTTATATCAACTGGCTCCAGAAAGTTAAACAGATTTGCAAATTACTTCTATTAAAAAATCTTAATCCTTCTAATAGTTATCAGCTGCTGAAGTTGAGTTGTTTTGTTTTCTGTCTGATAACAGCGCTCTCTGCTGACATCTCTGTCTGTCTCGGGAACTGCACAGAGCAGAATAGGTTTGCTATGGGGATTTGCTTCTACTCTGGACAGTTCCCGAGACAGGTGTCATCAGAGAGCACTTAGACAGAAAAGAACAACTCAACTTCAGCAGCTCATAAGTACTGAAAGGATTAGAATTTTTTAATAGAAGTAATTTACAAATCTGTTTAACTTTCTGGAGCCAGTATATATATATACATATATATATATATATATATATATATATATATATATATATATATATATATATATATAAGTTTTTTCTTTGATAATCCTTTTAACACCTTCCCTAATAAAAGTTTGAATCACCCACCTTTTCCCATTTAAAAAAAAAAAGTAAAAATAAATAAATATATGTGGTACTGCCACGTGCGTAAATTGTCAAACTATAAAATATAACGTTAATTAAACTGCATGGTCAATGGCATACAGAAAGCAAGGAATGTCCAGCGAGGTAGGATGCAAAACAGGATTCTTTATTTAGGACAAATGGTCAGCACATAAAACCAATGCGTTTCGGGTCAAGCAGGACCCTTAGTCATGGCATACTAATGTTACAAAAAAGCAAGTTTAAATAGGAGAATGCATGGTCACATGTAGAGTGACATTATCACAATAAAAACTGTTACATGTAAAACCTGGAATGGAGTGCACTATAGAGATACGTCTGGAGAGCTCACAAGAAAACTAGAACAAGAGCAGTACTCCTCACCTGTGTTAATTCCGACAGGGATACCTGCAAAGATTCCCATACATGGGTTATCTCCCCTAGGAAAAGGTACACATACCCCTCAAGAAACTCAATGTACACATCTTATAAAGTACAGGGGTTGAGGAAAAGCTGCTCAGTAGGGAATCTAAAAAATTCAATAAGTAAGAATCAGATCATGTCTGAAGTTCATCCCAGATGGTTCTCTAGTATTCAACAGGAAAATCCAATAAGACTCCCTATTGAGCAGTCTTCTCCTCAGATCACGTCCTCTAATATTTTTCTTTACCTTTTCAATCACGTTTACTTTCAATGAAGACACATCCCGATCATGTTTATCTCTGAAATGCTTAAACAGAGATGATACATTGAACTGATTATTTTTAGCACCAGCTATATGCCGCCATATTCTAACCTTAAGGGCATTGGACGTACAGCCCACATACTGGCATTGGCAGCTACAGCAAGACGCTAAATATACTACAGCTGTAGTGTTACAGTTAGCATATGTTTTATTAGAGAATTGTTGTCCAGTGGAAAAAAGAACAAAAAAGTTTGTGCATTCCTTTTATTGGTAATCCTAGAACCAGAGGCTATGAGATCCGCACGGTCCAATTTTTTAGCTTTTTCATGTGCATTTTTGAGAGTGGTATCATCATAACCTCTGGCCCTAAGTCTGTTATGGAGCAAAACCGATTCTTGTTCAAAAACTTCATCCTGCAGGCAATTTCTTCTTAAACGTACCCATTCCCCATAGGGTATATTACTGTTTATGTGCCGGGGATGGCATGAAGTCGCCTGCAGGATGGTGTTGCCCGCAGTCGCCTTTCTATAAGGTTTTACAATAATTTTATTCTCTGACTGATCCTGAGGAGCACAAAGCATAATGTCCAAGAATGGGATGCAAACTGTAGAAAATTGTGATGTAAACCGAAGGTTTAAATCGTTATCGTTCATGTATTGCACAAATTCATGAAATCTTGTTTCACTGTCCCTCCACACCAAGACAAGGTCGTCTATATAGCGTCCCAAATACTTAACCTCTTCAGGACATAGGGCATATGGATACGCCCTGCATTCCGAGTCCTTAAGGACCGAGGGCGTATCCATACGCCCTTGGGAATTCCGGTCCCCACCGCTAGCCGGTTGGGGACCGGAGCCGGATGCCTGCTGAAATCATTTAGCAGGCATCCCGGCATATCGCCCAGGGGGGTCATTATGCCCCCAATGTCGGCGATCGCCGCAGATCGCTGGACAATTCAGTCCAGCGATCTGCGGCGATTCCGGGTCAATCGGGTCTCCAGTGACCCGGTGACCCGGAATTACTGGCTGTTCGGGGCCGTCTCTGGCGGCCCCGAACAGCCAGAGCCTGCAGGGGTGAGGTGACACTGGTGCCACCTCACGATCACCCTGATTGGTCGGCCGGATTACCGGCCGACCAATCAGGGCGCCTGCTGCGGGTGTCACTCCCGCACCCGCTCCGCCCCTCTTCCGGAGGACGTGAACGGGTGCGGGACGTGCACCCCGGGTGCTGGGGACCCCGATCCCCGGCGTCAATGTTGGGATCGGGGAACCAGGAGCAGCGGCGGCGACGACGAGGGACTGACCTCATGCGGCTGGATCGTTGGAGATGAGTGACAGCCTCCTGCTGTTGCTTAGCAACAGCTCCCAGCATGCAAAAAGGGCATGCTGGGAGCTGTAGTTATGCAACAGCAGGAGGCAGACCACCACAACTCCCAGCATTCCCTTATGGGCATGCTGGGACTTATGGTTTTGCAACAGCTGGAGGCACATTTTTTCTATGGAAAAGTGTACCTTCAGCTGTTGTATAACTACAACTCCCAGCTTGCACAAACAGCTAAAGTGCATGCTGGGAGTTGTAGTGGGGCATCTGCTGGTTGCATAACTACAACTCCCAGCATGCCCGTTGGCTGGCGGTGACTGCTGAGAGTTGTAGTTTTGCAACAGCTGAAGGCACACTGGTTGTGAAACTCAGAGTTTTTTTTTACCTAACTCAGTGTTTCACGACCGGTGTGCCTCCAGCTGTTGCAAACTCCATGTCAATGTACACCATGCACCGTACATGCTGGGAGTTGTAGTTTTGCAACAGCTGGAGGCACACTGGTTGTGAAACACTGAGTTAGGTCACAAACTCAGTGATACATAACCAGTGTGCCTACAGCTGTTGCAAAACTAAAACTCTCAGCATGTACAGTCTGTCAGCGCATGCTGGGAGTTTTAGTTTTGCAACAGCTGGATGCCCCCCCCCCCCTCCCCAATGTGAATGTACAGGGTACACTCACATGGGCGGAGGATTACAGTGAGTATCTGGCTGCAAGTTTGAGCTGCCGCAAATTTTCTGCCGCAGCTCAAACTGCCAGCGAGAAACTACTGTGAACCCCCGCCCGTGCGACTGTACCCTAAAAACACTACACTACACTAACAAAAATAAAAAGTAAAAAACACTACATATACACATACCCCTACACAGCCCCCCTCCCCAATAAAAATGAAAGCGTCTGGTACGCCACTGTTTCCAAAACGGAGCCTCCAGCTGTTGAAAAACAACAACTCCCAGTATTGTCGGACAGCCGTTGACTGTCCAGGCATGCTGGGAGTTTTGCAACAGCTGGAGGCACCCTGTTTGGGAATCACTGGCGTAGAATTCCCCTAAGTCCACCCCTATGCAATCCCTAATGTAGGCCTCAAATGCGCATGGCGCTCTCACTTTGGAGCCCTGTCGTATTTCAAGGCAACAGTTTAGGGTCACATATGGGGTATCGCCGTACTCGGGAGAAATTGCCTAACAAATTTTGTTTTGTTTTTTTTCTGCTTTTACCCTTTTTAAAAATGTTAAATTTTTGGGAAAACAAGCATTTTAGGTAAAAAATATATATATTTTTTTACATATGCAAAAGTTGTGAAACACCTGTGGGGTATAAAGGTTCACTTAACCCCTTGTTACGTTCCCCGAGGGGTCTAGTTTCCAAAATGGTATGCCATGTGGTTTTTTTTTTGCTGTCCTGGCACCATAGGGGCTTCCTAAATGCGGCATGCCCCCAGAGCAAAATTTGCTTTCAAAAAGCCAAATGTGACTCCTTCTCTTCCGAGACCTGTAGTGCGCCAGCAGAGCACTTTTCACCCCCATATGGGGTGTTTTCTGAATCGGGAGAAATTGGGCTTCAAATTTTTAGGGGTATTTTCTGCTATTACCCTTTTTAAAAATGTAAAATTTTTGGGAAAACAAGCATTTTAGGTAAAAATTATTATTATTTTTTTACATTTGCAAAAGTCGTGAAACACCTGTGGGGTATTAAGGCTCACTTTATTCCTTGTTACGTTCCCCAAGGGGTCTAGTTTCCAAAATGGTATGCCATGTGTTTTTTTTTGCTGTTCTGGCACCATAAGGGCTTCCTAAATGCAACATGCCCCCCAAAAACCATTTCAGAAAAACGTACTCTCCAAAATCCCCTTGTCGCTCCTTCCATTCTGAGCCCTCTACTGCGCCCGCTGAACACTTTACATAGACATATGAGGTATGTCCTTACTCGAGAGAAATTGGGCTACAAATACAAGTAAAACTTTTGTCCTTTTACCCCTTGTAAAAATTCAAAAATTGGGTCTACAAGAACATGTGAGTGTAAAAAATGAAGATTGTGAATTTTCTCCTTCACTTTGCTGCTATTCGTGTGAAACCCTAAAGGGTTAAAACGCTGACTGAATGTCATTTTGAATACTTTGGGGGGTGTAGTTTTTATAATGGGGTCATTTATGGGGTATTTCTAATATGAAGACCCTTCAAATCCACTTCAAACCTGAACTGGTCCCTGAAAAATACAGTTTGAAAATTTTGTGAAAAATCTGAAAATTGCTGCTGACCGTTGAAGCCCTCTGGTGTCTTCCAAAAGTAAAAACACGTCAATTTTATGATGCAAACATAAAGTAGACATATTGTATATTCGTAATATCCATTTTCCTTACAAGCAGAAAGCTTCAAAGTTAGAAAAATGCAAAATTTTCAAATTTTTCATCAAATTTTGGATTTTTCACCAAGAAAGGATGCAAGTATCCACAAAAATTTACCACTATGTTAAAGTAGAATATGTCACGAAAAAACAATCTCGGAATCAGAATGATAACTAAAAGCATTCCAGAGTTATTAATGTTTAAAGTGACAGTGGTCAGCTGTGCAAAAAACGCTCCGGTTCTTAAGGCCAAAATGGGCTCCGTCCTGAAGGGGTTAATAGATGAAAAAAACGGATTGCTAGGGTTAAAGATGTAATGTTCCTCCCAATATGTCATATATATATTGGCAAAAATTTCGCCCCCATCGGAGCTCCCCTGATCTGAAGGAAATATTCGCCATTGAAATGAAAAAATTGTTGGATAATAGAAAATCTGTAACCAAAATAATAAACTCCTTCAGATCAGGGGAGTAGCTACTATGTGTATTGAGATGATGGGATAACACCAATAGACCCTGTTGTCTTGGGATGGAGGGATATAACGTGGTTAGATCACAGGTAGCCCATGAGTATTGTTCAGACCATGCAAATGGGTCAGCTACTTCTAGAATATGCTTGGTGTCTCTTAAGAATGTAGGGGTGACTCGTGTTAGGGGTTGTAGATATGAGTCAAGCCAGTCTCCCAGTCTCTCCCCAAGCGACCCTATTCCAGCCACAATGGGGCAGAGGGGCGGGGGAAAGGACCCCTTATGCAGCTTGGGGAGGGAGTGGAAGGGAGTGGTTAAAGTGACTAACCTTTTTTCTACTATTTTGGATATCAACAAGTGGGCTTGCGATTTAACAGTCAAGAGACATTTTTCTCTTTGCGAGGACTCAGAATGGGACACTGGTAATGGGGATACTCCATGTAACACTGGGGATTTAAAATGTACAGATTTTCTAGATCAATATAATTCATTATTGTTGCATTCATTAAGTGTGGATTCAGGTAATTGTGTTAGTTCCATTCCTTCCTTTCGAACATCAAACAGCAGGTTTTATCCACTTACATCTCGTACACCAGCTTTAGATAGATATCAGGAACTTGTTGAGAGGGATTTGGTTCAATTACACTCCTCACTTAAACAACAATATTCTCACAGTAACCTGAGCTCAGCAGAACAAATCACCTTAAAAGAAATCATGAACAACAAGGATTTAGTAGTTAAAAATGCTGATAAAGGACGTGCGGTGGTTCTGCTGAACTCAGGGTTATATTTGAAATTTAACATGGATCTCCTCAGTGACACATCCACATACAGAAGACTATCAGGTAATCCCACCAAGTCATGTCAGTTTGCTCTGAAAAAATTATTAGAGGAAGGTCTGACCATGGGGGTGATTAATACACATGTAAAGGAATATCTGTACGTGGAAACCCCAGTCACTCCAGTCTTCCACTCCCTTCCCATGCTGCATAAAGGGTCCTTTCCCCGCCCCTCCGCCCCATTGTGGCTGGAATAGGGTCACTTGGGGAGAGACTGGGAGACTGGCTTGACTCATATCTACAACCCCTAACACGAGTCACCCCTACATTCTTAAGAGACACCAAGCATATTCTAGAAGTAGCTGACCAAATCGCATGGTCTGAACAATACTCATGGGCTACCTGTGATGTAACCGCGTTATATCCCTCCATCCCAAGACAACAGGGTCTATTGGCGTTATCACATCATCTCAATACACATAGTAGCTACTCCCCTGATCTGAAGGAGTTTATTATTTTGGTTACAGATTTTCTATTATCCAACAATTTTTTCATTTCAATAGCGAATATTTCCTTCAGATCAGGGGAGCTCCGATGGGGGCGAAATTTTCGCCCTCATTCGCCAATATATATATATGACATATTGGGAGGAACATTACATCTTTAACCCTAGCAATCCGTTTTTTTCATCTATTAAGTATTTGGGACGCTATATAGACAACCTTGTCTTGGTGTGGAGGGACAGTGAAACGAGATTTCATGAATTTGTGCAATACATTAACGATAACGATTTAAACCTTCGGTTTACATCACAATTTTCTACAGTTTGCATCCCATTCTTGGACATTATGCTTTGTGCTCCTCAGGATCAGTCAGAGAATAAAATTATTGTAAAACCTTATAGAAAGGAGACTGCGGGCAACACCATCCTGCAGGCGACTTCATGCCATCCCCGGCACATAAACAGTAATATACCCTATGGGGAATGGGTATGTTTAAGAAGAAATTGCCTGCAGGATGAAGTTTTTGAACAAGAATCGGTTTTGCTCCATAACAGACTTAGGGCCAGAGGTTATGATGATACCACTCTCAAAAATGCACATGAAAAAGCAAAAAAAATGGACCGTGCGGATCTCATAGCCTCTGGTTCTAGGATTACCAATAAAAGGAATGCACAAACTAAGAACAAATTGCCTGTGTGTGTCACTAGTTATAGTAAACAATTTAGAACTATTAGTAATATTTTACAAAAAGATATACCAATTCTGGAAAATGACAATGCCTTACAAAATTATGATAAATCTAGGATTAGGGTGGTATCAAGGAGGGCTCCCTCCTTAGGTTCCAAGTTGTCTCCCAGTCTTTTTCTTACTCCAGACAAGAGTCCAAGTACCTCTACCTGGCTTACATATCCAGGTACGTGGAGATGCGGCTACACTCTCATGCTCACACATAGCGATCTCTGATTCTTTTATTTCTTTTTCCACTGGACAACAATTCTCTAATAAAACATATACTAACTGTAACACTACAGCTGTAGTATATTTAGCGTCTTGCTGTAGCTGCCAATGTCAGTATGTGTGCTGTTCGTCCAATGCCCTTAAGGTTAGAATAAGGCGGTATATAGCTGATGCTAAAAATAATCAGTTCAATATATCATCTATGTCTAAGCATTTCAGAGATAAACATGATGGGGATGTGTCTTCATTGAAAGTAAACGTGATTGAAAAGGTAAAGAACAATATTAGAGGAGGTGATCTGAGGAGAAGACTGCTCAATAGGGAGTCTTATTGGATTTTCCTGTTGAATACTAGAGAACCATCTGGGATGAACTTCAGACATGATCTGATTCTTACTTATTGAATTTTTTTAGATTCCCTACTGAGCAGCTTTTCCTCAACCCCTGTACTTTATAAGATGTGTACATTGAGTTTCTTGAGGGGCATGTGTACCTTTTCCTAGGGGAGATAACCCATGTATGGGAATCTTTGCAGGTATCCCTGTCGGAATTAACACAGGTGAGGAGTACTGCTCTTGTTCTAGTTTTCTTGTGAGCTCTCCAGACGTATCTCTATAGTGCACTCCATTCCAGGTTTTACATGTAACTGTTTTTATTGTGATGATGTCACTCTACACGTGACCATGCATTCTCCTATTTAAACTTGCTTTTTTGTAACATTAGTATGCCATGACTAAGGGTCCTGCTTGACTCAAAACGCGTTCGTTTTATGTGCTGACCATTTGTCCTAAGTAAAGAATCTTGTTTTGCATCCTACCTCACTGGACATTCCTTGCTTTCTGCTTAAAGTCCAAGACCGGAGGCACTGCCGGCCAGTCCGTGCGAGGTGTGGGAGACGCAGCGGAGGTAAGCCGTCCTATCTACTTTACCTCAATGGCATACAGGTAAAAAAAATCCAAAGTCCAAAATTGCGTATTTTAGGTCACTTTGCAAACCATTAAAAAAAATGTATAAAAAGCGATCAAAAAGTCCCATAAAAAAAAAATGGTATCAATAAAAACATCAGACCATGGCGCAAAAAATGAGCCCTTGTATACGCAAAAATAAAAAGTTATGGGGGTCAGAAGAGGACAATTTTAAACATTCTAATTTTCGTAGAAAAAGTTATAATTTTTTTAAAACAAGTAAAACAAAATCAAACCTATATAAGTTGGATATCATTTTAATCATATAGACCTACTAAATAAATATAAGGTGTCATTTTTACAGAAAAATGCACTACCTAGAATCAGAAGCCACCAACATTTACAAAATGGTGCTTTTTTTTCAACTTTGCCTCTCAAATATTTTTTTTCTACTTTCCTAAACACTTGGTGATGAAATGATTGACAGGATTACCAAGTAAAATTAGTGGCACAAAAAACAAGCCCTCATATGGGTTTGTAGGTGCAAAATTGAAAGTATTATGATTTTTAGAAGAAAAGGAAAAATGGCCCCACCCTTAAAGGGTTAAATTCACTTTAAAACTACTTGTGTACTTTCCTAGACATGGCTTTAGAGCTCTTAGGCAGTGTTCTAGAGGTTTATTTCATTGTTGGCTCAAAACAAACTATTTCGACCAGAAACTTTGGCGAGACCAGCAAATTGATCTTTTCAAAAGTTTGCTTCACTCTAGTGTTCATCTTTCCCAGTTTAGTGTCAGCTGCAAATATAAAAATTCTACTCTGTAATCCCTTTAAGGTCCTTAATAAACAAATTGAAAAGAAGTGGACCCAGTACTGACCCCCTGCGGCAACCTCTTGTAACTGTCACCTAACCAGAGAAACTTCCTTTGATACCCAAACTCTGCCTACTATCACTGAGCCAGTTGCTAACTCAGTTACATATATCGCCTAGTCCCCTAATCCTTATTTTATGAACTAACCTTTTGTGTGGCATGGTATCAAATGCCTTAGAAAAGTCCAGATATACAACATCCACAGCCTCACCCAGGTCCAATCTATAACTGACCTCCTATAAGAAGCTGATCAGATTAGTCTCACAGGACCGATTCTGCATAAACCCATGTTGGTACTTTGTGAGGCTGGGTTCACATCACGTTTTTCCCCTACAGTTCCCATATACAGTTTCATTGTTGAAACCGTATGCAACCGTATCGGAAACCGTATCCATAGACAAATCAGTGAAAACCGTATGCACAATGATGCATCTGGCTGCGTCCAGTTTGCTTCCCATAAGTTTTTTTCCCATACTCAAAACCATGGTCGACCACGGTTTTGTGTCCAGGTGAAAATCTGTATGGTAGCCGCATACAGTTATTTTAACATGAAAGTCAATGAGCACCGTAGGGGTCTATGTTTCTATCCGGTTTACAGTATACGGTTTTTACTTTGCACATGCGCATTGGGATCCAAAAGTCCCACCCACCTTCCAGAAGTCGCGAGAACACGCCATTACAAGCAGAGAGAAACACTAGAGGAGTCTGCTTCACAAAAGGAACCATATTTGTACACCTTGCCTGCCTGTGATTGTGAGTATTATGGCTGCCATGTGGTTTCCACATGTTGGATTTAACCCTTTATAGGATCGGTAGTGCACCAATTAAAATTTAGTAGGTGGTCAAAGCCTGGTATCTCCTAAACATTAATGGAATGGGTGGACTGACAACTCATGGGGCCCCCAGGCAATATTTGCTCATGTCCACCCCCCCCCCCCCTGCACCTATGAAAGTGTTAATATAAAATAATATAAATATAAAAATATGGTTGTCCCTTCCGTTTGTTTTGAAGTCTGCGAACGCATCAGTTTTCCTAACATCTTTGATATTAAATGTGGCCTATTTAGATTTTTGGATTTCTGCAGAAACCAAGAAAAGACACAAGCTGCCAATACCAAGTAGACCCCAGTGTGTTTAATACTGAGTATGTAATCCAGCTCGTCCAGTAACGCCCATCCTTATGGGACAAAGCCGACCCAAAGCAACATGACAATGCTTCTACTCAGCGTAGATGGGAGGAAATATATCTCAAACTATTTCCTGAGTTCAATATGTATGGATCAAGGCTACAGCAGGCCATAGGTTAGAATCTGAAATTTATTTTGTCAGCCTGTTCTTGTACTTTAAACCCCTGTGGAAGGATTCCTTTTGTCTAAAATTTGTCATTCTTTGGTGATTTAATTAGCTGACCGGGTACAGAAGAGATGGAAGTCTGTGCGGGACAGTTACCGTATATACTGGAGTATAAGCCGAGTTTTTCAGCACAATTTTTCGTGCTGAAATTGCCCCCCTCGGCTTATACTCAAGTGAAAAAAAAATACCTTTGGGACGGTGGGGGTGAGTTGGCCGGGCCATCCCTCTTCGCTGCAAGGACCATCCGACTAGTGACGCTGCATTGACGCCACCACACGTACGTGCGCAGCAGAAGTCCGTGATGTCAGGGGCGTCCCTGCGCACAGACGTCCCAGCGCGGCGGCGGCGTCAATGCAGTGTCACTAGTCTGGGGCTTGCCCATAGCGGAGAAGAGGGCCTCTCGGTGAAGATGGACGGCCCAGACCAGCTAACCCTCCCCACCAGAATGCAGATGGTCCCTGCAGCTACTAAGCAACAGGACCTAGAGAACTGGGGAGGTGAGTAGACAATGAGGGGGGCCTATATGATGATGAAGGGGCGGTCTGGATGATGGCAGGGGGGATATAGCCTGGGGATAATTATTATGATAGGAGGGAGTTTGACAGGGGGTGATGATGATGATGATGATGGGGGTCTGGATGATGACAGGGGGGTCTGGATGATGACAGGGGGGGGATGATGTATTTTCCCCCCTATGCTTATACTCGAGTCATTAAGTTTTCCCAGGTTTTGGGGGTGAAAGTAGGGACCTCGGCTTAGGCTGCTTTCACACTATGAAGTTCACCCGTTAATTATTTTTCAAACCAACGTTTATTATTAACGCCCGTTAAACAACCCCATTAAAGTCAATGGTTTTTTTCATTTACCTGTTATCACCTGTTATAGCCTGTCATGACTAACAGACGTTAGTCGTGACGGGAGAAATAAAAGGACATGCACAAATTTTTCGCCCGTCACAAGAAACGGATAGATTAACGGACGTTATTTTTAACATTGAAGTCTATGACCAAGGGACTTTAGTAAATACACCTGTTAATGCCCGTTATTATAACGTACATTATTTTTACTTAGCATGCTCAGAAGAGGTGACATCAGCAGACTCCTGCAGTGCTGAGGGACTACTACTACTCCCATCATAGAACAGACTTGTTTCCATGATTGGAGTAGTAATTCCCCACTGCAGGAGTCTGCCAGTGGCTGGGGAGGCTACATTAGTGTTTGTACTACTACTCCCATCATGGAACAGAGTCTGTTCCATGATGGGGGTTGTAGTACAGGGGCTGAGGGATTGATCTGAGACCCAATGCGATCAGAAGTTATTAAGCAGGGGAGCGGGCCGCATGGTCCGCAACCTTGCGATCACAATGTATTGTTTACTTTCATTTTAAAATGAACATTGTGAGGGGACATATGTATATTAAAAGTGTTGTGGGGGGGGGGGGGCAAGATACATAGCGCTGCAGGGGGGGGGGCATAGAGCACTATAAATGTAGCCCCCCAGCGCATTTATAATATGCCTCCCACTGGCGCATTTATAAGAATATATACCCGTGCCAGCGCATTTATATGTACATATCTATACCCCCCGCCAGCGCATAATATGACCCCGCCAGTGCATTCGTCTTAATTTTCCATTGCAGCGCTATATGTGAATGGTATATCTATCAGAACACATCCAGCAGCCGCCGGCCAGATGATCCTGACAGATATACTATTCATTCATAGCGCCGGCGGCTGCATATGTATATAGATATGCTGGGGGGGGGGGGAAGACATATAGCTTTATCCAACATCCCCCCCCCCACAGCGCTTCTATATACATATGCAGCCGCCGTGCTGTCAGCATCATCGGCCGGGCGGCTGCTGGATGCGCTGCGGACAGATATACTTGTCACATATAGCGCATTTGTGCAGCGCTATATGTGATATCTGTCAGCAGCGCATCCAGCAGCTGCCCGGCCGATGATGCTGACAGATACAGTAACCCCCCAACATGCGATGGCCCCGACATACGATCAAATCGACATACGATGGCCTCTCAAAGGCCATCGCAAGTCAATGTCAGCATCGACATACAGTGCTTTTATATGTCGGAGCCATCGCATTAACTGCTATCCGAAAGTGCAAAATGCTTAAGCTGCTGTTGGACAGCAGTTTAAGCATCCCGGACAGGTTCGCTTACCTATCCCCGCTGCTCCGGGTCCACTTCGGGATCCTCCGGCATCTTCTGTATCTTGTCCAGGGTCCGGGCCTAGCTTTCCGGCGTTGTTATTACGTCGCTACGCACGCCATGTCGGCTCAGCAGCGTAATAACGTCACCAGAAAGCGAGGCCTAGACCCTGGAGAAGATGCGGAAGACACCGGTGGATCCTGAAGAAGACGCTGGAGCAGCGGGACAGCATCGGGAGCCCCTGGGAGACCATCAGGAGTGGTGAGGACGCGGTCCTTAGTGGCGGGGACAGGTGAGTATAACTTCCTATACTTTACATTGCACGAATTCCTCAACATATGATGGATTCGACAAACGATGGGTCGTTTGGAACGAATTACCATCGTATGTTGAGGGACCACTGTATACTATTCATTCATAGCGCGGCGGCTGCATATGTACATAGAAGCACTGTGGGGGGCAGATAACGCTATATGTCTGCCCCCCCAGCACATCTATACATATCATATACATATGCAGCCGCCGGCGCTATGAATGAGTAGTATATCTGTCAGGATCATCTGGCCGTCGGCTGCTGGATGCGTTCTGATATACCATTCACATATAGTACTGCAATGGAAAATTAAGACAAATGCGCCAGCGGGGTCACATTATGCGCTGGCGGGGGTATAGATATATACATATAAATGCGCTGGCGGGGGCCATATTTTTATTAATGCAAAAAAGGGAGGACCTTACTGTGATACGTGCCGACAAGGGAGGGAGTGTGGTGGTACAATATACTAAAGAGTACAAAGAGGAGGCTGCTAGGCAGCTGTCTGATGCCACCACCTATACCCCCTTGCTGGCAGACCCCACAACTAAGACCCTCACTAAACTTAAAATGTGCTGTCACAGAAAAAGGCAGAAAAATTGTTACCGGATAATGTGAAAACTGCACATTGGTACCATCTACCCAAGGTACACAAATCGCTGAGCCGACCCCCAGGAAGGCCAATTGTAGCCGGGATTGTCTCGGCGACGGAGTTCCTGTCCCAGTACCTCGACTGGATGCTTAATCCCTTACAAGGATCCTTGCTGTCACACGTTAAGGACACAAAACATCTGTTACAAATCTTGAATAGTATGCATATAGAAGAGTACTACAAATTATGCTCCATAGACGTCACCAGCCTGTATACCCGTATCCCACACGACTATTAGGGAAGTCTTAATACTGGCAGGCGTGACAGAAAATCTAATCGAGTTTGTTACAGAAGGCTTGACATTCATCCTTACCAATAACACATTCCTGTCAGGGGAACAATGGTATAAGCAGGAGACCGAGACCCCGATGGGTACCCCGGTCTCCTGTACTTATGACAACCTGTTCCTGGGAATCTTTGAAAACACATATGTATACAGTAATAAAAATCCGTATCTTCAGCATATCAAAACATACCATCGATATGTGGATGATATCATAATTACATGGCAAGGGACAGAAGCAGAGTTCAATAAATCGGTTGCTTATTTAAATAACAACAAAGTAACATGCAATTCACAAGTCTTTTTGGAGGAGATAGCTTGGAATTCCTGGACCTTAAACTCAAAAATGAGAAAGGTTCCATAGTTACAGAAAGCTATAGAAAACCCGTTGCCAGGAACACATTGTTACACTTTAACAGTTCACATAATCATAGTGTCAAACACAATATCCCTTACGGACAATTTGTCCGATTAAAACGTAACAATAGTGACAAGATTACTTTCAGAAAACAAGCAGAGGAGTTAGAGAAAAGGTTTAGACAGCGTGCCTATCCAGAACATATCATAAAAAATGGCAAGGAGAAAGCAGATAAACTGAACAGAGCTGAGTTATTAAAGGAAAAAAGACCACAAAACAAAGAAGTAACAGCAAGAGAAAGATTTACATTTGTATTTCAGAACTCACTAATGAATTCCACACTGGAAAACTGGTTCTTGATTGAGGTGGATGAGGATCTGAAAGAGATAGCTAAACATAAACCTCGCTTAACATATAGAAGAAACATCACTATAGGGGACACTATTAATAAAGGCAGAATGAACAAGAAACCACTAGAAAAGAATACATGGCTAAGTGAAATTACACCAAAAGACAATTATAAATGTAAACATTGCAATCAATGTAAATACAGCTATGAAACTAAATATATAAGATTGGGACCCATACAACACATGATACAGGATCTAATTACTTGTCGCACCAAAAATGTTATTTATGCTATCTTGTGTCCCTGCAACTTCTTTTACACAGAACAGACAAAACGCCAACTCCAGATACGTATAAGGGAACATATATATGCAATACGTACAGGGAGACCAGGCGCATCACGTCTTCAAGCCCATGTAAGAGAAGCGCACGGGAACAATGTAGAAGTCCTGCGTTTTTTGGGTCTGGAGAGAATAAAACAAAGTAAATTTGAACGCACCGACCAAAAACTTATGTGCAGAAACTTTATGGATATTAAAGACGCACGCAACAGGCAACATAGGGTTAAATGACAGGACTGAACTATCAGCTTGCTTTTAGTTTTAACACACCTTCTTGCTCTCACGTCAGTCGGACACATGACTGGAGTCCGAAGGCGTGATTGGATGAACAACCTGTGTATATAACCTGTGTATATATACGTAGCACAGACAGGAATAGATATGGCCGTAGGAAGCACACATAGTGTGCGAAACAGGAGCTCGGTCGCACATCACTATCCCCCCACTACCCTCTCCCTCTGTTATATTGTAACGTGAGTATGCTTCAATAAAAGAAGAATATACCAGCTGAGATGGCGAGTTGCCGATTTCTTTACTTCTCTTCAAATGCTATTTTTATTAATGCGCTTGCGGAGGTCATATTTCTATTAAAGCGCTGGGGGATAGATATATAGTGCTCTATGCCCCCACAACACTTTTAATATATACATATGTCCCCTCACATTGTCCACTTTAAAAACCCCGATGGGATCCCTGAATGGCTTCAGTACCGGAAAATGGATATTCCAAATAATTTTTTTTTTATTCACATATACAATATGTCCACTTTATGTTTGCATCATAAAATTTACGATTTTTTACTTTTGGAAGACACCAGAGGGCTTCAAAGTTCAGCAGCAATTTTCCAATTTTTCACAAAATTTCCAAAATCACAATTTTTCAGGGACCAGTTCAGGTTTGAAGTGGATTTGAAGGGTCTTCATATTAGAAATACCCCATAAATGACCCCATTATAAAAACTGCACCCCCCAGAGTATTCAAAATGACATTCAGTCAGCGTTTTAACCCTTTAGTGTTTCACAGGAATAGCAGCAAAGTGAAGGAGAAAATTCACAATCTTCATTTTTTACACTTGCATGTTCTTGTAGACCCAATTTTTGAATTTTTACAAGGGGTAAAAGGAGAAAATGTATACTTATATTTGTAGCCCAATTTCTCTCGAGTAAGCACATACCTCATATGTCTATGTAAAGTGTTCGGCGGGCGCAGAAGAGGGCACAGAAGCGAAGGAGCGACGAGGGGATTTTGGAGAGTACGTTTTTCTGAAATGGTTTTTGGGGGGCATGTTGCATTTAGAAAGCCCCTATGGTGCCAGAACAGGAAAAAATACCCACATGGCATACCATTTTGGAAACTAGACCCCTTGAGGAACATAACAAGGAATAAAGTGAGCCTTAATACCCCACAGGTGCTTCACGACTTTTGCATATGTAAAAAAATGTTAAAAAAATTTCACAAAAATGTGTGTTTCCACCCAAATTTCACATGTATGCAAGGGTTAATAGCAGAAAATACCCCCCAAAATTTGTAACCCCATCTCTTCTGAGTATGGAGGTACCCCATAAGTTGACCTGAAGTGCACTACGGGCGAACTACAATGCTCAGAAGAGAAGGAGTCATATTTGGCTTTTTGGAAGCAAATTTTGCTCGGGGGCATGTCGCATTTAGGAAGCCCCTATGCTGCCAGGACAGCAAAAAATACCCACATGGCATACCATTTTGGAAACTAGACCCCTTGAGGAACGTAACAAGGGGTACAGTGAGCATTTACCCCCCACTGGTGTCTGTCAGATCTTTGGAACAGTGGGCTGTACAAAATTTTTTATTTGCACAGCCCACTGTTCCAAAGATCTGTCAGACACCAGTGGGGTGTAAATTCTCACTGCACCCCTCATTACATTCGGTGAGGGGTGTAGTTTCCGAAATGGGGTCACATGTGAGGTTTTTTTTTTTTGCCTTTGTCAAAGCCGCTGTAACAATCAGCCAGCCCTGTGCAAATCACCTCAAATGTACATGGCGCACTCTCCCTTCTGGGCCTTGTTGTGCGCCCCCAGAGCACTTTGCGCTCACATATGGTGTATCTCCGTAGTCGGGAGAAATTGCATTACAAATTTTGGGGGGCATTTTTCCCTTTTACCTCTTGTCAAAATGAAAAGTACAGGGCAACACCAGCATGTTAGTGTAAAAAAAAATTTTTTTACACTAACATGCTGGTGTAGACCCCCAACTTCACCTTTTCATGAGGGGTGAAAGGAGAAAAAGCCCCCCAAAATTTGTTAGGCAATTTCTCCCGAGTACGGCGATACCCCATATGTGGCACGAAACTGTTGCCTTGAAATACGACAGGCCTCCAAAGTCAGAGCGCCATGCGCATTTGAGGCCTAAATTAGGGACTTGCATAGGGGTGGACAAAGGGGTATTCTACGCCAGTGATTCCCAAACAGGGTGCCTCCAGCTGTTGCAAAACTCCCAGCATGCCTGGACAGTCAACGGCTGTCCGGCAATACTGGGAGTTGTTGTTTTGCAACAGCTGGAGGCTCCGTTTTGGAAACAGTGGCGTACCAGACGTTTTTCATTTTTATTGGGGAGGGGGGCTGTGAAGGGGTATGTGTATATGTAGTGTTTTTTTACTTTTTATTTTATTTTGTGTTAGTGTAGTGTAGTGTTTTTAGGGTACAGTCACATGGGCGGGGGATTACAGCGAGTTTGAGCTGCCGCTCAAAATTTGCTGCATCGCAAACTTGCAGCCTGATACTCACTGTAAGCCCCCTGCCCATGTGAATGTATCCTGTACATTCACAGTGGGGGGGGGGGGGGACCTCCAGCTGTTGCAAAACTACAACTCCCAGCATGCACAGTCTATCAGTGCATGCTGGTAGTTATAGTTTTGCAACAGCTGGAGGCACACGGGTTGGGAAACACTGAGTTAGGAAACAGACAATGTTTCCCAGCCAGTGTGCCTCCTGTTGTTGCAAAACCACAACTCCCAGCATTCTCAGGCATGCTGGGAGTAGTAGTTCGGCAACATCTTTAGAGCCAGATGTTGCCGAACTACAACTCCCAGCATGCTTGGAGTTGTAGTTTTGCAACATCTGGAGGACTACAGTTTGCAGACCACTAATACAGGGGTTCCCAATCTGTGCCCTTCCAGATGTTGCAAAACTACAACTCCCAGTATGCCAAAACTGTCCAGGCATGCTGGGAGTTGTAGTTCTGCAACATCTGAAGGGCCAGATGTTACAGAACTACAACTCCCAGCATGCCTGGACAGTAAGGGCATGCTGAGGATGTGTAGTTTTGCAACATCTGGAAGGGCACAGTGGTCTCCAAACTGTGGACCTCCAGATGTTGCAAAACTGCAACTCCCAGCATGCCCAGATGCCAAGGGCTGTCTGGGCATGCTGGAAGTTGTAGTTTACAGGGTCCCATTACAGCAATGCATGTCGCTTTACGGCGACGTGCATTGCTGTAAAGGGCCCGACCGCGGCTGAAGAGGAACTCACCTGTCGCCGCCGCCGTCTCCGCCGCCAGGATCCGGGTCTTCAGGGACGAGGTAAGTACCGGGGCCGGTCCCCAGCACTCCCCCGTCCCCCGCCGCGTCCTCCGGTCTTCCTCCCGTCCTCTCCGGACTTCAAGGGGCCAGGCAGGACGGGAGGAAGTAACCGCCCCCCCCCCCGCGATTGGTCGGTTAACTAACCGACGGATCGCAGGGATCGGAGGAGGTGGCAGGCTTGCCACCTCGCTCCTAGGCTCCAGCATGGTCCTGGCTGTCTGTGACAGCCGGGATCATGCGAAATTACCGGGCGGTCGGGTCCCAGAGACCCGATCAGCCCGGTATCGCCGCAGATCGCAAGGGCGATTTCCCTTGCGATTTGCGGCGATCGCCGACATGGGGGGCCTACATGGCCCCCCTCGGCATTTGCCCTGGATGCCTGCTGAAGGATTTCAGCAGGCATCCAGTTCCGATCTCTGCCCGGCGAGCGGCAGAGACCGGAAAACGCCATGACGTTGTGGAACGTCATTGGTCCTTAAAGCCCAGGGTGCCATGACGTTCCACAACGTCATTGGTCCTTAAGAGGTTAATAACTTCTGATTGGATTGGGTGTCAGAAGTGAGACCCAGTGCGATCAATCCCTCAGCCCCTGTACTACAACCCCCCATCATGGAACAGACTCTGTTCCATGATGGGGGTAGTAGTACAAACACTAATGTAACCTCCCCAGCCACCAGCAGACTCCCGCAGCCGGGGAACTACTACTCCCATCATGGAAACAAGTCTGTTCCATCATGGGAGTAGTAGTAGTTCTGGCTGTGGGAGTCTGTAGGCAGAGGTGTTAAAACGTCCGTACATGACGGATGTTATAACGGGTCTTAACGGATGAATATGCCCGTTACTTGGACAGACATTATTCAGCTTTTAGCATCCATTAATTCACCCGTTATTAAACGTCTGTTAACAATACATTATAATGGCCGTTTATTAACGGGTGAACTTTATAGAGTGAAAGCAGCCTTATATTCGGGTCGGCTAATACTCTAGTATATACGGTATTTAAAATGGCTTAGCGAATCGAACCTCCCCAGTGGTCCTGCTGCTAAAAAAAAAAAAAACTACATATAAAACACGCAGTGTCTGTCGTTCTTGCATAAAGTCCAGGAAATCAGAATGTAAGTTTGCCTATTAATGCATCCACAATAAATTATTGGAGCCATGTATTTGGTGAAAGATCGCATTTTATGGATAATACTCTGCTTGTTCAGGCAGTGTAGTTAACCATTTTTGCGTTGTTGAAATAAATAAATGTGGGTCATGCTTTTCCAGACTTGAGCATAGGATGAGTTACATGCAGTTTCCCAAAGCAACAAAGCAAACTTTTATCTAGAAAGTCGAAGCCCAACACACAATTGGGGAGATATATCCAAACATGTGTAGTGCAAAAGTTGTCCAGTTGCCCATAGTAACCAATCAGATTGCTTCTGTTATTTTTCAGAGACAAATTCAAACATTGACAAATGATCTGATTGGTTGCTAAGGGAAACTATTCCAATTTAGCAATACACAGGTTTGGATGCATCTCAACCTATGATATGAAAACATGCACTTCCAAGATAATCGCTATTTTTGCATGGGACAATTATAAACAATATCTACTGAACTAGTTTTAGATTTAATATTCATTTTTAAAATGTATTAGTTTAGAACAACTTCAAATACTGCTGCACCGATTGCATCTCCTAGACGGGAAGATCTGGAAGCAGAGGAGGAGACACGGATAGAAGAACAGGGAGGATCCCAAGCCGCAGCAACAAGTGGGCTGCGCTACCAAATATCCCATTGGCATGTATCTAAAAAAAAATTAAGATACAAAGAGGGACAAGCTTATCCTAGAGGCAATACAGAAGTTGGAGGAGGCGTGCACATCTAAATTCTTACATCATCATGTCCGACTCCTGAGGCTGAAGGGAATGGTCACTGGCCCTGCTCCAAGCCCATGTAGGGACTTTTTAATGACACTTGTTCCCTCAATGGCACGTATGACCGAAGAACAACAGGCCAATTACGAGGTGAAACTGATTTGTTTTACACATGAGTTTCTTAATACCCCCCAGCTCCTATGTATCTCCCACCATCCCCATCATTGCAGCAGCTGAGACCCAGATCCTATGTCAACCCCTACCCTCGAGGATAGGAGGAAACTTTTGAGGGAGATGAAGGACCTATATAGGATGTATAGGCGCAACTAAATGTATGTGTTTTTATACCCAGTTGTAAGACGCAGTATACCCAGTTGGAAGGAGTTGTAGGCACATCTAAATGTTTTATTGAATGTTTTATACCCAGTTGTAAGGCACAGTATACCCAGTTGGAAGGAGTTGTAGGCACATCTAAATGTTTTATTGAATGTTTTATACCCAGTTGTAAATTTAGAGTATTTTTTTGAAACTTAAAAAATACACAGACAAGGTTCTGAGTTTTGCACTAAAAAGTACATTTTATATTTATTGTTAAACGGTTTTGAGTTTTTTTTTTTTTTTGGGTCAACAAAACATAACATATCATATCATGGAAAAAAGGCAAATGTAGGAGTCCCAGGCATGTAGATTGTATATTTGTTCAGGAAAAATTCAACTGGAAAGAACCAGAACATTTATTAAATCATTTGTATAGTGTACAAAAATAAACAAAAAAACATGAATCAGTCTGAGGTGGCCCAGTACGGGAGGTATTACCCCGTGCTCCTGCTGTCCTGTCAGGCAACCTCATTCAGTGTCCCAAGGCCCCCATGTAAATTGTTATAAAATGTAATGTTGCTTTAAGAGTTATGCCATGTTATATGTCATGTGAATGTTACCCAGGAGGTACCAGTGACCAGGTGATCCCAAGAGTGACCTATGGGCTCCCTGCTAGGCTCCCCCATATAAGCCCTGGGTGGAGCTAGCTTCTCTCTCTTTGAGCTCTGCATGTCTGCTAAGCTGAGGTCCAGTGCAGTTGTGCCTAGTGTGTGTGTCCAGAGTGTTGGAGACCTCAAAGTCAAGTCCTGCAGCCATCATCAAGTCAAGTAAGTTAAAAGTCACAGCTTTATGAGTCATGTCAAGTCAGTCGACTGGGAGTCAGTGTGGTCTGCATTCAATTGTCTCGTCCTACTGCAAGTCCCAGCAAGCCATTAAGGTTTCTGCATCACTGGCTGAACCGTATAGACTTTACCAACTGTCTACCCTCAGTAAAGCTACCATTGTCTGTAACTTGCTGTCGGAGTCTTTACTGCCCCCCGTGCCTAGCCCAGGATTTTATTTTGAAAAAAAAAAAAACATATGCAACCGGACACACTTTTTGAAACCATATACAGGTAAAAACTGCATACGGTAAATTTTTTAGGCACACAGTTGCATACAGTTTTGAGGCAGTTTGACTTAAAAAAAAAACAGATTGAAAATAGTATGGCCAAAACGGGATGTGAACCCAGCCTTAGCAGGTTATTTTCATTGAGATACTCCAGAATAGCATCTCTCAAAAAACCTGCAAAGAGAAAAGCATGGTACATAGCCAAGATCGTGACGCAACCCAGTGTAAAGGAACATTAAATATCAAACAAATACAACATGAACCGCGGTCATATCAGAGTAGGACAAGAAAGCATCCAGAATAAACTGCATACAGTAGGTGGGGTAGACAGTAGAGCTAAATCAATACAGGGACATTGTATAACGAATATCCGGACAATAGGGGTAGACATCCAAGGGGACCAGACCCGGTCTTACTTTTCTATCATGTCATCTCTCATAGCATTAAGTTTCTCCGAGAGCATTATGAGATTGATGCGGTCTATAACCCTTTCTAAGGACAGTATAGTAGTTTTCCAACTAGCAGCCATGTGAATCCTAGCCGCTAATAAAATAAACTGAGCCAAACGGAACAGTCTATTGGGCATTCTAGAGGGCCTTTCACTAAGAAGGCAAAAGGTAGATTGTAATGGACTGGCAAACCCAGTAACCTCCCGTAGGAGAGATATTCCTGACGACCAAAATGTCCGAGCCACTGCACACGTCCACCAGATATGATATATAGAGCCAATGGAATCACATCCCCAAAAACAAAGCGGGGAGGATGGGAAAATAGCATGCAGTTGAGCCGGGACGTAGTAGGCCCTATGCAAAATTTTCAGAGAGGTTTCTGTAAGGGAAACCTGCCAGCTCCCTTTACTGAGAGTTTCGCAACAAGACTGCAATACGAGGAGAGACAGGGTAGTGTGGAAAACGTCCTCCCATTTCAGCATGAAAGGCAATTTAGAATGCTTCGGAGGGGCATTCAAATCATTATTAAGTATAGAGAGTAGACCCTTCATGGAAGGGGTATAAAGCATAAACGTTCAAATCTAGAAAGAGAAATATCAGAGCTGGAAGAAGAAAGGGAATGAAGGAAGGAAAAAACCTGACGGGCCCTTATGTATTCTGAATCAGGAGGATGAAAACATTCCTGGAAGGCCTCCAGAGTCAGGATACGGTTACGAGCTAGGAAGTCGTGTAAAACAGTCAGATGCTTTTTTTTACCAAGAAAAAGCAAAAAGATTGTGAGGCCAGGAGAGAAAAATGGATTTCCGAGAATCTGTGTGAGTGAAGAAGTACAGGATTGGAGATGAAATGAAAGCGAAAATGAACCAACCCCCAAAGAGAAAGTGAGAACAAGGTGAATTAAGCAGAAGAAGGGAGGTAGCGAGAGATTGGAGAAGTAGACCACATAAGGGAAGAAAAGGAGTAGTGAGAGAGCAAGGAAGATTCTAGATGGACCCATAAGGGCACCGACCCGGGGGTCAGAAACCAGGCAAGGTGACCGAGTCTAGAGGCATAATAGTATTTTAGTAAATTAGGGACAGACAATCCACCCAAGTGCTTATGGTAGTGCATATCGGAACGGGCTATACGAGGAGCTTTAGAACGCCATATAAAACGAAGGATGTCCGATTGCAGAGCCTTAAGATCAGCCACAGGGACTGGAACCGGCAGGGTGCGAAACAGACAAAGTAAATGGGGCAAGACCACCATCTTGATCGTGTGCACCCTGCCAATTCAGGATAAATAGGGCAGAACCCATATGCGGAGGTCTGCTCTAATAGAATGGTAGAAAGAAGGGTAGCTAGCAGAGTATAAGGAAGAAATAGTAGGAGTTAGGGAAATACCAAAATAGGAAAGCTTAGAGGTGGTGTCAGGGAAGTCAAAGTTTAGACAGATCAGTTTTTGAGTGGAGAGGGAAATGCCAGAGAAGAGACTCAGATTTGGAAGGGTTAACCTGTAGGCCAGAGAAGGTAGAGAAGTCCAAGAGGATTCGGAAGAGGTTAGGCAGGGAAATCAAGGGACGAGTAAGAGACAGAAGCAGGTAATCAGCAAATAAGCTAAGTTTAAACATGGAAGAAACTATCGTGACTCCCGTTATATTCGGGGAATCTCTAATGAGAGCTGTTAGGGGTTCCATGGCAAAAGCAAAAAGAGCCAGAGAAAGAGGGCAGCCCTGGCGGGTCCCGTGGCGAATTGTGATAGGCTGAGGAAGAGAAGTGGGAAATTTCAAGTAAGCAGAGGGGCAAGAGTACAGAAGACCAAGAATGTGTGTAAAAGAAAACCATTCTATCCAGGACCCCCCCCCCCCCCCCCCGAAGGTAAGGCCACGACACACTGTCGAATGCTTATTCTTTATCTAATGCCAGAAGCATGAGTGGAGTTAAGGAGGTAGAAGCCCAAAGTAACACATTTAAGACCTTCCTAATGTTGTCCGAAGCTTGCTTACCGGGTATAAAACCAACTTGGTCAGCATGTACAAAGCTTGTGAAGAAAGGTATTAAGTCAATGGGCTAGGATAGAGATAAGGAGTTTACATAGTTACATAGTTAGTATGGTTGAAAAAAGACATACGTCCATCAAGTCCAACCAGGGAGAGTTTAGTATCTAAATTAATGAGATAGATGGGGCAGTAGAAAGAAATAAGGGAGGGGTCTTTGTTAGGTTTGGGGATAACAGTAATAAGGGCATCAAGATATTCTGAGGGGAGAGAGTGGGCTTGGAAGAGGCGATTACAAAGTGAGACAAGGTGGGGGACCAGAATGGGGGAAAATTTCTTATAATATTGGGCAGAAGGGCCATCAGGGCCAGGAGCTTTGCCTAATTTCAGAGAGGAGACAGTGGAAGAAACGTCTTCAAAAGAAATAGGGGCATTAAGAAGTTCCCTGTCAGCAGTAGTAAGAGACGTAAGGTTAAGAGAGCGGAGAAAGAAGGACAAATGTAAGAGAAATGAGGCGGGTGGTCCAGTGCAGAGTATAAGTGAGTGAAAAAGGAGTGGAAAGCCTCATAAATACGACAGGGGTGAGAGGTGCGAGAGCCAGGAAGCAGCTGGACTCTATGAACATAATTCAAACATTGACAATGTTTCAACATGAGAGTTAGCAGCTTATCCGGTTTTTGGCAAAACGATAATAAGTGGTTCTAGTCCATCGTAGAGCCTTCTCAACCCGAAGAGACAGTACTACATCCAGCTGCACCCTGACCTCCTTAATGGCTCTAAGAAGGTAGAGAGAAGGTTCCCTCTGGTGGGCAACAGAAAGTTTCGCCAATTTATGTTCTAATGTGACCTGGTCGATCACGTTCACGTCGTAAGCCTGAGGCAAGGGAGATGAACCTTCCCCTGATGTGGGCGGACCAAACCCAAATCGGATATGGATCCGGGGTGACATTGGTAGCAAAATATGATTAAAGATCATCAGAAATAGACTGCTTGACAGACGGGATAGTAAGCAGGGACTCATTGAGTCGCCATTTAAAAGGTGATACAGGACCGCCCACAAAGTTTAGCTCAGCAAACTACATCGTGATCCGACCAAGAGGAAAGAATATGGCATGCATAAAGCAAATTAGGGAGATATGGTGTATTCATGAGCAGCCAGTCAATATGGGTATAATGCCTCTGCGAAGGGGAAAAATAGGAATAGCCCCGAGCAGAACCATTATGCCTTCTCCGCATATCAACCAATTGCAAAGAATGAAAAGTAGAACACAACAGTTTTTGCTGAGATTTCGACCTCATAAGAGGGGATGGAGAGGACCTGCCAAGCTTTCCATTAAATACAAAGTTAAAATCCCCCGCCCATAACAGAATATCATTAGTATAAGAAGACAAATGGGAGCAAATAAATACAAAAAAGGGGCATACGAGTTAACAAGGCAAACTTGTTTTCCATAGAAAGAAATCTGCAGAATACTATAACGGCCCTTGGTATCTGTATAGATATGAGCTTTATCAATAGGAAAATTATTGTGGAAGCACCGTTGGAGCAGACCAGGCAATGTCCTCCTTTGTAAGCGCTTCCTGAGCCTCGGCAAGAGACTTCACTTGGTAAGAATGTCCATTAACCTGTTATATTAGGGAGAATGGGAAGCCCCATCTATATTTAATATTGAGTAATAGGGCGAAAGCTATGCCGCCTCTCAAGGGTGGAGGGGGAGAGATTAGAGTAGAGGCATACCTCAGCAGGCATGCCTGGCAGGGCAGGCAGGTTACAGGCTGCAGATAGAAGGTTGTCTCTAACCTCAGGGTAATAGAACTTGAGTATCACATCCCTTGGTATGTCCAGAGATCGGGGTCTCGCCAAGGCACAGTGGACTTGATCCATACGAAGTAATTCTGGCTCAAATTGTGGTAAGAGAGACTGGAACATGTTGTCAACAGCAGCTTTCAGGTTAGTCTCCCCCTCGGGAAGGCCCCAAATGCGAATGTTCCCACATCCAGAGTGATTCTTTAAGTCCTCTAGTTTAAGCTCCATAGCTTCCAGCATGGCAGCATGAGAGTCTATAACCTTGCAGTCAGCTGCATCAGCTAGTTCATCTAGAGACCCGCTGTCCCAAGTCATTCAGTTGGGTAGTGAAATCAGTAATCGCCTTCTGCAGTTCATCGTGGTTGTTTTCTATTGCGGAACATAGTTGCAGGAGATATATGAGCTAAGCCCACACCATCTTCTTCATCAGACGCCATGTCTGAGCGCTGAGGCGAGGCAGCCGCTGCCATATTTGGCCTAGGGAAGGCTCTGAAAAAGTCCAGAATAGACTGTGATAAGCCGTGGGAGAGTCGCTTGTTTTTCTTCCTTGTGGACTGGGACATAGCCAGGAGTCAGTAGGGTAAAATCCACAGCAATTGGAGCCAGTAAGGCACTAAGAGAAGCTGGTTAAAGTGAGACCGGCACGGAAATAAGGTAAATCAAGGTAGAAATAAGGGTTGCTCTAGCGCTGTACTTAACTCTGGGATGGATGCCATCTGGGCCTGGTGATTTGTGTGTTTTAATGTTAATAAGGCGGTGCCACACATCTTGTTGGGTTTAACAGGTAAGATATTCTGGAGAATTTACAATATCCCTACTCATGTCATCTGGCATTGGATTTTCCTGTGTGAATACAGTAGAAAAGAAGGCATTTATTAGATTGGTCTTTTCCAGATCCTCCTCCACCATTACACCCAGATTATTTCTTAGGGACCAACATTTTAAGTTTATTATTTACTTAGATGAAGAATATTTTTGGGTTCTTTTTACTTTGTATGGCAATTATTCTCTCTATGCAATTTTTACCAACAAATTTTACCAACTTATTTACAGAATGATTTCTTCTTTAATAATTTTTTTATGCCCCCCCCCCCTACCTTATTGTTTTACATCATTTATTGTATCTCTGTTTTGATTAACCAAATTGGTCTTCTCCTATTTCAAACATGTTTATTTCCATAAGGCTATATGTTGTTCACAAGATCTAATTAGGAGATGTTAAAAAAGTCCCACTTTACTTGTGTACCGTTATTACATAGGACAAAGTCTCAATCTATGTTACTGAGGTCCTCTCTTTTGTAGTCCAACTAGTAGACATCTTATAGGATACATTAAAAGTAATTATGTTGTGGTCACATGAATAAAATTTGCAACTGTGTTGCTGTGTTTTGTTTTATGATTGTGCCATACTGTTATAACCTAAAGTTGAATATGAAGCCCATAAGATATATAAGAAATGTTCATTCTTTTTTCTTTTAAAAATAGTATACAAAAGATATACAAACTTTTGGGTGCTAATAACTTGTGTGAGCTCAGAATATATATTTTTTTAAATAAATAATAATTATAATAATAATGATATGCTGGAGTACTATAAGATTTGGTATTTCTTAGTCACTTATTTTAGTATAAGTGAGAAGTGCAAGCGTGGACAAGTGCTGATATGCACTATATTTGAACTTGCCTCTAGGATGTGTTCTCCTATCTGCTATTCATCTTTTATATTATGAAGCTGGTTGTCATCTTTGATGGCCCACGGGTAATGTAGATTTTAAAACACAAAAATTCATAGCTCAGTAGCAACATAGTTCTATAAATCAAAGGTATGTGGCTTCTTGATTTTAACCCCTTAAGGACTTAGCCCTTTTTACCTTAAGGACTCGGACCTTTCTTGCAATTCTGACCACTGTCACTTTAAACATTAATAACTCTGGAATGCTTTTAGTTATCATTCTGATTCCGAGATTGTTTTTTCGTGACATATTCTATTTTAACTTAGTGGTAAAATTTTGTGGTAACTTGCATCCTTTCTTGGTGAAAAATCCCAAAATTTGATGAAAAATTTGAAAATTTTGCATTTTTCTAACTTTGAAGCTCTCTGCTTGTAAGGAAAATGGATATTCCAAATATTTTTTTTATTCACATTTCCAATATTTCTACTTTATGTTTGCATCATAAAATTTACATGTTTTTACTTTTGGAAGACACCAGAGGGCTTCAAAGTTCAGCAGCAATTTTCCAATTTTTCACAAAATTTTGAAACTCGCTTTTTTTCAGGGACCAGTTCGGGTTTGAAGTGGATTTGAAGGGTCTTCATATTAGAAATACCCCACAAATTACCCCATTATAAAAACTATACCACCCAAAGTATTCAAAATGACATTCAGTCAGCTTTTTAACCCTTTAGGTATTTCACAGGAATAGCAGCAAAGTGAAGGAGAAAATTCACAATCTTAATTTTTTACACTCGCATGTTCTTGTAGACCAAATTTTTGAATTATTACAAGGGGTAAAAGGAGAAAATTTATTTTTATATTTGTAGCCCAATTTCTCTCGAGTAAGGACATACCTCATATGTCTATGCAAAGTGTTCGGCGGGCGCAGTAGAGGGCTCAGAAGCGAAGGAGCGGCAAGGGGATTTTGGAGAGTAAGTTTTTCTGAAATGGTTTTTGGGGGGCATGTTGCATTTAGGAAGCCCCTATGGTGCCAGAACAGCAAAAAAAAAAAAAAAAACACATGGCATACCATTTTGGAAACTAGACCCCTTGAGGAACGTAACAAGGAATAAAGTGAGCCTTAATACCCCACACAAAATTTCCCCCCAAATTTCACATTTTTGCAAGGGTTAATAGCAGAATATACCCCCAAAAATTTGTAACCCCATCTCTTCTGAGTATGGAGGTACCCCATAAGTTGGCCTGAAGTGCACTACGGGTGAACTACAATGCTCAGAAGCCTAGAGGAGAATATATAGGGTGCATGCACTCAGAAAGCTTACATCAGTGTTGTGCCTGAGCTTGCACAACACTAGAAGGCGAGTGTGTTAATTCACACTTTTACTCGAATCCATAATTTTTGTACGTGCATCTTTATATCCGTTGCGATCATCATCATTTACGGCACTTAGATAGAGCCCCCTTTGTTCCCCCTTTTTTCTTTCCTTTTCTGCTCAGAAGAGAAGGAGTCATATTTGGCTTTTTGAGACCAAACTTTGCTCCGGGGGGCATGTCGCATTTAGGAAGCCCCTATGATGCCAGGACAGCAAAAAAAAAAAAACACATGGCATACCATTTTGGAAACTAGACCCCTCGGTGAACTTAACACGGGGTTAAGTGAACCTTTATACCGCACAGGTGTTTCACGACTTTTGCATATGTAAAAAATGTTTTTATTTTTTTACCTAAAATGTGTGTTTTCCCAAAAATTTTACATTTTTAAAAAGGGTAAAAGCAGAAAATACCCCCCAAAATTTGTAACACAATTTCTCCCGAGTACGGCGATACCCTATATGTGACCCTAAACTGTTGCCTTGAAATACGACAGGGCTCCAAAGTGAGAGCACCATGCGCATTTGAGGCCTAAATTAGGGATTGCATAGGGGTGGACATAGGGGTATTCTACGCCAGTGATTCCCAAACAGGGTGCCTCCAGCTGTTGTAAAACTCCCAGCATGCCTGGACAGTCAACGGCTGTCCGGCAATACTGGGAGTAGTTGTTTTGCAACAGCTGGAGGCTCCATTTTGGAAACAGTGGTGTACCAGACGTTTTTAATTTTTATTGGGGAGGGGCTGTGTAGGGGTATGTGTATATGTAGTGTTTTTTACTTTTTATTTTATGGTAGTGTAGTGTAGTGTTTTTAGGGTACAGTCACACGGGCGGGGGTTCACAGTAGTTTCTCGCTGGCACTTTGAGCTGCGGCAGAAAATTTGCCGCAGCTCAAACTTGCAGCCGGATACTTACTGTAAACCTCCGCCCATGTGAGTGTACCCTGTACATTCACATTGGGGGGGGGGGGGAAACATCCAGCTGTTGCAAAACTACAACTCCCAGCATGCGCTGACAGACTGTACATGCTGAGAGTTTTAGTTTTGCAACAGCTGTAGGCACACTGGTTATGTATCACTGAGTTTGTGACCTTACTCAGTGTTTCACAACCAGTGTGCCTTCAGCTGTTGCAAAACTACAACTCCCAGCATATACGGTGCATGCTGGGAGTTGTAGTTTTCTACAGCTGGAGGCACACCGGTCGTGAAACACTGAGTTAGGGAAAAGAACTGAGTTTCACAACCAGTGTGCCTTCAGCTGTTGCAAAACTACAACTCTCAGCAGTCACCGACAGCCAATGAGCATGCTGGGAGTTGTAGTTATGCAACCAGCAGATGCACCACTACAACTCCCAGCATGCACTTTAGCTGTTTGTGCAAGCTGGGAGTTGTAGTTATACAACAGCTGAAGGTACACTTTTCTATAGAAAAAATGTGCCTCCAGCTGTTGCAAAACTATAAGTCTCAGCATGCCCATAAGGGAATGCTGGGAGTTGTGGTGGTCTGCCTCCTGCTGTTGCATTGCTACAGCTCCCAGCATGCCCTTTTTGCATGCTGGGAGCTGTTGCTAAGCAACAGCAGGAGGCAGTCACTCACCTCCTGCTGCTGCTCCGCTGCAGGTCAGTCCCTCGCCGCGGCCGTCGCTCCTGGGGCCCTGATCCCAACAGGGACGCCGGGGATCGGGGTCCCCAGCACCTGGGGTCTTCTTCCCGCACCCGCTCACATCCTCCGGAAGAGGGGCGGAGCGGGTTGCGGGAGTGACACCCGCAGCAGGCGCCCCTGATTGGTCGGCCGGTAAACCGGCCGACGAATCAGGGCGATCGTGAGGTGGCACCAGTGCCCCCTCACCCCTGCAGGCTATGACTGAATTGTCCAGCGATCTGCGACCATCGCCGACATGGGGGGCATAATGACCCCCCTGGGCGATATGCCGGGATGCCTGCTGAACAATTTCAGCAGGCATTCGGCTCCGGTCCCCAACCAGCTAGCGGTGGGGACCGGAATTCCCACGGGCGTATGGATACGCCCTGCGTCCTTAAGGACTCGGAATGCAGGGCGTATCCATACACCCTGCGTCCTGAAGAGGTTAAATAAGTTATGCCTTTAACATGAGATTAGTGGGGGGTCTGACTCCAAGGAGAATATAACTACTGAGCCAAAGATGTCATTTAGCTTTCTGTTCAAACAAATTGAAAATGTCTCTGTTACTTCTGTATCCCTATCATAGTAGGAACAGTATTCTACCATTTGGACCATTCTACCATAGACTCTGACTTGGGTTAAAATGTCTAGCCATGCTTCCATTTTTCTTTTTAATAGAACTGACTATAGGGTAGGCTCGGTTAGTTTAGAGAGACAGTTTTCTGTCTTTGAGAGGAAATATAATTTGAAAACCTACATTAACAGAAGAAGTATTGCAATTGTAGAATTTATGTCATGCTGGCTTAAGTCTCCACAGCAGGGGCGGACATACCATATGTGCAGCCTGTTCAGCTGCACAGGGGCCCAGGAGCCCAGGGGGGCCCAGCCGGAACTGAAACTGTTAGCGAGTCAGTGAGTGACAGTCACTCACTGACCACTGGGGCCAGGCCCGTCTTTAACGTGGGGCAAAAGGGGCGGCTGCCTCGGGCCCTCTCATTCCTGGGGGCCCAAAAGCAGCTAGCCCCTTTTCCCCCACGCGGGGCCCTGGTCATGACATCCCAGGCTGGGAAACAGGCGGGCCAGGCGTCAAAATTTTAGACTGAGGGAGGGAGGGGGTCCACAACCGCCGCCGCCCGCTACCTTTTTTGGGAGGGGGCCTTTTTCTAATTCATTGCCACCGCCTCCGCCGTCAATCTTCCACAGGCAGCCACTATCCCAGGACCGCTGTGGCTGCCTGGGAAATAGTCACGCCCGCTGACGTGACGTGCGACGTCACGGCGGGCCGCGGGCATCATAGAGATGAGAGGAGCGGAACAGAGAGGAGTCCTCCGCTCCTCTCTATCAGTGATTTACAGCCCCCACACACGGCCTCCAGGCTGCAGCGTCACTCACCGCCAGATGGAGCGGTATATCATCCGAATTACAAGTGAGTTGAGGGGTAGGGGTTGTTTGGCAGGGGGGTGGGGTGAGGATTGGAGGGGGGGGGTGCAGGGTTGCGATTGTGTGTGTGGGGGGGGGGGAGAAATTATGCATGTGATTGCAGGATAATAATGATTATTATAACCCTCCCCTCACGTGTATGTATCATCTCCCCCTGTATAGTCTAATAACCCCCTCACATATAATCTTATTAGGAGATTATACTTGTGAGGGGACTATAAATGTGAGGAGGGGATTATCAGACTATACATGTAAGGGGGAGATAATACATATATGTGAGGGGAGGATTATAATAATCCCCTCCTCACCTGTATAATCCCCTCACATATACTCTGATTATGATATTACATATGTGAGGGTATTATCAATGTGATGAGGGGATTATCAGATTATACATGTGCGGGAGATATGATAAATATATGTGAGGGGAGGATTATAATAATCCTCTAATGTGTATAATCCCCTCCTCACATGTATAATCCCACCCTCACATGTATAATCCCCTCCTCACATGTATAATCTGATTTTGCGATTATAAATGTGAGGAGGAGATTATTAGATTACACATGTGATGGAGAGATGTTACATATATGTGAGTGGAGGATTATAATAATCCCCTTCTCACATGTGTAATCCCCTTCTCACATGTGTAATCCCCTTCTCACATGTGTAATCCCCTTCTCACATGTATAAGGCTTGGTTCACATTGATGAATCTCCAGACGCGATCCCTTTGGGCGGCGCTAGGACCGTGCAGATCTTTTTGCAGATCCGCTCAGAAATGCATTGCTGTCTGGAGATTTTTCAGTGTGAACCTAGTAATTATAATAGTTATATATCCTGTATTATATTCCAGAGCTGTACTCACTATTCTGCTGGTGAGGTCACTGTGTACTTACATTACATTACTTATCCTATACTGATCCTGAGTTATATACTGTATTATACTCCAGAGCTGTACTCACTATTCTGCTGGTGAGGTCACTGTGTACTTACATACATTACTTATCCTGTACTGATCCTGAGCTCCTGTATTATACTCCAGAGCTGTACTCACTATTCTGCTGGTGAGGTCACTGTGTACATACATTACATTACTTATCCTGTACTGATCCTAAGTTATATCCTGTATTATACTTCAGAGCTGTACTCACTATTCTGCTGGTGGTGTCACTGTGTATATACATTACATTACTTATCCTGTACTGATCCTGAGTTATATCCTGTATTATACTCCAGAGCTGTACTCACTATTCTGCTGGTGAGGTCACTGTGTACATACATTACATTACTTATCCTGTACTGATCCTGAGTTATATCCTGTATTATACTCCAGAGCTGTACTCACTATTCTGCTGGTGAGGTCACTGTGTACATACATTACATTACTTATCCTGTACTGATCCTGAGTTATATCCTGTATTATACCCCAGAGCTGTATTCACTATTCTGCTGGTGAGGTCACTGTGTACATACAATACATTGCATTACTTTTCCTGTACTGATCCTGAGTTATATCCTGTATTATACTCCAGAGCCGCCATTCATATAACAGAATCTGAGGAGCCTCACAACAGTCAAATCTAAAAGTTTCCTTAGGAGACGAGGTGAGTGACCTGCTGCTTCCACCATAAGTAATGTAACGTGACCCTTCATTTATCGCAATAGTTAGATTTTGCACAATGGGTGCCACCCGTTGTATAAGATGTCACGTTGTATAGGGTCACTTTACATTACTTATGTACTGAGTTATATCCTGTATTATACTCCAGAGCTGTACTCACTATTCACTAGACTGTCCGGGAATGCTGGGAGTTGTAGTTTTGGACCACCTGGAGAGACACTGTTTTGAAAACAACTCCTTAGTCAGTATTTTCCAACCTGGGCTCCTCCAGCTGTTGCAAAACTACAACTCCTAGCATTCCCCCAGACAGTCTTTAGCTGTCCAGGCATGCTGGGAGTTTTAGTTCTGCAACAGCTGGAGGCTCTCAGGTTTGGTACGTAGGTCCTTAGTCCATTGTTTCCCAACCTGGGTTCCTCCAGCTGTTGCAAAACTACAACTCCCAGCATGCCCAAGCAGTCAAAGCCTGTTTGGAAAACACTGGACAAAGGGCCTACCTACCAAATGTTACATGGCTACCCACCTACCAACCAAACTTATACCTGCCTACCTACCTAGCACCAAACATTTTACCTGCCTTCCTACCAACTGAACTTACTAACTGCCTAAATATCTTGCAAATTTACTACTTGTCTACCTACTTAGAAAATGTTCTACCTACCTAACTAGCAAATGTACTACTTGCAAACGTACTACCCGCTTACCTAGCAAACATATTACCTGGGGGGGGGCCAGGCATATTCTTTGCACAGGGGCCCTCTGCTGTCTGTGTCCGCCCCTGCTCCACAGCCATTAAAAAGGCACTGTCTTTATGAAAAACGTTTTATATTTTGTAGTACTACTGATAAGATGACTTTTTTAAATATACATTTAGTTAAAAAAAAAATGTCAAATTTTACTAAAAAATATTAATAGCAGCCACTAGGGGTCATTTATCTTTATGCCGAAATACTACTCTATATTTTGCAGCATACTAAATACCGGCCGTAAAGTGTGTTGGTATTCAGTATAGGAGCTCACCATTGCAGCTGAAGGCTATGATGGAAGTTGTAGTATTGCAAAAGCTTGGGGTAAAATCTTTGTAAAACTCAGTTTTAGAACTGTGTATTCTCCAGCCGTGTGCCTTCAGCTCTTGCAAACTACAGACAAAGGATGTGTGGGCACTGTGGGAGTTGTAGTTTTGCAAACAGCTAAAGGCGACACTGCTCTAACACAGTGCTTTACAAACACTGCAGCTCCAGCTGTAGCAAAACTACAACTCCTAGCATGCTTAAACAGCCAAAGCTTTCTCTGACTCCTGAATGACAAAGAAGCTGATCAGACATTTAGGAGTCTGTGAAATTTGAATAACACACAGTGACAGCTATGTTGATTAGCATCCAGCTTTACTAGGAACATATAGAAAATGCATGCATTAAAACTACTGTGTAGTGATTTGCAGACTGCCAGGCTGTTCCTAGACTCAGAGCAGAGCAGTCATCCCCAGTGAGGGAAAAAGGACACACTCCCTCCAAAAGGCAAGAACACAAAGCAAGTGAGCAAGATACAAATGCTATTTGTTGGGGATATATGGGTCCAAGACACAAAATTATATGTACATGATCAGGATTAGGTACAAAGTAGAAAAAAAAAATTTGTTATTTTTTTTTTTTTTTTTTGGGCAATCTGACAGGCAAGCTTTAAGTCTGTAGGAAGCATTCTTTCTCAACAGACACAAAGACACTGTCCAATATAGTCATAGCTTTCTAAGATGTTAGAAAGGTATCACATTTTATTTCACACAGTGTAGTAAACAAAACATTGATCATATAACTCTAAGTTATAACTTTCTGCAAATACAGTGGGGATCAAAAATTTGGGCACCCCAGGTAAAAATGTGTATTAATGTGCATAAAGAAGCCAAGGAAAGATGGAAAAATCTCCAAAAAGCATCAAATTACAGATTAGACATTCTTATAATATGTCAACAAAAGTTATATTTTATTTCCATCATTTACACTTTCAAAATAACAGAAAACAAAAAAATGGCGTCTGCAAAAGTTTGGGCACCCTGCAGAATTTGTAGCATGCACTGCCCCCTTTGCAAAGCTGAGACCTACCAGTGTCATGGATTGTTCTCAATCATCATCTGGGAAGACCAGGTGATGTCAATCTCAAAGATTTTAAATGCCCAGACTCATCTGACCTTGCCCCAACAATAAGCACAATGGATTCTTCTAAGCAGTTGTCAAGAAATCTGAAACTGAAAATAGCTGATGCTCACAAAGCTGGAGAAGGCTATAAGAAGATAGCAAAACGTTTTCAGATGTCAATATCCTCTGTTCGGAATGTAATTAAGAAATGGCAGTCATCAGGAACAGTGGAAATTAAAGCAAGATCTGGAAGACCAAGAAAAATATCAGACAGAACAGCACGCAGGATTGTGAGAAAAACAATTCAAAACCCACGTTTGACTGCACAATCCCTCCAGAAAGATCTGGCAGACACTGGAGTTGTGGTACATCATTCCACTATAAAGAGATACTTGTACAAAAATGGTCTTCATGGAAGAGTCATCAAAAGAAAACCTCTTCTACGTCCTCACCACAAAAATCAGCGTTTGAACTTTGCAAATGAACATATAGATAAGCCTGATGCATTTTGGAAACAAGTTCTGTGGACCGATGAGGTTAAAATTGAACTTTTTGGCTGGAATGAGCAAAGGTACGTTTGGAGAAGAAGGGGAACAGAATTTAATGAAAAGAACCTCAGTCCAGCTGTTAAGCATGGGGGTGGTTGTATTGCAGCCATTGGCACAAGGAACATCTCATGGGTAGAAGGAAAAATGGATTCAATAAAATGTCAGCAAATTTTGGATGCTAACTTGAGAGAGGATGGCTTCTACAAATGGATAATGATCCTAAACACACCTCGAAATCCGCGGGGGATTACATGAAAGAGGCATAAACTAAAGGTTTTGCCATGGCCTTCACAATCTCTGGACCTCAACATAATTGAAAATCTATGGATAGACCTTAAAAGAGCAGTGCGTGACAGACAGCCCAGAAATCTCAAAGAACTGGAAGACTTTTGTAAGGAAGAATGCTTTCTGTTATTTTGAAAGTGTAAATGATGGAAATAAAATCTAACTTTTGTTGACATATAAGAATGTCTAATCTGTAATTTGATGCCTTTTGGAGATTTTTCCATCTTTCCTTGGCTTCTTTATGCACATTAATACACATTTTTACCTGGGGTGCCCAAACATTTGATCCCCACTGTAAGTAGGGCAAAGAAAAAATCTAGGTAAAGACTTGCAGTTATGTGATATTTAAAAATCTTTAGGGTTGTGGAGAAGCTAAGAGGGTGTCATATGAGTGAACCAAGACTGATGCCCTCCATGTAGTTTACTGTAGAAAATAATTCCCAAAATTAATATGCAAAGGAAAGATAGTTGGGCACAGTCATCTTGTCCTAAACAAGATTAAAATCCAAAATAAACGGTGCTCAGCTCCAGGACCCGACCCACCGTCCAGAAGACTCAATAATGATCCAACAGGGAAATGGCCCTCCACACGAAAATAAAGAAATATGTGCTTTTTATTCACCCATCTGCAAAGAGCTAAGTTTTTGCTCTTACAAAATAGCCTTTTTTAAGTATACAGTTGCAAGAAAAAGAATGTGAACCCTTTGGAATGATATGGATTTCTGCACAAATTGGTCAGTCTACTTAAACTAATAACGCACAAAGAATTACATCTTACCATGTTTTTATTGCATTTAATAACTGGTTGAACCTCCTTTGGCAGCAATAACTTCAACCAAACGTTTCCTGTAGTTGCAGATAGGACATGCACAACGGTCAGGAGTAATTTTTGACCATTCCTCTTTACAGAAGTTTCAGTTCAGCAATATTATTGGGATGTCTGGTGTGAATCGCTTTCTTGAGGTCATGCCACAGCATCTCAATCGGGTTGAGGTCAGGATTCTGACTGGGCATATCCAGAAGGTATATTTTCTTCTGTTTAAGCCATTCTGTTGTTGATTTACTTCTATGCTTTGGGTCGTTGTCCTGTTGCAACACCCATCTTTTGTTGAGCTTCAGCTGGTGGACAGATGGCCTTAAGTTCTCCTGCAAAATGCCTTCGATGATCGCAATCCGTCCAGGTCCTGACGCAGCAAAGCAGCCCCAAACCATGAAGCCCCCACCAACATACTTCACAGTTGGGATGAGGTTTTGATGTTGGTGTGCTGTGCCTCTTTTTCTACACACAGTGTTGTGTGTTTCTTCCAAACAACTCAACTTTGGTTTCATCTGTCCACAGAATATTTTGCCAGTACTGCTGTGGAACATCCAGGTGCTCCTGTGCAAATTGTAACCATGCAGCAATGCTTTTTTTTTTTTGACAGCAGTGGCTTCCTCTGTGGTTTCCTCACATGAAATCCATTCTTGTTTAGCGTTTTATGTATCGTAGGTTTGCTAACAGGGATATTAGCATATGCCGGAGACTTTTGTAAGTCTTTAGCAGACACTCTAGTATTCTTCTTCACCTCATTGAGCAGTCTGCGCTGTTCTCTTGCAGTCATCTTTACAGGACGTCCACTCCTAGGGAACGTAGCAGCAGTCTTGAACTTCCTCCATTTATAGACAATTTGTCTTACCGTGGACTGATGAACAGCAAGGCTTTTGGAGAGACTTTTATAACCCTTTCCAGCTTTATGCAAGTCAACAATTCTTAATCATAGGTTTTCTAAGAGCTCTTTTGTGGGAGGCATCATTCACATCAGGCAATGCTTCTTGTGAAAAGCAAACCCAGAACTGGTGGGTGTTTTTTTAGGGCAGTGAAGCCCCTCCAATCTTATTTCATTAGAGTGAGGTGTCATCCAACTGGAGTCCAATCAATTAGCTCTTGGAGATGTCATTAGTCTAGGGGTTCACATACTTTTTCAACCTGCACTGTGAATGTTTACATGATGTGTTCAATAAAAACATGGTAACATTTAATTTTGTGTGTTATTAGTTTAAGCAGACTGTAATTTTCTATTGTTGTGACTTAGATGAAGATCAGATCACATTTTATGACCAATTTGTACAGAAATCCATATAATTCCAAAGGGTTCAAATGCTTTTTCTTGCAACTGTATATGAACTTATCCTTGGAAAAGGCTCTATTGTAGGAGCCAAAACATAAATCTTTGCAGATGGGTGAATAAAAAGCACATTTCCTTAATTTTTCGTGTGGAGTGCTGCTTCCCTATTGGATTATTACTCTAAAAATTAAATATACCAAAAGCTAAATCAAGTTAACATGTGCTATGTCACGATGCCGGCTGGCAGGTAGTGGATCCTCTGTGCCAGAGAGGGATTGGCGTGGACCGTGCTAGTGGACCGGTTCTAAGCCACTACTGGTTTTCACCAGAGCCCGCCGCAAAGCGGGATGGTCTTGCTGCGGCGGTAGTGACCAGGTCGTATCCACTAGCAACGGCTCACCTCTCTGGCTGCTGAAGATAGGCGCGGTACAAGGGAGTAGGCAAAAGCAAGGTCGGACGTAGCAGAAGGTCGGGGCAGGCAGCAAGGATCGTAGTCAGGGGCAACGGCAGAAGGTCTGGAAACACAGGCAAGGAACATACAAGGAACGCTTTCACTGGCACTAAGGCAACAAGATCCGGCGAGGGAGTGAAGGGGAAGTGAGGTGATATAGGGAAGTGCACAGGTGTAAACACTAATTGGAACCACTGCGCCAATCAGCGGCGCAGTGGCCCTTTAAATCGCAGAGACCCGGCGCGCGCGCGCCCTAGGGAGCGGGGCCGCGCGCGCCGGGACAGAACAGACGGAGAGCGAGTCAGGTAGGGGAGCCGGGGTGCGCATCGCGAGCGGGCGCTACCCGCATCGCGAATCGCATCCCGGCTGGCAGCGGAATCGCAGCGCCCCGGGTCAGAGGACGTGACCGGAGCGCTGCCGCGGGGAGAGTGAAGCGAGCGCTCCGGGGAGGAGCGGGGACCCGGAGCGCTCGGCGTAACAGTACCCCCCCCCTTGGGTCTCCCCCTCTTCTTAGAGCCTGAGAACCTGAGGAGCAGACTTTTGTCTAGGATGTTGTCCTCAGGTTCCCAGGATCTCTCTTCAGGACCACAACCCTCCCAGTCCACTAAAAAAAAATTTCTCCCTCTGACCTTTTTGGCAGCTAAAATTTCTTTGACCGAGAAGATGTCCGAGGAGCCGGAAACAGGAGTGGGAGGAACAGACTTGGGAGAAAAAACGGTTGAGGATGAGTGGTTTGAGAAGAGAGACGTGAAAGGCATTAGGGATACGAAGAGAGGGAGGAAGAAGAAGTTTATAAGAGACAGGATTAATTTGACACAAAATTTTGAAAGGACCAAGATAGCGTGGTCCCAACTTGTAGCTAGGGACACGGAAGCGGACATATTTAGCGGAGAGCCATACCTTGTCTCCAGGGGAAAAAACGGGGGGAGCTCTTCTTTTCTTATCCGCGAACTTCTTCATGCGTGATGAAGCCTGTAAGAGAGAATTTTGGGTCTCTCTCCATATGATGGAAAGGTCACGAGAAATTTCATCCACAGCGGGCAGACCAGAGGGCAAGGGAGTAGGGAGGGGGGGAAGAGGGTGACGGCCGTACACCACGAAAAATGGGGATTTGGAGGAAGACTCAGAGACCCTGAAGTTATACGAGAATTCGGCCCATGGGAGGAGATCTGCCCAGTCATCCTGGCGGGAGGAAACAAAATGTCGCAAATAATCACCCAAGATCTGGTTAATCCTTTCTACTTGTCCATTGGACTGGGGATGATATGCAGAAGAAAAATTTAATTTAATCTTGAGTTGTTTACAGAGAGCCCTCCAGAATTTAGACACGAATTGGACGCCTCTATCCGAGACAATCTGCGTAGGCAATCCGTGAAGACGAAAAATGTGTACAAAAAATTGTTTAGCCAACTGAGGCGCAGAAGGAAGACCAGGAAGAGGGATGAAATGTGCCATTTTGGAGAATCGATCAACGACCACCCAAATAACAGTGTTGCCACGGGAAGGGGGTAAATCAGTAATAAAATCCATACCAATCAGAGACCAAGGCTGTTCGGGGACAGGCAGAGGATGAAGAAAACCAGCGGGCTTCTGGCGAGGAGTCTTATCCCGGGCACAGATAGTGCAGGCTCGCACAAAGTCCACAACATCCGTCTCCAGAGTCGGCCACCAATAGAAGCGGGAGATGAGTTGCACAGATTTCTTGATACCCGCATGACCTGCGAGATGGGAGGAGTGACCCCATTTGAGGATTCCGAGGCGTTGGCGAGGAGAAACAAAGGTCTTTCCTGGAGGAGTCTGCCTGATGGAGGCAGGAGAAGTGGAGATCAGGCAGTCAGGTGGAATGATGTGTTGCGGAGAGAGTTCAACTTCTGAGGCATCCGAGGAACGAGAGAGAGCATCGGCCCTAATGTTCTTATCGGCAGGACGAAAGTGAATCTCAAAATTAAATCGGGCAAAGAACAGAGACCACCGGGCCTGGCGAGGATTCAGCCGTTGGGCAGACTGGAGGTAGGAGAGGTTCTTGTGGTCGGTGTAGATAATAACAGGAGAACTTGATCCCTCCAGCAGATGCCTCCATTCCTCAAGTGCTAATTTAATGGCCAGAAGCTCTCGATCCCCGATGGAGTAGTTCCTCTCCGCTGGAGAGAAGGTCCTAGAGAAAAAACCACAAGTGACAGCATGCCCGGAAGAATTTTTTTGTAGAAGAACAGCTCCAGCTCCCACTGAGGAGGCATCAACCTCCAATAGGAAGGGTTTGGAAGGGTCAGGTCTGGAGAGGACGGGAGCCGAAGAAAAGGCAGACTTGAGTAGTTTAAAGGCGTCTTCTGCTTGAGGAGGCCAGGACTTGGGATCAGCATTTTTTTTGGTTAAAGCCACGATAGGAGCCACAATGGTAGAAAAATGTGGAATAAATTGCCTGTAATAATTGGCGAACCCCAAAAAGCGTTGGATAGCACGGAGTCCGGAGGGGCGTGGCCAATCTAAGACGGCAGAGAGTTTGTCTGGATCCATCTGTAGTCCCTGGCCAGAGACCAAATATCCTAGAAAAGGAAGAGATTGGCATTCAAACAGACATTTCTCAATTTTGGCATAGAGTTGGTTGTCACGAAGTCTCTGAAGAACCATACGGACATGCTGGCGGTGTTCTTCTAGATTGGCAGAAAAAATTAGGATATCGTCCAGATATACAACAACACAGGAGTATAACAGATCACGAAAAATTTCATTGACAAAGTCTTGGAAGACGGCAGGGGCGTTGCACAGTCCAAAGGGCATGACCAGATACTCAAAGTGTCCATCTCTGGTGTTAAATGCCGTTTTCCACTCGTCCCCCTCTCTGATGCGGATGAGGTTATAGGCGCCTCTTAAGTCCAATTTAGTGAAGATGTGGGCACCTTGGAGGCGATCAAAGAGTTCAGAGATGAGGGGTAAGGGGTAGCGGTTCTTAACCGTGATTTTATTAAGACCGCGGTAGTCAATGCAAGGACGTAGGGAGCCATCCTTTTTGGACACAAAGAAAAATCCGGCTCCGGCAGGAGAGGAGGATTTACGGATAAAGCCCTTTTTTAGATTCTCCTGGACGTATTCGGACATGGCAAGAGTCTCTGGGGCAGAGAGAGGATAAATTCTGCCCCGGGGTGGAGTAGTGCCCGGGAGGAGGTCGATAGGGCAATCATAAGGCCTGTGAGGAGGTAGAGTCTCAGCTTGTTTTTTGCAGAAAACATCCGCGAAGTCCATATAGGCCTTAGGGAGACCGGTTACTGGAGGAACCACAGAGTTACGGCAAGGGTTACTGGGAACCGGTTTTAGACAGTTCTTGGAACAAGAGGACCCCCAACTCTTGATCTCCCCAGTGGACCAATCCAGGGTAGGGGAATGAAGTTGAAGCCAGGGAAGTCCAAGGAGAATTTCCGAGGTGCAATTGGGGAGGACCAAAAGTTCAATCCTCTCATGATGAGATCCGATGCTCATAAGAAGGGGCTCCGTGCGGAAACGTATGGTACAGTCCAATCTTTCATTATTTACACAATTGATGTAGAGGGGTCTGGCGAGACTGGTCACCGGGATGTTGAACCTGTTGACGAGAGAGGCCAAAATAAAATTTCCTGCAGATCCAGAGTCCAAGAAGGCCACTGTAGAGAAGGAGAAGGCAGAGGCAGACATCCGCACAGGCACAGTAAGACGTGGAGAAGCTGAGTAGACATCAAGGACTGTCTCACCTTTGTGCGGAGTCAGCGTACGTCTTTCCAGGCGGGGAGGACGGATAGGACAATCTCTCAGGAAGTGTTCGGTACTAGCACAGTACAGGCAGAGGTTCTCCATACGGCGTCGTGTCCTCTCTTGAGGTGTCAGGCGAGACCGGTCGACCTGCATAGCCTCCACGGCGGGAGGCACAGGAACAGATTGCAGGGGACCAGAGGAGAGAGGAGCCGAGGAGAAGAAACGCCTCGTGCGAACAGAGTCCATATCTTGGCGGAGTTCCTGACGCCTTTCGGAAAAACGCATGTCAATGCGAGTGGCTAGGTGAATAAGTTCATGTAGATTAGCAGGAATTTCTCGTGCGGCCAGAACATCTTTAATGTTGCTGGATAGGCCTTTTTTGAAGGTCGCGCAGAGGGCCTCATTATTCCAGGACAATTCTGAAGCAAGAGTACGGAATTGTACGGCATACTCGCCAACGGAAGAATTACCCTGGACCAGGTTCAACAGGGCAGTCTCAGCAGAAGAGGCTCGGGCAGGTTCCTCAAAGACACTTCGGATTTCCGAGAAGAAGGAGTGTACAGAGGCAGTGACGGGGTCATTGCGGTCCCAGAGCGGTGTGGCCCATGACAGGGCTTTTCCGGACAGAAGGCTGACTACGAAAGCCACCTTAGACCTTTCAGTGGGAAACAGGTCCGACATCATCTCCAGATGCAGGGAACATTGGGAAAGAAAGCCACGGCAAAACTTAGAGTCCCCATCAAATTTATCCGGCAAGGATAAGCGTATCCCAGGAGCGGCCACTCGCTGCGGAGGAGGTGCAGGAGCTGGCGGAGGAGATGACTGCTGAAGCTGTGGTAGTAACTGTTGTAGCATAACGGTCAGTTGAGACAGCTGTTGGCCTTGTTGCGCTATCTGTTGTGACTGCTGGGCGACCACCGTGGTGAGGTCAGCGACAACTGGCAGAGGAACTTCAGCGGGATCCATGGCCGGATCTACTGTCACGATGCCGGCTGGCAGGTAGTGGATCCTCTGTGCCAGAGAGGGATTGGCGTGGACCGTGCTAGTGGACCGGTTCTAAGCCACTACTGGTTTTCACCAGAGCCCGCCGCAAAGCGGGATGGTCTTGCTGCGGCGGTAGTGACCAGGTCGTATCCACTAGCAACGGCTCACCTCTCTGGCTGCTGAAGATAGGCGCGGTACAAGGGAGTAGGCAAAAGCAAGGTCGGACGTAGCAGAAGGTCGGGGCAGGCAGCAAGGATCGTAGTCAGGGGCAACGGCAGAAGGTCTGGAAACACAGGCAAGGAACATACAAGGAACGCTTTCACTGGCACTAAGGCAACAAGATCCGGCGAGGGAGTGAAGGGGAAGTGAGGTGATATAGGGAAGTGCACAGGTGTAAACACTAATTGGAACCACTGCGCCAATCAGCGGCGCAGTGGCCCTTTAAATCGCAGAGACCCGGCGCGCGCGCGCGCCCTAGGGAGCGGGGCCGCGCGCGCTGGGACAGAACAGACGGAGAGCGAGTCAGGTAGGGGAGCCGGGGTGCGCATCGCGAGCGGGCGCTACCCGCATCGCGAATCGCATCCCGGCTGGCAGCGGAATCGCAGCGCCCCGGGTCAGAGGACGTGACCGGAGCGCTGCCGCGGGGAGAGTGAAGCGAGCGCTCCGGGGAGGAGCGGGGACCCGGAGCGCTCGGCGTAACATGCTAGTGTTTAACATGTGAAACTACAGCTCAGAGTATGACCTGAGTAGGCCCATCAGCTATTGTTTCACCCATCATTCCTACAGACCTTACAAGTAAACACAGTACTGATCAAACACAAAATATACAATGAAATTAGTGACTCACATTCTTCTCTATAATAGTTTTTTTTCTAAGTTTTGCTTTTTTTTTTTTTTTTTACATATACTCTGAGCTGTAACAACAGGTACAGTTCTTAAAGCACTCTCTAATGGGATACTGTGGGGGGGGGGAGGGAAAGAAGAGCAGGGAGTGGAAAAAGGAAGAAAAGGGGAGAGAGGAAAGGGAAGATAGCTACAACACTGCATAAAATATGCATATATGCTTTATTATTATACTTGGTGCACAGTGGTGAGTAGTTTAAACCGCAGGACCCTTGCGGTCATCACTCCCAGCCTTAAATGCAGAGTAAATATACATATGCGGCACTATAGATAAAATAGCTTTAGGTAGTAAAACATGCACTATACAGTTCCTAAGAAAGACTAGCAATATGAAATGAAATCTATATAAAACTCAATGGGGGGAAGTTATTTTATATAGAGCTGTTTTGTGTCTATTTTTTTGCGCAAAAATATGCGCAAGTGTTTTTCTGTGTCTTTTTTTGGTGCAAATTTTGATAGAACTCTTCATCACCTTTACTACAGTTAAGTTTACCATAGAGCATTTTCTACTGTAGAATCAATTTACAATCTGCGTTTTTTGTTTTTTTGCGCAAACAACATTTTTTTGCGCAAATATACACTACCTCGGAGGACACGTATCAAAGTGTCTTTATTGGCACAGTAAGGACTGCTACTCCCATCATGGAAAGACTCTGCCCATGATGGGAGTTGTAGTCCAGTGGCTGAGGTGCAGATCGCAGCAGGTCATTATCCAGAGACCCACTGCGATCTGCATTTATTAACTGTAAAAGCCGGCGGTACATGCAGCTACACTGCGCTGCACGCCGCTCCTGTATACACTGTCATAATTCATAATCCCCGCCGCCATGAGAGGGGAGCTCTGATTGGTGAAAAGCTATTAACCAATCAGAGCTCCTGTCTCCCGACGGGGATTATGAATTATAAGAACTGTATATAGGAGTTGGCGTGCAGCGCAGTGTAGCCACATGTACCGGTGGCTTGTATAGTTAATAAATGCGGATCGCAGCAGGTCTCTGGAGAATGATCTGCTGCGATCTGCCCTTGGACTACTACTCCCATCATGGGACAGAGTCTGTCCCATGATGGGAGTAGTTGTAGTACCTCTGTGCTGTTGAGGGATGGCACTTGCACATCCCCTGGCTGCGGGACATTTAGAACTACGACTCCCATCATGGACATACTCTGCCCATGATGGGAGTTGTAGTCCAGGGGGATGAGGTGCAGATCGCACCAGGACATTCTCCTGGTGCGAGATATCCCCACCCAAATGATCCTGCGTATGACTGCCTGTACAAAATTAAGCGTTTCATCGATCATTTCGGGGCCACATTTTTGGAGGCCTAAGTGCCTTAAAGGAAGGTCTCTATTGATGATTCTCATCAGATTGAAAGGTTAGGTTCTTTTTCCGCCATTATATTCCCACTAAGTGGGGGAGGTATGGCGTGAAACTCTATATACAGAGGCGCAAAAAATTATTTAGTCACCCACCAATTGTACAAGTTCTCCCACTAAAAAAGATGACAGAGGCCTGTTATTTTCATCATAGGTATACCTCAACTATGAGAGACATAATGAGAAAAAATATATATAAAATCACATTGTCTGATTTTTAAAGAATTTATTTGCAAATTATGGTGGAAAATAAGTATTTGGTCACCTACAAACAAGCAAGATTTCTGGCTCTCACAGACCTGTACCTTCTTTTTTTAAGAGTCTCATCTGTCCTCCACTCGTTACCTGTATTTATTGGCACCTGTTTGAACTTATCAGTATAAAAGACACCTATCCACAACCTCAAACAGTCACACTTCAAACTCCACTATGGCCAAGACCAAAGAGCTGTCGAAACAAAATTGTATACCTGCACCAGGCTGGGAAGACTGAATCTGCAATAGGCAAGCAGCTTGGTGTGAAGAAATCCACTGTGGGAGCAATTCGAAAATGGAAGACATACAAGATCACTGATAATCTCCCTCGATCTCGATCAAGTGAATGACCTGCAGAGAGCTGGGCCCAAAGTAGCAAAGGATACAATCAGTAACACACTATGCCGCCAGGGACTCAAATCATGCAGTGCCAGACGTGTCCCCCTGCTTAAGCCAGTATATGTCCAGGCCCGTCTGAAGTTTGTTAGAGAGCATTTGGATGATCCAGAAGAGTATTGGGAGAATGACATATGGTCAGATGAAACCAAAGTAGAACTTTTTGGTAAAAACTCAACTCGTCGTGTTTGGAGGAGAAAGAATGCAGAGTTGCATCCACAGAACACCATATCTACTGTGAAGCATGGGGGTGGAAACATCATGCTTTGGGGCTGTTTTTCTGCTAAGGGACAAGGACGACTGATTCATGTAAAGGAAAGAATGAATGGGGCCATGTATTGTGAGATTTTGAGTGAAAACCTCTTTCCATCAGTAAGGGCATTAAAGATTAAAAGTGGCTGGGTCTTTCAGCATGACAATGATTAGAGATGAGCGAAGTTACAGTAATTCAATTTGTCACAAACAAAGAGAGTCTCCTAGGACTGTTTCCACCTTTTCCAGCCCACCGGAGCACCTGAAAGCTGAACTAATTTATGCAGGCTAAAGTCAGCAACTGCCGAGCCGAGAAGTTTGTGACGAATGGAATCACTGTAACTTCACTCATCTCTAACAATGACACCAAACACCCCACCCAGGCAACAAAGGAGTTGCTTTGTAAGAAGCATTTCAACGTCCTGGAGGGGCTTTGCCAGTCTCCAGATTTCAAGCCCATAGAAAACCTTTGGAGGGAGTTGAAACATCACTACTCTAGAGGAGATATGCATGGAGGAATGGGCCAAAATACCAGCAACAGTGTGTGAAAGCCTTGTGAAGACTTACAGAAAACGTCTGACCTCTGTCATTGCCAACAAAGGGTATATAACAAATTATTAAGATGAACTTTGGTTATTGACCAAATAATTATTTTCCACCATAATATGCAAATAAATTCTTTAAAAATCTGAATTTTTTTTCCCATTATGTCTCACATAGTTGAGATATAACTATGATGAAAATTACAGGCTTCTTTCATCTTTTTAAGTGGGAGAACTTGCACAATTGGTGGCTGACTAAATACTTTTTTGCCCCGCTGTACATTGTGAGAGCACCTCAGGGAACACTTACAAGTTTAGAGGGTAAGAGGGAAGGGATTCTTGTCTTGTACCACCAGAATGTCCCCCCATTCTGGGAATTAGCGGGAAACTCGTGTGGGACCTTTTGCACCCACTGCTGGATAAGGGTTACCACTGGTACGTGAATAACTTTTATACCAGAATCCCGCTGTTCAAATCCCTCCACCCAGGACCACGGCCGTTTGTGGGACTGTCTGGAAAAATCAAAGAGGCCTCCCGACCCATCCCCTCCAGACACCCCTAGTCCCGGGGGTGAAAGCAGGGCCCTAACCAGTGAAAACCTGTTGCTAGTCAGATATAAGGACAAGAGGGAGGTCCTTATACTGACCACAATTCATGGTAACAGCAGCACCCCTGTCTGTTGTATTGTGGACTACAATCAGTATATGGGAGGACTTTCTCTCATAATGTCATGCGGAAAACCTGGGCATTGTACACAACAATTTGCGGTCTACATGGTTCAGGTTGACATGTACAACTCTTTCGCACTGTCCAAGTACGCTGGCAACACAGACATTCCTTGAGTTCCAAGAGGTAGGTGCCCAGATCATCCAAGGCCAACACTTTACAGGTGAGGTCCCAGACACTGGATAGAAGGGAATGTTTCCTGAAAAAATGCTGAATGTGTCGCTGGGAGGATAAGAACGGACACCACCAACCAGTGTGACACATGCCCCGCTCCTCCTGGCCTCTGTATTAATAATTGCTTCAGGGAGTACCACACCATATACATTTATAATTCTCCTTTTAATTTCCCTTTATTTGAACCCAATGTACCTGTCCACAGTACATTGTCTTCCATATTTTAAACCCAAAACCCCCCAAAAAAGCCTTCACATAATACCCCTGATAACACTTCTTGGGGTATTTTTTTCCAAAAATGGGTCATGAGTCACCGAGTTACTTGCATTGGGGGTTTTCAAGTTGCCTCAAATGTGCAGAGTGCTCTCCCAACCCCCCCCCCCTCCTCCCCAAGCACTGTCATATTTGCAGGGAACAGTTTAACCCCTTAAGGACCCAGGGCACCCTGGGCTTTAAGGACCCAGGATGTCCCCAGACGTCCTGGCGCTTTCCGGTCCCTGCCGCGCGCCGGGCAGAGATCAGAAGCGGATGCCTGCTGAAATGCTTCAGCATGCATCCAGGGCAAATGCCGAGGGGGGCCATGTCGGCCCCCCATGTCGGCGATAGTTGCAGATCGCGAGGGAAATCGCCCCTGCAATCTGCGGTGTTACCGGGCTGATCGGGTCTCTGGGACCCGACCGCCCAGTAATTTTGCATGATCCCGGTTGTCACAGACAGCCAGGACCATGCTGAAGCATAGGAGCGATTCCTCGGTTCGCTAACCGACCAATCGCAGGGGGGGCGGTTACTTCCTCCCCCCCTGCCCGGCCCCTGAAAGTCCGGAGAGAACGGGAGGAAGACCGGAGGACGCGGTGGGGGACGGGGGAGTGCTGGGGACCGGCCCCGGTACTTACCTCGTCTCTGAAGACACAAATCCCAGTGGCGGAGGCGACAGGTGAGTGGATCTTCGGCGGCATTGCAGGACCTTTGCAGCAGTCCAGACCGGCGTAAAGTGATCTGGACTGCTCCATCTGGTCCCCTTACACTACAACTCCCAGCATGCCCAGACAGCCCTTGGCATCTGGGCATGCTGGGAGTTGTAGTTTTGCAACATCTGGAGGTCCACAGTTTGGAGACCACTGTGCTCTTCCAGATGTTGCAAAACTACACATTCTCAGCATGCCCTTACTGTCCAGGCATGCTGGGAGTTGTAGTTCTGTAACATCTGGCCCTTCAGATGTTGCAGAACTACAACTCCCAGCATGCCTGGACAGTTTTTGGCATACTGGGAGTTGTAGTTTTGCAACATCTGGAAGGGCACAGATTGGGAACCACTGTATTAGTGGTCTGCAAACTGTAGTCCTCCAGATGTTGCAAAACTACAACTCCAAGCATGCTGGGAGTTGTAGTTCGGCAACATCTGGCTATAAAGATGTTGCCAAACTACTACTTCCAGCATGCCTGAGAATGTTTGGGAGTTGTGGTTTTGCAACAACTGGAGGCACACTGGTTGGGAAACATTGTCTGTTCCTAACTCAGTGTTTCCCAACCCGTGTGCCTCCAGCTGTTGCAAAACTATAACTACCAGCATGCACTGATAGACCGTGCATGCTGGGAGTTGTAGTTTTGCAACAGCTGGAGGTCCCCCCCCCCTCCTGTGAATGTACAGTGTACACTCACATGGGCAGGGGGCTTATAGTATCAGGCTGCAAGCTTGTGATGCAGCAAATTTTGCGCGGCAGCTCAAACTCGCAGCGGAAAACTCGCTGTAATCCCCCGCCCGTGTGACTGTACCCTAAAAACACTACACTAACACAAAATAAAATAAAAAGTAAAACACACTACATTTAAACATACCCCTACACAGACCCCCCTCCCCTCCCCAATAAAAATGAAAAACGTCTGGTACGCCACTGTTTTCAAAATGGAGCCTCCAGCTGTTGCAAAACAGCAACTCCCAGTATTGCCGGATAGCCGTTGACTGTCCAAGCATGCTGGGAGTTTTGCAACAGCTGGAGGCACCCTGTTTGGGAATCACTGGCGTAGAATACCCCTATGTCCACCCCTATGCAAATCCCTAATTCAGGCCTCAAATGCACATGGCGCTCTCACTTCGGAGCCCTGTCGTATTTCAAGGCAACAGTTAAGGGCCACATATGGGGTATCGCCATACTCGGGAGAAATTGCCTAACAAATTTTGGGGAGCTTTTTCTCCTTTCACCCCTTATGAAAAGGTGAAGTTGGGGTCTACATCAGTATGTTAGTGTAAAAAAATAAATTTTTTACACTAACATGCTGGTGTTGCCCTATGCTTTTCATTTTGACAAGAGGTAAAAGGGAAAAAAGCCCCCCAAAATTTGTAATGCAATTTATCCCGACTACGGAGATACCCCATATGTGGGCACAAAGTGCTCTGGTGGCGCACAACAAGGCCCAGAAGGGAGAGTGCACCATGTACATTTGAGGTGATTTGCACAGGGGTGGCTGATTGTTACAGCGGTTTTGACAAACGCAAAAAAAAACAAAAAAACACATGTGACCCCATTTCGGAAACTACACCCCTCACGGAATGTAATGAGGGGTGCAGTGAGAATTTACACCCCACTGTTGTCTGACAGATCTTTGGAACAGTGGGCTGTGCAAATTAAAACACCAGTGGAGGGTAAATGCTCACTGTACCCCTTGTTACGTTCCTCAAGGGGTCTAGTTTCCAAAATGGTATGCCATGTGGGTGTTATTTTGCTGTCCTTGCACCATAGGGGCTTCCTAAATGCGACATGCTCCCGAGCAAAATTTGCTCTCAAAAAGCCAAATATGACTCCTTCTCTTCTGAGCATTTTAGTTCGCCCGTAGTGCACTTCAGGTCAACTTATGGGGTACCTTCATACTCAGAAGAGATGGGGTTACAAATTTTGGGGGGTATTTTCCGCTATTAACCCTTGCAAAAATGTGAAATTTGGGGGATAACCAACATTTTAGTGAAAACATTTTTTTTTTTTTTTTTTTTTTTTTTTTACATATGCAAAAGTCGTGATACACCTGTGGGGTATTAAGGCTCACTATATTTCTTGTTATGTTCCTCAAGGGGTCTTGTTTCCAAAATGGTATGGCATGTGTTTTTTTTTTTTGCTGTTCTGGCACCATAGGGGCTTCCTAAATGCAACATGCCCCCCAAAAACCATTTCAGAAAAACGTACCGTGTATACTCGAGTATAAGCAGAGTTTTTCAGCACGATTTTTTGTGCTGAAAACACCCCCCTCGGCTTATACTCGAGTGAACTCTCCACCCGCAGTGGTCTTCAACCTGTGGACCTCCAGAGGTTTCAAAACTACAACTCCCAGCAAGCCCGGGTAGCCATCGGCTGTCCGGGCTTGCTGGGAGTTGTAGTTTTGAAACCTCCGGAGGTCCGCAGGTTGAAGACCACTGCGGCCTTCGACATCATCCAGCCCCCTCTCACCCCCCTTTAGTTCTGTACAGTACTCACCTCCGCTCGGCGCTGGTCCGGTGCTGCAGGACTGTCTGGAGAGGAGGTGGTCCGGTGGGATAGTGGTTCCGGGCTGCTATCTTCACCGGGGAGGCCTCTTCTAAGCGCTTCGGGCCCGGCCCCAGAATAGTCACGTTGCCTTGACAACGACGCAGAAGTACGTTCATTGCCAACGTACTTCTGCGTCATTGTCAAGGCAACGCCTCTATTCCGGGCCGGAAGCGCGGAGAAGAGGCGCCCCCGGTGAAGATAGCAGCCCGGAACCACTATCCCACCGGACCACCTCCTCTCCGGACAGCCCTGCAGCACCGGACCAGCGCCGAGCGGAGGTGAGTACTGTACAGAACTAAAGGGGGTGAGAGGGGGCTGGATGATGTCGAAGGCCGCAGTGGTCTTCAACCTGCGGACCTCCGGAGGTTTCAAAACTACAACTCCCAGCAAGCCCAGACAGCCGATGGCTGCCCGGGCTTGCTGGGAATTGTAGTTTTGAAACCTCTGGAGGTCCGCAGGTTGAAGACCACTGAGGGCATATGATGAGAAGAGGATGATGAAGGGGGGGGGTGTGGGATGATGACAAGAGGATGATGAAGGGGGGGGTGTGGGATGATGACAAGAGGATGATGAAGGGGGGGGTGTGGGATGATGACAAGAGGATGATGAAGGGGGGGTGTGGGATGATGAAGGGGGGTGGGGATGATGACAAGGGGATGATGAAGGGGGGGGTGTGGGATGATTACAAGGGGATGATGAAGGGGGGTGGAGATGATGACAAGGGGATGATGAAGGGGGGTGGGGATGATGACAAGGGGATGATGAAGGGGGGTGGGGATGATGACAAGGGGATGATGAAGGGGGGGATGTGTGGGATGATGACAAGGGGATGATGACAGGGGATGATGACAAGGGGATGATGACAGGTGATGATGATGAGGGTCTGGATGATGACAGGCGGTGATGATGATGAGGATGTTAATGACGGGTCTGGATGATGACAGGGGGGGATGATGTATTTCCCACCCTAGGCTTATACTCGAGTCAATAACTTTTCCTGGGATTTTGGGTTGAAATTAGGGGTCTCGGCTTATACTCGGCTCGGCTTATACTCGAGTATATACGGTACTCTCCAAAATCCCCTTGTCGCTCCATCCCTTCTGAGCCCTCTACTGCGCCCGCCGAACACTTTACATAGACATATGAGGTATGTCCTTACTCGAGAGAAATTCGGCTACAAATATAAGTATAAATTTTCTCCTTTTACCCCTTGTAAAATTTCACAAATTGGGTCTACAAGAACATGCGAGTGTAAAAAATGAAGATTGCGAATTTTCTCCTTCACTTTGCTGCTATTCCTGTGAAACACCTAAAGGGTGAAAACGCTGACTGAATGTCATTTTGAATACTTTGGGGGGGGGTGCAGTTTTTATAATGGGGTCATTTATGGGGTATTTCAAAGATGAAGACCCTTCAAATCATTTCAAACCTGAACTGGTCCCTGAAAAATAGTGAGTTTGAAAATTTTGTGAAAAATTGGAAAATTGCTGCTGAACTTTGAAGCCCTCTGATGTCTTCCAAAAGTAAAAACACGTCAATTTTATGATGCAAACATAAAGTAGATATTTGGAATATCCATTTTCCTTACAAGCAGAGAGCTTCAAAGTTAGAAAAATGACAAATTTTCAAATTTTTTATCAAATTTGGGGATTTTTCACCAAGAAAGGATGCAAGTTACCACAAAATGTTACCACTATGTTAAAGTAGAATATGTTACGAAAAAACTATCTCAGAATCAGAATGATAACTAAAAGCATTCCAGAGTTATTAATGTTTAAATTGACAGTGGTCAGATGTGCAAAAAATGGCCGGGTCCTAAGGTGTAAAATGGCTGGGTCCTTAAGGGGTTAAGGACAGCCACACTTAAAACATTCCCAAAATGATGAAGCAGAGCATAGGGTTTGGGGCGGGCAAAAGTTTTACTTTTGGCATGCTCTGGGTCATCATTTTGGGTACATAATTGGCATATCAGTAGAAAAATAGCAATTTTCATTTTTCACAAACTACACTTCATCCATGCCTGGAAAATAAATTTAGGGAACAAACGTCTGTTCCATATGCACTGCTGAGTCACTTCCGTTCCCAGGCCCCGCTGACGATGTCCTTCCGGCCGCCGGCCATCTTGTTGGACACCAATATAAAAGGTGAAGCGGAGCTCGGTCTCTTCAGTCTACAGGAAGTGCTGGCAATGAGCAGTAAGATGGCGGAGTCACAGCGATCCACGTGCACCAGGAATCCCAAGATGGAGCCGGAGGATAGGACGAGTGCGGCGGCAGCAGCGAAGATGTTCCACCAGCTATCGGAGCGTCTGCATCGATTGTCCCTCGGGACCGATGACTCCTGCATGAAGGTGCCGCTACCCGAGGATGATAGCGAGTGGGCTGCAACTCCAGTGGAGGAGACACCGGCAGATTCCAGAGGGCCGTCGCCCATGAGATTGTCGCCTCACCACCGCAGCTTGGGTACCTGGGCTGAGATCCCGACGGAGGAGTCGGAAGTAAGTACTCCAGCTGAGGCTGCATTTTCTACACTCTCTTCCACTCCTAGCCCAGAGAGAGAGACCCAGGCCCAGAAATCTGTTGAGGTTGTTACACGCCTGCAGTCACCCCCTCTACCCACTTGGTTGTTCGGCGATGAGCCTGCGTTAATCCGTTATAAGAGGGAGCATGTTCTTTCCCTGCCAGGGAAGCCTCATCCCCCAGTTCCTACAGCCCAGGTCGCAAGAGCCCACAGAGAAGCCAAAGTTGCTGCTATAGTAGAGGAGCTGAGGACACAAAAGAGAAAGATGTACAGGCCCAAACCGTTGCCATATGAGGTGCGCCAAGAACAGCAGTAAGACACAAAAAAGTTGGAGGCCCTATATATCTGAAAGCTGAACCAACCCCAGGAAGGTGAGCCACCCCTGGAGCGCCGTCGCACTACTGTTGTGTAAATACTCAGATTAATATATGTGGTTCAGTAAAAAATGGTTACAGAGGTACACTGAAATATTATGGTCCTATATTGTGTTATCAACATCAGATAAAATGTATATAAGTTATTGTATACCAAAAGTCATTGTGTACAGTCATTTTTTATGTCTTTTTGTTTCCTTACAGGGGTTTGTCCTGATGTAGTCGGGAGGAGCACATGTCACCCATCCACCAGCATCTTGTACATATATAACAGTATGTGTGGTACACTAAAGTACACATAATGTACATATAAAAATAACACATAAGTAGTGTATACCTCAGTCACATACAGTAGTACTGTAGCACTCAGCATTTCAGTCTACTTGTTGTCATATGTGAAATGTATCTAAAGTTATATATCAAAAGTTCAAGGTGGATACAGCACCAAATAGCTGAGGACTCAGGCTAGTAGATGGAACAAGAGTTTATTTGCCATCCATGTGCAACGTTTCGGCAATAAACTGCCTTTTCAAGGCAGTTTATTGCCGAAACGTTGCACATGGATGGCAAATAAAGTCTTGTTCCATCTACTAGCCTGAGTCCTCAGCTATTTGGTGCTGTATCCACCTTGAACTTTTGTATGCCTTTCCGGGTTGGCAATCCCGGATGATCACCTGCACATGCTGATTGGATCGGTGCTGTCTCTTCTCTCTACCTATTAAAGTTATATATCATTATGTTTGTGGAGCCAAAGTTGTGGTGACCCACGGTGTATGGCGAGATCACGGGGTGTAGCGGTGTAGGTGGTGGGGCCAGATGGTATTAACCCATGGGGCAAGATGTTGTTAATCACTAGTGTTTGTGATGCCAGAATCTGGTTGTATGGTGTAGGGCACCGCCGACAACCAACCCAGAAATGGCATATATTAAATGAGAGTCCAAAGCAGGTTTAGATGCAACTGGAACTTTACTCAAGAAGGCAGTATAACATTTCTTACAGATAGGCAATATCCACAGAGGTGACCGGGACACAGGGAACCTCTCAGGCTTGTAGTGGTAATAATAATGATGCAGGCCACTGTACTACTGTTATTGGGACAGTAGAGACTTGACGAAATAAATGAGACTTACAAATTAGATGTGCCTGCAGACTTGTAGGCTTTGGCCCAGCTGTACTGGACGGAACTTGTACAGGACTTGTGCTTGCTTTAACCACTTAAGGACCAGGCCATTTTACACCTTAGGACCAGAGCGTTTTTTGCACATCTGACCACTGTCATTTTAAACATTAATAACTCTGGAATGCTTTTAGTTATCAATATGATTCCGAGATTGTTTTTTCGTGACATATTCTACTTTAACATAGTGGTAAAATTTTGTGGTAACTTGCATCCTTTCTTGGTGAAAAATCCCAAAATTTGATGAAAAATTTGAAAATTTTGCATTTTTCTAACTTTGAAGCTTTCTGCTTGTAAGGAAAATGGATATTCAAAATATTTTTTTTTATTCACATTTCCAATGTGTCTACTTTATATTTTCATCATAAAATTTACGAGTTTTTACTTTTGGAAGACACCAGAGGGCTTCAAAGTTCAGCAGCAATTTTCCAATTTTTCACAAAATTTTGAAACTCGCTTTTTTTCAGAGACCAGTTCAGGTTTTAAGTGGATTTGATGGGGCTTCCCATTAGAAATACCCCACAAATGACCCCATTATAAAAACTACACCCCCCAAAGTATTCAAAATGACAATCAGTAAGTGTTTTAACCCTTTAGGTGTTTCACAGGAATAGCAGCAAAGTGAAGGAGAAAATTCACAATCTATTTTTTACACTCGCATGTTCTTGTAGACCCAATTTTTGAATTTTTACAAGGGGTAAAAGGAGAAAATGTATACTTATATTTGTAGCCCAATTTCTCTCGAGTAAGCACATACCTCATATGTCTATGTAAAGTATTCGGCGGGGGCAGTAGAGGGCTCAGAAGGGAAGGAGCGACAAGGGGATTTTGGAGAGTACGTTTTTCAGAAATGGTTTTTGGGGGGGCATGTTGCATTTAGGAAGCCCCTATGGTGCCAGAACAGCAAAAATAACCCACATGGCATACCATTTTGGAAACTAGAACCCTTGAGAAACGTAACAAGGAATAAAGTGAGCCTTAATACCCCACAGGTGTTTCACGACTTTTGCATATGTAAAAAAAATTTAAAAAAATTTCACTAAAATGTGTGTTTCCCCCCAAATTTCACATTTTTGCAAGGGTTAATAGCAAAAAATACCCCCCAAAATTTGTAACCCCATCTCTTCTGAGTATGGAGGCACCCCATAAGTTGGCATGAAGTGCATTACGGGCGAACTACAATGCCCCGAAGAGAAGGAGTGATATTTGACTTTTTGAGAGCAAATTTTGCTCGGGGGGCATGTCGCATTTAGGAAGCCCCTATGGTGCCACAACAGCAAAAAATACCCACATGGCATACCATTTTGGAAACTAGACCCCTTGAGGAACGTAACAAGGAATAAAGTGAGCCTTAATACCCCCACACGGGTTTCACGAATTTTGCATATGTAAAAAAAAAAATTTTTTTTTCCACTAAAATGTGTGTTTCCCCCCAAATTTCACATTTTTGCAAGGGTTAATAGCAGAAAATACCCCCCAAAATTTGTAATCCCATCTCTTCTGAGTATGGAGGTACCCCATAAGTGGACCTGAAGTGCACTACGGGCGAACTACAATGCTCAGAAGAGGAGGAGCACCATTGAGCTTTTGGAAAGAGAATTCGTTTGGAATGGTAGTCAGGGGCCATGTGCATTTACAAAGCCCCCCGTGGTGCCAGAACAGTGGACCCCCCCCCCCCCCCACATGTGACCCCATTTTGGAAACTACACCCCTCACAGAATTTAATAAGTCGTGCAGTGAGCATTTACACCCCACTGGCGTTTGACAGATCTTTGGAACAGTGGGCTGTGCAAATGGAAAATTAAATTTTTCATTTTCACGGATCACTGTTCCAAAAATAAGTCAGACACCTGTGGGGCGTAAATGCTCACTGCACCACTTATTACATTACATGAGTGGTGTAGTTTCCAAAATGGGGTCACATATGGGGGGGGGTCCATTGTTCTGGCTTTGTAAACACAAGTGGCCTTCAATTCCGGACAAATTTTCTCTTCAAAATCCCAATGGCGCTCCTTCTCTTCTGAGCATTGTAGTGCACCCATAGAGCACTTTACATCCACATATGGGGTATGCTCTTACTCAGAAGAAATTGGGTTACAAATTTTGGGGGGCTTTTTTTTTATTTTCCCTTGTGAAAATGAAAAATTTAGGGTGACACCGGCATTTTAGTGAAAATTTTTTTTTTTTTATTTTCCCATCCAACTTTAATGAAAATTTGTCAAACACCTGTGGGGTGTTCAGGCTCACTATACCCCTTGTTACGTTCCGTGAGGGGTGTCGTTTCCAAAATGGGGTCACATGTGGGTATTTATTTTTTGGGGTTTATGTCAGAACCGCTGTAAAATCAGCCACCCCTGTGCAAATCACCAATTTAGGCCTCAAATGTACATGGCGCGCTCTCACTCCTGGGCCTTGTTGTGCGTCCGCAGAGCATTTTACGCCCACATATGGGGTATCTCCGTACTCAGGAGAAATTGCGTTACAAATTCTGGGGGTCTTTTTTTCCTTTTACCTCCCGTGAAAATAAAAAGTAAAGGACAACACCAGCATGTTAGTGTAAAAAAATTTTTTTTTGTACACTAACAGGCTGGTGTAGACCCCAACTTTTCTTTTTCATAAGGGGTAAAAGGAAAAAAAGCCCCCAAAATTAGTAGTGCAATTTCTCCCGAGTACGGAGACACCCCATATGTGGCCCTAAACTGTTTCCTTGAAATACGACAGGGCTCTGAAGTGAGAAAGCGCCATGCGCATTTGAGGACTAAATTAGGGATTGCACAGGGGTGGACATAGGGGTATTCTACGCCAGTGATTCCCAAACAGGGTGCCTCCAGCGGTTGCTAAACTCCCAGCATGCCTGGACAGTTAGTGGCTGTCCGGAAATGCTGGGAGTTGTTGTTTTGCAACAGCTGGAGGCTCTGTTTTGGAAACACTGCCGTACAATACGTTTTTTATTTTTATTGGGGGGACAGTGTAAGGGGTATGTATATATGTAGTGTTTTACCCTTTATTATGTGTTAGTCTAGTGTAGTGTTTTTAGGGTACAGTCACACAGGCGGGTTTACAGTGAATTTACCGCTAGGAGTTTGCGCTGTGGTGAAAAATTTGCCACAGCTCATACTTGAAGCAGAAAACTTACTGTAAACTGCCAGTGTGAATGTACCCAGCTGTTTCAAAACTACAACTCCCAGCATGTACTGACAGACCGTGCATGCTGGGAGTTGTACTTTTGCAACAGCTGGAGGCACACTGGTTGGAAAACCTTCAGTTAGGTTCTGTTACCTAACTCAGTATTTTCCAACCAGTGTGCCTCCAGCTGTTGCAAAACTTCAACTCCCAGCATGTACTGATCGCCGAAAGGCATGCTGGGAGATGTAGTTATGCAACAGCTGGAGGGATCGCAACTACAACTCCCAGCATGCAGAGACAGCTGTTTGCTGTTTAGGCTTGCTGGGAGTTGCAGTTTTGCAACATTTAGAGAACTATAGTTTAGAGACCACTGCACAGTGGTCTCCAAACTGTGGACCTCCAGATGTTGCAAAACTACAACTCCCAGCATGCCCAGACAGCAAACTGCTGTCTGGGCATGCTGGGAGTTGTAGTTTTGCAAGATCTGGAGGTGCACAGTATAGAGATCACTTTGCAGTGGTCTCAAACTGTAGACCTCCAGCTGTTGCAAAACTGCAACTCCCAGCAAGCCTCAACAGCTCTCTGGGCATGCTGGGAGTGGTAGTTTTGCAACATCTGGAGGGTTACAGTTTAGAGACCACTATAGTGGTCTCAGACTGTAGCCCTCCAGATGTTGCTAAGTAACTCACCGGCTTCCGTTGGATCCAGGGAGCTGCATCGCGGTCCTCTTCTTACGCCGATCGTCGCCCGCTGCCGCCGCTGATCGTCGCCCGCTGCCGTCGCCGATGGGTAAGTGGATCTTCGGCGCCGGTCCCTGTCGGTTTCCCCGTCCTGCCCCGCCTATTGTGGGTGGGCAGGACGGGGAAACCGAAAGTAAACCCCTCCGCCCCCGATCTGCTATTGGTGGTCGCGTCTAGACCACCAATAGCAGAGATAGGAAGGGTGGCAACCCTGCCACCTCACTCCTATCGCTACAGAGGGATCATGGGTGTCTAGGACACCCGCGATCCCCCTTCTATTCCGGGTCACCGGGTCACCATAGACCCGTATGACCCGGAATCGGCGCAAATCGCAAGTGTGAATTCACTTGCGATTTGCGCCGTTCGCCAACATGGGGGGGTCTAATGACCCCCCTGGGCATTTGCGCGGGGTGCCTGCTGATAGATATCAGCAGTCACCCCGGCCCGATCCCCGCCCGGCCTGCGGTGGGGCCCGAAATTCCCACGGCCGTACAGGTACGCCCTTGGTCCTTAAGTACCAGGGAGCAAAGGCGTACCTGTACGCCCTTGGTCCTTAAGGGGTTAAAGGGGTTATCCAGGAAAAAACTTATATATATATATCAACTGGCTTCGGAAAGTTAAAACAGATTTGTAAATTACTTCTATTAAAAAATCTTCATCCTTTCAGTACTTATGAGCTTCTGAAGTTGAGTTGTTCTTTTCTGTCCAAGTGCTCTCATATGACACGTGTCTCGGGAACCGCCCAGTTTAGAAGCAAACCCCCATAGCAAACCTCTTCTACTCTGTGCAGTTCCCGAGACAAGCAGAGATGTCAGCAGAGAGCACTGTTGCCAGACAGAAAACAACAACTCAACTTCAGCAGCTGATAATTGTTGAAAGGTTTAAGATTTTTTAATAGAAGTAAATTACAAATTTGTTTAACTTTCTGGAGCCAGTTGATATAAAGAAAAAAGTTTTTCCCTGGAATACCCCTTTAATGTCCAGGAAGTGAAGAGCGGGACCCAAGAGAAGCAGGAACTAAAAAGAGAGCTGTATTGAGACTACAGCCCTTTATATATCAGGGGGCTGGACTAAAGCCCATTGGTAGCTGGTTGCCTGGTGTTACCTGTGCCTCTGGGTATCAGGTGATCACATATCACATGACCGTAGAAAGGTCCTATACAGTTTAAACATCCTAATTTACCTTTGCACATAGCTTACATTCACTATACAATACCTAAAATAAACACACATAATTAATATACAATAGAAACCATATTAATGACCTGGAGGGGGACCCTGCAGGGGAACCCTGTGGACTTGAGGGACTCTACCTGAGGGGACTTTAGGAAACTGTACAGAACCATGTTCTGTACCGGGACACGACACACATTCATCAGGAGTTGCACATCCTGTAATGGGGTCACATGTGGGCGTTTCATATTTTTATTTTCCTCTGAATGTATGTAACCGTCAGCTACTGATATGTCATATGCCTCAAATGCAAACCGAGCTCTATGACTGCTGAGCCTTTTTTGTGCGCAGACACAGCACGTTACCCCATATGTGGATGTATTTCCATAGTCAGGAGAAAAAGCCCTCCAAAATTTGTAATCCAATTTCTTCCATTATCCTTGTGAAAATTAAAAATTTGGGGTAACACCAGCATTTTAGTGAAAAAAAATCATTACACCTGTGAGGTGTAAATACTCACTGTACACCTTGTTACATTCCTTGAGTGGTGTAGTTTCCAAAATGGTGTCACATGTGTGTGGGGTCCACTGTTCTGGCACCAGGGGGGCTTTGTAAATGCATATGGCCCCTGACTTAAATTCCAGCCAATAGCCAAATTCTCTCTCCAAAAACCCAATGTCGCTCCCTCCCTTCTGAGCGCTGTAGTGCACCCTCAGAGCACTTTACATCCACATTTGGGGTATTTCCACACTCTGGGGAAATTGGGTTACAAATTTTGGGGCTACGAGAACATATTAGTGTAAAAAAAATTTTGATTTTGAGTTTTCTCCTCCACTTTGCTGCTATTCCTGTGAAACACCCAAAGGGTAAAAAAGCTTTCTAAACGTCATTGTGAATACTTCGGGGCTGCAGTTTCTATAATGGGGTAATTTCTTGGGGATTTCTTACAGAAAGGCCCCTCAAACCCACTTCAAACTGAACTGGTCCCTAAAAGATTCAGATTTTTTTGTGAAAAATTGCTGCTGTACTTTGAAGTCCTCTAATGTCTTCAAAAAGTAAAAATGTCAACTTTATGATGCCAACACAGACATTGTATATGTGAATCAATATATAATTTGTTTGGCATGTCGCTTTTCCTTACAAGTAGAGTTGCACAGTAAGAAAAACGCTACATTTTCCAATTTTTCATGACATTTTAAAAGTTTTCACAGAGAAATTATGCAAGTGTTGACAAAACCACTATCTGAAAGCAAAATATGTCACGAAAAAACATTCTTGGAATCAGAATAATAAGTAAAAGCAACTCAGTTATTAATGGATAAAGTAGCACAGGTTAGATTTGCAAAAATGGCCTGGTGGTTAAAGGGGTACTCCACTGCCCCAGCATTCAGGACATTTTGTTCTGAAAGCTGGGTGCAGGCTGTGGGGGTCGTGACATCACACCCCCTCAATATAGGTCCAACACCTGAGGGGGCGTGGCATGACGACCCCTGCAGCCAGCAACCACTGTCCGGAACAAAATGTTCCGAACGCTGGTGCAGCAGAGTACCCATTTAAGGTCAACATTGGCTTGGTCCTTAAGGGGTTAAGGCCTAAATTATGGATTTGCATTGGGATGGTTGACAGGTGCATTGAGAGTGCATGGAGTTGTGTAGAGGGTGCGTCTTCCTCACATGCGACTTTAGAGCAGACTAGCAACACTTAAAGGGGTACTCCGGTGGAAAACTTTTTTCTTTTAAATAAACTGATGCTAGAAAGTTAAACAGATTTGTAAATTACTTCTATTAAAAAATCTTAATCATTCCAGTACTTAGCAGCTGCTGTATACTACAAAGGAAATTATTTTCTTTTTGGATTTGTTTTCGGTCACGACCACAGTGCTCTCTGCTAACACCTCTGTCCATGTCAGGAACTGTCCAGAGCAAGAGAAAATCCCCATAGTAAACATATGCTGCCCTGGACAGTTTCTAAAATGGACAGAGATGTCAGCAGAGAGCACTGTGGTCGTGACAGAAAAGAAATCCAAAAATAATTTCCTCTGTAGTATACAGCTGCTAATAAGTACTGGAAGGATTAAGATTTTTTTAATAGAAGTAATTTACAAATGTTTAACTTCTGGCATCAGTTGATTTAAAAAATAAAATAAAAAAAAGGTTTTCCACCAGAGTACCCCTTTAAAAGTTGCAGAAACATACACCTCCTCTATAGGTGCTGGGAGTTTTAGTTTTGCAACAGATACAGGATCCCTTTTAAGGAAACACTACCTGGGATATTTTTTTTTAAGGGAGGGGGGTGTAACAGTGAAAGTGTGTGTGTTTGTAGTGTTTTACTTTTTAATTTAATGTACGTGTAGTGTGGTGTATTGCTTTTAGGGTACGTACACACGGTTGGGTTTACAGAGTTTCCTGCAAGTTTAACTTGCAGTAGGAAACTCCCTGATCAGCAACTAAAGGGGTGGAGTGGAAAAAAAGTAATGGGACAAAAAACTACAACTTCCGGCATGCCCTGTCTATGCATGCTGAGAGTTGTAGTTTTGCAACAGCTGGCAGCACACTGGTTGGGAAACTTTGCACTAGCTCAGTGTTTCCTTATCAGTGTGCCTCCAGCTGTTGCAAAACTACAACTACTAGCCTGCAGACAGCCACAGGGCATTGTTTGTGTCTCCAGCTGTTGTATAGCATTAACTCCCCGCATGCCATTTGGTTTTCTGAGCATGCTGGAAGTTGTAGTTATATAACCGCTAGAGCCAGTTTTTTTTCTCTTACCTAGTCTCTCCCTGCCTATCCCCTTTACCTTTCACTGGTCCAGAGCGTACAGAACTCTGGTACAATCACCGTCCCTACCAGGATAGGGCGGGCAGAGCGAGTGATTTTGAAACATCTGCTGGGCACCTTCATTGGTTGGTTGGTCCTGGCCGACCAATCAGGGAGATCGTGAGGTGGCACCAGTACCCCCCACCTCCTGCTGCTCAAGGGTGATTCCAATCACCAGTATCTTCCAAGCCACCAGAGAACCGATTGGCCATGTAGAGCCATGATTCGCAGGTCAGAACTGACCAGCGAATCACAGCAATCATTGTTATTGGGTGGTCTCAGGACCAGGATGGGTCCTGTTGGATAACAGCAGCCAACTTGGCCTGATCACCACATCCAGGAGACACAGTGATTTAGGAATCCTGTAATCCTGTGCTGTAAAGGTACGGTGCTGTGCGCTAAGTTAACCGCTGCAGCGCTGTTGATTTGTGCTGATTGTCCTTAAGGGGGATATAGAGGTTTTGACATGTTAAACTGTTGGTTCGGGTCTGACCTCTGGGACCCCACTGATCGTGATTAGTGTTGCTCGCGAATATTCGCAAATCGAATTTTATTCGCGAATATCGCATATTCGCGAATTCGCGAATATTCGCGAATATAGCGCTATATATTCGTAATTACGAATATTCATTGTTTTTTTTTTTTTTTCACAGAACACATCACAGTGATCACCCCTCTCTGCTTCCAGCTTATGTGGTGTAAGAAGGCTCTAATACTACTGTGTGAGACTGGTGTGCGAATTTTCGCATATGCTAATTTTCGCATATGCGAATTTTCGTTTATGCTAATTTTTGTATATGCAAATTTTCGCATTTGTTAATTTTCGCACACACGAATATTCGCATATGCGAAAATAAAACGAGAATATTACGAATATGCGAATATTCGCGAATATGACGAATATTCGTCCATATATTCGCGAATTCGAATATGGCCCATGCCGCTCAACACTAATCGTGATAATGAAGAGGATATGATGTAGCAAGGTTTTTTTCCCAGCTGTACAGGGTACTGCAGTGTGGTTCTTTTGATCTCATTGGACTGGCAGCCTTTTTATGCACAATCAAAGAGGCAAAGAGTGCAGGGAATACTCAGATATGGGCTCAGAGCAACATGGCTTTCATTTGGGTAGGAGTCCCACAGTTTGGTATCCTAGAAATATGCCACCAGTTTTTAGAGGTGGAAAGCCCCTTTTAGAAGAGGTTTTAGAATTTTTCTCAGCAAATTAACTTCTCTCAAAGTGTGGGATGTTTTGTAGAAGAGGAATAGGCTATAAAATAGTCTTAACACAATAAGCAACAATGAAATCTTTGTTGTAGTAACATTACATTGATATAGAAAATTACTTTTGTTCTGAAAACATTACATTTTGTATTGCTGTGCACACTAAGTGTGAGTGCTCTAAATTCAGTTGTGGAGGTGAAGAACTTTTCAAATATTTATTTTCATGACAAAAATTACCCTCTGGCTAAACAATCCATTTTTTTCATGGATAGAAAGCTATAGTAATCATCTTTCCAAGGGGACAGCTATTTCAGCTTTAAGGCAGACGCTTAAAATTCTCTATTCTGCAGAAAATTAGGACGCTGTCTCTAGGCAAACAGGGGTGTCAAGTGACAGGCAAGACATATAAAAGCCAGGTGCCTTTTAGCTCATAGTTTCCACTGAAACATCCTGTGTGGAATAGGGCTTTAAATCCTATACTAGTTTATTTCATCCTTTTGTGCCACCATGTCAGTCTCTGGTTCAAGCTACCTTTCCTCATCCCAAAGGTCAAGCTATTCCCTTAGCCAGGGAGGCGGTTCCCGTATAAGTGCAGGGGGAGCTGGCTTTAGCGGTGGGAGTCTCGGCCTTGGAATTGGAGGTGGTGGTTTTGGAGGTGCATTAGGAGGTGGTCTTGGCTTGGGTGGTGGATCTGGAGTAGGATTTGGAGGTGGTTTAGGTGGAGGACTAGGAGGTGGTTTAGGTGGAGGACTAGCCGGTGGTTTAGGTGGAGGACTAGGAGGTGGTTTAGGTGGAGGGCTAGGAGGTGGTTTCGGTGGAGGACTAGGAGGTGGTTTAGGTGGAGGACTAGGAGGTGGTTTAGGTGGAGGATTTGGAGGTTTGGGAGGCAGTGCAGCATTCAGTTTGGGGCGCTCATTGACTTCCGGTGGCCTGAGTTCAACTTTGAATGTAGGTGGACCACGAGCAGTAGTACCACAGCTACTTTCTAGAGCCACAGAAAAACAGACATTAGCAGGATTAAATGAACGCTTCTATGCTTATGTAGAAAAAGTTAAGCAACTGCAATTTGAAAATCAGACTTTGCAGACACAGCTGAACTTACTGACAGGAGGCACAACATCATCTGGCCCAGATTCCTCTACCCCAGTTAACTATGAGCTTCAGCTTACAGATCTTAGAAACACAGTGGAAACTCTAACTCTGGAAAATGTCCGACATGAAATTGAACTTGACAATGTCAGAGGTGCTGCAGAAGAACTCAAGACCAAGTAAGTGTCAAAATCATTCCTTCACATGAATTGATGAAAGGTTTTTGTTTTTTTTAAAGGATTTTGATTAACTACTTGATTTGTTTAAAGTTTTCTTTAAATTTTCTTCAAAATAGTTTATTCAAACTATATAACTTGATTTGACTAATGCAGATTTGTAAATTTGCATACCGTTTGCAGATCTTCTCCTTTGACTTTAATATAAAATATGCAAGGTCTACAAGCAACGTATTAATTTTTGATGATTTTTATTTTATTTTTTATGATCTGCAGGAAAATCTGCAGTGTCATATCAGAACCCCAAAAAATAAATTGATGTGGATTTTTCTTATTAAGTTCCTTGTGGATTTTGGCTGATCTCTTTAAACATGAATTTTGGCCTGTGTGAATTTACCCTTGTAGGATGTTTCAGGCAATGATTTATTTATTTTTTATTCCAGGTTTTTCAGGCTATTTTTCGTTATGCTTTGGACATAAAAGTCTGTATAGTGCTAGTAGTAGTGCTAAAGTATGCTACATGAATGTTTGCACAGAGTATGCATGCTACTAGGAATAAATTAAGATGAATAGGCTTCAGTCCTACCTACACCAATTTACTATTGAAGGCCTATCCTGAGCATGAGCTATCAAGTTTAAACAACCCCTTTAAAATGCCCTTATAAAATGTTACACATTTATCTGGACACAAAAAGCTGCACCATTACCACATCATAAAAACAAGGGCATAGTCTGTTGAATAAACAAAGTTTTAAATCGGTTCCTAGAATTATGTCTATATAAAACCACATTCTACACTTTACACATGCAGTCTATGCTGAAAAATGTGTGACAATTGACCTAACAAAAATGAATCTCTAGGATTCTAAAGCAAATCATAGCTTAATGAAGAAAAGTTATGTACGTGAACATATTGTAGCTTTATAGTCATATAGTGGAACACAGTTTTACTCAAATATATTATTGTAAAAAGTATGTTTAATATACACTATTTTTTGCATTTTCCTTTTAGATATGAATTAGAATTAGGAGTTAAATATCAACTGGAAACTGACATTGCCGCAATGAAACGGGTAATATTACTATGTACATCTTAGAAAAAGGCTGCAGTATAACAATTAGAATGTTGGTTCATTTACTGACTTGACTTTAAATAACAGGATATTGATGCTGCCACTGAACTGCGCTCTATACTGGAACAAAGATTCTCAGCAGCACTTGATGATCTAGACTTTTTGAAGAAGACACACGAAGAGGTAAGACAGTGTGACAGCTGCAGTATATAAGACTGCATAAAACTAGCTCAATGTATTCCCAGCAGATGTAACTTGATATGTTAAAAGGACATGCCATTTTAGAAAAACTTTTGACATATTCTAGAGACATATCAAAAGTTTCACATGTTTCATGACATCAGTTGGGGTCTGGGTGTTTAAAGGTGTACTCCCGTGGAAAACTTTTTATTTTAATTTTATTTTTTTTAAATCAACTGGTGCCAGAAAGTTAAATAGATTTGTAAATCACTTCTATTAAAAAATCTTAATCCTTCCAGTACTTTTTAGGGGCTGTATACTAAAGAGAAATCCAAAAAAGAAATGCATTTCCTATGATGTCACGACCACACTGCTCTCTGCTTTCCTCTGCTGTCCATTTTAGGAACTGTCCAGAGCAGCATATGTTTGCTATGGGAATTTTCTCCTGCTCTGGACAGTTCCTAAAAAGGACAGCAGAGGTCAGCAGAAGAAGAAGTGCCAGAAGAAGTGCTCAGTCAGGTACATCACTCCCCGGCTTGCTGCCATTTTATTTCAAGTCTATGAAGCCCAACCTTCTGTATTGAAAATTAGATCATAGCGAGCCATCAAGAAAAGCCCTCAGCCAAGCTTTCTTCCAGCTGTATCTAACGATTCTAATGCTACTGATTGAGACTCATACCAAACAGTCTAACCATAGAAGACCTACTAACACATTTATAGTGCTCTATGTGCTATAGAGAGTTCTAAAATGGAAAATCAGATCAGTGGCAACTCTTCAACAAACTAGAACTACACATGTGGATGAGGTCCGCCTAAGACCAACAATACTCTAATGAATCTCATTAGATAGATACAAACCTAACTGGGTAAATTTTCATAAATTTCAATAATTACATAGCACTAGTATATTGTATAATAAAGTTGGCAATAATCATATTAAATATAAATGCATTGGGAGCTTTGTATGTGTGTTATGTGGTTACTATAAATTGTTCTTTCTTTACTTAGGAACTGACCGTATTACAGGGTAAACTTGGAACATCAGCAGACACATCTGTATCCCTCATTGAAGTTGATGCTGTCAAGTCATTCGATCTCACAAGTGCTTTGAATAAAATGAGAGCAGAATATGAAAAATCCGTCCAGCAACACAAAGAAGATGCAGAGTCATACTTTAGAGTCAAGGTAACATATTGAGACAAGTGTGACAAGCACACAGTTTTGTTAATAAAACAGGCTTTTCTACATTAGTCAAAATCCACAATAAATCCACAGTTGTTGCAGGCTTTGCTATAGAATCATTATAGATTGCTGCAAAATATGTTATTGTGGTTCTCAATTCCAAAGATTTTTTTTTTTTTACGCTAACATGATCCACTCTAAATTCCAATGCAACAAACAAATCTATGTTTTAATGTTTCATGTATTTGTATTTACACAGATTGAAGAAATAAACAGTGAAACAGCCAAGACCTCAGAAGTGGTAGCCACAGTAAAAACAGAAATTACAAGCACAAAGAAAGAATTACAGACATTAAATGCAGAATTACAGTCCCTCTTGGCAGTGGTATGTATTTTACGTGCACATTTTCAAGGTGCATATTGCAGTTTTTATGTTTTTGTTTATCATTCAAAACAATGTAAGCTGTTTCCTAAATTTATAATAAGATATATGTATTGCTTATGTAATTGCTATGATCCCATATGCAATAGGGCATTGTGATCTTGTGCATGTGGCCCACCACTTAGCAGAAGATCACTCCCTCAGCTTCATCTCAGTTTCACCGTGAAAAAATTGCAAGCAGCCATCTGCAGTATTATATGCAGCCAGCCATTAAAGCAAAAAACAGGAAAATGGAGTGTTGATGAGGAACACAGAAAAAACTTGGTGTGATTTGCAAATCAAATTAGCCATTAACCTCTATAGGAAAGCACCATGTGGCAAACACTTTAGTGAATAGTCAGCTGACCCTGCTGATTGTGAAAACAGCAATACCCAGCATGCCCAGACACCTTTTTACTGTCCAGGCATGCTGGGTTAATCTCCAACAGGAGAGATAGCTGTTGGCCAAAAGAATGTTCAGGCAACTATTGAAGGTATATACTTTGGTTAAGTCTCATGTAGCGATGTCCATATTTAACACCTATCTTTTACTATTTGATTAGAATTACACACTTGAAAGCAATCTGGCAGAAGTAGTTGCAAGATCCAGTGTGGGGGTGGCTGAGTATCAGGCACAGATAACCAGCTACGAATCAGCAATTGAATCAGCAAAGGTTGAACTACACAAGATCATTGTTAACTACCAAGAATTGCTGGATATTAAACAAGCACTAGATGTAGAAATCTCCACCTATAAGAAACTGCTGGAGGGCGAAGACATCAAGTAAGTTTAAAAACCTTCTAACCCATTATCTTCTTTTAATGATCCTGTAATTATACAACCGAACCTAAAATATTAAGTTAACTACACATTATTTATAATGAAAAAAAATAAACAATTGTCATTTTGCTCCTTTTATACACTCCAAAAGTTTATTTTTTTATTGGATTTTAATTGATTCTTAGGAAGTAAAACAGTTATTGTACCTAACAAGTGCAGTATATTTGCCTTCATGGTATAATCTCTTTAATTCCTATAGATTTCCTGAATTAGAAGTCTTAACAGGAGGAACTTACACTTACTCATGTAAGTATTGTTTGTAATATGTTCTTAAATATATATATATATATATATATATATATATATATATATATATATATATATAGATGCTACATAAATAAATATATTTATTGAGATATATTTATATGTTTATATATACACACCCCCACATACGTCATATATTTACGGAATTATTTTTTTTCTCAGCTGATGCTGGCTTTCAGAGGAAAGAGCTGTCTAATGGTAAGAATAAACTAATTATAGGTATCAATACCTGTTCATGATACTTATATTAGGATTTGTAGTGGTTATGATTTGATATATTATAGCATTTAGTGCACTATACACTGACCATAGACATTAAATAAATCTTTTTAAAATGCAGCAATTATTTTAAAAGTCAGTCAATAATCTAATATTTATACTGCTATTCGACAGAATAGTCAGGCAGGATTTTAACAATCCCCATCCTTTGCAAACAATATTTAAATATCACAATACATGATCTGTATTAGAGGTTGGTTTATACTGACTTAAAATGAATAACTTTCAAAAGAACCTGTAATCTATACTGAAGCATATGAGAGTATGCCCCTCCATACTCCTACATTGCCAGAGCATGTACATACATACCCCATTAATAAGGGGAATGGAATTGTCCAGTTGTCAATTTATTCATTCATGTCCAGAAACAATAAGTGAACAGCACCACAAACCATAATATATAAAATGCTCAGGAACGTTTGGTTTACAAGGAATACAAGTATTTACTAAATACAGCACTGAACCATTTTGCCCTAAAAACCAAATGAAAATTCATTTTTGTGATCTTACAAATAAAAACTCATAGTTGGACTGTTGGTTGCAGTTCTAATGCTGCAGTTTTCTAGTTTTCTAATATGGCATGCTGCAATAGAAAAAAATATTTAAAGATATTTAGGATGAAATATGCAGCAAGTCCATGGCAAATCCACATCTAAATCTAAGACGTGGATTTTGTGGCAGACTTGTCTGTGACAGAAAATTATGCCATATGTTTTTACACAAGTGGTAGAACTATAGTATAAAACTATCAACTATAGCAAAACTCAAATAAAATGTAAATTTTTCTTTGCTTTCAGCGGACTTACTCTAAAATCAAGAGGTTCAGGAAAAGCAAGATATTGACTTCCTAATGGTGCTTGCTGATAAACTTCTTTCGTGCTTGAGAAACTTTATGGTAACCTAACTGCAATTTCTTATTTTTTTTTAATGATTTCTACTTAATCTGAGAATTCTGTGCATTTTCTAAGAATAAATGGTTTTGTCTCAATGCATTCTTTGTGCATTTTGTGAGGAAATTACATTTGTAATATAAATATAACATACCCCTCCAATACAGGCTTTATAGCAGAAATACAACAAGAAACCATAAAGCCCCGTAACCATACTTACAAGGGGGACCAAGTCCATCATGATCTCACTATGATTTTCTTCCATTTCTAAGATGCTCGTTAATAAACACTGTATCCTCCAATGTCCTAATTCTCTCCCCCAACTATAGTTACATAGAAAATATGGTTGAAAAATACACCTGGTCATAAAGTTTAACCAAAAAGGGGAGGAGATTGCTTAAGGCAAGTGGATGTGCTTCTATATTTCCAGTAATGTTTTTCTGTTCTAAGAATATATCTTAGCCTAATTTAAAGACCTCAATTGTTTTTGATGTGACCAGTTCCAGAGGTAGACTGGAGGATGTGTCTTTTAACCTACAACAGGTTCACAGTGCCATTTATATCCTTAAATAAGTTGATTATACCCCCCTTAAATGTCTCTTTCAAGACTAAACAAGTTTAATGATTTTAATCTTTCCTCATAATGAAGATGTCCCATGTTTCTTACTAGTTTAGTTAAATACTTTTCTACCTTTTTCAGCTCCAGGACAGTCTATTTATAAACCAGTGCCCAAAATTGAACAGCATATTCTAGAGTCCATGTGTGTTTAATACATGAAAAAAACCATGCTAGCCTTAGAAGCAGCTTGTTGACAGTTGTGCAACCTATGATTTAAGAGTGCACTCAATTCCTTCTCTACCAGTGACTCCCCCAGTTTCACTCCCCCTAAGAAACATGAGGCATGCAGGTTTTTTGTACCCAGATGCATAACTTTACATTTATCCACATTAAATCTCATCTGCCAAGTGGATGCCCAAGTTGGCTTGTAACTTATGCACATCTTTGACAAATTGTAATATGCTACAAACTCCGTGTTATATGCAAAGATAGAAATAGAGTTCACCAGAGATAGCATTGAGTTACCAAGTGCTTTGCAGGTGTCAAATGGAGTCATTTTACACACCTCTCTGATGACATCATGGAGCTGGTGGATGTCCCACAGATGCTCAATAGAGTTTAGGTCTGGAGACATGCTTGACCAGTCCATCACTTTTATCCTCAGTTTCTTTAGAAAGGCAGTGGTCATCTTGGAGGGTTCTTTGGGTGGTCGTATTCATGTTGGAATACTGCCGTGGCCCAGTCTCTGAAGAGAAGGGATTATGCTCTGCTTCAGTATGTCACAGTACAGTACACAGTGCTCTCAATGAACTGTAACACCTCAGCAGCACTCATGCCGGTCAGACCATGACACTCCCACCACCATGCTCAGGGCTGGTGGATGGATTTTTACAACCCTAGGCCAAAGTTAATATTGTTGCCCCATGACCCCATCCATTGTGACACGCCCCACCTTACTCCTTTGGTCACACACTGTAACAAACCTCCTCCTCATGTAATCATCCTACTATTGGGGTGACACACTGTAACAAGCACCCTCTCTTCTTAATGTAATCTCCATACAATTGAAGGGACAAACTGGGGAGGGGGTGCCACAGAGAGACAGCTGTTACGAGATGAAAGCGCTGTCAGGATGCTGGACGGACCTCAGAGAGGAGCACTGCATGCAGTTGTGCTGCGCTCATCTTGCAGACTGAAAAATGCTAATTATTATGGTACCAGGGAGAGGGGGTGTATTGGGTGCGCACTGTCAGGTTGCTGGACAAACCCGACCTGGGTGATTGTGCATGTGTGCTTCATAGGGGAGGAGCGCTGCCTGACTCTGCTCTGACTGGCTGAAGAATGTTAATTCTTATGGTACCAGGGAGAGGGGGTGTATTGGGTACGCACTGTCAGGTTGCTGGACAAACCTGACCTAGGTGATCATGTGTGTGTGCTTCGGAGAGTAGGTGGGAGTGGTGCTGTCTGTGAGCTGGTGATTCAGATGCTGGATTATTTTGCCTATACAAGAAAAGGACAAAAAAAAATTGAGGAAAGCGCCTCGTGTAATTCTGTGGATCCGAGGGGGGGTGGAGAGAGTCTGTGATGGGACTATGAACTAGGTTAAACCTTGAGGTTATGCATATCACCCCTGTAATTGGGGTACTCTAAGAGACTTGCAAGTTGTGTGGAGTCCGACCAGTGCCAACTGTGTGGAACCGGCAATGGAATGTGAGGAGAGAAAAGGATAAAAAGGACTATCTCCAATAGGCACTATCCCCAAAAGGAAAGTCAAAGATGAAGGAGTTCCTCTTTCTTCAATAAAGGCTTGTTTGTTGTGTAAAACAATCAAAAGTAAACAAAATGGACTAGATCAAACCAAGACGTGTTTCAGGTGTTATACCACCCTTCCTCAGTAGCAGATGAATGATGTATGGTGGGCATAGGGGCCCTCTTTATAGTCCAGAGCACAGGGCACCAAAATTGGTGGGTGTGGTCACTGGGCATCAGCTTGTCACGCGCAACATAAGAAAAAAGGTACAATACAGTATATACAATGTTCTAAAAACAAACATAATGGCATTGACCTGATAAATAATAAAAAACAGTAATAAAATCAATTATAAATCAGTACATGCTTCAAATCGCTGATGGGTAAGAGATCAACATCCAGGTTGTGACCAGAATCAAGATTAGAAGCAAGAATAAATATAACAGCGCACCTCAAAAAGCCCATAATATGAGAAACATTAAGATAAAGTGCTGCATGCAGTGTAAATAGTATATAAAATATACAGAGTGATTATAAGATCAGAAAGGTATGTTGATGCAGTGGCCGAGGATAGCGCTGTGCGATCTGCGCGAGCGGCACTAAGAAGCGGTCACGTGGGAAGGGTAAGCCAATCAGCATGAAGTAAACAGAAGCACATGTGGCAGGTTGTAGTAAACAAGAGCGCATGTAGCTGTGATAGCGAGGGAGCGGCCGTACTCTAGTAGGAGTGAATAGAATGAAGAGAAAGCCAATCATCACTCAGTAAAAGTATTGATTCAATGTATCAGAAATGGAGTGTATCAAAAAGATAAAAGCCAGTGTGTAAAGGATGAGAGCAAAACCAGGACTGATATGAATGGATGGATGACTGGAGAATGAAACTAAATACATTAAGGGGCAGAATGGGGGAATAGAGGAAGGACAAAATGCTGGAAAAGAGATATGTACATATAAGTATACAATAATGGGAACAGAACAACTAGTAGACAAAGAGAAGGGGAGTGAACATGGGGGAGACAAGGAAGGAGGCAACACATGAGTATAAAAAGGATGGATGGAAAAGAGGATATCAGGGTCAAGATTGTTGTAATATAGGAAAAGCAAAAAGGGGTTAGTATTACTACATGAAATAAAATATGTTAAACTACATTTTCGATATATTCATTTAAACCAAGCGGAATTAATGTTTTTAAACGATGAATCCAGTAATTTTCTTGTTTCTTGAGGGAACGGAAGCGTTGATTGGTATTTTTTGTTATATGTTCAATGGGAAGCAGATTGAAGGCATTAAAATCAAAATTATGAGCCTCTAAGGCGTGTTGCGATATGCTATGCAGCAAAAAAAAAACGTTAATGAGATTTGCACAATGCTTGTTGATACGGCAACATAAGGTTTGTATTGTGCGGCCTACATACTGTAGGCTGCAAGGACACTCCATTAAATATATGATGTATGTAGTTCAACAGTCGATAAAGGACTGTACTGGTAAAGAATCCTCAGTAACATTAGATTTAAAATGCTTTGTGCCATCATGTGCAATGTTTGGGCAGCATTTGCATTCTGCAACATTATACCTATAGGCACCCATAGGGGCTGACAGGAAAGTAACCTATGGGTGCCAATAGGTGCAATGTTGCAGAATGCAAATGCTGCTAGTTTCATAGAGTGCAGGTAGAAGCTGTGAACCCGCTGGAAATGAGCGACATCAGCGTTCCTGCTGATCTCAGCCATTAACTCTTCAGATGTCTGATGCATCTGAAGCATTGGGGGGGGGGGGGCTGGGGGGGTTGTTGTGAGACTCATTAGACCAACCACTGCAAAATCATGGGGGTCCAATGAGTCAAGATGGCAGCCAGTGCTCTTCATAATTGCATTTTTATTTTCAATTTCCCAAATATTTTATTTTTGGTGCACCATACATTTTATGGTAAAATGAAAGGTATCATTACAAAGTAATGATTGGTCATGCAAAAAACTGTGGAAATGGACAAATAAAAGTTACTTCTCTTAAAAGGCAGGGAGGAAAGACAAAAACGCAAAAATGAAACTTGGCTGTGTCCTTAACCCCTTGCCGGAAATGGACATGAATGTGTGCTCCCGAGGTATGATGCGCGGTCAGCAGGTGAGCGTGCATCACACCCGGTGGGACACACGGTGAATGCCGGACATCAGCGATTACCCCTGTAGATGCCGCGATCAAAGTTGATTGTGGCATCTAAAAGAGGTTAACTTTTAACACCCGGCTAGCTCAGTGGGCATCCCGATCAGCTGAGAGGACGGAGGAAGCTCTGTCACCTTCTTTCCTGCCGTCCGATCGCCGATTCACTGCTCTGTGCTTTTACCTTTCATTCTGATTCCGAGACAGTGTTTTCGTGACATATTCTACTTTATGTTAGCAGTAAAATTTTGTCGATACTTGCAGCATTTCTTGGTGAAAAATTCAAAATTTTTATGAAAAAAATGAAAATGTAGCATTTTTCTAACTTTGAAGCTCTCTGCTTATAGGGAAAATAGGGACATTCCAAATAAATTATATATTGATTCACACATACAATATGTCTACTTTATGTTTTGCATCATAAAGTTGACATGTTTTTACTTTTGGAAGACATCAGAGGGCTTCAAAGTTCAGCAGCAATTTTCAAATTTTTCGCGAAATTTTCAAAATCTGAATTTTTCACGGACCAGTTCAGTTTTGAAGTGGATTTGAGGGGCCTTCATATTAGAAATACCCCATAAAACTGCACCCCTCAAAGTATTCAAAATGACATTCAGAAAGTGTGTTAACCCTTTAGGTGTTTCACAGGAATAAAAGCAAAATGAAGGAGAAAATTCAAAATCTTCATTTTTTACACTCGCATGTTCTTGAAGACCCAGTTTTTGAATTTTTACAAGGGGAAAAGGAGAAAAACCCTCTTAAAATTTGTAACCCAGTTTCTCTCGACTAAAGAAATACCTCATTTGTGTATGTTAAGTGTTCGGCGGGCGCAGTAGAGGGCTCAGAAGGGAAGGAGCGACAATGGGATTTTGGAGAATGAGTTTTTCTGAAATGGTTTTTGGGGGGCATGTCACATTTAGGAAGCCTCTATGGTGCCAGAACAGCAAAAACAAAACAAAACACATTGCATTAAATTTTTCATTTTCACGGACCACTGTTCCAAAAATCTGTCAGACACCTGTGGGACGTAAATCCTTACTGCACCCCTTATTACATTACATTAGGTGAGTAGTTTCCAAAATGGGGTCACATGTGGGGGGGTACACTGTTCTGGCACTATGGGGCTTTGTAAACACACGTGGCCTTCAATTCCGGACAAATTTTCTCTTCAAAATCCCAATGGCGCCCCTTCTCTTCTGAGCATTGTAGTTCACCCGCAGAGCACTTTACATCCACATATGGGGTATGTTCTTACTCAGAAGTAATGGGGTTATAAATTTTGGGGGGCTTTTTTTCCTATTTTCCCTTATGAAAATGAAAAATTTAGGGTAACAATAGCATTTTAGTGAATTTTTTTTTTTTATTTTCCCATCCAACTTTAACCAAAATTCGTCAAACACCTGTAGGGTTTTAAAGGGGCACTCTGCCCCTAGACATCTTATCCCCTATCCAAAGGATAGGGCATGAGATGTCAGATCGCCGGGGTCCTGCTGCTGGGGACCCCCGGCCATCTGACACGTAATGCACGTAATGACAGGCAATACAGGGGCCAGAGCATCGTTACATCACGGCTCCGCCCCTCGTGACATCTAGGGGTGGAGTATCCCTTTAAGGCGCACTATACCCCTTGTTACATTCTGTGAGGGATGTAGTTTTCAAAATGGTGTCACATGTGGGTATTCATTTTTTTGCGTTTATGTCAGAACCGCTGTAAAATCAGCCACCCCTGTGTAAATCACCAATTTAAGCCTCAAATGTACATAGTGCGCTCCCACTCCTGAGTCTTGTTGGGCGCCCGCAGAGCATTTTACTCCCCACATATGGGGTATTTCCATAATTTTGGGGATTCTTTTTTACTTTTACCTCTTGTGAAAATAAAAAGTATGGGGCAACACCAGCATGTTAGTGTAAATGTTTTTATTTTTTTACACTAACAGGCTGGTGTCGACCCCAACTTTTCCTTTTCATAAGGGGTAAAAGGAGAAAAAAAAATACCCCATACACAGAAATACCCCATATGTGACCCTAAACTTGAAATACGACAGGGCTCTGAAGTGAGAGAGTACCATGCGCATTTGAGGACTAAATTAGGGTTTGCATAGGGGTGGACATAGGGGTATTCTACGCCAGTGATTCCCAAACAGGGTGCCTCCAGCTGTTGCTAAACTCCCAGCACGCCTGGACAGTCAGTGGCTGTCCGGAAATGCTAGGAGTTGTTGTTTTGCAATAGCTGGAGGCTCCGTTCTGGTAACACTGCCGTACAATACGTTTTTCATTTTTATTGGGGGGGGGGGACACAGTGTAAGGGGGTGTATATGTAGTGTTTTATCCTTTATTATGTGTTAGTGTAGTGTAGTGTAGTGTTTTTAGGGTTCATTCGCACTGGCGGAGGTGTACAGTGAGTTTCCCGCTAGGAATTTGCGCTGCTGCAAAAAATAACATTATTAGGTCCATATAAAAATGAGGTAACAATCAAGAAACCTGCGTATCTTACCAAGAGTACTTCTGGATGAAAGAAAGATGGCTGCCTGGGGTCCATGGGAACCCCTGTAGTCATAACCGGTTATCAGATTGGAAATTACTTATGGACTAAAGTTTATCTCCTTGGCTCTTTATGGCTCCGCCCCTTCAGGTAGCCTCTAGGAACTTCTGTGATGAGGATGGGGTCTGGCAGTTTTCTGTCCCTGTCCTCCTTACACCTGCTTTTAACTTGTTCTCTGACTTAAGGATCCACCCAAGTAATAATGTATTATCCAATGATCAATGGTGGGTGTGTGTTTGAAGATCAAGGCTAGTCACATGTCTAGTCACATAATATCACAGCGAATCATTAAAGGAGATGTCCGGCGCAGACTTTTTCGATTCCGTCCTGCCCGGGCTGCAAAGAAAGACAGCACAAACTTTCACTTACCTCCATATGTTGCCCCGGAGCTCCGCAACAGCTGATCGGTCGGCTGGGCTGATTACTTCCTACAGCACGGTACGTCACACGTCACTTCAGCCTATCACAGGCCGAGGCGGGACATCGCTGTGGCCGGTGATAGGCTGAAGCGCCGTGTAACATACCGGGCTACTATATTTATCATTATATAATATACTATTCCTGAATAACTTATCAGGCAACTCAAATTACATGATTGGACATCCCATACATTTTTAAACAATTTAACATAGCATTTAGCTACATAGCTATGCATAACAAGAATAACCTTATAATGCCATAACTATCTATCAGTTATATATATATATATATATATATATATATATATATATATTTATATATTATATATACCGTATTTATCGGCGTATAACACGCACTTTTTAGGCTAAAATTTTTAGCCTAAAGTCTGTGTGCTTGTTATACGCCGATACACCCCCAGGAAAGGCAGGGGGAGAGAGGCCGTCGCTGCCCGCTTCTCTCCCCCTGCCTTTCCTGGGGTCTAGAGCGCTGCTGTCGGCCCTTTTCACCCCCTGGTTATCGGGGACAGCCAGGGGGAGAGAAGGGGCAGCGGCACCCATTGCTGGGGCTGCTGCCCCATTGCCTCCCCCCATCCCCGGTGGCATAATTACCTGAGTCGGGTCCGCGCTGCTGCAGGCCTCCGTCGTGCGTCCCCCGGCGTCGTTGCTATGCGCTGAACGGCGCGGCGCATGACGTCAGTGCGCCGCGCATAGCAACGACGCTGGGGACGCACGACGGAGGCCTGCAGCAGCGCGGACCCGACTCAGGTAATTATGCCACCGGGGATGGGGGGAGGCAACGGGGCAGCGGCTCCGGCAATGGGTGCCGCTGCCCCTTCTCTCCCCCTGGCTGTCGGCGCTGCTTCTCTCCCCCTGGCTATCGGGGGTGAAAAGGGCCGACAGCAGCGCTCTAGACCCCAGGAAAGGGAGGGGGAGAGAAGCGGGCAGCGACGGCCTCTCTCCCCCTGCCTTTCCTGGGGGTATATCGGGGTATACACGCGCACACACGCACCCTCATTTTACCATGGATATTTGGGTAAAAAACTTTTTTTACCCAAATATCCTTGGTAAAATGAGGGTGCGTGTTATAGGCCGGTGCGTGGTATACCCCGATAAATGCGGTATACACATATATATACATATATATACACATATATATATTGTATAATAGGGCAAGATAGCATATTCATGCTATAGAGATCATATTATAAGATCATATATAGGAATGCTTCATATAAGGACATTAATATTAGCCTTTAGTTCACCTTTTGGCTGGCAGAAACTAGTCATTGTATCATTGTAGACTGACTCTCAGGGACACGTCTTTTTTGTTTACAGTCCCCCGGTATCACTATCTTAGTAAATATGCAAGCTATTGTGTGCAATCCCAGCTACCACGGCTAAGATTAAAAGATCTCCAATATTTGTTTCTCTCAAGACTTCTGTCATTGTTTGGTAAAGCACTATCAATAAACCACTGTCTGATTTGTTTGTCATGCCCCAAGTTCCCTTAGAAGAGATGACACCTTTTCAAACATTGTCCGGTATACACATTTCTAGAGATATACTTTGCTCTCTCAAAGACGCAACTTAGGCCTCTTGAAAATTCATACAAAATGGCGGACACATTGCCATGTTATTAAAACATACGGATACATTTTTGGGCCTACAATAAGTATGAAAAACCCCTTCCCTAATAAAGTTTGGATCACCCCCCTTTTCCCATAAAAAACAAACAAACTGTAAATAAAATATATACATATGTGGTATCGCCGCATGCTTAACCCCTTAAGGACCCAGCCCAAATATACCTTAAGGATCCGGCCATTTTTTGAACATCTGACCACTGTCACTTCAAGCATTAATAACTCTGGGATGCTTTTACCTTTCATTCTGATTCCGAGAATGTTTTTTCGCGACATATTCTACTTTATGTTAGTGGTAAAATTTTGTCGATACTTGCATCATTTCTTGGTGAAAAATTCCAAAATTTGATGACTTTGAAGCTCTCTGCTTATAAGGAAAATGGATATTCCAAATAAATTATACATTGATTCACATATACAATATGTATACTTTATGTTTGCATCATAAAGTTGACATGGTTTTACTTTTGGAAGACATCAGAGGGCTTCAAAGTTCAGCAGCAATTTTCAAATTTTTCACAAAATTTTCAACATCGGAATTTTTCAGGGACCAGTTCAGTTTTGAAGTGGATTTGAAGGGCCTTCATATTAGAAATACCCCACAACTGACCCCATTAAAAAAACTGCACCCCTCAAAGTATTCAAAATGACATTTAGTAAGTGTGTTAACCCTTTAGGTGTTTCACAGGAATAGCAGCAAAGTGAAGGAGAAAATTCAAAATCTTCATTTTTTACACTCGCATGTTCTTGTAGACCCAGTTTTTGAATTTTTACAAGTGGTAATAGGAGAAAAAGCCCCCAAAATTTGTAACCCAATTTCTCTCGAGTAAGGAAATACCTCATATGTGTATGTCAAGTGTTCGGCGGGCGCAGTAGAGGGCACAGAAGGGAAGGAGCGACAATGGGATTTTGGAGAGTGAATTTTTCTGAAATGGTTTTTGGGGGGCATGTCCCATTTAGAAAGCCCCTATGATGCCAGAACAGCAGAAAACACCACATGGCATACCATTTTGGATACTACACCCCTCAAGGCACGTAACAAGGGGTCCAGTTAGCCTTAACACCCCACAGGTGTTTGACAACTTTTCGTTAAAATCAGATGTGAAGCTATAAAAAAAATAATATGGGGCGGCAGGTCACGTGACGGCATGACGTAACGCCGTCAGCTCCGGGTCTCCGGACCGGCCCTTCTCCCGCCGAACGCTGCAAGGAAAAGTAAACCCCTGCTACCCTGCCCTGGTTCCCCCCTTACCTCGGTGAAGATGTGCCGCGGATCGAGCTCCCTCATCGGAGGATGGGACCTGGACTTGTTCGGGCGATGCTGAGCTCGGGCACGGCTGAGCCAGCCCAGGCCCCTGGAGAGGGGCCTGACAGCTTTGCGATGAGTGGCTGGATGGGGTCATGTGATCCAGCAGACACGTGACTCAGCGTTCCCGGAAGACACCGAGGCAGGACGAGAGACACAGGAGCCTGCACCAAGGGCTGGAGGAGTGTGTGGAGATAGACTGAGCCAGCGAAAGACTGTAAGTGGAGCTAGGTTACTTTATATGCTGCTGCACTGATGGTGGGGCTCCGCTGCGCTATGTGAATGCTAGTTCTCCTCGGGATACTTGAGCTCTCTAGGCTATATTATGATTAGTGGCTCAACCAGTACTATGGAAAATGTTTGCCAAGAGAATACCAGGGTATGTCCCTCTTACCACTATAGGAGGTGTCATGGAAGGACGCACGGAAAAATAATGAGGCATCCCTGGTATCCTTTATGGGGACGCTGGACCTTGTTGTTCTGACAGCCTCGGCATGAACCAAACTAGAGGGGGCTGGATGTGATGGCATACCTACCTCACTTGGAGCTCTGTTGATCTCTACCAGTACATTTGCTTATTCGCCTGTCTTTATTTATTTTCCCCCAGCAAGTGAGAGGTGGTGGATTGTACGCATTTCTGGTCTGGGAACTGAATATACTGCAGAACTGTGAGTCTCGATTGTTTTTTCCTTTTTCTTTCTGCTCCACCTCAGGCTATTAAAAGAGGAGCATGGTAAGAACTAAGAATTTTCTCCAAACACATCTTTATTAAAACACCTTCCCGTATTGTGTTTAATTATAGACTTTCGGCTCCAGGTATTGCCATGCCTCCCAAAGTCAATGCCAGAAAATCTATCGGGGGGGGGGGTAGCGATGCCCCACATAATATAAGAATGGATAAATTCCTGAAGTCCCCACTCGATAATATTAAAACTAGGAACCAAAAACAAGTGGGACAAGAACATCATAATACTATGAGTGGATCAAGATTTACTATATTACAGTCAGGAGATGACTTGCCAGAGGTGGAAGGGGGGAATCTAGACACTCAGGTTCTGAAATCTATTATGAACGGGGTTGAAAAATGTAATAAGTCACTGGAGGACCTAACATCACAAATGGGCGCTTTAAGTGCGGAGGTCTCCTTTATAAGAGAAGACACCAACAAGATTAAAGATAGAGTTAAGCAGATAGAAAAAGCAGTTCCACGTATGGAAAAAGAGCTGGGCGAGATGCGAAAGGATCGGGAAGTTTTGAAAGAGGATAACAAATATTTTAGAGAAAAGCTGGCAGACTTAGAGGACAGATCAAGACGTAATAATGTACGAATTGTGGGGATCCCGGAGGGTGAAGAAGGGGAAAACCCAACATCCTACATTGAAAAATGGTTGAAGGAGGTTGCTGGGGAATCCCTACTTACAAATTTATTTCATGTCGAGAGGGCCCACAGGATCCCCATGAAAAAGCCTGCTCCGGGTCTTGCGCCAAGAACGCTCTTGGTCAAAATATTATGCTCTCAGGATAGAGACTGCCTTCTGAAATTGTCAGGAGAAAAGGGAGCAATCCCAGTCGGCAACTCTAGGGTGTTCATGAACCCAGATTTCTCAAGGGATACCCAGCGTAGAAGAATGGAATTTAACCCTGTTAAAAAGAGACTGCATGCGGCCGGCATTAAATTCTCACTTTTGTTCCCCGCCAGACTGAGGATAACATTTGAGGAAAGGGTGTATTTCTTCACTAGTGACGATGAGACCAGTAAATGGTTGGAGGAGAGGGGATTGTAGGAGTGGTAGGGGAAGCAAAAATTATGTAGAAGGTGGTGGAGGGGGGGTCCGGAGGGATGGGGCATAGTGCAGTTTAGAGATTCGTGGGTATCATGAGTCAACAGAGGGGTGGGGGGGGGGGGGGTTGGGGGGAGGATGGGAGGTTGGGGGGAGGGTTGAGGCACTACCAGCTGGGATGCACCCCATAGCGAGAAGTGGAGCCTGTCGGTTCCGAAAAAAAAGAACAGAAAAATGTTTATGTCTATGAATAACAGTAATAAAATATTAATATGGAACGTGAGAGGGTTAAAAAAACAGAAGTAAACGGGTAGCAATATTCGATAGAATAAACAAGCATCTCCCAGCAATTGTATGTCTCCTAGAGACCCATCTGACTAAGGATTCGCTGAATATTTTAAGTAAGGGTTGGGTAAAGGAAGCTTTCCATTCTACTTTTTCAGAATATTCCTCTGGGGTCTCAGTCTTAATCCATAAGGCTGTAAACATGCAAGTGTTAAACTCTCTAATCAATCATAGAGGTAGATTTGTATTTCTCTATGTCAAATGGGAGGGTAGGTTATCTATCTTAGCGTTTACATACATTCCCCCTCCCTTTTCAACAGAAGTATTTCAAGTCTTAATGGATTTTCAAATGGATAAAGAGTTTACTGGCCTTTGGGTAATGGGTGATATGAATGGCATCATGAATAAGGAACTTGCCTGGCAGGGTAGAAATTTGGGAAACAATAATACCCTTCTTTATAGCTGGTGTCAGGAGGTGGGATGGGAAGATGCTTGGCGAAAGTTATACCCGTACAAGAAGAAATTCTCTTGCTATAATGCCACTCACAAAACAGCCTCCAGAATTGATCATGTCCTTGTTAATAATGCAGGTCTAATTTTTACTCACAAAACAGTGTATGAGCCTGGGTGTGTGTCAGATCATGCAATGTTAGTTTGTTATATTAAAAAGGAGATGAAGACACAAGAAGCCTCTAGGAGTATGTATATAAATCCCCATTGGTTAAAAATTGAGGACGTAACAAAGGGGGTAAGCTCCGAAATTAGAGAATTTTGGGAAATAAACAAAAGCACAGCTGATACTCTGATAGTATGGGATACATTTAAAGCTTTCTTGAGGGGGCTTCTCATTAGGAATATCGCTAGGTCTAAAAGGAAATGTAAGGAGAAGGAAAACGCGATAATGGGGAAAATAGTGGCAGCCGAAAACACATATGGTATTAATCCTAAGTCGGAGAACTGGGATCATCTTAAAAAGCTGCAAGACCTGTACAGTAAAATTGCCATAGACAAGGCTCAACATGCAATTTTTTTCAGGAAACAGAGACAATATGTTGAAACAGGTAAACCAAACAAAACACTTATGGGAATTATTAACCAGAAAGGGAAAAAAAACAATTACTGGGATAAAAAATAAAGAGGGTAGGGAATGTACTAAACAGGAGGAAATAACAAGTGTGGCAACTCAATTTTACCAGGATTTATACTTGAGGGAAAGCTTTGTTTCAGATGATGAAATTGACATTTTTTTGAAGAAAATAGGGCTCTCTAGTATCAGCGAGGAAGAAAAGGTGAAAATGGGGGAAGGGATTAGTATAGGTGAAATGGAATCTGCCCTAAAGTCCTTTGTACATAACTCCGCCCCGGGCTCGGATGGTCTGGTCTTTGAAGTTTATAAATGTTTTGGGGGTGTGCTACTGCCATACCTTTTAGAGGTTTATAATGAATCCTTGAGTAGGGGGGAGCTATCCCCAACTATGACTGAAGCCATCATTGTACTGATTCCTAAGAAAGGTAGGGAAAGTGGCGTAATGGATGATTTTAGGCCAATGTCACTCCTAAACACAGACCAGAAAATACTAGCTAAAATATGGGCCAGGCGCTTGCAACGAGTGATGGATAAGCTAATAGGGAAGGAACAGAAAGGATTTATGCAGGGAAGAAATATCTATAATAATATTAGAAGAGTTTTTCTTAATATTCAGGCAAGGGGTGAGGGGGGCTCCCACTCCATCCTATCTCTTGACGCTCAAAAAGCGTTTGACAGGGTGGAGTGGGGCTTCCTCTTTAAAATAATCAAAAGCGAATGACCAGGGAGTCAGGAGTTTGTCTGGCGCAGAGAGGAACCATCAGACAGCCAAGTAAAATCAATGGATTTATTAGATGCAACGCGTTTCGCTGCGCATGTGCAGCTTCATCAGGCATGACAAGGGAAGGCTGGTAACAGATATATATATACCTCCAGGAATTAACCATTAGAGTGCTTTTTGAAAAAGTTGTTACATAGAATTACATATCCATGTGACAATGTATGAAAAAAATATATAGATAGATATAAATAAATATAAATAGATAAACAGAAAAATAGTAATAAAACAGCAATATAAAAGCACAATGCAATCCTGTAAACATATATATATAGATATATATAATATAATATAATTATCGCATGTGGTGTGAATAGAACACCACAAGCGACTCAAGAAGTCACACCGCTTAGTCACCGGTGCGGCATTCAACAACACAAGTTGGATATTATTTCAAAAAATGTATATGATATAAAGAGTTATGTATATTAATTCAAGGGATAGAAAAATAATTTAATTGTATATCGCTTAGCCAGCTTGGATAATGTGCACTATCGAACTGTAAAAAACTGTTAATATCGACAGATTTGAAAAAAGTCTTCGTGGAAATAGTGCCATCGACTGTTTTATGGATATCAAGGTATAAAAATTGGATGGAATTTTCTGCATAATGCATGGTAAATTTTATACCCCATGTATTAGTGTTCAACTCATGTACAAAGAGGTCAGCTTCATGTTTGGTACCTACCCAGATCAAGAAAAGGTCGTCTATATAACGACGAAAGAAAAAAACAGACTTAAAATACAGGGACTGTGCCATGACAAGGGACTCGAATCGCCCCATGAACATCCTATTGAGAGATTCAGCTCAACTTATTTCTGAACTACATGCTCTATCCCTACCCCCACACTATAGTTTTCTTACTCTGCATGTGTGCTCCCTCTATTCCAACATCTCCACTGATTTAGGTGTTCCTGCAATTAAACATTTTCTACAAGAGGACCCCTCACTAAACCCCAGTCAGTCAGAATTTTTACTGGAGTCTATTAGATTTATTCTTCTTAATAATGTTTTTGAATTTAATCATACTATCTATCGGCAGAACAGGGGCTGTGCCATGGGGACTCGATTCGCCCCTAGTTACGCTAATTTGTTCATGGGGCGATTCGAGTCCCTTGTCATGGCACAGTCCCTGTATTTTAAGTCTGTTTTTTTCTTTCGCCGTTATATAGACGACCTTTTCTTGATCTGGGTAGGTACCAAACATGAAGCTGACCTCTTTGTACATGAGTTGAACACTAATACATGGGGTATAAAATTTACCATGCATTATGCAGAAAATTCCATCCAATTTTTAGACATTGATATCCATAAAACAGTCGATGGCACGAAGACTTTTTTCAAATCTGTCGATATTAACAGTTTTTTACAGTTCGATAGTGCACATTATCCAAGCTGGCTAAGAGGGGTGCCATTCGGCCAGTATTTACGAATTCGCAGAAATTGTACTTCTGATTCAGATTTTATTTCTCAAGCTGAGGTTTTAAAACAACGCTTTATACAAAAGGGCTATCCTAAATCGCTTCTTACCAAGGCATATATGAAGATAAAAGATAAAAAACAATCTGATTTGGTTACATCTATTTCCAAAAAATCCAGTTCCAAACAGCCTCATAACCCCTTTAGATATAATTTTGTTACGAATTTCAATATTAAGGCATCTAATATTAGAAAAATATTAACTAAAAATTGGCCCATTATTCAAAATGATAAAATTCTAAACCAATTAATTCCCCCAGTCCCTAATGTCACCTACAGACGTTCCAAAAATCTCAGCAATTTATTAGCCCCCAGCAGATTTTCCGAACATCGTACACCACAGAATTCCTGTTCTATTAAACCGTATTGTTTTCCTTGTAAAAAAAGCCGCTGCCTTTGTTGTGAATGGATCATCCAAACTGATACTTTTTCTTCCTTTTTTACACAACAAACATTTAAAATTAAGGATTCACTAAATTGCGACACCACTTTTGCTATCTATCTATTAACCTGTGGTTGCGACCGCCAATACGTTGGTCGTACCACACAAACGGTGCGCTCCAGGATGAACAAACACAGATGGAACATAAAACATGGTTTTTTGTTGCATAGTTTGTCCCGACACTTCACTCTTCATCATCAAAAAAACACTGAAACTTTAAAACTAATTATTCTAGAAACTATCCCCATTCATTTACCTAATAGAATACAAAAATTAAATAATCGCGAATCCTTTTGGATTCACAAACTACATACTTTGCACCCTCAAGGTTTTAACGAATGTATCGATACAGTTAAATAATTTGATTATTTGGGGTTTAAAAATTCCCATTTCTTCATATGGATTAATTTCGAAAATATTATACCTTGATTTCTTTTCGTTCCTTCTGTGCTGTTCACCCTGGAGCGCCCCACTGTGTATTTATTATTTTTTATGTTTTATTATCTAAGTTCTGTTTATTTTCCTTTCTTTTCTACATATAAATACTTTTGTATTTTTTATTTATCTATTGTTTGTTAATTTGGATTTTTGTACGAATATTCACACCCTGCGTTTTCGCCGGTTGCTGTATTCAATACCACACTAGTCATTCGAGTTCATCTTATTTTCTAAGTAGTGTTCATACATTTCCTTCTGGTCAGTTGCGATTTGGTTTACCGCACTGTCATCTATTTATTCTTTATTTTATTTTAATAAGGCAGCGATATACAATTAAATTATTTTTCTATCCCTTGAATTAATATACATAACTCTTTATATCATATAAATTTTTTGAAATAATATCCAACTTGTGTTGTTGAATGCCGCACCGGTGACTAAGCGGTGTGACTTCTTGAGTCGCTTGTGGTGTTCTATTCACACCACATGCGATAATTATATTATATATATCTATATATATATGTTTACAGGATTGCATTGTGCTTTTATATTGCTGTTTTATTACTATTTTTCTGTTTATCTATTTATATTTATTTATATCTATCTATATATTTTTTTCATACATTGTCATATGGATATGTAATTCTATGTAACACCTTTTTCAAAAAGCACTCTAATGGTTAATTCCTGGAGGTATATATATCTGTTACCAGCCTTCCCTTGTCATGCCTGATGAAGCTGCGCATGCACAGCGAAACGCGTTGCATCTAATAAATCCATTGATTTTACTTGGCTGTCTGATGGTTCCTCTCTTCGCCAGACAAACTCCTGACTCCCTGGTCATTCGCTTTTGATTCTACTCTTACCCAGGAGGGCTGCAGTGGACCTTCTTCCATATCTCTTCTGCTCTTAAACCTTGTTGTGTGTGGGCGCACAACCAACTTCGGTAAGCGGCTTGGGAATTACCGTCCCCTACCCCCACCTGCAAGATCTACTGATCCCGCACATGAGGCGCCTTCCCTTCTTTCTCTTTAAAATAATAGAACATATGAATCTTGGAGAAGGCTTTTTGCAGGGGCTTAGGGCCCTATATAGATCCCCCAAAGCCAAAGTTAATATTAATAATATTATTTCCCGGGAGGTAGTGTCTCTGCAGAGAGGAACTAGGCAGGGATGCCCCCTATCACCGCTCCTCTTCTCCCTCTTCATTGAACCACTGCGCAGTTGATTAGATCTTCCAGCTTGTTTGATGGGTTTGGTGTCGAGGGAGAGGAGGAGAAAATATTGCTTTATGCAGACGATGTTGTATTGTTTGTCACAGATCCTGGAAGAAAGCTTGTTAGTATTATCGATTTGATAAAGGATTTTGGTAAATATTCTGGCTTTCAGATAAACTGGAAGAAATCAGGATTATTAATGTTGTCAGGTGATAGCCAGGGCTGCCAGGGAGTGATACATGTGTTGCAGGAAAACGAGGCCCTGGAATACCTAGGAATTAAGATTTCGAGAAATATAGAAGAGTTTGCCCAGTTGAATATTACTCCATTAAGACAGAAAGTAAGAAATAAAATCCAAATATGGAAAAAGTTGCGCATGAATATGGCTGAAAGAATTACTCCGATAAAGACGATTATTTTCCCTATGGTTCTGCATGTGATCAGAGCAGCACCAGTATGGTTAGGGGAACACCATTTTAATAAAATACAGAGTGAGATCAATGATTTTTTATGGGATGGGGAACAAACACGGATGAAACACACATTTTTGAGTCCTCCTTTGAGTAGTGGTGGTTTGGGTATACCAAATATGCAACTGTATTATATAGCGGCACAAATTGAATACATGATAAAAGACGATGACGTTTTAAAAGTTTTTTTTTCTAAACTAGGTATTAGGGGGGATAGCACTTTGGAATTAATTGAAGGGGGAAGATGTATGCACAGGGGAAAAATCCCCACTTGTAATATGTTTAATAAAGTATGGAGATTCACGAGAAGTTTATTAGGGATTAAGGGTAGTATGCACTATACACTAATGTGGGGTAATGAAATTTTAATTGTTTATATTGTGTAAAGCGATTTTTGAAATGCATTATTGTAATTTTGTAATTTGAAATAAAAAATAAAATAAAATCGGATGTGTAAATGGAAAAAAAAGTACAGTTTTCCCCCCCAATTTACCATTTTTACAAAGAATAATGGGAGAAAATGCCCCCCCCCCCCCAAATTTGTAACCCCATCTCTTCTGAGTATGGAAATACCCCATGTTAGGACGTAAAATGCTTTGCGGGCGAACTACAATGCTCAGAAGAGAAGGAGTCACATTTGTCTTTTTGAAAGCAACTTTTGCTGAAATGGTTTTTTGGGGGCATGTCGCATTTAGGAAGCCCCTGTGGTGCCAGAACAGCAAAAAAAAAAAAAACACATGGCATACTATTTTGGAAACTACACCCCTCAAGGAACGTAACAAGGGGTCCTCTGAGCCTTAACACCCCACAGGTGTTTGATGACTTTTTGTTAAAGTTGGATGTGTAAATGAAAAATAAATTTTTTTAAACTAAAATGCAGATTTTCTTCTAAATTTAACATTTTTACAAGGGGTAATAGGAGAAAATGACCCCCAAAATTTGTAACCCCATTTCTTCTGAGTATGGAAATACCCCATGTTAGGACGTAAAATGCTCTGCTGGCGAACTACAATGCTCAGAAGAGGAGGAGCGCCATTGAGCTTTTGGAAAGAGAATTCGTTTGGAATGGTAGTCAGGGGCCATGTGCGTTTAAAAAGCCCCCCGTGGTGCCAGAACAGTGGACCCCATTTTGGAAACTACACCCCTCACAGAATTTAATAAGGGGTGCAGTGAGTATTTACACCCCACAGATCTTTGGAACAGTGGGCTGTGCAAATGAAAAATTAAATTTTTAAATTGTCAGATACCTGTGGGGCGTAAATCCTCAATGTATCCCTTATTACATTATGTGAGGGGTGTAGTTTCCAAAATGGGGTCACATGTGTCGGGGGTCCATTGTTCTGGCACTATGGGGGCTTTGTAAACACATGTGGCCTTCAATTCCGGACAAATTTTCTCTACAAAATCCCAATGGCGATCCTTCTCTTCTGAGCATTGTAGTTCGCCCGCAGAGCACTTTAAATTCACATATGGGATATGTTCTTACTCAGAAGAGATGGGGTTACAAATTTGGTGGGGCTTTTTTCCTATTTCCCTTGTGAAAATGAAAAATTTAGGGTAACACCAGCATTTTAGTGAAAAAAATATAATTAAATGAAAATTTAATTTAATGAAAAGTCGTCAAACACCTGTGGGGTGTTCAGGCTCACTATACCCCTTGTCACGTTCCGTGAGGGGTGTAGTTTCCAAAATGGGGTCACATGTGGGTATTTATTTTTTTTGCGTTTGTCAGAACCGCTGTAAAATCAGCCACCCCTGTGCAAATCACCAATTTAGGCCTCAAATGTACATGGTGCGCTCTAATTCCTGAGCTTGTTGTGCGTCCGCAGAGCATTTTACGTCCACATCTGGGGTATTTCCGTACTCAGGAGAAATTGCGTTACAAATTTTGGGGGTCTTTTTATCCTTTTACCGCTTGTGGAAATAAAAAGTATGGGGCAACACCAGCATGTTAGTGTAAATTTTTTTATTTTTTTACACTAACAGGCTGGTGTAGCCCCCAACTTTTCCTTTTCACAAGCGGTAAAAGGAAAAAAAGACCCCCAACATTTGTAGTGCAATTTCTCCAGAGTACGGCGATACCCCATATATGGCCCTAAACAGTTTCCTTGAAATACGACAGGGCTCCGAAGTAAGAGAGCGCCATGCGCATTTGAGGACTAAATTAGGGATTGCATAGGGCTGGACATAGGGGTATTCTACACCAGTGATTCCCAAACAGGGTGCCTCCAGCTGTTGCTAAACTCCCAGCATGCCTGGACAGTCAGTGGCTGTCCAGAAATGCTGGGAGTTGTTGTTTTGCAACAGCTGGAGGCTCCGTTTTGGAAACCCTGCCGTACAAGACGTTTTAAATTTTTATTGGGGGGGGGACAGTGTAAGGGGGTGTATATGTAGTGTTTCACCCTTTATTATGTGTTAGTGTAGTGTAGTGTTTTTAGGGTACATTCGCACTGGCGTGTTACGGTGAATTTCCCGCTAGGAGTTTGCGCTGCAGCAAAAAATTTGCCGCAGCCCAAACTTGAACCGGGAAATTCACTGTAAACCTGTCCGTGTGAATGTACCCTGTACATTCACATGGAGGGGCAAACCTCCAGCTGTTTCAAAACTACAACTCCCAGCATGTACTGACAGACCGTACATGCTGGGAGTTGTACTTTTGCAACAGCTGGAGGCAGACTGGTTGGAAAACCTTCAGTTAGGTCCTGTTATCTAACTCAGTATTTTCCAACCAGTGTGCCTCCAGCTGTTGCAAAACTACAACTCCCAGCATGTACTAATCACCGAAGGGCATGCTGGGAGATGTAGTTATGCAACAGCTGGAGGTACCCAACTACAACTCCCAGCATGCCGAGACAGCTGTTTGCTTTCTGGGCATGCTGGGATTTGCAGTTTTGCAACATCTGGAGAGCTACAGTTTTTAGACCAGTGCACAGTGATCTCTAAACTGTGGACCTCCAGATGTTGCAAAACTACAACTCCCAGCATGCCCAGACAACAAACAGCTATGTGGGCATGCTAGGAGTTGTAGTTTTGCAAGATGTGGAGGGATATAGTTTAGAGACCACTGTATAGTGATTGATATCAGCACGAAATTTCCACGGGCGTATAGATACGCCCTGGGTCCTTAAGTACCAGGACGTCAAGGCGTATCCATACGCCCTAGGTCCTTAAGTGGTTAAATGTCTGAACTATAAAATGATATCGTTAATTGGCGTAAACGTAAAAAAAAGTCCAAAACTGCGTATTTTTGGTCACTTTTTATACCATTAAAAAATGTATTCAAAGTGATTAAAAAGTCAGAGCAAAACAAAAATGGTACCGATAAAAAATTCAGATCACGATGAGCCCTCATACATCCCCATATGCAGTAAAATAAAGTTATAGGGGTCAGAAGAGGACATTTTTTAACTTATAAATTTTCGTGCATGTAGTTACAGTACATTTTTTCAGGTATTATAAAAAACAAACCAGTAGCAGTAAAATAAAATCAAACCAATATAAATTGGGTATCCTTGCGACCGTATGGACCTACAGAATAAATATAAGGTGTCAATTTTAATGAAAACTGAACTGCGTACAAAAAGAAGCCGCTAAAAATTACAAAATGGCTTTTATTTTTCCAATTTTTATGAATGGATTTACAAAGTAAAATTGTTGGCGCAAAGAACAAGCCCTCATATATGGGTCTGTAGGTGGAAAATTGAAAGTGTTATGATTTTTAGAAGCTGAGGAGGAAATAACAAAAGTGAAAGAATTTAAAATCGTCAAAGAGGGAAGGGGTTAATGAGTTAACTAAGGCACATTAACTTGTTACAAAAAACATAAAATATGGACATTTTAAGACACAAAACTTTTATTTACATATTTGCTACAAGATCCATCAGGAAAATAAATAAATACATGTTTTCATACACTTGCAGTTGAGTTAGTCCATTATTGTTGAAAAATCTTTATGAAGGGATGCATCAGTCACTTCTTTTAGAAGATCAACTGTTCCATTTGGCAGACTTTTGGAAAGCTGTTTTGTGCCTAAAGAAAAGGATACCTGTTTGTAATTTGTTTACTTTTAGAGCATGTTCACAGGATATTGCAGATACCTGTCAGAAATCCCATGGGCAGACTTAGATTTCTGAAAAATAATTTTTACTGATTTTATGGATCAGCAATGAGCTTAGAATAAATGACACTTCACTTACATACTGTATATTGAAAATGTGAGTATAATGTGGCACGAAATCTCATAAAAAAAAATAATAATAATAATAAAAAATAAATCGGGCTACACATAGAATGCCATTTTGCGTGTTAATATCACTTCCAGCCAATTCTATGTATACTTTATCATAATGACAGCTTCTACAAAGCTAAGAATTTCATTCAAAGACATTTCCCCTCTGGGTTAAAGAACCTAGGCTATAGATCACCTTTGTTTTACTTACAATGGTGAAGAGGGACAAGCAGGGTCTTGTATAACAATTTGTGATTAGACAGCTTTGTAATAAATGCATGACAACTGAGCCATTGGGCTGATTCAAAAGGAAATGGTCCAGATGCATCTTTGGTTCCAAGAGTAAAACCTGTAAATGGTCAAATTATCATTACGTGCAGTAGAAACAAAATATTAGTACACAATACTGTATAACAAACACACACATGTAACCCCTTGATTGCCTTGGTCCTTAACCACAGCATGATCAAAAGTAGACTCCCCAATCCAGCTAGGTCACTGGGTTTTACAGTAACTTTAACACTAGTGAAACACTGTGGGGGTCCTACAAAGAAAGTAAACTGCATACACAAAACAACCTAGCACTGTGCTACCAAAAAAAATGTGGGAGAAAAAAAAGCAGGTTTTTGATTTTCAAAATGCTATGTGAGCAAAAAGAAAACAAACAGCAGCAGTAGCAAAGCATGGAAAAGCAGCCCTGGCCTAAGCAGAAAACCACTGATAAACATGGTGACGAAAGAAAGGGAGGAGAAGAGGATTACATTCAGGAGGCAGCACTGTGTCCATAGTAATAAAACAAGTATTTACATAAGGGACCGCAGCCCTTATGTTGGGAGAAGGCAGACTGGCTCTGCTAACATGGACACAATCCTGACTTTCTCCTCTGCATACCACAATCTTAGCTTCATTACGTAAATGTAGAAAAACAGACAAGGTCGCATCTTTTTCTGCCCCTTCATTTATTTTATTTTACCAGGCAAAAACTCTGCCACACTCACTCAGACAAGGCCTATGTAATCAGCAGAAGACTGCAAAAGGGTCTGTTTTCTAGCAGTCTTCCAAGTCCTTAGACTGGGAACACAGGGCGAGTGGGCTTTACCATGTGTGCCATCTGTGGAGCTGAAGGGTGGCCATTCTTGCCGTGGCTGTGGGGTTCCCCTATGGGCACTGCTCTGGCAGCGGTGGTGTTTGCATCCCAGAGCTACACCATTTTCAGTTAGGGATCCACTCTACCCAGGTGCCCATGACGTGGCAAGCAGGCTTGCACATTTTATTCAAAACATACACTAACAACCTGTTAGTTTTATAATTATGCTAAGAAGCAAATAATCTTTGTACAAGACATGGATGTGCGGCCTTGTCCAGTTTTCTACATTTCTACGTCATAATCTTAGCTTGATCTCTACTTCTTGTGCTTTGTTTTGGCCTCTTTGCTGCTAAAGACAGAATTCCCCTAACAGGCAGTGGTCAGCAGATTGCACATAAAAAACGTATTATTGTGCTTGTTTTTTTCAATCCTGGATTAGCAGTTTTTGTGGTTTTCAGTGCATTAGCATGAAGTGCATAGTATATTAACATACCTTTATTTATTTCTTTTAAAATCATGTAGAAACAAGGAGCCATGTCAGATATTACTTTAAGAAAGAACAATGGATTATTCTTTATGCTCTGATCAAATGGAAGTTGTCTAACACAAGCATGGAACCTACAACATTAAAAACACAATAATCAGCATTTTAAGTAAATAGTACATGAGTAATACTTAAAGGATAAATACTTATAATAGTCATTAAAACTTAAACTAAATGCAAATTTTTATTCTAAATAATTTCTAAAATTATCCAAAGAACTTTATACTTAAATATGTCATATGGTTATCACCAGTAGGCTTTTATTGAGCCAGCGCATGTAAAATGTAACTGTCTGGCAGTTTTACGTGATCCCTCTCTACACATCAAGGCAAAAAGAAAATGTATACAAGTTATTCTTTTCTGTAGGAGTTTTTTTTTTTTTTATTATTATTGTTTTTTTCTTCTTTTATGATGGTTATTGATTTTTATTGTGATGTGTTCCCAATGATTTCTTAAGTACAGACATGTTGATTATCTGTTTTTTCTATTCCCTGGAAAATGTTTGTAGGTTTATTTGTTTTGTATCTTACATTGTAAAATTAAATAAAAACTAAGAAATTAGAAAATTAAGACAATATACAGACACACTTACCCCACCTGTATATATATATTATATATGATGTGGCGCAATAATCACAATCCGTTTAGTAGCACCTAATGTACTGTTCTTTTATATCTATTACACACTGGAATAGGTATTAGAGAACTGGATTATTTGGGCTATTTACTAAATGCATGTAAAAACATGTCCTAGTGTAAAGAGAAGTCTAGATGTGGAAATACATCTAAAGTTATAGAAACAGTCTACTTATAAGCTTGTTGATCTGTTCAATCAATACACAATATATGTCTGTATATTCGCACAAGGTATAAAAAAAAAAAAAAAAAGTTATTTGAAAGCCAAAAATATACCAGCACTTTTTTCCCTTAATCAGCTGAAAAAACATCCATAAATAAAATTTCGCCTTTTTTTCTACAGTGTGTGAACATGGCCTAAATTTTGAAAACTGCTTCTTGACAACTATAAATCTTTTATGTTACCTATAAATATTGGTCTTCAGTAAGCCAGTATCTTTCAATAACAGCTATAGTGGTATAGTTAACAGTGATATGATGGTTGTTATGTCTCCTCCATGCAAAATAGATATACTGTCTAATTTAGTGTGTTACTACAGGCAAAGTCTGGTACTTACCTGTACGACTGAAGTAATAAAATCTTGTAGGCATTAATGTACACAGTTCGCAGACGGTTTACCTAGAGATTGAAAAAAAAATGTTGCTACTCTTATGCATGGGTAGTAGAAACACAATTGAAAAATTCTATTAATACACTAATAAGAGACAAACAAGACTTACCTGGAGGTTCAGGAAGAGGCTGTGGCATTTAAGTCGGAGGACATTTAAAAGTTTATATCTTAAATTTTCGCCAGCTTTACAACTATGACAAAACAACAGACTTGATCGGATTGATGTGCACGAAAAGCTGTTGACATAGAATAGGAAAAACATTCTTATCATTTATGTATCAGCGCCCACCTGATTTCTGAAAGTTCATTTACTTTTTGGAAGTGGAACTAGTAGGAGGAAATAAAAATACACTGCTCAAAAAAATAAAGGGAACACTAAGATACCACATCCTAGATCTGAAAGAATGAACTAATCGTATGAAATACTTTTTTTTTTACAAAGTGGAAAACCACACAACAGGCTGATCCAACTTTGATGTAATGTCCTTAAAACAAGTCAAAATGAGGCTCAGTAGTGTGTGGCCTCCACGTGCCCGTATGAGCTCCCTACAACGCATGGGCATGCTCCTGATGAGGTGGCGGATGGTCTCCTGAGGGATGTCCTCTCGGATCTGGACTAAAGCACCTGTCAACTCCTGGAAGTCTGTGGTGCAACGTGGCGTTGATGGATGGAGCAAAACATGGTGTCCGAAATGTGCTCAGTCGGATTCATGTCTGGGGAACAGGAGGGCCAATCCATGGCATCAATCCAGCCACATGAGGTCTTGCTTTGTATTGCATGAGGAGGAACCCAGGGCCAACCGCGCAAGCATATGGTCTGACAAGGGGTCTGAGGATCTCATCTTGGTACCTAATGGCAGTCAGAATACCTCTGGCAAGCACATGGAGGGCTGTGTTAATTACCGTAAGTTGTGGAATAAGTCACTATAATATAACAGATGGGTGTGCCTGAAACCAGGCCATTCAGGTCTGTATGTCATTTAATGACTGCTCGTGTAAAACTACGACTGTCTGAAACTATTCCACACAGAAATCAACAGCAGTTTGCTACCCATTGACTTTAATCGGTAGCAAATACGTCACTAAACTTGCACCAAACATATTGGTTCTACACTCCATGGGTCGGGTGCATTTTTTAATCTGTCCACAGAATGTAAGGCAATAAAGTGTATCTGTCATTAGCAAAAACTTCTTATAATATGTAGAAAATAATATAATATGTATATTTGTAATATACATTGGCTAAAAATGTCTATATTTTTGTCCGTGCAGCTATTGTCTGCGTGTCTCTGTGAGGAGACCAAATACAGGAATTGTGGGTGGACAAGCAGGGCTCTGTGCAGTCAGGCTATGTGACACGCTCCCGATTCACACAGCAGAATGACTGACAAGCCGGGAACCTGTACAGAGCCCTGCCCCCACATTCTGTACTTGGTCTCCTCACAGAGACACACAGACAATAGCTGCAGGGATAGCATTTTTTAACCCAAAATATACAAAAAAAATTTACCAATGTATATTACAAATATACATATAATAGTAAACGTTTTTGCAAACGTCAGGCACACTTTACCAGCATTACCACTTACCTCTGGGACCATACAATATGGGACTGGAGTTCCTGCTTTGAATAGGGTTTACAGCTCAAGAGCAGAAAGTGCGCTACATCCTACTTCTGAGTCAAGCTCATGGCTATACATAATATCCCTTTTGCCATTGAGCTAGTAAAGAGTTAAGGTGAGTTTTCCCACTCAATCTGAATGTATGTCTGAGAATCTTAGTCTTATATGGGACCCTCACGCACCAAGGGAAGAACAACGGTTTAGGAAAGTTTAGATTAAAGGGGTACTCCGCTGCCCTTTTTCTGGAGCTCCGCTTGCCAGCGTCCGGAAGTTTCAGGCCCGCCCCCTTAACGAAAGTTTATGTGAAAGGTGCACGACGGGGGCGCGGTTGTGACGTCACAAAGGGCGGCCCTGAAAACGGAAGCCCGCACACAGCCGTTCGGAACAATAAACTTCCGGACACTGGCGAGCGGAGCTCCGGATGCAGGGCAGCGGAGTACCCCTTTAAATTAGATTTATTAAAGAGGTATTACATGTTTTATTAACTTTTCACTATCGTGCCCATGATGCAAAGTTATGTCTTAAGTACAACTTGCCTTACATGTGTGGGGTGGATAGATTCCTTTTCTTGTGCTTCATGGTTTCCCCAGGTTCAGCATTCCTCCCGTCTCTGGTTGACGGTTATCTTAAGCCTTTCCCGGGATCCTGTTACGCTCGAGACTTGGCTTGGCTTCTTCTTGTCTTCCTCGACAAGCTAGCCCCCTGATAATGTATGCACTCCTGCTGTACATGCCGTGCCGCTGCCCCGGCATTCAATGCCCCCCGTTACCTGAGCAGTTTGCAGATAGCGGGGGATGCATCAAACGCTGGCGCCATGGCACCTACAGCTGAACCACACACGTCATCAGGGGGATGACTTGTCAGGGAAGACTAGAAGAAGTCCCCTGTGATGGGCTGTTTTCTCAAGCCAAACAGTTGAAAGGAAAGGCTTGAGACCACAGCAGGAATGCCGAACCTGGGGAATGCCGAACCTGGAGGAAGCATGAAAACACAAAAAAGGGTTGAGCCACCACACACGTAAGGCAAGTAAATGTATTTAAGACATAAATTGGCAGCAAGGGCACAAAACTGAAAAGTTTAAACCTGGAATACCAAAACTAAATATGCCAAAACCCACTGAAGGGGTTAATGTTATTTTTTTTTTTTTTGCATCTAGCAGAGCATACTCCTTTATCATTATGCCCACAACTGTATATTCCAGGGGTACAGGTGTACCTTTACATATAGGCATTTTTTCATACTGTGTTATTAGTATAAAACAGGAATAATTATTTAATGTTACCTAGAGTAATCACAGAATACTTCCAAAGTTTGCGTATCAAGCAAAAGACCACACCAACGGAACAAGGAATGGGCTGGTAACTGCTCTACTGTTGAGCACTCCGGAATGTCATCAACAGGAAAATTCACAACAGTCTTGTCAAGGCTTATTGAACAGCCATATTCAGGAATTCCTTCTGCTAGAGTTCTTGAAGTATAAAAGCAGAGCATTACTACATGTATTTTATATAATCTGTGCAGACACCACAACCAAATCTTGTTTTTTTGAGAATTTATTTGACATTAATAGTAGACACAACAAAACATTTTAAAACTTAAAGCGTACCTGTCATTAGCAAAAACGTTTTATATAATGTAGATAATATCATATGTATGTGGTGGCCCAGTACGAGAGATATGTTACCCCGTACCCTTGCTGGCCTGTTAGGCAGCCTCCTTCAGTGTCCCCAGGGTCCCTTGCACCTGTTTCCCCCGTGTACATATATATCTTCTGCAGTGTATTGTATTATAAAATGAGTTGTACATTTAAGAGTTATGTCATGTGATTGTTACCCAGGAGATACCAGTGACCAGGTGATCCTAAGAGAGACCTATGGGGCCCCCTGCAAGTCTCCCCCATATAAGCCCTGGGTGGAGCTAGCCTCTTCTCTCTTAGCTCTTGCTTCCTGCTGAGGTCCAGTGTAGTGCCTAGTGTGTGTGTCCAGAGTGTTGGAGGCCTCAAATCAAGTCCTGCAGCCAATATCAATTCAAGTAAGCTAAAGTCACAGCTTTACGAGTCAAGTCAGTCCATGTCATATGTCAAATCAGCATGGTCTGCATTCAATTGTCCAGTCCTACTACAAGTTCAAGCAAGCCCTTAAGGTCTCTGCATCACTGGTCACCTCTTTGGGCCCTGACTGAACTGTATAGACTTTACAGACTGTCTACCCTCCGTAAAGCTATCGTTGTCCGTATCTTGGTGTTGGAGTCTTTATTGCCCCCTGTGCCTAGCCACGGATCCAGTGGTATATCTTTCAGGCTAAACCTTGCCCTGGCATCAGGAATACAAGGGGTTAATGCCATCTGCCCCTAGGGTAACAACATCTGCCCTCATCACACCCGGTTACCACATGTATATTTGTAATATACATTGCTTAAAAAAAATGTGTATATTTTTGGGTGAAAAAATGCTGTCCCTGCGCATGTGTGTCTCTGTGAGGAGACCAAATACAGGAAATCAGGGTGGGACAAGCAGGGCTCTCTGCAGGCTCCTGGCTTGTCAGTCGTCCTGATGTGTGAGCCTGGAGAATGTCACAGAGCCCTGCTTATCCTAACATCACAAAGATCTGCTTGTCCTTAGTGTACAAAGCCCTGCTTGTGCTCACTGTACAGAGCGCTGCTTGTCCTGAGTGCAAGCCTTTAAAGAGGCACTGTCATTGTTAAAAACTTTTCATATATTGCAGGAGTCGCCTGTCTTTTAGCCAGACAGACTAGTCTAGATTTTACAGCATACTGGATACCAGCCGTAAAGCACACTGGTATCCAGTATAGGAGATTTCTATTGAGTGTATGCAAAACTACGGATAAAGGATGTGTGGACATGCTGGGAGCTGTAGTTTTACAACAGCTGGAGGCAACACTGCTCTAACACAGTTATTTACAAACATTGCAGCTTCAGTTGTTACTAAACTACAACTCCCAGCATGCTGAAATGGTCAAAGCTTTCTCGGACTCCTGAATGACAAAGAAGTGGATCAGACATTCAGGAGTCTGTGAAAGATAAATGACACACATAGTGACAGCTATGCTGATTAGCATCCAGCTTTACTAGGAGAAGATAAAACAGATAGAAAATGTATTCATAAAAATGCTGTACTTTTATCTAAAAAATCCTTGCACTAATTTTATAAAGATCTATTCTTATATTTATACATTTTATCCTGTTATGAATTCACCATAATGTCTTCTGATTACTGCAGGCAAGCTCCAAGTATCTTTCTCTGTGTAACATGACACAGCATAAAACCAGAGAGGAAAGGGTTACAGAGTAGAGAGCACTGATTGGCTGACTGCCCAGGCTTGCTCCTGTGAGGGAGACAGACTGACACGCCCCCTCCAGCTTGCACAATGAAAAAGAACTCCCCATCAGATAAATGCTTATATCTCTGGATATAGAGGTCCGAGACACATAAAAATTATATGCACATGATCAGGATTGGGTCCTGAGTAACATCACTTTTTTTCTTTTTTTTGTATCACTGTATCACTGGTCACCTCCTTGGGCCCTGGCTGAACTGTATAGACTTTACCAACTGTCGACCCTCAGTAAAGCTACCGTTGTTCATAACTTGGCGTCAAAGTCTTTATTGCCCCCGTGCCTAGCCCAGGATCCAGCGGTATACCTTCGGGTGGTTTTAGGCTAAACCACGCCCTGGCTCCTAGGGCAACAACATCTGCCCTCATCACACCCCGCTACCACAACTTTTGGCATCACGAATAGGATATGGGTGTGCGCCTTATGCCACAAGTCCTCCCCTAGTCTGAACTGTTTTCAATATTGTCTGCAAAAAGACCGCCATAAGAACCTATACTACAAAAAGGGATGAGATCCTGTTTTTAGATGTTTAGTTATTCACTATCCTGTTCATTATATATTCCTTATATGTGGAGAATCATACACCCTATATTCTATAACAACATGGTTAGGGCACTCTCCAATATACGGAAAGAGAATAACCAAGTCCATTAGTATGGTGAGAGAATAATTTAGCTCATCAATAATGAAGAGAAGAACCGGGTCCGAGGATATTTGCGGACCTTACCATTAATATCTACCACAGGCAACCAGTAAAAACTAAGTCCACAGACATGCGCGAAGCTCAATATCAGAATACCTTGAGCGGATGCGCAGCTGCAGCTATTGACATCATTCACGAGTAAATACAAGTCCGCTGACATGCGCGGCGGATTTGCGCAGTGATGAACTCTGTACTGACATGCATGATAGATCAGACTGATGAGCAATATGTCCTAAGTGCGATGACATGCGCCGCGCATCATATATACGTGGCGGAACAACAATGAAGTGTGAACAGTGATTGGTAGGTAAGGTATCAGTGTGTAGTGACGTGGATGACAGGATAGGTGAATGAAACCATCCGAGCGGAGATAGGTTGATTAGATAGCGAACAATGATGCGGGGACTCTGACATCACGGGCAGAGGATATAAAAGGGAGAGAGGTCCAAACGAACGGCCATTAGCCTCTGTACCTTGATAAAGTTGGTTTAGCCAACGAAACGTCGTGCAGCGGAAGGCTAACTATATTTTAATAAGCAGCTATTAGTGTCCATTTGATAGACTAACGGCATCCTCATACTAGTGCTGTTTGAGCACATGAGCAACACCATAAGGTTTTTTTTTTTTTGGATGCACGCTTATCACAAAGACAACAATTAGCTGTGTTTTTAAACAAATATACCAGAGCTCATATGTTTTAAATGATTTAATAAAATCGAGTTTTAGGGGGGATTTATAGTTTGGGGCTAACCCCTTGGGGGGTGACCCCTAAAGGTTTTAGTAATGTATAAATTGCCCTGGAATCCCTGGGGATTCTTTGTTGTTGTGAGAAAGTGTATGGGACATACAAATGAAAAGTGGTTTGCTCATGGCGCTTGTGAAATAGAGGGGGAGGTGAAGAAAAGACTTATCTGCTACTGTGAACTGTAAAGAGGTAGTACCTGAAAGGATTAAGTTGGTCCAGTGCTTCCCGCACGCGCGAGCAGTCGCAGCTCCATCCCGTCAATCCCTTCAATCAAGTGAAACTTCAATCAATCAAACTTCAAAAACAGGAAGTTCCCTGGGTGCCTTCACCCTGAGGGATTTCAAAGAGAGAATCCAGAGTTTGTTTGTCTTTTACTCTTTCCCTTCTAATCAACAGGTGCAATTGTTCACAGGACAACTCCAGGGACCAGCGCTAGAGGAAGTCCACACCCGGCCAGCCTCCAAGAAGGCAACTGTAGAGCAGATCTTTGAAGTACTGTATCAAATATTTGATTCACATTCTCCATCAGAGGTACGTCTCCGGCTGTATGAAAGGCGACAAACGCCAGGTGAGACCTTGAGAGCATATGCCGTAGCCCAACAGAATGCCCTAGAGAAAGTCCAAAAACTAGATGGTATAATTCCCAAGCAGGGCAATAAAGGTGTTAATGGACAGATTTATTCATGGGGCTCATAATAAGTGGGACAAATCCCAGCTGAGAATGTTAGCGGTCCAAAACCCCAACTTGTCCTTCCCCGCTTTCAAAAGACAAACTATCCAAGTGATTGAGCCCGGGACTGAGTTAGAGGAAGCTTGTGCGCCCCTTACATCTGTTCCAGAGCTGCTAGGGGAGGTAGCCAGATCTATACCGCCCCAGTGTCCTCTACTTTGCCAGTCACTGCAGCCTCAGATCTACAGAGCATTAGGCAGGACATTGAACAACTAAGACTGTGAAGGAGCTTGCCACCCGGGCAGCTCCACCTGACCGTGAACTGCCCCTGCCTAGAAAACCTGCCCCTGCTCCCCACAATTTCAATTACCACAGTCCTCCATCCAACAGACCCTCGGGGACTCAAAGAACCTTTTGTCGCGGACCGGCCCTAAGGAAAACAGTCATCAGGTCCAATCCAATGACCTAAGTCAGGACTCTCACTTTATGTCGCCTCCTGCCCCTATGTAAAAATGGTTGTAGAAGGTTTACCGTTGGGAGGCATTGAGAGATACAGGGTCACAAGTGTCTACTATACCATTATACCTAAAAGTGTTTTCTATCAGCACTGGGATGCTAGTTTATTGTGTGAGCCTGAGGATGTTAACTTCAGAGAAGTTGCAGGTAATGGGCAACCAGTCGCCAGACATGGATATTAGGAGCCAACCATTCAGTTGGGAAAGCATGTACTTACCATCATCTGGTGTCGTGCACTTCCCGGAGGCAAGAATAGGGACTATAAAGCCCTGCTGGAACCTATGCAATTGGAAGATCATCCCCTTGTTTGAGCTGCGAGATGCATTGTCACTGTCACCAATGGGAAAGCCCAGTGCGGTTAGTAAACCTGTCTGATTCTGCTACTGTCTTGCCCAAATACACTCCTGTAGCTCAGCTGTACCTCCTAGAGTCGAAAGACATTGTGACAGAACTTCTGGTGGCCTGACAGCGTGCAACTCAAGTGGCTGAAGGATCCGAGCTCTGGTCGGTGCAACTCCAAGGTGGAGATACTACCCCAAGGGACCAAGTAAGCGGAATAATTAATGTTGCCAAGAGGTACCATGAGGCTTTCAGCAAGCACCCCACAGACTTTGGGCAAACTTCAATGATCCAGCACCGCATCCTCTCAGGCGACACCCTGCCTATCAAGGAAAGACACCGCCCGGTCACGCCAGGCATGTATCAGACTATCAAGAAGATGCTGGCCAACATGAAAGAGGCAGATGTGATCCAAGAGAGTCAGAGCTCCTGGGTGGCGCCACTTGTACGAGTCAAGAAAAAGGACGGAACCATCCGCTTCTGTGTCGACTACAGGAAATTGAACAATGCCACACACAAGGACACTTATCCATTGCCAAGGATCGAGGCATCACTCACCGCCCACTGGTCAGCTGCTTACTTCTCCACCCAAGACTTAACCAGTGGATATTGGAAAGTGCCCATGGCTGTGGAAGATCTGGAGAAGACCGCCTTCGTGATGCCTATGGCACTGTTCGAGATTAAAAGTATGCCGTTTGGGCTGTGCAAAGCCCCTGCTACGTTCCTGCGTTTGATGGAAAGGTGCCTGGGCCATCTGAATTTTCAAAGTGTCCTATTGTACCTGGACGATGTCATTGTGTTTTCCAAGTCCTACCAGGAACACCTCAGTCATCTGTCAGATGTCTTCCAAGTTCTGATCAACCATGGGCTGAAGATCAAGCCGTCAAAGTGTCACTTGCTCAAACCTCAAGAACACAACCTGGGTCGTGTTGTCAGCGCTGAGGGAGTCAAGCCCAATCCTGAAAAGGTGGAAGTTGTCAAGAACTGGCCTACCCCATGCACAGTGAAAGAGGTCAGCAGCTTCCAGTGATTTGCCAGCTACTATCGCCACTTCATTCCCCACTTCGCCCAGATTGCAGAACCCCTCAAAGCACTCTTACGGGGTACGGTGAAGGAGAACTACAATGGAAGACTACTTATTGAATGGACTGAAGAGCAAGAGAAAGCATTCCAAGCTCTTAAATATCTGCTTCCAGAACCCCCCATCTCGGCATATCGTATCCAGACTATAGTCAGCCGTTTCGGGTATATACTGATGCCAGTTTTGAGGGTCTGGGAGCTGTCCTGTCCCAAGTCCAAGAGAGGCAAGAGACAATGATTGCTTATGCCAGTCGTAACCTGCGAGGGGCAGAGAAGAACTATGCATATTACAGCTCATTCGAGTAGGAACTTCTCGCCCTGGTATGGGCCGTGACCGAAAAGTTCAAAGACTATTTGGTTGCCACGCCCTTTACGGTCTACACGGATAATAACCTGTTGGCCCAGCTAAACACTGCCAAGTTGGGTGCCAACAAACAGCGTTGGGCTTCAAAATTAGCCAATTACAGTTTCACCACCAAGTACAGAAGTCGAATGTCAATGCCGACATACTATCTAGGATGACCCCTGGCGAAGAACCCCATGTCAAAGACGTGGAGATGCCCCCATTTTACCCACGGTTCCTGAACCAGAACAGTAAACCCAGGTCCGAAATGGTTAAAGAAGACCTTTACACCTGGAAGACTCATTAAGACCAAAGTTGAGTCATGGGGGATCTGTTGGACTACCTTCTGGCGAAAAAGGTACCAACCAGTCTACGCAGGGCTCAGTGGGACTATAAACTGAAACGGCTGTGGCGACAGAGGAAGCGACTGTTTGTGCACAAGGGACCGTTGTACCGAAATTCTTTGGATCCGGTTTCTGGTGCCAGAACTATAGGAGATCTATAATAACACAGTCCATTGTGCTACTGGGTACACCCCATTCTACTTGATGATTGGGCAACATGGGCAGCTGCATTTGGGCTCCAAGCCCAGTTCAACAACTCTCCGGACCACCAGAGAAGAATACAAGAAGCCAAAGAAATTATCGGCAAGAAAATGGGCGAGGCTCAGCAAAGACAACAGGACAGGGGTGTGGAAATAAAAAAAAACTACTTGTCCAAGGGACTAAAGCGGAACACAATCTACTTGTCCCTCAAGAAAATCCACATGTCCTGATAGATAAAATAATTTCAACCAAAATAGTCTGATCCACCCCACTAGACCACCAGGGATGGATACAAGATTCCTTTAGACACTGCTGTCAACTTTGACAGCGGTGAACTAATTGTTTAATAGCGGCCACCGCAATCGCAGTATGCCAGGCTATTAGCGGCGGGAGAACTGTAGCTAGCTCCTTTTACACCGAAGGCAAGCCCAGAAAATTGCGCCCCCCCCCCCCCATCTGATCCCCATAACTCCAATTTTTCTATATACAGTGGTCCCTCAACATATGATGGTAATTCGTTCCAAACGAGCCATCGTTTGTCGAATCCATCGTATGTTGAGGGATTCGTGCAATGTAAATTATAGGAAGCTGTACTCACCTGTCCCCGCCGCTCCCGATGGTGACCCCGGCCTCCGCTGGGCTCTCCGCTGTCTTCTCCGGTCCTCTGCTGTCTTCTCCGGTCCTCTTCTGTCTTCCGCAAGGCCTTACTGGGCCTGCGTAGCGACGTCATTACGCTGCTGCGTACGCCATTCCTATTGGATGACGTGCGCAGCAGCGTATTGACGTCATCGGAGAGTGCCGAGAAGACACCGGAAGACCAGCGCTGGACCCGGAGGGCACCCCGGAGCATCGTGGAGGGGTAAGTAATACTTACCGCACCATATGGGGAAAATTAAGCTGCTATCCGGCAGCAGCTTAAGCATTTGGCGCTGCCGGATAGCACTTAATGCGATGGCCCCGACATAAAAAAGCATTGTATGTCGATGCTGACATCGACATGCTACGGCCTCTGAGAGGCCATCGTATGTCGATTTCATCATATGTCGGGGCCATCGTAGGTCGGGGGGGTCACTGTACAGGGATGTATGAGGGTAATCTTATGTGCCGTGATCTGTAGTTTTTATTGGAACCATTTATTATCAGAACTTTTATTAGGAAAGGGGCTTGTTCACATATTTACGCACTTTTTAAAACATTTTAATCACTATTTTTCAGTCTTCTTAGGGACTTCTATATGGAGTCTTTTGATTGGAAAACACTGAACGCCGCTGTGTTACTTGGGGGGGGGGGGGGGGGGTTCTGCTTCTCCAGTTTGTGTGGTGCATTTTATTTACTCTAATTTATGTGTCATTATGTTGCATTTAGTTAGTAGATAACTACAACACCCAGCATGCCCTGGTACAGCCTATGGTTGTGTGGGTGTTGCAGCATGTTGCAC